>NC_056050.1:27672364-28282137 GCF_004379255.2 Salvia splendens | reverse complement strand
CTTCATCGGTCATTTTCCGGCGGTTGTCCACCGTCAGTCGTAGTGTCTTGGCCTGTCGTCGTGTCGTTTGTTCTTGCAGGTATTTCTTTGTGAATCTGATCGTGTTTCTGGTGCTTTTGGGTGGCCGCCGCCGCCAACCCGAAGCTTTGCGGCAATGGCGGATCCGCCGCCGGAGCCGTTCCTGCTCTTTGACAGTAAAACCAACATTTTCTTTGGGAAGGATGAGGTTCCTGATCAAGTTTGGAAAGAGGCGAGGAGTTTTGACTGTGATTCGGAGGTCGTTTGTGATCGCCGGAAAAGCTCGGTTTCGCCGTCAATGGCGGATCGGCCGCCAAGGCGCTTGGAGTCTTCCCTCCAACAGCTGGTCTCTGTTTTTGAAGGTCATGCTCATGCAGAGCCTGAACAAGACTTGTCTGCGACGCGAAATGTGGGTTTCCAACCGATTTCGGAGTTCGCCGTCGGGACGAATTCGAACGTCTCCGATCACTCAATGTCGGCTGAAGAGCTGGAAGATGATGACTTACTTGATGATGAAGAGGAATATCTGAAAGAATTGGTTGAGCAGCGAATCATTGATGAGAAAAACGGACATTTTGAAAGAGGGTCTCTCCCGTCGATCTTGCCGACGGCGACGCGTGAGGACGCCGAGGAGTATATTGCTCGGTCGTGTACTGCTGCTAGCTTGTCTCTAGACACGTTCTTAGGTAAGGAGGATGGTCAGACATTTCAGACTCTAGGGATGGGAGGTGGTTCATCATCATGGAATGGAGAAGCCGGCTCTTTTTCTGGAGTGATTGAACATCCTCCATGCAGTCCTACCAACAACTCTATGCACGTCTCCTTGCCTCTTTGCATGGGGAATATACAAAGTAACAACTCCTCTGTGGGCCCGGAGAGGCTGCTGTCTGTCGAGCATCAGAAAATGGATGGAGAGGCTGCTGCTTCTCTTGACTTGGCCGAGAATCGAACCCTGGTGCTGCAGGATACCTTGCTGGACCACCAAAACGGGCCACTCATGTTGGGCTCCGCCTCACTTCCGTCGGCCCAGGTAAGTGTTCCTTTTGGGCCGTCTCCAAATCCTTTTTCGGCCCCTTCTAACTTTCCCCTCCAGCCCAACACAAACACTTCTCCTTTAATCTCTCCAGCTGTTCACAACTCCCACCAGCCCAATCTTTTACAAAATTTCTCCCAGCCCACTCCTCAACCAAAAAACCCACAGCCCAAAAATCCTTTTATTTCCAATCCTCCACAGCCCAAAAACAAACATCCCAAGCCCAAACAAGCTGCCCATTTAAAAAACAAATCAAACACTCCTCCACCTCATGCGACGCAGTCTGCCTCTTCTGCCGGCAAGGAGCTCGCCGTCGCTCTTTTCTCTGGCCGACAACATCCCAAAATTTCTAAAAACTCTTCACCCAAACACCCCCAGCCCACCAAGGTCTTTGCGAATTCAAATCTGGAGGATTTTCCTCCGATCATGGGCGCTAATCTGGCCCCAGCAGCCTCGGAAGCTGCTGTGAGCAATCGGGCAGCAGCTCCAGCGACTGTTCCTTCTCCGACGGTCCAGCATTCTCCCACGCCAATTTTCACCACCGACAAAGTTGGTTCTTCCACTCCTTCTTGGCCTGTTTTGATGGATGAGGAAGTCCACATGGACATGAGAAGTCATGGGGGAAATTCAAAGAACAAACTCCCTTCTTCGGCTGAAATTAATAGAGACCAATCAAATATTTATTTTGGGAAATCTATGGCTGATGTTTTAAAGAGAGGGCAGCCGGCAGAAGGTCCGATACTTTTGGATCGAGAAAAGGCGGATAAAAGAGGCGAAGTTCGCATTGTCGACGGTAAACCGTGTCTTTTCTTTTCGGCTAATGAAACTTCTATTCTTGCAGGCCGTATAGGACCTGCAATCGTTGGAAAATTCTCTCACTCCATCCCTCCTGCCCACCAAATTCAAAAGGCCCTAGGTAACCTCAAACTTGTGGGTTCTCTTTCTTGGAATTTCTTAAATGCAAAGCATATTTTTATTCAACTTTCCGACATGCGTGACTATGTGAAAATTCTGAATGGTCCTAATAACTCGCCTGTTTGGTATGTTGAGCATCACCCTATGCGTGTCTTTAAGTGGACCCCCAATTTTGACCCCTTTTTTGAAATCCCTATTGTGGCTATTTGGTGCAATATTCTTGCCTTACCTGTGCATTTATTTGAGGAGTCCTCGTTGATTGCTATTGGTGAGATGCTTGGTAAGCCTGTCCAAGTTGATCGGGCTACTATTACTAGATCTCGCGTCTCCTTTGCTCGGATTTGTGTCGAGGTTGATTTGTCGCGCCCTATTCCGGAGGAGATAGATATTGACATTGCAGGTAAACATGTGACACTTAAGGTGAAATGGGACAAGATCCCATTGTATTGTAACGAGTGCAAGCACGTGGGGCATTCGGCGATGTCATGCTACGCTTCGGGGAGGCGGCCTATGCCTCCCAAGAGGGACTACTCCCAAAGGCCGAACCCACAGAACCGGCCTCCTCCCAACAAAGAGGGAGAGTCGCATCAGGCAGGCCCTAGTAGACAGCCTCAGGGCCCGAGGTACCAGCCTTTTGCTTGCCAGCCTACAGAGAGGCCGCCCCCGGAGGTTGGACTACCACGGCGTCAGGAGAGGCGCAACCAGGGCGTGGTGATCAGAGACCCGGCCCCTGGCCCCGTCTCACACCATGGGCCGTATTCAGCAGCCGCAGAGGGTTCACAGGCTGCAGGGGACGACGGCTTCGTCATGCCTAAGAAGAAGAATAAGGGCAAGAAGAAGTATAAGGGCAAGAAGAAACAGGCGAACAACACCTCGGCGAGGACAGTGTCAGAGGGAGAGGGACAGCAGGGCATGGAGGCGGATGAGTCCTCGTCAGGGAATGAGCGGGGCTCTAGATCCCGATCGCCTTCTATTACACGTGGATTCGGTTATGGGCCTCTTGCGATGGTTTTGCATGGTGATAACATGTTCGGGGCTTTGGAGGATTTTCCCTCGGATGAGGCCGAGGTTGAGGTGGACAGCGATGACCACCAGGATCATATGATTTGTGAGGTTCCGAACATGAGGCTTGAACCCGACGACCCGGTGCTGCAGTACATTGGACCCACTTCCCCTCCCGCAGAGGGTTCATCGAAAAAGGCGAGGCTTTCGGCCTCGGGAGCCTACTGAGTTTCCCATGTCTTCTCACTTCATGATCTGGAATGCCCAGGGGATAGCGAACGCTACTACCCAGGGCACTTTCAAAAATATGATCGATATGTATAGTGTTTTGTTTGCCGCGGTGCTTGAGCCCCAGACGGATCCCCGGCCTTCTTTCTATAGTAGGCGATTTGGGTTGCAGTTTAGGTGTTCGAACACGAACGGTAAGATTTGGATCTTCTCTCACAGGGACTGGCAGGTCGAGGTCATTGACGACTCTGAGCAGGTCCTTCACGTCCGAGTTTCTTCTGCGATATTCCCTTTTTCAATCTATCTCTCCGTAGTGTACGCTAAGTGCTCGAGGGAGGGGAGATACGATCTGTGGAATAAGCTCAGGGACATCTCTCTAGCCACTGACGGGGCCCCCTGGCTTGTTGGTGGTGACTTCAACATCTTCTTGTTGGAGGAAGAGAGACAGGGCAGCACGATAGACAGGCACGGAGAGATGATGGACTTCGCCGACGCCGTAGCAGACTGCCAGCTACTGGACCCAGGCTTTGATGGCCCACCGTTCACATGGACGAGGAGTGGGCTCTGGGAGAGATTGGACAGAGTTCTTCTTGGGGAGCACTGGACGACCGCCTTTGCGGCTACTAGGGTGACTCATTTGCCTAGGATCTCTTCAGATCATGCCCCTTTGCTTGTGCGGTGCCAGCTCACGGCTCAGATTCCGAGGCCTTCGTTTAGGTTTCAGAACATGTGGGTTAGGCATCACACTTTCAGGGATGAGATTGCCAGAGTGTGGACGGCAGAGACGGGCTTCTTCGGCATGCTTAATCTTCAGTTCAAACTCAGCAGAGTTAAGGGTTTTCTCAAGGGTTGGAACAGGGAGGTCTTTGGGAACATCTTTGAAAAGCTGAGGGAGGCAGAGGAGGCGGTTGCCGCTGCGCAGGCGGCTTACGACGGGGACCCGACAGGAGCCCACAGGAGTGAGCTTAGCCGTTGCACCGCCCTCTACGTACTCCGCACTAGGATAGAGGAGGATTTCTGGAAGCAGAAGGCTGCCATTCGGTGGGCGGCAGAAGGCGAAAGGAACTCCAAATTCTTCCACGGGTGGGTGCGACAGAAGCGGGTGAAGTCCCGGATTCACGCCATTCAGGCAGGAGGACAGACTCTCACGTCGGAGGAGGACATCAGACAGTCGGCGGTTGACTACTTCCAGCGGCTTCTCACGTCAGACGTTGAGCACTTGGAGCAGCCGGACCTTGACCTCTTGCGCGGTCTCCCAGACTCCGTGGACCGCGAGGGCCTCTGTGCAGTTCCCGACTACGATGAGGTGAGGGCGGCGGTCTTTGGCATCAGTGGGGACAGCGCCTCGGGACCGGATGGCTTCTCGTCTCTTTTCTTCCAGCACTGTTGGGACATCGTAGGAGCAGAGGTGGTGGCAGCGGTGGCGGACTTCTTCTTAGGATCTCCCATGCCCCGCAGCTTCACGGCCACGACCATCATTCTGTTGCCGAAGAAGGCAAGCCCGGTGACCTGGGCAGAGTACAGGCCGATCAGCCTTTGCAACGTGACCAACAAGATCATCTCCAAGATCTTGACATCGCGTTTGGCGCCGCTGCTTCCTCAGGTTGTGGCGCCGAACCAGAGCGGTTTTGTAAAGGGTCGCTTGCTTAGTGATAATGTGCTCTTGGCTTAGGAATTGATTCACGATATCGGCAGGTCGCTCATTCAGAAGGCAAAGTCGCCTAATCTGGCCCTCAAGCTAGATATGGCTAAGGCCTATGATCGAGTGCAGTGGCCTTTCCTCCTCCTGGTGCTTGAGAGGATGGGATTCCCGCCGGGGTGGGTGAGTATGGTCGATCGTTGCATCTCCTCTTGCTGGTTCTCAGTGCTCGTGAACGGGGCTCCGGTAGGTTTCTTTCAGTCTACGAGGGGACTTCGCCAGGGAGATCCGTTATCGCCGTCGCTGTTCGTGCTTGCTGCAGATTATCTTTCGAGGAGCTTGAACAGGCTGGTTAACACACATCCCGATATGGAGTATAGATGTGCAAGGCGTGCGCCGGCCATATCCCATTTGTCTTATGCCGATGACGTTATCATTTTTGTCAGGGCGCACAGACAGTCCGTGGAGAGGCTGGTTCATTGTCTCGAGCACTATTCTGCCGTGTCGGGTCAGATGGTGAACAGGGGAAAGAGTCATTTCTACCTCTTTGAGAAGTTCGACGCTTGGGCGGCTGAGGTGGCAGAGGCGAGTGGATTCCAGCAGGGATTCCTCCCTTTCACTTACCTTGGTGTCCCTATCTATAAGGGGGGGCTGAAGGCCGGCTACCTTTTAGATATCCGACAGAAGATGGTGGACCGGATTCACAGCTGGTCTCACAGACATCTTTCTCTTGGAGGGCGCCTCGCTCTGATCAAGAGCACCCTTGTCACCATCCCTCTTCACATCTTCCAGGTCCTGAAGCCGTATCAGTACTGGATGAGAGAGTTGGAGCAGATCTTGGCCCGGTTCTTTTGGGGCACGGTTGGGGAGCAGAGGAAGATTCACTGGGTTAGCTGGAAGAAGAAGATTTGTCTGCCGTTGGATGAGGGAGGCCTCGGCATCCGTCGTTTCCGCGAGGTCGTCAAAGCTTTCAGCATCAAGCTCTGGTGGAGATTTCTCGTGCAGGATTCTCTTTGGGCGCAGTTCACCATGCGCAAGTATTGTTTCCATGCTGGTCGTGCCTTCATTTCTCCTTACTCTGTGCATGATAGTCCTATATGGCATCGTCTCACGGACATTAGGTGTCAGGTTCATGGTCTCATTAGGTGGTCCCTCGGCGAAGGGCGGATTAGTTTCTGGGATGACGTGTGGGTCGGGGATCTCCCCCTTAGGACCTATTGTCTGCCTGGGACTGATCTTCCTGCCGCTGAGGTCTCTAGGTTTTGGCGTGATCATACTTGGCATGTTGATAAACTGCATGATTATTTGGCTTTGTATGGTGTGCCTTTGCATGTGTTGGATCTTATCAGGGCTGTTCCGATTGAGGTGGGCAGGCGGGATGTGATGCGATGGAGCCTCACTGGCGATGGCGAGTTCTCGACGGCCTCAGCTTGGGAGCTCGTCCGGACACGGTCCCCTAGACATTTCGGACTTCGCATGGTTTGGAATGTTGGGCTGACCCCGACCATTTCTATCTTCATCTGGCGCCTCCTCCTCCAGAGGGTCCCTGTTGAGTGCTATGTTCAGACCCGCGGTATCTCTCTCGCATCCAAGTGTCTGTGTTGTGTCTCTTCTTTTTCAGTCGAGTCTTTTCAGCATTTGTTTGTGTCGAGTCCGTTGGCGAGATCTGTTTGGGACTACTTCGATGGCTGGTTCCCTTATATTAGCACACACATTCACACGTGCACTGATATTGCACTTAGATTAGGTTTTTGGTGGAGGTCCTCTCACAGGGCTCCCACCTTGCACATCAGTTTTATCATTCCTAGCTTGGTATATTGGTTCATTTGGACGGAGAGGAATAGCTGCAAGCACCGCGGCGTTTCTTTTCGTTCTTCCCATGTTATTTGGCAGGTGATTCGGCATTTGCGGATTCTTGTGGCGGCGGGTGTGCTAGTCCCCCTTCATTGGCGCGGTTGCACCCCGACTGTCGACTTCATGCCTTCAGTTCCTCCTCGCCGGCGAGTTCTGAGGTCCTTGAGTGTGCTTTGGCATCCACCCGACGATCCTTGGGTGAAGCTGAACACAGATGGGGCCTTCTCTACCTCGACGGGACAGGCTGGTGGTGGGGGAGTGGTTCGTGGCTCAGAAGGTTCTCTTTTGAGGGCCTTTTGCACGCCCCTTGTAGCTGCGTCGGCCTTCGAGGCGGAGCTTCTAGCTCTTCTTCATGGGTTGACGATGGCTATGGAGTTCTCATCACAGGTTTGGGTCGAGATGGACGCAGCAGCAGTGGTCGCAGTGTTTACTTCGGGACGCATGGGAGCGGCGGACGTGAGACATCACATGGCTCGCATTCGCATTTTGCTCTCACAGATGCAGGTTCGGTTCTCTCACATCCACCGAGAGGGTAACCGGGCAGCAGATTTTCTTGCAGGTAGGGGGGTCCAGACCCCTGCCATCACTTACTATGATTCAGATACAGCGCCTCGGTACTTGAAGTCGCTTGTGAGGATGGACCAGCTGGGCTATCCGAACTTCAGATTCAGATATCGAGATGGATGAGTTTTTATTTTTGTTATGGATTTTGATATGTATTTCTTGTATTTCCTTTGGGCTTGACCACTCCTTGGTCATCGCCCAAGTTATTATGTGCTTTATTAGTTCGTTTGCTAGATGGATAATACCCGGCTTGTGGGGATATCCTAGTAGCTTAGATAAGTTTTTTGATATGTATCTCTTTTTGTGGACCAAGTCACTTTTGGGCTTGGTCAATGTACGACACTTTATCGTTTGATTTGATATGGACAGGTTGGGGTCCGCCTAACCCCCCGCCGTAATGGTGTTTGAGAAAAAAAAAAAAAAAAACCCTGAACCCTAAACCCTAAAGGGTGCTGGATACCGCGTCCATCCTGGAGGTCTCGAGTTCGAACCCTAGGTGGCGTAATTTGTCTTTCCTCCTTGTTATAGGAGTTGATTTGTAATTTCCTCCTTCATATATATGATATAAATATATGAAGTTAATTTTTAAGAAAAAAAAAACAAAAAACAAAAAAAACAAAAAAAAGCCCCTTGGCCTAGCGGTAAAGGGTGCTGGATACCGCGTCCATCCTGGAGGTCTCGAGTTCGAACCTTGGGTGGCGTAAGTTGATTTGTAATTTTCTCCTTCATATATATGATATAAATATATGAAGTTAATTTTTTTTTTTTTTAAAAAAAAAAAACCTAAACCCTAAACCATGATTAATATATGAAGTTAATTTTTAAAAAAAAAAAAACCCTAAACCCTAAACCAGTATACCAAACAGGGAATGATGAAGCTGATGTGCAAGGCGGTGGCCCTGTGAGAGGACCTCCACCAAAAACCTAATCTATGTGCAATGTCAGTGCATTTGTGAATGTGTGTGCTGATGTAAGGGAACCAGCCATCAAAGTAATCCCAAACCGATCTCGCCAGAGGACTCGACACAAACAAATGCTGAAACGACTCGACTGAGAAAGAAGAGACACAACAGAGACACTTGGATGCAAGAGAGATACCCCTGGCCTGAACATAACACTCAACATGGAGCCTCTGGAGGAGGAGGCGCCAGATGAAGACAGAGATGGTAGGGGTCAGCCCAACATTCCAAACCATGCGAAGTCCGAAATGTCTAGGGGACCGTGTCCGGATGAGCTCCCAGGCTGAGGCCGTTGAGAACTCGCCATCGCCAGTGAGGCTCCATCGCATCACATCCCGCCTGCCCACCTCAATCGGAACAGCCCTGATAAGATCCAAAACATGCAAAGGCACACCATACAAAGCCAGATAATCATGCAGTTTTTCAACATGCCAAGTATGATCATGCCAGAACCTATAAACCTCAGCGGCAGGAAGATCAGTCCCGGGCGGACAATAGGTCCTAAGGGGAAGATTCCCGACCCACACGTCATCCCAGAAACTAATCCGCCCTTCGCTGAGGGACCACCTAATGAGACCATGAACCTGACCCCTAATGTCCGTGAGACGATGCCAGATAGGACTATAATGCACAGAGTAAGGAGAAATGAAAGTGCGACCAGCATGGAAACAATACTTCCGCATGGTGAACTGCGCCCAAAGTGAATCCTGCGCGAGAAATCTCCGCCAAAGTGAATCCTGCGCGAGAAGTCCCCTGGTTTAGGGTTTTTTTTTTTTTCAAAACACCATCACGGCGGAGGGTTTAGGCGGACCCCCAACCTGTATATATCAAAAATCACCATAAGAACATACATCAACCAAGCCCAAAAGTGACTCGGTCCGCACGAGAGATACAAATCACAAGAGCTAAAAAAGCTACTATGGTATCCCCACAGACCGGGTACTAACCATCTAACTAACGAGAAAATAAACATAACAAAGCTATACATCAAAATAATAACAAGGATCATGGCCAAAAATTGGCCAAATCCAAAGGAAAACAAGAAAACATAAGTCAAAGCCATGAACCATGTGAAGTAGTCATACATCTCGATATCTGAATCTGAAGTTCGGATAGCCAAACTGGTCCATCCTGACGAGCGACTTCAAATACCGAGGCGCTGAATCCGCATCAAAGAAAGTGATGGCAGAGGTCTGGACTCCCCTACCTGCCAAAAAGTCTGCTGGCCGGTTGCCCTCTCGATAGATGTGAGAAAACATAAATTGTATCTGTGCGAGCAAAGTACGAATGCGAGCCATGTGATGTCTCACATCCGCTGCTCCTCCGCATCCTGAAGTGAACACCGCGACCACTGCTGCCGCGTCCATCTCGACCCAAACCTGCGAGGAGAACTGCATAGCCAGTGTCAACCCGTGAAGAAGAGCTAAAAGCTCCGCCTCGAAGGCCGACCCAGCTACGAGAGGCGTACAAAAGGCCCCAAAGAGAGAACCATCTGAGCCCCGAACCACTCCCCCACTGCCTGCCTGTCCGGTCGAGCTAGACAAGGCCCCGTCGGTGTTCAGCTTCACCCAAGGATCGTCGGGTGGATGCCAAAGCACTTGCAGGGACCGTAGCACTCGCCGGCGAGGAGGAGCCAAAGGCATGAAGTCAACAGTCGGGGTGCAACCGCGCCAATGAAGAGGGACTAGCACACCCGCCGCCACCAAGATCCGCAGGTGCCGAACAACCTGCCAAATAACATGCGAAGAACGAAAAGAAATACCGCGATGCTTGCAGCTATTCCTCTCCGTCCAGATAAACCAGTATACCAAACAGGGAATGATGAAACTAATGTGCAAGGCGGTGGCCCTGTGAGAGGACCTCCACCAAAAACCTAATCTATGTGCAATGTCAGTGCACGTGTGAAAGTGTGTGCTGATGTAAGGGAACCAGCCATCAAAGTAATCCCAAACCGATCTCGCCAGAGGACTCGACAAAAACAAATGCTGAAACGACTCGACTGAAATAGAAGAGACACAACAGAGACACTTGGATGCAAGAGAGATACCACGGGCCTGAACATAACACTCAACAGAGAGCCTATGGAGGAGGAGGCGCCAGATGAAGACAGAGATGGTAGGGGTCAGCCCAGCATTCCAAACCATGCGAAGTCCGAAATGTCTTGGGGACCGTATCCGGATGAGCTCCCAAGCTGAGGCCGTTGAAAACTCGCCATCGCCAGTGAAGCTCCATCGCATCACATCCCGCCTGCCCACCTCAATCGGGACAGCCCTGATAAGATCCAACACATGCAAAGGCACACCATACAAAGCCAGATAATCATGCAGTTTTTCAACATGCCAAGTATGATCATGCCAGAAACTAGAAACCTCAGCTGCAAGAAGATCAGTCCCGGGCGGACAATAGGTCCTAAGGGGGAGATCCCCGACCCACACGTCATCCCAGAAACTAATCCACCCTTCGCCTAGGGACCACCTAATGAGACCATGAACCTGACCCCTAATGTCCGTGAGACGATGCCAGATAGGACTATCATGCACATAGTAAGGAGAAATGAAAGCGCGACCAGCATGGAAACAATACTTGCGCATGGTGAACTGCGCCCAAAGTGAATCCTGCGCGAGAAATCTCCACCAGAGCTTGATGCTGAAAGCTTTGACGACCTCGCGGAAACGACGGATGCCGAGGCCTCCCTCATCCAACGGCAGGCAAATCTTCTTCTTCCAGCTAACCCAGTGAATCTTCCTCTGCTCCCCAACCGTGCCCCAAAAGAACCGGGCCAAGATCTGCTCCAACTCTCTCATCCAGTACTGATACGGCTTCAGGACCTGGAAGATGTGAAGAGGGATGGTGACAAGGGTGCTCTTGATCAGAGCGAGGCGCCCTCCAAGAGAAAGATGTCTGTGAGACCAGCTGTGAATCCGGTCCACCATCTTCTGTCGGATATCTAAAAGGTAGCCGGCCTTCAGCCCCCCCCCCCCTCTTATAGATAGGGACACCAAGGTAAGTGAAAGGGAGGAATCCCTGCTGGAATCCACTCGCCTCTGCCACCTCAGCCGCCCAAGCGTCGAACTTCTCAAAGAGGTAGAAATGACTCTTTCCCATGTTCACCATCTGACCCGACACGGCAGAATAGTGCTCGAGACAATGAACCGGCCTCTCCACGGACTCTCTGTGCGCCCTGACAAAAATGATAACGTCATCGGCATAAGACAAATGGGATATGGCCGGCGCGCGCCTTGCACATCTATACTCCATATCGGGATGTGTGTCAACCAGTCTGTTCAAGCTCCTCGAAAGATAATCTGCAGCAAGCACGAACAGCGACGGCGATAACGGATCTCCCTGGCGAAGTCCCCTCGTAGACTGAAAGAAACCTGCCGGAGCCCCATTCACGAGCACTGAGAACCAGCAAGAGGAGATGCAACGATCGACCATACTCACCCACCCCGGCGGGAATCCCATCCTCTCAAGCACCAGGAGGAGGAAAGGCCACTGCACTCGATCATAGGCCTTAGCCATATCTAGCTTGAGGGCCAGATTAGGCGACTTTGCCTTCTGAATGAGCGACCTGCCGATATCGTGAATCAATTCCTGAGCCAAGAGCACATTATCACTAAGCAAGCGACCCTTTACAAAACCGCTCTGGTTCGGTGCCACAACCTGAGGAAGCAGCGGCGCCAAACGCGATGTCAAGATCTTGGAGATGATCTTGTTGGTCACGTTGCAAAGGCTGATCGGCCTGTACTCTGCCCAGGTCGCCGGGCTTGCCTTCTTCGGCAAGAGAATGATGGTCGTGGCCGTGAAGCTGCGGGGCATGGGAGCTCCTAAGAAGAAGTCCGCCACTGCTGCCACCACCTCTGCTCCTACGATGTCCCAACAGTGCTGGAAGAAAAGAGACGAGAAGCCATCCGGTCCCGAGGCGCTGTCCCCACTGATGCCAAAGACCGCCGCCCTCACCTCATCGTAGTCGGGAACTGCACAGAGGCCCTCGCGGTCCACGGAGTCTGGGAGACCGCGCAAGAGATCAAGGTCCGGCTGCTCCAAGTGCTCAACGTCTGACGTGAGAAGCCGCTGGAAGTAGTCAACCGCCGACTGTCTGATGTCCTCCTCCGACGTGAGAGTCTGTCCTCCTGCCTGAATGGCGTGAATCCGGGATTTCACCCGCTTCTGTCGCACCCACCCGTGGAAGAATTTGGAGTTCCTTTCACCTTCTGCCGCCCACCGAATGGCAGCCTTCTGCTTCCAGAAATCCTCCTCCATCCTAGTGCGAAGTACGTAGAGGGCGGTGCAATGGCTAAGCTCACTCATGTGGGCTCCCGTGGGGTCCCCGTCGTAAGCCGCCTGCGCAGCGGCAACTGCCTCCTCTGCCTCCCTCAGCTTTTCAAAGATGTTCCCAAAGACCTCCCTGTTCCATCCCTTGAGAAATCCCTTAACTCTGCTGAGTTTGAACTGAAGATTAAGCATGCCGAAGAAGCCCGTCTCCGCCGTCCACACTCTGGCAATCTCATCCCTGAAAGTGTGATGCCGCACCCACATGTTCTGAAACCTAAACGAAGGCCTCGGAATCTGAGTCGTGAGCTGGCACCGCACTAGCAGAGGGGCATAATCTGAAGAGATCCTAGGCAAATGAGTCACCCTAGTAGCCGCAAAGGCGGTCGTCCAGTGCTCCCCAAGAAGAACTCTGTCCAATCTCTCCCAGAGCCCACTCCTCGTCCATGTGAACGGTGGGCCATCAAAGCCTGGGTCCAGTAGCTGGCAGTCTGCTACGGCGTCGGCGAAGTCCATCATTTCTCCGTGCCTGTCTGTCGTGCTGCCCTGTCTCTCTTCCTCCAACAAGAAGATGTTGAAGTCACCACCAACAAGCCAGGGGGCCCCGTCAGTGGCTAGAGAGATGTCCCTGAGCTTATTCCACAGATCGTATCTCCCCTCCCTTGAGCACTTAGCGTACACTACGGAGAGATAGATTGAAAAATGGAATATCGCAGCAGAAACTCGGACGTGAAGGACCTGCTCATAGTCATCAATGACCTCAACCTGCCAGTCCCTGTGAGAGAAGATCCAAATCTTGCCGTTTGTGTTCGAACACCTAAACTGCAACCCAAATCGCCTACTAAAGAAAGAAGGCTGGGGATCCGTCTGGGGCTCAAGCACCGCGGCAAACAAAACACTGTACATATCGATAATATTTTTGAAAGTGCCCTGGGTAGCAGTGTTTGCTATCCCCTGGGCATTCCAGATCATGAAGTGAGAAGACATGGGAAACTCAGTAGGCTCCCGAGGCCGAAAGCCTCGCCTTCTTCGATGAACCCTCTGCGGGAGGGGAAGTGGGTCCAATGTACTGCAGCACCGGATCGTCGGGTTCAAGCCTCATGTTCGGAACCTCACAAATCATATGGTCCTGTTGGTCATCGCTGTCCACCTCAACCTCGGCCTCATCCGAGGGAAAATCCTCCAAAGCCCCGAACATGTTATCACCATGCAAAACCATCGCAAGAGGCCCATAACCGAATCCACGTGTAATAGAAGGCGATCGGGATCTAGAGCCCCGCTCATTCCCTGACGAGGATTCATCTGCCTCCATGCCCTGCTGTCCCTCTCCCTCTGACACTGTCCTCGCCGAGGTGGTGTTCGCATGTTTCTTCTTGCCCTTATACTTCTTCTTGCCCTTATTCTTCTTCTTAGGCACGACGAAGCCATCGTCCCATGCAGCCTGTGAACCCTCTGCGGCTGCTGAAGACGGCCCATGGTGTGAGACGGGGCCAGGGGCCGGGTCTCTGATCACCACGCCCTGGCTGCGCCTCTCCTGACGCCGTGGCAGTCCAACCTCAGGGGGTGGCCTCTCTGTAGGCTGGCTAGCAAAAGGCTGGAACCTCGGGCCCTGAGGCTGTCTACTAGGGCCTGCCGGATGCGACTCTCCCTCTCTGTTGGGAGTAGGCCGGTTCTGTGGGGTCGGCCGTTGGGAGTAGTCCCTCTTTGGCGGCATAGGCCGCCTCCCCGAAGCGTAGCATGACATCGCCGAGTGCCCCACGTGCTTGCACTCGTTACAATACAAAGGGATCTTGTCCCATTTCACCTTAAGTGTCACATGTTTACCTGCAATATCAATATCTATCTCCTCCGGAATAGGGCGCGACAAATCAACCTCGACACAAATCCGAGCAAAGGAGACGCGAGATCTAGTAATAGTAGCCCGATCAACTTGGACAGGCTTACCAAGCATCTCACCAATAGCAATCAACGAGGACTCCTCAAATAAATGCACAGGTAAGGCAAGAATATTGCACCAAATAGCCACAATAGGGATTTCAAAAAAGGGGTCAAAATCGGGGGTCCACTTAAAGACACGCATAGGATGATGCTCAACATACCAAACAGGCGAGTTATTAGGACCATTTAAAATTTTCACATAGTCACGCATGTCGGAAAGTTGAATAAAAATATGTTTGGCATTTAAGAAATTCCATGACATAGCACCAACTAATTTTAAATTACCTAGCGCCTTTTGGATTTGGTGGGCAGGGGGGATGGAGTGTGAAAATTTGCCGACGATGGCGGGACCTAAACGGCCTACAAGAAGAGAAGTCTCATTAGCCGAAAAAAATAAACAAGGTTTACCTTCGACAATGCGGACTTCTCCTCGTTTATCCGCCTTTTCCCCGTCCAAGATGATAGGACCCTCCGCCGGCTGCCCCATTTTAAGAATATCAGCCATAGACCGCCCAAAATTGATGTTCGGCTGTGTTTCAGCACTTTTAGACGATGAAGAAGGCTGACCATTTGCATTGAAACCATATCTTTCATCTAAAGGGACTTCTCCATTAATCATTTCAGCCCACGAATGAGAAGGGCCATCTGCCGAAGGATGGGCGATGTTTGGCTGGGGGGGCTGACTGTCCTCAGTCCGAAAAACAGTTGCTGGGCTGAATTTGGCAGCCTTGGTCGGAGGAAAAACTTCCAGGTTTCGAGAGAGCTCCAAGGGTGGAAAATCTGCCATGCATTCATCCACAAAAGAGGCTTTTTCTGGGCAGATTACCTACTGTTTAAGGGCTGGAGAGGAGCTGATTCGGTCTCCAGAAAATAAGGCAGCAGCTAAGTTTTTGTTTTTGGGGCTGTTTTTGGATTGGGTTGAAGATTTCTTTTTGTTTTGGGCTGGTTTGAAAGGGGTTTTAGATTTGAGAGGGGCTGGGGTATAAAAAGAGGATTGGGCTGGAGGTTTAAAATTAGAGGGCTACTGGGAAGTGGGCTGGGTTGACGGGAATGGGTGGTTGGGCTGCTGGGAGGGTTGGGCAGCAGCAGGTAAGGAGGGAGTGGGGTGTGTATTGGGCTTGGGGGAAGAGCTAGAGTGGGCCAGATTTAAAAGGGATGGAGAAGGCCCGGAGGAAGGAATAATCTGGGCCGGCGACTGTGAAGCGGAGCCCAATAACTGAGGCCCGCTTTGTTGATCCATCAAGGTATCCAGCTGCACCAGGGTTCGATTCTCTGTGAGATCAAGTAAAGCAGCAACTTCTCCATCCAAGATCCCATGCACGTCTGGCAGCAGCTTTTCAGTACCTAACAAAGTGGATTTGGTACCTTGATTGGTGGAGCTTCTCATATCTTGTGCAGCTTTTACATCTAAAGTATAGATATTCCCCATGCAAAGAGGCCTGGATGCTGACTTGGTTGTCTCAATAGGCCTGCAAATAGGCTGCTCAACCACGTCTGAGACGGCGCCGACTTCTCCACCATCCGTCGAAGAAGCAACGGCACCCATCCCTGAATTCCCGCAAACCTGACCCCTCCCTTCACCGACGAATGTGTCTAGCGACATAGACTCAGCAGCATACGACCTAGCAATGTATTCCTCGGCCTCCTTACGCGTCGTCGTCGGCGAGATTGGCGGAAGAAACCCACCTTCAAAATGGCCGTTTTTCTCATCAATGATACGCTGCTCTTCCAATTCTTTCAGATATTTCTCTTCATCATCAAGTAAGTCATCATCTTCCAGCTCTTCAGCCGACATTGAGTGATCGGAGACGTTCGAATTCGCCCCGACGGAGAACTCCGAAATCGGTTGGAGACCCACATTTCGCGTCGTAGACAAGTCTTGTTCAGGCTCAGCATGAGCATGACCTTCAAAAACAGAAACCAGCCGTTGGAGGGGAGACGCCAGGCGCCTTGGCGGCCGGTCCGCCATTGACGGCGAAATCGAGTGTTTCCGGTGACCACGAACGACCTCTGAATCACAGTCAAAACTCATCGCCTTGTTCCAAACATGCTTAGGAACCTCATCCTTCCCAAAGAAATTGTTGGTTTTACTGTCAAAGAGAAGGAACGGCTCCGGCGGCGATTCCGCCATTGACGACGAAATGTCGAGCTTTTTCAACCACGATCAAAATGCAACCAGAGACTTCAAAACGACTCCACGAACCTCACTAACACCTAAACCAGACTAGAAATGACGAAAAAGTGGCCAGACCCGCCGTAAAAGAAGGAAGAAGACGACTGGAATTTAGAGAGAGAAAGTGCCGAAACCAAAAGTGGCTGGATTCCGGCCAAAACGCGACACCAACCTAAACTGAAACGGTAGAACAGATCCTAAGACTCAAACGAAGAAGATGAATGGAAAAAACTTGAACAAAAAACGCAACAACAAGACGAAATCGGATTTTGGAATTTCAAATGGCTATAGAGCATTGTGTGTTTTTAGTGTGTGTGATTTGCATGCAAGGGCATGAATGGGGTTCAGGGTTGGTTTAGGGTTTTTTTTTTTTTTAAATTAACTTCATATATTTATATCATATATATGAAGGAGGAAATTACAAATCAACTCCTATAACAAGGAGGAAAGACAAATTACGCCACCCAGGGTTCGAACTCGAGACCTCCAGGATGGACGCGGTATCCAGCACCCTTTACCGCTAGGCCAAGGGGCTTGGATCAGGGTTGGTTTAGGGTTCAGGGTTCAGGGTTTAGGGTTTAGGGTTCAGCAGTGGCGGACTTCTTCTTAGGAGCTCCTATGCCCCGCAGCTTCACAGCCACGACCATCATACTCTTGCCGAAGAAGGCAAGCCCGGCGACCTGGGCAGAGTACAGGCCGATTAGCCTTTGCAACGTGACCAACAAGATCATCACCAAGATCTTGACATCGCGTTTGGCGCCGCTGCTTCCTCAGGTTTTGGCGCCGAACCAGAGCGGTTTTGTAAAGGGTCGCTTGCTTAGTGATAATGTGCTCTTGGCGCAGGAATTGATTCACGATATCGGCAGGTCGCTCATTCAGAAGGCAAACTCGCCTAATCTGGCCATCAAACTAGATATGGCTAAGGCCTATGATCGAGTGCAGTGGCCTTTCCTCCTCCTGGTGCTTGAGAGGATGGGATTCCCACCGGGGTGGGTGAGTATGGTCGATCGATGCATCTCTTCATGCTGGTTCTCAGTTCTCGTGAACGGGGCTACGACAGGTTTCTTCCAGTCTACGAGGGGACTTCGCCAGGGAGATCCGTTATCGCCGTCACTGTTCGTGCTTGCTGTAGATTATCTTTCGAGGAGCTTGAACAGGCTTGTTGACACATATCCCGATATGGAGTTTAGATGTTCTAGGCGCGCGCCGGCCATATCCCATTTGTCTTATGCCGATGACGTTATCATTTTTGACAGGGCGCACAGACAGTCCGTGGAGAGACTGGTTCATTGTCTCGAGCACTATTCTGCCGTGTCAGGTCAGATGGTGAACAGGGGAAAGAGTCATTTCTACCTCTTTGAGAAGTTCGACGCTTGGGCTGCTGAGGTGGCAGAGGCGAGTGGATTCCAGCAGAGATTCCTCCCTTTCACTTACCTTGGTGTCCCTATCTATAAGGGGGGCTGAAGGCCGGCTACCTTTTAGATATCCGACAGAAGATGGTGGACCGGATTCACAGCTGGTCTCACAGACATCTTTCTCTTGGACGGCGCCTCGCTCTGATCAAGAGCACCCTTGTCACCATCCCTCTTCACATCTTCCAGGTCCTGAAGCCGTATCAGTATTGGATGAGGGAGTTGGAGCAGATCTTGGCCCGGTTCTTTTGGGGCACGGTTGGGGAGCAGAGGAAGATTCACTGGGTTAGCTGGAAGAAGAAGATTTGCCTGCCGTTGGATGAGGGAGGCCTCGGCATCCGTCGTTTCCGCGAGATCGTCAAAGCTTTCAGCATCAAGCTCTGGTGGAGACTCCTCGCGCAGGATTCTTTGTGGGCGCAGTTCATGATGCGCAAGTACTGTTTCCATGCTGGGCGTGCTTTTATTTCCCCTTACTTTGTGCATGATAGTTCTATTTGGCGTCGACTCACTGGTATTAGGGGTCAGGTGCATGGTCTTATTAGATGGTCCCTCGATGAAGGGCGGATTAGTTTCTGGGACAACGTGTGGGTCGGGGACCTTCCCCTTAGGACCTATTGTCCACCCAGGACTGATCTTCCTGCCGTTGAGGTTTCTAGGTTGTGGCATGATCATACTTGGCATGTTGATAAACTGCATGATTACTTGGCTTTGTATGGTGTGCCTTTGCATGTGTTGGATCTTATCAGGGTTGTACCGATTGAGGTGGGCAGGCGGGATGTGATGCGATGGAGCCTCACTGGCGATGGCGAGTTCTCGACGGCCTCAGCTTGGGAGCTCATCCGGACGCGGTCCCCTAGACATTTCGGAATTCGCATGGTTTGGAATGCTGGGCTGACCCCGACTATTTCTGTCTTCATCTGGCGCCTCCTCCTCCAGAGGCTCCCTGTTGAGTGTTATGTTCAGACCCGTGGTATCTCTCTCGCATCCAAGTGTCTGTGTTGTGTCTCTTCTTCTTCAGTCGAGTCTTTTCAGCATTTGTTTGTGTCGAGTCCTCTGGCGAGATCGGTTTGGGATTTCTTCGATGGCTGGTTCCCCTACATCAGCACACACATTCACACGTGCACTGATATTGCACATAGATTAGGTTTTTGGTGGAGGTCCTCTCACAGGGCCGCCGCCTTGCACATCAGCTTCATTATTCCCTGTTTGGTATACTGGTTTATTTGGACGGAGAGGAATAGCTGCAAGCACCGCGGCATTTCTTTTCGTTCTTCTCATGTTATTTGGCAGGTTGTTCGGCATTTACGGACGTTGGTGGCTGCGGGCGTGCTAGTCCCCATTCATTGGCGCGGTTGCTCTCCGCTTGTCGACTTCATGCCTTCGATTCCTCCTCGCCGGCGAGTTCTGAGGTTCCTGCAAGTGCTATGGCATCCACCCGACGATCCTTGGGTGAAGCTGAACACCGACGGGGCCTTTACTAGCTCGACGGGACAGGCAGGCGGTGGGGGAGTGGTTCGTGGCTCAGACGGTTCCCTCCTAGAGGCCTTTTGCACGCCCCTCGTAGTTGGATCGGCCTTTGAGGCGGAGCTCTTAGCTCTTCTTCATGGGTTGACTTTGGCTATGCAGTTCTCATCGCATGTTTGGGTCAAGAAGGATGCTGCAGCAGTGGTTGCGGTGTTCACTTTAGGACGCGGAGGAGCAGCGGATGTGAGACATCACATGGCTCGCATTCGCACTTTGCTCACACAGATGCAGGTTATGTTCTCTCACATCTATCGAGAGGGCAACCGTCCAGTCAATTTTTTGGCAGGTAGGGGGTCCAGACCCCTGCCATCACCTTCTTTGATGCGGATTCATCGCCTCGGTATTTGAAGTCGCTCGTCAGGATGGACCAGTTGGGCTATCCGAACTTCAGATTCAGATATCGAGATGGATGACTACTTCACATGGTTCGTGGCTTTGATTTATGGTTTTTGTTTTCCTTTGGATTTGGCCAACTTCTGGCCACCATCCTTGTTATTATTTTGATGTATAGCTCTGTTATGTTTTTTATCTCTTTAGTTAGATGGTTAGTACCCGGTTTGTGGGGATACCATAGTAGCTGTGTTAGCTCTTGTGATTTGTATCTCTCGTGCGGACCGAGTCACTCTTGGGCTTGGCTGATGTATGTTCTTTTGGTGATTTTTGATATATACAGGTTGGGGGTCCGCCTTAACCCCCCGCTGTGATGGTGTTTGGAAAAAAAAAAACCCTAAACCCTAAACCCTCGAGCCCTCTTGACATCAGTTGTAATTTCCTCCTTTCTATAGTATAGGAGTTTATTTGTAATTTCCTCCTTCGTATAGGAGTTAATTTAAAAAAAACCCTAAACCTAAACCAATCCAAGCCCCCTAGCTCAAGTGGTTGAGGAGGGTGGCAAGGATACCGCGCCATCCAGGAGGTCTTGAGTTCGAATCTTGGATGGCGCAACTTGGGATTAATTTCCCCTGTGGGCCTTTACAAGGCTGGTTGCCTTGGGGCTTTGCAAGCTTTCGTGCCTGGACCCGTCTGATGGTGCCTCACTTACGTGCTTGACCCGTCTAGGGGTGGATAACTTACATGCTTAGTACCAGCTGCGAGAGGCTAGTTCATTTGGGGGCCACGAGGTGGTATATAGCTTACATGCTTAGTACCGGCTGGGAGAGGCTAGTTCGTTGAGGCAACGAAGGGCTGGGAACAGAGCTAGTTCGTGCGGCCACGAAGGAATGGGGGAGGCTAGTTCGCTTGCCAATGTATCTCGAACTCCGATGTGTGTGTGTGAAAAAAAAACCCTAAACCTAAACCATACTTCTTGGAGGCTACGGATTTTCCTCCACTTAGGCCCCCAATTGGTTCTACCACTTTGAACTTGCGTGTAATTCCCCCTTTGAGCACGCCTTTGGAGGAATCTGCTTGTGATCATGGAGATTTGGATGATGAATTTGGAGAATGTGTTGGCCAACTAACAAATACATACACGGAGGAAGCAAGCCAAAAAAGGCAAGAGGCTAAGGGAAAGAAATTAAAGGCCTCGGATTCAACAGCAGCGCCCATGTCTTGGGCGAACTTGGTGGAGAAGAAACAAGATGGTATGACTTCAAAAGGCAATGGTTGTAACATTAGAGATGGAGTTAATTTGGAGAACCAACCAAAGGTTTATTTCGGCCGCTCCATGGCTGATGCGTTGAGGTTCGGACAACCATCGGATGGCCCGATCCTTCTTGATCATGCCCGAGCACAAAAGAGAGGCGAGCTCCGAATGGTTGAAGGTAAACCGTGTTTGTTTTTTTCATCTGATGAGTCTACTGATCTTGCAGGCCGTATAGGACCTGCCATCGTCGGAAAGTTCTCGCATTCCATCCCTACTGCCCGCCAGATTCAGAAAGCCTTGGGAAACATCAAATTAAAAGGTACTTTGTCATGGAATTTTTTAAATGCGAAGCATGTTTTCATTCAATTATCTGAGATGAGTGATTATGTGAAAATTTTAAATGGCCCGAATAACTCTCCTGTTTGGTATATTGAGCATCACCCCATGCGTGTCTTTAAGTGGACCCCTGATTTTGATCCATTTTTTTAGATCCCCATTGTTGCTTTGTGGTGCAATATTCTTGCTTTACCTGTCCACTTATTTGAGGAGTCTGCTTTAATTGCTATTGGGAATTTGTTTGGCCACGCTGTGCAAGTGGATCGGGCCACAATCACTAGATCGCGGGTTTCTTTTGCCCGTATTTTTGTTGAGGTTGACATCTCCCAGCCTATCCCTGAGGAAATCGCTTTGGATATTGCGGGAAAGAGGGTCACTTTGAAGATCAAGTGGGATAAGATACCGTTGTACTGTCGTGAGTGTCAGCATGTGGGGCACAATGCGGACAACTGTTATGCTTTTGGCAAGCGCCCAACGCCTCCCAAAAAGGACTACTCTCATGGGGCATCTAGGCAGTCTGGCCCATCTCATCATTGGAGGGGGGAACAGCCCCCGGCAAGACAGGAGAGGGGGGATCAGCCCCACGAGACCGCTCCCAGCAGGGGACAAGAGGGACAGCCTCGAGGTGGGTACACTGTAGGAGCCCCTCACATTGGAGTCCCACAGGTTGGGAACTTTGGAGTACAGAAACAGACTCCCGTGACACGGTAGCCAGAGACTCACCAGTTACAGAGACCAGCCGTCCGTATCCTTCAGAGGGAGACTGCTCATCCGGAGCGTGGCCCGAAGGCCCTGGGACACTTCTTTGAGGCTGGGCCTTCGGGAACAGCCATGGAAGGGACACATGAGACAGAGGATGATGGATTCATTGTTCCTGGAAAGAAGAAGAAGACGGCACGCAGTGCAGCCAGCCGGGCCAGGAAGAGGGAGAGGCAAAGATTGAAGAAGAAGCAGCAGCTTGTGAATCCGACAGAGGTTCAGTCAGAGGGGGGTGGTGACCCCGACACAGAGGGCCAAGATTCGGCTTCAGAGACTCAGAGCGGTGGTGGATCCCTCTCCCCATCGTACAGACCCCGACATGTGAATGACTCTTTGGCCATTGTTGCGGTGGACAGCAACATGTTTGGGGCATTGGAGGACTTCCCGTCTGACGGGGAGGAGGAGCGACATGTTACAGAGTTTCAAGACACTTTGATGGCTGAGGCCTCGGCTTCGCGCATTAGATTGCTAGAGCTCGAGGCCCATGGCACGGGACACACTTCCCCTCCTTCTGATTATAAGTTTCAATATATGCGCCTCGGTATCTTGTTTATCAAATGTGATACTTATGTTGTAGTATGACACACTCGAAACTAAGTAATATTATAAGTTTCAATATATTCGAGTAAGCTTTTGCTATCATTCTATTCAGTTGGGCAAGGAAATGGTGAATGCCAGGACTGGTTGTTTATATCTATAGATAGATGTTTTTTTTGGATAGGGATTGGGTATTTGCGATTTAGCCGTTTAATAGAGATAATGCTTATCTCTATTTCTTTTGCAATTTGATCACAACTTATCAAACAAACTTTCGCATCCATTTGTGGCGTATTCTTGCAATTTGCTAATATTAACAGTTTTTTAATTCAAGTCATATAACATAGGCATGCAACTGAGCCTACGATTTCAGTGAAAATATGAACTCATAAACAGCATTAACTCTCTCTCCATCTAGTACGGCAACCCATCAATTAAGTAGTTGGAATATAACTTGGTCGATGACAAATGGGGATTAATATGGCTCGAGATGCTAGCTTCCTTGAAGGTATCTCAATTCAGTCTCTGATGCTATATTGACAGCAGCCATCCACCAGTTTTCATCTTCTTCACTTGCTTCATCCTGCTAGACAAGAGAAAATGGTTTCGACTTTGTCTAAATAAACGAATGGGGGCTTGTTAGATAGAGATATAGACGATATGCATGCTAACCATCTCAGTAAGATCCAACGCTGTCTGTATTTTTTCCACTTCCTCTGCAACTCTTACAGCTTCAATCCACCATTCTTCTTTCCTGCAGCTGTCTATTAATTTCTCATCACCAGCAAAACTAGTGTCATTTCCTCTTGGAAGATTGCAGAATGAAACTGGATCAGGAATAGCATCCTCGGGGACTTCACGCAGTGGAGATCGATAACCTGGTGCATCCAAACAGTGTGTTACAACTCGAATCCTAACATGTTAGAAGGTGTTTCAAAGATGAGATGGACTGAATGTATCAGATACTCTACCTCTGCAATCTGGATCATGGCACTTTTGATAATAAAGAGCTCTTCTCAGGTCAACGACATATATAACTGAAACAAACATCGCTTGTCAATATACAAGTTTATCTATACCTTGGTATGATAGAATGGAATGGTGGAATGGAATGTGATTCCTACTTCCATTCTATTCATTTGCTTGGTGTGATGGAATGAATGAGGGAATAGATGAAAATGCGAAGGAAATCAAAAGAAATTGACATTTCATTCCTATCTTCATTCCATTCCACCCCCATTCCATTCCATCATACCAAGGAGCCCCAAAGAATATGCAATCATAGCTATTATGTTGGAATATAAGTATTATTGCAGAAAATACAAGAAAATTTCCAAATACTAGCCGCAAATCATAAAAAGTGGAAAATACCATGATTGCTTTTATGTTCTCTGCCAATTCGTTCACAATATCTGTTTCTTGACATACTGTAAACGATCAATGCATAGTCTGAAAACCAGCACCAGCTTCGAATTTTTCCTGCAAAGGAAGAAGCCGAACTCAATATGATAAAATGTTGAAGCAATATGCCCAAGGAATAGAGGGAAACATAAAGAAACAAGTGCAGAAAACATGAGTACCATATCATTAAATTAACTACTCCTACTGATACAGAATGGCTACAGAAACAGTGTTGTGTGACCATGGCACACCTGGTACATTTCCATTAGAAGCAATGGCTATAATAAAAGCATCCAGAGCTGGGAATGGTGATTTTTCCATCAAGCAAGTTGTTGAAGGATCTGTTTTCCAGGCATTGATATCAAATTTTCCGAGGCATTCAGAATGATTCTGGATATCATTGGGAATCTGCTACAAAGAATTTTTTAGATATTGAGTGCTAATATTATCACAGAGAGACACAGAGAGAGAGAGAGAGAGACTGAGAGAGCAATTAAAAAAAATCATGAAAAAAAAGATAATGGAGCAAGAAAAGCTTACCTCGGTCTCAAAATGCAAGGCTTTCACACAATCTAAATCCATTTTGCAGATCAGAAGTTTGGCAGAATCAACATCCAAGTTGCAAATCAAAGAAGCCATAAATATTTCTTCTTCACTCTGCCACAAAAGTTGCATTATTAATTTATTTTGATAGTTTGTAATACATTGTTTAATATTTATAGGATTCCCAAAAAATATATAGATTTTGCACAAGTTAACAGATTATGACAAAACTGAGCACGTCCAGCTACCAAGCAACACATAAATGGTTCCAAGTTGAAGCACATGTTTCAAGTCCTTAAAAACTGAAACTGAAACTGATATTGTTGAAATGATTTTTAAGTTAGTAAAGCATATGCAGAAATTCGAAAATACAAATCACTAAGGCAATCAAGGTATACATCAATTAGATGATGAATTGCAACTTCATGTTTCTAAAGTCCTCACCATGTCCTTACATCTAAAACGGCCACTGGGCAGAAGAACCGAGTTCTTCCCTGCTTTTGACGAAAAGGGTAGTCGGAAACAACGGTTCCTAGAATAAACAGCTGTATCCACAAAAAGATGGAAATCACTATCAATGGAATTGCCACCCTTGGAAATTAAAAGTTTGTTATAATTTTGATCTCTTCCTCTGTAACTATGAATGCGTGAACATATCTGCAAAAAAAAGTAAAATGAAGAGGTAAGACATTTTGACATTTAGTAAAAAAATAGAACAAACCAAAAAATACATCTTCACATTCCTATTTCGACAAAATAGAAAATTAGTGTTGATGACCAATTCAATGGTTGCAAAATAACTGCTTAATAAAACAGCATCACAGTATACTCGTGGAGAAGTTCTAGTTGCCAAGACTAGACAAAATAATTGACTAGACATATAATGGACAAAGAGTACCAAAAGATATTGATTTCATTTGCTAACAAACATATAATGACTAGACATAAAGTTTATGAAGAGGATACACCATTCTGGTAATTCCAACCGAAACATACCTCAGCAACAAAAGAACCAACATGTGAATTGTCTTTAAATGCAGTCTTGGGTAAGCGGATGATTAAATGACGAGAGAACTTATCTGTGAACAAATTAAATAAATACTGAAAACAAGATAAAACTCAATATACAAAAGTATGCATGAGTAAGCAAGTATTTGTCAGCATGCTTTGATGTTAATAAAATATTGTAAGAACATACAGCTATCCATGTAGTAATTATCAGAGAAAGACGGTTAAGTTACAAAATAGGGTGGCGAGAAGATGGCAAATGTATTACCTTCAGTTGATGAATCAAGCTCTATAACAAAATCTTCGCTTCCTTGGATGGAATACTTCTCAAGTAATGCATCGAAGGTGATAATTAACAAGAGATCCACCATTTCATCTCCATTTCTATCAACATTTTCCTTTGTATTGTACTCCAAATCAAAATAGAGGTGGCATGGTAGTGCCTAAAAATAAAACAATCATCGGTATACAAGAAGAATTTTTTACTGTGGAACTTAGTTTACCTTTCAAAATTACTTATTGAGCTCATTTTCTTAGGACTGGATTCCAAGTGAAAAGCAAGGCACTACCTCTTCAATTACTTCATAATGGTGACGAAATTTTGAACTCATTTCTTTATACCTGTATAAGACAAACAGCTGCAAAGTTATGCACATATGCCACACATAAAATGTCAGATGAGATAAAACTAGAAAAGCATCAAATTAACCTCCGCCAGAACTCCTTGTATGAAGAAACAAGAAACCTCCTCTGACCATTCATATGATCTTGGTAGCTAAACAAACGTACATTTCCATGCTGTTTAGAAAATTTCATCGCATCATCTTGCCTTGGAAAAGTAGTCCAAACATCCTCCCTAACAAAAACACATTGATACGAATTCTCAGTCACCAATAATCATGGCAATTCCCCAATTAATACAAAAGATTTTACCTTAGCTTAGTTTGTTCGGCGAGATCAACGCGAATTTCACGCAACAGCTTCAGCAAACGAGCAGGCCTTTTCGGAGGAACCCCATGCGGAGTACCGTAGAACACAACCGGAGAGAACTGTTTGGCAGTTTTCAAATTCACACTCTTATTTGCAGAAATTGGGGGTTCTTGTGATTTTGGTGAATTATGCTGCTTTAACTTTCGCTTTCCTTTTCGTTTTTCTCTGATAGCAGATTCTAAAAATGGAACATTGTTAATTGAGAACTCTAATTAAAATCCAGACATAAGCAAAAGTGGGATGAATTTTAAATACTGCTAGTATAGAGGAAAAAGGGATGTGAGAGACAATACGGGGAGGAGAAACTCCGCATTTGAAGCATTGGAACAAACGATCGACATCATCCATGGTGGTTTCCGTTTTCCCGGCGAACAACCTCATTGATTTCGCGATGGTGCTGGCCGTGCAAGAGTGAAGACTGAAGAGTCCACTGTACTTGTTATTTTTAATTTTTTTCTACTTTTTTGATAGCATATAAAAATTTAAGAAATTTTTATAAATAATAAAATAAAATGGTTAAGACATGCATAATTATACGAATATATTAATCCGATTAGATTGGGAGTATGTATATGACGTTAAGTCCAAAATATTTTGAAAAACTTTCCATAATTTAAAATAATAATTGAATGTAGTGGGCCTGGATCCACTTTTATTCATTTTTTACTTCATGTTCTTCCATGAGAGCACAACACTCACATTCATGTTCTTCTGCAAGGACATGCTCAAGGGTCCCATCATTCTATTATTTAATTTAAATAAAAACATTTCCACGATATTAAAATACATTAAAAATACCCATAATACTATTACAAATTACAAAAAAATAAAAATTACATAATTAAAATCCTAAAAATTTAAAATTACATAATTAAAGCCCTAAAAATTAAAAATTACATACTTAAAATCCTAAAAATTAAAAATTACATAATTAAAATCCTACAAATTAAAAATTACATAATTAAACATACTCTCGTGGAAGACTAGTCCCTGGCCATATCCTCAATGTTTTTCGGAGACCCGTATCATTGCCAAATGTGAATCAAGTTGCTCGGGAGTCATCCGAGACCTATCGGTCAAATTGAGTTGAGCCAAAAGGGTCCACAGCGAGTTGGTGGGGGTTGAAGTGGCACAAAGGGAGTGGAGGCGGATGGAGTCGCGGCGCGACGGCGGTTGGCCGTCGCCTTCTTTCTTCCTTGCGGCCGGCGTTGGGAACTGCTCGGGCCCGCGTCAGGGCTACCCAAGTTAACTCCGGCAAGCTGGCTAGCCACCTCATTGGAGCCACCGTCGGATAGAGATAACGACCTCGGTCGTTTGCTGGAGGAGGATGATAATCATCCCCTATACTTCGGATTTCTACGCACCTGCTGTCAAGCGCAGAGGTGCTTGAATGGTTTGTAATGCATGGAGTGGTAGGTCAACATGGTGGCCGTGATGATGTCGGCCTTGCTCCTGCCGCTCCCCGCCGACCGTTGTTCCTGGAGGTAATACCCCTGCAACTTTTGGATTTCTTCGTTGGCTCTGAAGATGGCATTGCGCACCATACTCTCGTTGTGCTCGATGGTTCCCTCCGGTCGGTTGGCATTGTACCGGCGAGAGAGGCGCCACCAAAACCTCTCCCCGGTTTGGTCCGTGCCGGTTTCCGGATCTTCAGATATTTTCGAATAGGCTTTGAACATCTTCTCCATCTCCAGCGGAGTGTACGAGGTGCGGACGTGAAGGTCACCGCCACGACTATGAGTAGGAACACTACGAGGAAGAGGAGGAAGAGCGATAGGGTTGTCCTCCGGAGTTTGGGAGCCGTCGATCCCTTCCGATCCTTATTTGGGTGCCCACCCATATCGCCCATCGGTGGCATCTTGCTCGTCCACCGGATAAGGTCGGTAGCCACCCGGAATTTGAGAACCTTTGGTTTGAGGAGGGGGCGAGAATTCCGTATCCGGATGAGGGAATGGTGTTGGGTTGAACCATTCGTGGTTCCAACCGCGAGAGTCGAAGGGGTGATCACCGGAGCGTGATATTTTTTTGTGATGGTGAAAGATTGAGAATTGATGAGAGAATTTAGATAAGAATTGTGTAGTGTGGTGGGAAATTTTTTGTGTTGAAATTGGGGTATTTATAGATGAAAATGTGAATTTTGGGAAAAATTTTGAAAAATAAATTAAAAGTGGGGAGAAAACGGATATAATTTATTGGGAAGTGGGAAAATACTTTTTTTTATTTAAAAACATTTTTTAAATTAAATTTGAATTTTTTAAAAATAAAATTTTGAAAATGCCAACGGCTATGCCGTTGGCCAATCCCGTCGCGTCACGTCAGCCTGCTCAGCGGCACGGACGTGCTCGATGCTTCGAGTAGCGTCGTGCCAGCGGCAAGAGCGCAATGGCAGACAGCGCGTTGCCGTGCCAGCGGTATGGACGTCGTCCGTCCAGGAGATCACCGATGTGGATGCTCTTACATCCATTAACTTCCATGTATAGTTATGTATAGTTGGAATATAACTTTTTTAGATTTCCACATGTCAAATAATTATTTGTTGCATACCAAATCATTATGCCAAATGGTATGTCTAGACTAGTGAATTTTTTCTCCCTTAGTAGATTCTTTAAATTTTCAATTTCCCCCTAGATTCCTTTTAAATCTGTATTTCTCTGCCAAACATAAAATTAATTTACAATTTTTTTTAAAGGCTATCAAAACCCTATTACAGAAGCAAACGGATATCAAGTTTATCATGCAACAAATAAATATACTAGTAGTACTAATCTCCAATGGAAAAACCACTAAAACATGAACTACATTGCTCAATAAGACATGGATCTGTAAATCGAGAAGCATTTAGTTGTAGACATATTCGTATTATATTTAACCTTTCATGCTCTACACTTGTTTCAAGATACAAAATGATCATACACACTCGATAACCTTTATTTGCTTGTGCTCTATATTTACTGAATTAATTCATGGCAAATCACCGGGGTACACACAAGCTGATTAAGATAAAGCACTTGGGTACACACAAGCTGATTCTTAAGTCCAATTCAGATCTCACAATTTTATAAGTTCATTTTGGTTTCATCAGGCCCAACCCAAGCTTATTCAGTTAGATGTTTAATAACTAACCAAAGCAAATAAACAAAGAGACAAAAAAATGGGACATTGGTAGATGATATTTCGATGTATTGCAAAATTCCAAATCTGTTGTAGCTAATCTTTTCTCTAAGTTAATTGATATGTAGTTCTTGTCCCATTTATCTCGTCAATTGCAAAAAATCCATTAACTGTATATATATACTAGTATATGATATGCGTAATTATTCCAGTTTTGCATAGTGTCCAAACGATAATTTCTTGTTTATTGGGGCAATATGGCCGCCTATTAACAAGTTAATTGAATGTTTATCATTCATGCTGTATGTTCCTTCACTAGATTTTGTAGTAATCAGTCCAAGTGTATTGTAAATGTCACCCTTTTTGGCAGTCCCTTGATTATTTTTTGAATATATTTATGCCAGTTTTGTTGATTCTCAACTATGATTAGTGGTAGGTACATTGAATTTGTAATATTGGTGTTAGAGTAAGGCAAAATGGGAGAAGAATACATACGATGCTGTGTTAGACAGTTCTGGATGGATGTTGTAGTCTCCTCAGGCCTGGTTGTATTTGCGGGCCTCACATCTGGGCTTAGTCTGGGGCTCTTATCACACAGCAAGGTCGATCTTGAAGTCCTTGTGAAGGCTGGCTTGCCCAAAGATCGGAAGAATGCTGGTTTTGTTATCTACCTACATTTTCTTGTTTGATAATTTGTAACTGTAGTACTTATTTTTCGACTGCTCTTGTGACCAGCTAAGGTTCTTCCCCTTGTCAAGAATGAATGCTTCCTCTTATGTACGCTGCTCATTGCCAAATCCCTTGCTACCGAGGTATGCTTGCTACTTTGAGTATAAGGATGTTGATCTCAATAGACTGAAGTTTTTTTTTGGTACAGGCTCTTCCCCTTTTCCTGGATAGAATTCTTCCATTCTGGTTTGCCATTCTGGTTTCAATCATTCTTGTGGTGGCTTTTGTAGAGGTGATCCGTGATGCTATTTATATATCACCGACCCAAATCTTAGGCTAATAGGCTCTCTCTCTCTCTCATGATATTAGTATGTGGTGTACGTAGGTCATTCCTCAAGCTGTGTGCACAAGGCATGGTTTGGGTTTCGGCGCAAAGTTGGCTCTTTTTGTTCGGTTGCTGCTCTTAATATTAAGCCCTGTATCGTATCCTGTCAGTAAGGTAGCAATCCAACATCGTTCCGACAAGTCACATACTTGCAATAAGAGGAGTAACAAGTTTAGGTTTGGGCAGGTGTTAGACTGGCTTCTTGGAGAAAACCATCCCCTAATATTCAGAAGAGCAGAGCTGAAGACATTGGTGGATTTGCACGGCGTTAAGGTTCTGCAAACGCAATTAAGTAGTGATACGCTTATGTTTGAACTTTGCTGATATGTTGAGATTTTTTTGGCATTGTATGTTTCAGGCCGGAAAAGGCGGAGATCTGACAGATGACGAAACGAATATCATAAGCGGAGCATTAGGCATGGTGGAGAAGAAGGCTAAAGACGCCATGACGCCATTGTCCAAAGCCTTCTCCCTCGACATCAACTCCAAATTCGATCTGTAAGCATCGACCTTCCATTCTTTTATCTATCTTCACTCACTCCAATGCAATAATATATGTCTCTCTAGCCACACTATGAAGACAATCTCCGGCAAGGGCCACAGCCGAGTACCGATTTATTCGGACAATCCAGCCAACATCATCGGCCTCATTCTTGTTAAAAACTTGATGCTGTACCATCCAGCGGAGGAGACTCCCATAAGAAAGCTAACGATCAGGAGAATCCTGAGGGTGTATGAGAGTTGGTCGTTGTTCGAGGTGCTGAAGCTGTTTCAGGAAGGGCATGGTCACATGGCGGTGGTGGTAAAGTCGGATGTGAGAGAAGGAAGTGATAATGATCCACCCAGAATCATCATCGAGTCGGATTATAAGATAAGGGAGAGAGAGGTTCTGGAGGTGTGCAAAACTCCATCCCGATCTACATCTCTGGACATATTGAGGGAGCACTTGCATGGGAGCATCTCAAATGAGGAACTTGAGTCTCTGACGAGCAGATTCATAGATGAAGAGGTGATCGGCATCATTACCATGGAAGACGTCTTGGAAGAGCTTCTGCAGGAGCAGATCATGGATGAAACTGATCATCACGTGGAGATGCATGACAAGTGAGTGAATTAAGTATCTCACGCATACATGATACACTCACTAGTACTACTAATTTTGTTGTTAATGGGTTTCCACTCTAGAATAAGGGTTAGGTTTCCATCATCGATATCCTCATCTTCGGGCAAGTGGACAACGGCGGCAGCGTCCTTCTCTTCGTTGAGCTCGCCTGTGCCTTCATACATATCACCATCTTCGCCTAAACTGCATTCTCCCAGATCCTTGAGCACACTTCGCAGATCTCTATTAGTCCACCAGGTACTACTAATTTCATACTACCATTTCTCTCTTCTTTTTTTGTGCATTTTAAGAAGATTTATATACATTTTCTCTCCATCTTCAGCTTTCCTCCATATCTCAGCACATCTCCAGAAAGTCGGACCAAGCATTTTGAACATCCATGCAAGACAGTACTACTACAAATTTGTTCACCTCCAATCAAACCAAAATCCATGCAAATCAAATTAATATTCTCTTCTCCCATCTTTACTTTTCAAAATCTTATCATTTTTTTGTATTTCACTTTAAAAAATAATTCGATTTCTAGTTGAATTTCAGTTTTTGTTATTTTAATACTTAGTACGGAGTAATTAAGATTTGAATTGTTCACTACTCCTGATTTATTATTGGGTCTATTCATCAACTCAAGTTGATCAGTTTTTTTTATGAAAAAAGGCACTTCCTAGTTATGAATTTAAGTTATTACTTGTTAGAGTTCAGAATCTATTTACACTTACTTTAATAACTTACAACTATTTATCAAAGTTTTTTGCTAATTTATTAACTCATAGTTATGGATATATATTAGTATACTCTCTTTTGGACTTTTGTGATCTTGTGACTGTGGTAAAAATTCAAGTAATGAGTATTGTCATACTACTTTTTACATTAAAAATATTTATTGATTTATGGACGTATTATACAAATAAGTCCTATATACATCTAACTTATTCACTTTTTAAATTCCTCTTTCTTTTGCCGTTTTTGAATTTATTATGATTAATAAGAAAGTAGCGATAAAATCATATTATGTCAAATACATATAGACAAAAAACTGCACATCAGTGGTCCTAAAATTTGGAATGCATACTTATTAATAATTTGAAGCTAAAATTAAATATAAAAATACAAATTAATCGGATTATGCAATTCTATAATTAAAATAATTTAGCTCAATAAAGCAAATGATATCGTTGCAGATAAGGGTGGGTAGGTACGGTATACCTTATCGAAATCATCATACCGTATACCTTACCATAAATTCGGTATACGAAAAAGTCATATCTTTACTTTACCAAAGTTTCCGGCATACCAAACTTCGGTATAACGAATTTCCATACAGGTACCGTACCTCATTTTCGGTATACTGTACCAAAGTTCGGTATACCGTACTTTTGCGGTATACCTGACTTTCAATATCAACTAAAATAGAAAATTTGAGTTTTTAGAATATTATTTATATTTTGTAATTTTAAAAATATATAAAATATATTTTATTCATAATTATATTTATATTTCACAATTGATTGTATAATTAAAAAATATATAAAATATATTTCATATATAATTATATTTATATTTTACAGTAGATACCTTAACTTACGGTATATACCGAATTTCGGTATGCAGCAGTATACCGCGGTATTTGAAAAATCATATTGTTACCTTACCGGAATCTTTCGGTAAGGTATCATACCGTACCGAAAACCACGGTATACCAAAAATTAGGTATTTTTTGTATTTTTCAGTACGATAAGACCGATATTTCGGTATTTCGGTATTTTTCCCCAGCCCTACATGCAGATGATCCGGAATTAAATTATTAAAATTATAATTCCTTTTAATTTTATCCTATATATATAGACAACCAGTGCTAATAGGAGTAAAATTGATCAGTTTACTTTTGTCTTTCGTTTTAGAAAATTTATTGTACATATTTCAATAATTAATAGTAAGAACTATATTGTCATTTTCCAGCATTTTTTTAAATATTCAATTATAACTATTGTTATTTTCTTTTATGAATTTTGATTTAGTATATTTGTAGTAGAAATTTACTACTTACCCGCCGTTCACGATATTTCATTTTTTAGTGTGTGTCGGTATTCATCACTTACATCAGAACATACCCAAATTTTTAATTACCGTTAGTATAATTTTTCCATTTAATGCCAAAATTGGACGGCTGGTTGAATATATTGTCATATGTTGCAACCATATACAGAGGTATCCAACTTCAATCCAAAATTGACCGAAGATGCAGGTTTTAATGTATAATTAATAAAATATGAGAGGGTTATAATGAAAATGTAATTGGAGTATATTAATGGAGAATGAAAATCACTTATTACAGAGAAAAATGCTATTAAAAATAAATGTCAGACTATTTTTATGGTAAAACCAAAATGGAAAAGCCTCTAATTTCATGGGCTGATGGAATATTGTATAAATTAAAATTCTGGTATAATCGTATTGGTTGGTCGGCTGCAATGCTCACTGCCGAATATATTTGGACATTCTCACATTTAGATGTACATAATATGATTAAACGTGACAGTTATTTAGTTTATTAAATATTCTTGAGTTGGGCGATGATAATTTAAGCCGCGGTTGAAACTTTTCGAGATGCTGTGCTTTGTTTCCGTTCTACTAATGCATATCTACTAATGCATATAGTATCAAGCAAATCGGGTCAAGTACAAGTTAAAGTTCCTATATACTACTAGTATTTATTGTGCGTTATTTGTTTAATGCCAAAAACAAATTGCATCTAAATTCCATTTACCAAATGCAACTATATGATGATTGATGACTAGTCTTTAACCAGTGCTTACATCTGACGTTAAAAATCAATTCTATGAAATGCGACATTTTCAATAATAATCCTCGATAACCAATTGTTTATTTACGTAAGGAATTTGCATTTCTATGCGACAAATCTGTCAAAGCCGTGGCCCATTTTCAATATGTTGAAAAAATCCAATCGCCGACTAGTTGGAAATATTCAAGCCATAAAATCAATAAAGCTCAACTAGTCTAAATTAAGTATTTGGAAAAAATAGGATATATTTAAATTAATAAACCTCTCAAGTATAGCAGTATATACACACTGGATATTCTATAAATCGTCATTACTTATTCGGAGAAAATGGAAGCGCCAATAATTAATTAAGAAATAACGCAACCATTAGGGTCCTCCTCAGCGCTCCTCTGATAATATGCCGGGTAGGGCAGGGCGGCGGCCGACTGCGCGTGATGATGCTGGTAGTAGTAAGGGTTCTGATAGTAAGCTTGTTGATAAGCTTTGAGTAGTTGGGCTGCTGCCTCTTCGGCTTTCTTCTTGTCGTCGGCCGCTTTCTTGGGCTCTTCCTTCTTGGGCTCCTCCTTCTTCTTTTCCGGCTCCTTCGCTGGCCCCACTGATATGATCTCTGTGTTGCAAATCTTCCTCAGCTTTGCCACCACATCTATGGGATCTATGTTTCCAGTTACAGTCAGCTTTTTGTCTTTTGGATCCAGTGAGATTGACTCCAGACCTGGGATCAGAAATGGATTTAGCAAATGTTTGTGGCTTCTTTTATAATATACGAGAAGATCTGGTTTATTTTAAAATAAAATACCTGATAGGCCGGAGACTTTTTTCATGGCTTTTTGCTTGGTTTTGTCGTCGGCTAGATCCAATTTCAGTATAACCTTCTGCAGCATATAAGGATCAAGATCAATAAAAAGATTTTCAGCTTACAGCTAAAATATATATGCCATAAAAAGCTAACAACTCATTTTCTTGATTCCTCAACTTTCTGTTACGAGGAAATATGCAAGAATCAGAATCTAAACACGGAAAAGTAGATGCTAAAATGCTCGCGCGCACTGACCATCATCTTTGTTTGGAAGTAGTACTATATTTTTCTTCTTTCTTCTTCTTCTTCTTTTGTTTGTGTTGAACGAAGGGAGGAGAAGAAAATTGAAGAAATGAAAGAATATGTTTCTACGACGAAGAAATAATTGAATGGGATGTGCGGGTGCCCAATACAATAGAGATGTTTATATAATGGCAAATGGAGTGGCTGAGTCAACTAGAGTCAAGATTATTAGTCTATGGTCAAGATTTTCAACATTCATGAATGAGATGAGACTTTAGGGTGCTGCCTAGAAGATTCCTTGTGAGTTGGGGACTGAGCGATGATTCCAGAATGCTTAATTTTTAATACTGCCCCGGTCCAACCATAAGCGATGAATTCAGTATTTGGTTTTTGCAAAATAATAACACAAATACACAATACAACAAATCCAAACTCATAGTTGATGAGTGTTACCAAAAAATGATTTATAAATATAGTATTAAAAGTTTGTCAATAAATAATGGACCATGAGAGACAACCCAAAGATTATACAAGCGACTTAATGAACAAATTTTATTTTTATTTTTACATATTTTTTTACTATAAACAGTCATATAGCTTAAGCTAAACTGCTAATTGCATGTATAAAACCATACAAAATTTTCATTTCCAAGTACTAAAACTTCATTAAAACAAGCGTCAGAGAAGATGGTACTGATAAAGTAAAACCAAAATGTGTCTCATTTGTGCAAGTCATTAGCAAATAAACAACTGATTGACGCTAAATCAAAGGATATTCCTAATCAACTCTCACAAAAATTAGATCCAAGAGCATGTTCTCTATTTCTTCTTCTCACCACCACCAGCAGCCCTGCTCCAACAAGAACAAAGAACAATAAGATATACTAGTACTAAAGAAAGAAATATTATTTCACCATTTCTTTTAAAGGAGGTACAAAGATAATTCACCTCATCTTTCGGAGAGCGCCAGACATCTCCTCTCTCTTCCTCTTTGCCCTCTTGTGGGTGCCCAACTTTCTCTTGGCTACTTTCAAAGCACGCTTGTCTTTCCCGACTTTGAGAAGCTCAGTGATCCTCTTCTCATAAGGTGCAAATCCAGTAACTTCTCTGATAAGATTCCTCACGAAATGCACTCGCTTGCTTGTTTTCTGAATTAAAACATAGGTTCTGAGCATAAACAAGTTGAAAGACCAAATGGGACTACCAAAAGCAGGGAAACGGATTTTCTACACAATCAATCAGACAAAAAAACATTCCCATACAAAATGTCTACCTTCCAAACTTTAACGAAATAAAAAATTTCCAACTATCATACACATCTAAAAACAGTTACTGCTTCAAATATCTCAACTCTCCGAATCAGCTCAAAGAGTTTGTGTATCACTGAATTAGTGTGTAACCAAACAATAGAGTAAGACAGCGTTCAGAATTGAATAACTAAACATCAGCAATCAGAATTCTTGATCATATAACTACATTTGTCAGTGACTATATACAAAATGTCTACCTTCAAAGGCTAGTATATCTAAAAAAGGTTACTCCTTCAAACATCCCAACTCTTTGAATCAGCTCAGAGAGATCATGTATCACCAAATTAAGGCATAACTAAACAACAGAGTAGCACAAGTTCCAAATTTGAACAACTAAACATTAGCAATCAAAATTCCTGATATCCTACAAATACATTTTTCAGTGACTATGAGTTCATAGAGCTCATGTATCAGTGAATTAGGGCATCACAAAACAACAGAGTAAGACAACTTTCTAATTTGAATAACTAAATTTGAGCATAATGAATCATTGGCTACATTTGTTAGTGACTATGATTCTAGCAAATGAATCAGTAATGTGCGTATATTTAAAGATTATCTTTCAGTAGCCAGAGAAAATCATAGATTAAGAATTGCAAAAACAAAAGGAGCAAGTTAGTACATGACACAAATTCAGGAATTATATAAAAATTAAAATAGACAGCACTGTATGAAATTGCAATAACAAAAAGGCATTCAACTCACCCCTTTCCTGTCTGAGGGGCGTGGCGCTAGCTCCTTTGGGGTAACGACATGACCTTTCTTCAACCCCACAAAGATACCACTGTTTTGCTGCTTTGGAGCCATGGAGTAGATGTAGGCGTGACTGGAAAGAAAGATGGAGGTGAAGAAGTTTTTAACGTAATTATAGTTAGTGACTTTGGGCTTAGGTTTGGGCATTAGTAGTGGGCTCTTTTATAAATGAGTCCAATTTAGTAAATTTGATTTATTTATATAAATGAATGACTATGATCATCTGTTCTTTTATGATGAATGGATGAGATAACATGTATAAGAGCATCCTCATTCGTGCTCTTGCCAATGGATACGGATGTGGGTACGCACCCACTTTTACTCTCTATCTTTAGGCAAGAGCACAACACCCACAGTTGTGCTCTTCCGCAAGAACAAGCTCAAGGGTCCCACCATTCTATTATTCAATTTAAATAAAAACATTTCCACAAAATTAAAATGCATTAAAAATATCCAAAATACTATTACAAATTCCAAAAAAATAAAAATTACATAATTAAAATCCTAAAAATTAAAAAGTACATAATTAAAATCCTGAAAATTAAAATTTACATAATTAAATTCATAAAATTAAAAAAATCCACTACTCGTGGCCGAATTTCGCTCAAATGGATGATGAATGTGTGTATTTATAGATGATTTTGGGATTAATTTTTTAAAAAAAATATTTAAAAAATGGTAATAAAATCAAAAAAACCCACTTCTCGTGGCCGAATTTCGCCCGATTTTTTTTTATTTTTGGTATTATTTTTTATTTTTTTTTAAAAAAAGAAAAATAAAATGCCAACGGCCAATAGAAACGTGTCACGTCGCCCTGCTTAGCTGCACAGACGTGCTCTATGTATCGAGCAGAGCCGTGCCAGCGACAAGAGCGCAGCGGCGGACAGGGGTGTGCCATGCCAGCGGCACGTCGCTGTGGATGCTCTAAGGATTGTGCTTTTATATTTTTCACTTTTCAATAGTTGAGAACTTGAGATAAATAACACTAACACCCTGGGTTAGTATATCTTATAGTAGAGTATTCCATTTTCTTGGCATTTGGATTTTCCAAAGGTATATATACTTTTCTTGGTTTGTAATGAAAAATAGAGATATACATGGATTGAAATGAGGTTTTGTGAGCATGAATAACGCTTGGGGCCGGGACTCGCGTGAGCATGAATAACGCTTGGGGCCGGGCCGCAAATCGCGAGTCCCGGCCCGTCCCACGCGTTGGAGGAGGAGGCGGCACGGCCTGGGCCGGTCCCCGTGCTGCGATCCCGGCCTGGTGCTCGTCCCGCGGCCCGGCCTGGGACGGCGTTATTCGGGGGACGGGCCACCTCTGCGAGTCCCGGCCCAGCGTTACACGCTCTCGGGCAGGGCCGCAAGTCCAATTTATTTATTTAATTTTTTTTTTGATTTTGTGTCTATAAATACGAGCATTCCATTTGTGCATCAATCTTACGTGCATTCCATTTCAATCTATATTATACCCTTTATTTCGACGTAAATGGATTGGTTCAACAGCGATGAACGTGAGATGGAGGAGTTCGTTAACTCGAACAATTGGTACATACCGGGGTCGCAACGTCCAATTTATTTATTTAATTTTTTTTTGATTTTGTGTCTATAAATACGAGCATTCCATTTGTGCATCAATCTTACGTGCATTCCATTTCAATCTATATTATACCCTTTATTTCGACGTAAATGGATTGGTTCAACAGCGATGAACGTGAGATGGAGGAGTTCGTTAACTCGAACAATTGGTACATACCGGGGTCGCAACGATAGCAGCCACAGCCTAGTCCGAGAGTCGGTAGCAACGTTGATGTTATATCGCCGGTCAACACCGATGAATTCGAGATCAGCGAGATGGAGCCCGCTCAAGAGCGTGGCAAGGAGAAGGTCGGCGAGGAGGATGGGCCAAAGAAGTACGGCCCGCAAGAGACAATGTGGCTTGCGAGGAACTACATCGACGTCGCCGAGGATCCTATCATCGGTAACCAGCAGACCAGCAAGACTTTCTGGGAGCGGATTGCTCAGAAGTATAACGCTGGCCGTCCTAAATGGTCGATCGAGCGTAGTCCGGATGTGGCCGAGCGGGCACAGCGAGGCGGACCTCGTCGAGAAGGCGAAGGAGGCTTTCTTCTCTGACGGGAGGAAGGCCTTCAAGTACTTCGACGTTTGGAAGCTCGTCGAGAAGAGCCCGAAGTACACGAGCGGTGTCGAGCCGACGGCAACTAGGGCGGCGAAGAGAACCAAAGTTTCCGCCTCCGGAAACTACTCTTCGAGCGATGGAGGTCCGATGATCGACCTCAACGTGACGGACGACGACGTCTTTGGCTCCTCTCCTAGCATTCAGAGCCGCCCGATGGGAACAAAGGCGGCAAAGAGGAAAGCAAAGGGGAAGGAAACTGTGAGCAACTCCGCCATGGTGCCACCGCCAATCAATCCGTCTTTGCATAAGATGTCCGACACTTTGTCGGAGATGAATATTACATGGCGGATGCGCCAGCTGACGGAGTTGGCAGCGAGGGATACGTCGAAGATGTCGGACGACGAGCTCGAGTTGCACCGTGAGATGATCGCCTACCTTCACGCCCAAATGAAGAAGTAGTAGTCGTGGCCCGGGTTTGTAGTATTTTAAATTTGCTTCGTCTAGTAATGTAATGTTAATTTTCTAATGAACAATGCATTTTCCCGGTTTCAATTGTTGAACGAATTGCGTTTACGAGTTAAATATGTTGGAGTTGTGAATAGTGTCATTTATTAGTTGCGGCCCGAGTTGCGGCCTGCAGGGTTAGAGGAGTTGGGGCCTGGGCCGCAACTGTAGAGGAATGATGACGTGGAGGGGACCTGGGGCCGGAAATGGGGACGGGGTTATTCATACCCTGATATATGTTTCCGTTAAGTTGGGAGCTACAACACTTGCGAACTTCCCTTGGAGTCTCTTACGTCAGCTGCAGGCATATGCAGTGCCTCTGCTGACCTATTTATACTTTTGTTTGTGAAAAATGGAATTCATATGTAGTAGTACAACAATATGTACATATTGACTAGACCTGAGTTGTTCATAAATTTTCAATAAACATGAGCATATAATTCTGGTTCTGGTGCAAGAATTCAAGAACTTCATTAATCTACTCATTTCAAACTTGGTGAAATCTGGTCATCGCTACTATGAAGATGACGAAGCTCCTCTGCTTCTTCTGTGAGATTCCAGCACGGCAAAGAAGGGAAAGACATGAGTCGCTAACTAAGGATCGTAGTGATGAGTCTTTTACGCTGAGATGTTATTTAGTTGTTCCTCAAAGGATGTGGATTCACAGCAATCAGTAGGATATTGTTCCACGGGATCATCCGCCCAAACCAAGAGACGGGAGAGCTGGTACGAGCTGAAAGGAACGAGTCTAGTCACATGTTGTTGAGGAAATCACCTAATGGCTAATGATCGAGTGTACTATATATGCATGTTATGCATCTGAACATAGCTTCATTCTTTAAGCGTGTTTTTGCACATAACAGTAAACTTATTTACATGTTCATAGATTGAATTAAGTGTGTTGAAATAATATAATCCCAATCTTATCACTACTTACAGCAAATCTACTGGTAAGATCATAAATATCAGTGAATGCACCATGGTTTACGTATAATTCTAAAAATTAGAGGTAACAAACAGATGCATTAAACTCAAATTAGTTGATGAAACGAATCAATCCACTAGCCATATGCTGAACAGTTCATCACCCATGACAATAGAAGTTGACTACAACATTGACACAGAATCCCCATTTTGAACCATTAAATTTTCTCTAAAAAGGTATACTAACAAATACACCATTATTTATTACTACCAAATCCAAATCATGTGCAGTAGCTTTTTACAACTTGCATCAGTCTCAAATGAAAATAAAAGAAAAGGCTGAAGGATTAAGCTAAAACCTCAAAAACCGTATTTTTTTCAAGATGAAGTGGGTTTCTTAATTGAGCATGCGCTTTTGAAAGCTTCGATTTGTGATCGGCATTTACTCTGATCGCCTTTGTTCTCTTCCAGACATTTCTTCAGCGCCTCCACATCGCACGGCGACATAATTTTTCTCACACTATCGCTCATGTCTGTCTTATTGATTTTCCCACTTCCTCCCATTTCTGAAAAAATCCAGTAGCGAAGAAGAAAATGAGCTTGTTCTGCAATTCGGCTGCTATGGTGAACCCTAGGCAGCAAAGAGGGATAAATTAATGGGGTGAGAATGTGAGATCCCCTGCGGCTAATAAATTCAGGCAAACTAATTTAAAATAAAAATTCAAAAAGTTTAAAAACCTTACTTAAAATTCAACAACGGTCCAATTTAAAATTAATTAATTCAACATTTTTTGGCACGAAAATTAAAAAACTGTGATAAAAAATAGGTTACAGAAATAAAATACTAAGAAAAATAAAATATATTAAGAGTGATGGGATGTATAGTTTTTTTTTAAAAAAATGAAATAACTCAAAAAAAGAAATACGTGCAACTCAACTTAGTTAGGAAATAGAGAGTAGACTTAATTAATTTAGACGGCTTGTTGCTGACAATCTGAAGTAAAAATGGACAAACATTCAATTCAAAATAAGCAATTAATTAATTTTTGAGCATCCACAACAATTGGTCTGAAGTAATGCTGGCCCTTCCGCATGACGGGTGGCATCAGTCCACCGTTGCGGGTGATTCGTCCCATCGAGCGGCCTTTGGAAGGCCTGCGCCCTTCTGGTGGGACACACTCCCCCACCCATGTGGCACATTTTGGTTCGTTGGTGATGTCCACTTGTCAGCTCGCAAATGGGCGTCATTTTGTCCAATTAAACACTCCCTTCGTCCTATTATAAATGAAACATTTGTTTTTAGGCATGAAATTTTATGTAGTGCTATTTTGTGAGCTAATGAGAACAAATAAAGTAAGAGAGATGGAAAATACAAATGACGTTGTTTTCATTTTAAAAACCTTTCATTTTTAATGGAATAAACAAATAAGAGACATAAGGAGTATATACTGGATTATATATGGTGAGAGATATTCCAGATCTAAAATTATATTTTTAAAATAAAATAAAGTTATAATATCACCATGATGCCTACTTAAAGTTATATTTGTGGATTAGTAGAATATTATATTTTGTTGTATGTAATCCTTCAAATGAGGATTAAGTTTTGTGTTGCTTAACTGAACCTTTTATAAATAGATTTTCAACTTCAATCTTTCTTATTATTTTAATATGGGACAAATTAGCTATTTTATTAGTAGTTTGTTTTAATTCCAATACTCTTCGTGATTTTGACACGTGACAATTGTTTGATTCGATATAAAATCAATATTTAGTCAAATAATAAATTTGTTTTGATGAGTTCTAGATATTGTGATTTCAAACTACAAATCCAACATTTTGTTTTTAATTTTGATTTTTGTTATATTTTTCTTGTTTTATTATATTTTTATGTTTTCATTTTTAAATAGCATATACATATTGGTGATTAAATTAATTTGTATATATTCCCTATGTCCTAAGATAAGCGAAACACTTCTTTTGGACACAAGGTCTAAGGAATTGATATTTTAAGAGTTAAAGTAGAAATATGAATGAGACAAAGTACGAGAGATGATTTTTTGGTAAAAATTAGGGGTTCGAAACGGGTAGCGGGTATTGGGTACCCGCACACCCGACCCGTTACCCGTCGGGTTTCGGGTACCCGCTACCCGACATAAGCGGGAACAGGTTCGGGTACGGGTATTGAGTTTCAGGTTTTTGCGGGTATCGGGTATACCCGATACCAGCTTATATACCCGTTTAAATATAAATATTCAATACAAACACGAATTCAGTTTATAACGATTGCAAAACACGTCAAAAATTAAATATCAACAAAAAAAACATTAATCTAGCATAACAAAACACCAGATATAGACTTCCTATACAAAACCAACACATCTTTAAAAAAACATTTTAACAACCAGAATCAAATCAAATGTTGATAGGCACTACACATTTTGAATCAGTATAATTAAATTTGAGATACTATGATTTTACTAGATCGTGACGGTTGTAAGCGCGGAGGTATCGCTCTTCTGCGACGGACTCTGCCAGAACCCGGCGCAGTAGAACTTATCCATCATCTGCTTCTCGAGCTCAACGTGATGAATATATTTTAAACGGGTCGGGTACGGGTACCTGCCTGTCTGGTACGGGATACCCGTACCCGACGAGGCGGGTACCCGTCATTGTGCGGGTCGGGTAACGGGACAAAGATTTTGGCTACAAACGGGTACGGGTACCCGTTTCGACACCCCTAGTAAAAATGGAAATGACTTACTTATAGTGGGACATCCCTAAAAGGAATATGTTCCGCTTATCTTGAGACGACGGGAGTACATATTTGCGGATTTTCAAAACTATCATCCTTCAAAATCAATCAAATAAATAAATAGATTTGTAGATTTCAAAATTTTGTAGTTTCACTAACTTTATATCATTCACGTTTCATTATGAAAATAATACTCCCTTCGTCTCATCCTAAGTGATATATTTTCTTTTCTAGGATGTCCGACCATAATTGACACATTTTTTAAAACAGAAACATCACCCTCCCTACTTTTTTTCCCCTTTACTTTATTCTCTTCATTTAACTTACAAAACAACATTACATAAAATTTCATGCCGCAACGCAAATGCACCACTTAAAATGAGACGATGGAGTGTATAAAAATAAGATTCACCTTCCACTAATCTTTTCAATTCACTTTCTACTACAATACATTTATTTTAAATTCGTGTCTGATCAAACTTGACATTTATTTGTGCACGGAGGGAGTAGTGGAGGGAGTAGTGGGCTAACTCATCTCACACGCACGTGCAATACACATGCGCTAAATCAAAGATTTGAAAACAGAAAATACCGCCTACCAATCTCCTCCATAAATCACACAATCACGCTCCATCTCTCCCACCAACGGCTCTCGCACTCTACCACAATTCAAATTCTGCAATGGATCTCGAAGCTGCTGCAACCTCCAACGTTCTGAAATCTAATCGCTGCTCGAATCCAGGAAATGTTCGAATCATCGGGAAAATTAGAGGTTTAACACACAGGGAATCTGAATCCCTAAACCAAGACTCGAAGCCATGGATAATTGTCAAAAATCCGGAAGAGAACGGCTCGTCTCAAAAGTGTAAAGTCTATTTTGAGACTCAATCTACCAAGTAATTTATTCTCCTTGTAATTCCAATTTCTCGCTTGAGTTATGTGATTGATTGCTGGTGTTTTATTAGGTCCGTGGTGGTATATTGTGCATTTTTCATATTGTTTTTATTTTTATTTTTTTAATCTTAACTTGTTTGGAGATTATTACGTGGAAATTGAGGAGTTCTATTTAGGGCTTATGTCTCTGAGTTTTGTAAAGACTAAAGAGCGTTTAATTTTTAGGAGTTTAGAGTATCAAGTTTATGTAGTAAGTTCTGAACATACGGATGCCAAAACTTCTTCTATATCGAGTTAGAAATGTTTCTTTTTCTCGACTTCTTTTAACTATCTAGATTGTGCACTTTCTTAACCATCATAGGAAAAACTCCAGCTTCAGTTTATGGTGCAAGCTTGGCTCCAGTTAAATAAGCTATATATGTTGAGATGTTGTCTGTACTATGTAAACAATAACACACGAATCGTGACTCATGTCCAACATACATGATCTACTAAGTGTTGACATCCTTGAAGTTTTTTACTTGTTTATGCCCTATCTTGAAATATTAGTAACGATTATGTATCAAGTCATTGACCGATTTGAAGAAAAACATAAATCCCAAGACTGACATGGTTTTACTTTGATATAATCTTGTTTTATGCCATCTATTTGTAGAAGGGATGGTTATGAGCTGGATTATTGCTATGAACAACTTGAAGAAATTGATAGAATATATTCAAGGGAGATACAACCTCTTGTGCGAGAACTTTTTGAGGGTCGAAATGCATCTGTCATTGCTCTGGGAGCTAAAGGAAGTGGCAAAACTTTCACCATCCAGGTTTATGCTTTCTCTGACCATTTGCTTCTCTTTCTTAAATTCTTAATATGAAGTTGGCATTTACCTTCACTGTTGAAATAAATCCATGCTAAGCTTCTTCTCCTACATACTGAAGGGATCTCAAGAGAAACCTGGTTTAGCAGTGATGGCAATGTTTGACATCCTTGCAAAGGCAAAAGAGACAGGAAAGTCAGTTTCCATATCTCTTTATGAATTAACGCAAGAAAATGTGAAGGATCTCTTGAACCCCGACCATCCTGCTATCAAAGTACTGGATGATGCTCATGGCAAAGTCAATATTATAGGACTTTCTAAGGCAAGAATTATGGTTTTACTTTTAAATTTGTTATATGCATTCGTCTTCTTTTTAGTATCAGTCAATATTTACGTGGAACATGGATTCTTTTGTCAGGTTCCTGTAAATTCTATTACAGAATTTCAGAATATGTACATTAGTCAGGTCTGTTCACAGAATACTCAGAAAGTAGTAACTGATCAGTCACACCAGAAGGGCTTGATGGTGCACATATCGTCAGATGACTGCAAAATGAAAGTCAAGCTGGCCAACAAGATTAATTTTGTTGACCTAGCAGGTGGTTTTCTAATGAAAATGCTCTTTGCATTTTGAACTTTATTAGTTGTTTAAATGATTTATTATATTTCCTACAATTGCTTATTTTTAGTTCTAATGTATACAGGCTATGAAGATCTCAGAAAAAATAGCAGACAAGGGACTGCACCTGTTGATAGTAATAGGAAAAATAAGTCACTTTATGCGTTACTGAATGTTATTAGTGCTATCAGTGCCAATGAAACACGGGTGCCATATCGCGAAAGTAAACTCACTCGGATTTTACAAGACTCCCTTTGTGGAGGAAATCGTGTTTTACTGCTCACTTGCTTGGTACATGAGCTTTACTAGTAATATTGCATCAATCTGATAATCACTTTAAATGTGTTATAATATTATGATACTTCGGTGTGCAGAACCCTTTCTTTTGTCAAGACTCTCTTAGCTCCATAAATTTAATATCTCGTCGTCAAAGCATCAAGCAAGTGTTGACAGACTCAACCAATAGAAGTCAGACCCCAGCAAAAGTGAAAAAACTTTCATCATTTCAAAGTGGGAAGACAATATCAGCTTCTGTAAGTGCAAAGAAGACGTTTGGACATAGTCAGCTCCATTGTGCAGCAAAGGATAGTCGCAACTTGAAGGGAAGGTAAAACTACTTTCATGGTTGGTTTCAACGGGAGGATCGAGGTGCTGCTGAATTTCTAATAATATGCTTTAATTTATTTTTTTTAAAGGAAGCTCTTTGATGAAAGGAAGAAGGTCAACTCGCAGGTATATGCCTCAAATTGTGAAGCTTCCCTAATCAATTGTTGTTCTTTCTCAGCATCTTTTGTTTTTCAACTAGTAGATTTAATGTTTGTGCGAAAAGAGCACCCCTTCATTCAATAGGAGGTTATAAAATAGATGCAATTAAGATGCGATTTGAGAGGTGTAATATGAGGAACCTCATATTTAATGAAGCATTCTAAAATGATTGTAAATTTTAGTTTTCAGTGCCAGATTTCATTTGTTTGGTTGTTAATCTAATGCACATTATACACTCGCACATAAAATTATTCAATGTATATTATTGTTTGAAAATGATGCAGTTAAGATGCCAATCTGAAGATACTTCATGCCACAAGTCCAAAATTCCACCAAACCATGCTTTGGCTGTTGCACCGTTTTCATTAGAAGAGGTGCGTAAGTTAGAGATATAGTTTCTTGGTTATGGTTTTGCATAATTGTCGACAATGTCTTTAACTATACAATTTTATACCTATGAATTGTGCAGGCTACACAAGACACATTAATTTCAGAATGTAGTTCATTTGTGGAGCATATTATAGATTCAAATTCAAATTCTGATCCAAAGTTGGAGGGTAACACTAGTGCCACCACTGATGATCTAGCTATCTTGATGAAAACGGTATCCAATTTAATGTCAGAGTATAGAAATGAGATAAGTAAATACTACTTGTGCTTAAATTTTTTAACTTGGCTTTCTATATGCGTTTTCTCAGGATAGTAAGGTATCTGGGCTTGAAGAAACTCTTGACAACATATCAGATTTAAAAGTTCATACACAGTCTGAATCAGGTAATTTAATTTATTGATATGATATAGTATCTGTACGCAATAACACTTCACTTATTTTGTTGTTTTATGCCAAAAAATCAGCTATCGCATGCAATGAAACAAAATATTTATATACAAAGGGCGATGGATCCCCACCACTCAGTGAAAGAATTAGAGAAATATGTAACAACCTAAAGTCTCTATGTGAACCAACTCCATTGTCTATTAAGATGCCAGATGAGATAGCCACACCTTGTAACAATGAAGAGAACTATAATGATAATCAAGAACCAAAGACTCCGGCAATGGATTGTACAAGTGCAAGATATTGTACACCACAGGGTATTTTTGACAGCTGCAGTTCTAAACTAAAGGTACATGATGCAAAAATATATTTATGGTAGTATTCATTTTTGGTTATCTTAATGATTCATTATTTTTTTGTGATGCAGAATTCTATTGTCCACGAGTACCTTAACTTTTTGAATTCTGCCAACAAGTACGTTGATCACTATTTTGTACTCCATCATGATATGCCCTTTATCATGCACTCCAATTTACTGAGAGAGAAATGCAATTACTTATTCATTTTGCTTATGCTGGAATTTAAAGTATAATATAATTAATTTTGTAACTATATTCTCATCCATCCAGTAAATGTTTACATTTGAAAGATTAAATCGATAGTCTTGGTCTCTTGGATGATAATGAATTTGCAATAACTGATTCTTTTTTCATTGTTTGCATTTGCAGGGAAGAATTAAAGAGCTTGAAGGTATTTAAAATTTCGCACTGTCTCAAACTAATGAGCGCATTACCAAACACTAGATTGATTTATCGTGGAGTAATTCTTTTATTAATGCAGGGTATTGGAGAGAAGAGAGCTACATACATTATGGAAATGCGCGAAGAATCTCCTGAACCATTTAAAAGTGTAAGAACATCTTTTGCAATAGTAACATGTTAGATACGTCTTTGTGTACACAATCTGAATGTCGCTATGTTCTATATAATACAGCTCGATGATTTGCAAGATATCGGCCTTTCAGCAAAACAGGTTGTTAGCATTTTCGGCTATCATGTTTCTTTGCATTATGGTGAAAACTTTAGTGTTTACATTTTCAATATTTGAATATGCAGATAAAAGGCATGATGAAACAAGTTGCTGGAGGTCTTTTCTGATTCCTTAATTTTTTAATTTCGGTGTTAGAGGAAGAAACTGCTTTGGATGAAAATTTAAGAGACAGTTTGCGTGTGATGCTGATGTATATGAAACAACATCTATTATTGTAACATGTTTACAAGTCTCCCATATATATATATGCTCCCTCCGTACTAAAATAGTTGAGTCGTATTTCTTTAGGACAGGAAATTTAAGAAATTGATGTTTTAAAAGTTAGAGTGGAGAGAGTAAAATAAGATATAGAATTATTAGAAGAGATTAAGAGACCCTTCTCTTATTCAAATATACTTCTACAAACCATCAGTGGTACCAGAGCCTGGTTGGATCAGCATAGCTAGTTTTCACTACACCTTTCCAACCCCATATCTAATTTCTCACTATGGCCACGCCTTCAAGTAACCAATTGGGCTATCAAAATAAGGACGTACTTTATGTCCCAAAGCCTATGGGATATTGTCGATAAGTGATATACTATTCCCGAAGATCTAACATGGCAAAGTTCAACAAATTGATGGAGAAGGACAACTTGGCCCTCTACTCACTACAGATGGCATAGTAGAGTCCATATTTTTGAGAATCAGCCTAAACTCTACTTTAAATCTCATTCTAATCGACACATTTCTTGAAATAGAAACATCATCCTTTCTCTTATTTTTATACTCTCTCTACATAATACAAAACAACATTCATGAAATTTCATGCCAAATAAGAAATGCTCAAGGTTCAGAGGGAATATGGATAGGACCGTGAGTATTACTATAATCAACAAACTCATAAATGAAGTTATTCGGAATTAACCAAAAAACTCATAAATTACCGGTGCGCTGACTACGATTTAGTTTAACTCCTTTCACGGTTTCACCAAAAACCATCTTTTTTTTTTCACACGGATATAAAATAAGTAAAAGCTGGAAACGATGAATTTGTGACGGAGGAAATTGGCAATCGCGTTTCGTCCATATATGTGGCCCTCGGACAGAATGTGAAGGTGGAAAAGTCGTTGCTGACTCGGACGGAATGTGGAGGTCGGGAAAGTCAACAATGTTTTTTTTTGTCTTTGCATGATAGAGCTATGAACAATTGGATATTCATTTGTTATGCCTTTAATGATACTAATATCTTAGGAGGACTCTGGACCATGTGGATGAATGAAACGTCTTTGTATGTTGCTGTGGCTCGAAAAACAGGCAGTTGATCTTTCAGCTTTATGCACTTGAAGGGATTTTTGTCATTCATGAATGATACAACTGTTAATAGGGTCCTTGTACATAACATGAATGTGGTTGCAGATGCTATATGATTTATAGATTTTGATTTTGATAAGATAATATTCCAGGATTCGAAATATGAAGAACAAGAAATACGTGATCTGGAAACTAAACTAAAGCATATACTATGGTAGCCATTGAGAAGTCGAAACAGACAGCAGTTGAAGAGACATTGCAGAATGTTAGTCTGTAGTCTTTTGTTATCTTTTTCTTTAGAAAACGGATGGTGAAACACTAATGATAGGTTGGTTTGCTCCCTGCCAGAGGTGAGAATCGGTATTTCTTTGTTAGTGGTAGTGAAGTGCAAACTATCTTCTCGTCTAGAATGCTATTTTTCAATAAGGAAAACTATCAGTGGAGGATAATACTACTCCTAGTACTTATTTCAGTCTAAATCATAAACTTACAACTATGAAACATAGACATAAGCAGCACTTGACATCCATGATTCCTGCTGTTGAGCATAAGATGGTTTCTTTTCATCAACTTGACATTTACTGAAGTTTAAGAAATTTTAATTTTCCTTGCAAAGTCTTTTTTCCGGATTAGCTCCATTTCATTCATTACTTAACATATAAATCTGAAAGATGCCATACATGTGATACGTTATAATGCTCAACTCAAGCTGAGGCAGCAGAAAATCTTTTGAAGGACGAGATTAACAGAACTAAAGAAACTGAGGAACTATTGGTCAGAGTAAGGCAAGAAACTGAGAAAATGAAAAATTAGCACGATGAAATTCTGAAAGAACTTCAGCTGATCAAGGTCCAGAAGCCTGCATTAGAAAGACAACTAAGTGAGGCCCGCTGCTCAGAGAGCTAGAAGACAAGCTTGTTCAAGCTGTGAATCTCTTGATAACATATAAGGGGACACGGGATGAACTCCAGAGGGAGTAAGACTCTTCTGTAAGGAAAATTAACAGATATAGGGCATTGCATACAGATTATCCTTCAGTATATTGCCTGCACATTTTTTCGGAACCAGTTTCTCTGATACTACTATCATTGAGGCTACTGAAAATTTTAAACCATCTCAAAAAGTTGGAGAGGGAAAGTACTGAAAATTTTAAACCATCTCAAAACGTAGGGTGATCGTGCAGGATGTCATGGAGGATCCGCATATAGCTGGATGCGATACAAGGATGTATCAGCAGTGGTCACAAGACTTCACCTATGACAAATCTCAAGCTTGACAACAGCGACCTAATTCCAGATTATGCCCTTTATTATGCCATCCTGGAGTGGCACCAATCTGCATAAATCACCTCTCTCTCGTATTTTCACATGCTTCAGCTGCTTCCATATGTGTATACAGCCCCCTAATGTAATACTAGTACTATTTAGTGCATAGTGATGAAAAAGAAGAAATTTCAAGAATTAATTGTCGATTATAACAACATGGCTGCTTTTAAAGCAGAAACAGATAGCGTAGAACTGTCCACGCACACAAATAGGGAAGAAGACCTATATATTTTACGAAAATATAAATATTAGACGGTTGACGACATTTAAAGTTGCTATAATTTTCTTTCATTGCGATGTTACGAGCGGCCGCTCCGTGTTTGGGTCGGAAACGGGGCGGACAGCTTAGCCTCTCTAGATGCGCGGACGAGGTACGCGGAGCGGACCGGACCGCTTAACTCATTGTAATCAACAATGTGGACAGCGTAAGATGCATAAATTATCAGTCCCTGACATTCTTTCTTATTCCAACACGTTCAAGCCATTAATTTTCACCCTATAAAATGCACACTACGCACACAAACACTGTATGTCAGTAACTATAAAATGATGAAACACTTGTGTAGCGGGTCTTGCGTGCTTTAGAAAATGTACATGTTATAAACAGAAAAAGTATTACGTAACCGTGGTATCCCTAGTTTGGTGATTAAGTATCAACTCTGTTTTTGAGGTTGTGTTTGTTGATTTGTTAAAGGAAGAGCTACTGTGGGGTGTTCATACTATATTTCCCTAAAGTATATAGGCCATGTTTGGTTGACGGAAAAGTAAAGTTGACAAGGAAAATGATTTTAAGGAAAATGAATCCAGAGAATATGATTCCTAATAACTTTACTTTCTTGTGTTTGAAATATAATGATTTTAAATTTTATATTTGATTTAAACATTAAACTAAAAATATACTAATAATTATTCTTTTATTTATAAAAAAGAATAATAATATAATTTTTTAATAAATTATTAATTACAAATAATTATAATTATATTATTATATTTATTATTACGATATATAGTTTAAACACGGATTATTCATCATAATATATAATAATCATAATAAATATGATTATTATTATTATTATTATTATTATTATTATTATTATTATTATTATATTTAAAAATATTATAATTGAATAAATTTTATAGTTCAAAAATTTCCTACGACTTTATTGATTAATTATTAATTTATAAAATAATACTCCCTCCGTCCCACAAGAATATGCACTCTTTCCTTTTTAGTCCGTCCCACAAGAATATGCACTTTCAAATTTTTGTAACTCTTTTTACTCTAATGAGGTGAGAATCATTCTCCATTAACAATACTTTAATTACTTTTTCTCTCTACCTCTCTCTTACTTTCCCAATTTTGCATTAAAGCACGTGCCGAATTCAAAGCGAATATTCTTTGGGAATGAAAGGAGTAATTATTATTTATTATTATTATTATTATTATTGTATACTTATATTTAAATTGTTTAATAAATTTTTAATTATAATAATAACAATTATATATAAATTTTATAATAATATAATTATAATTATGATAATTTTAATCATAGTTATTTATTATACTGAAATGATTATGATTTATAATTTTAAATTATTTTGAAAACATTTTAATTAATAATGATAATCATAATCATAATCATAATCATAATAATAATAATAACTATATTATATTGCATTAAATATGTAAGAATCCTAAAACTGGGAAAAAGAATACCTAAGAAAAGTTAGGATTCAGAATCCTGGAAAGTTGTACTAACTTTCCTTGTTCTCGGATTCTGATTACTTTCTCAGTTTGATTAAAAACCAAAACAAACACATAAATTTAAAATTTAAGAAATTAAATTACTTTCCCAGGCAGAATCCTGACAACCAAATATGGCCATACTGTTTTCAATTTTTGGTGATATACTGTTTTCAATTTTTCATATTATATGAGATCATTTTAATTACATTTTCGAGAAAACCCAAAAATAAAAAGAATTTCATAGATTCATTATTCTTTGTCTGGACTCTGGTGTGAATACATAGATGATGTTCGGTTTTCAAGATAAAATAATACCAAAATACAATCTAAGATTAAGTTGTGAGATTATTTTAGTTGTAGGGGGTTAGCTATGACTAATTATCTCATGATTATGCATTTATGATTGAGTTGTGGGGTTGAATATCAAGAACCAAACACACTACAAATTTAATATCGGATACAATCTTGCAAACCGAACACCCCTAAGGGGTATTCGGTTGACAAGATTAAATCTCATGATTAAATATGTATCATATTTAGTTCATAAGATTGAACCCTTCAGCTTAATCTAGATGGATAGTCTCATGATAATTAGTCATAGTCTCCTCTTACAACTAAAATAATCTCACAACTTAATTTTAGATGGATAGTCTAACGACTAGTATACTAGAATAATATATAACCGCTCGTGCTTTCATCCCCTTTCATCCTTTTTCCTATTTGCATTCGCTTTCTCTCTCTAAAAGGTTTCGGCGATTCCTGAGTTTCCTTTTCATATATACATTTTCAAATATATATACTCACACTCCATTTCCTGTTTACGCGACGCCGTTCAGTCGCCGGTGATTTCTCGTTCAGTGGTAAGTGTTGCCTCTCATCTCTCATGGATTTGGTCACAGATCACCAGCACACTAACCCCACAGCTGTTTTGTGGATTCTTTTTTTGTTTTCTTCTTTTACCATTATTTGTTTTTGCAACAGTTGCGTGGCAGCGAATTCAATCCAATCCAATGTCGGTTTTCTTGGTTCATCATATTGATTTTCGATCATAATGTTTGAATTTGATTTTTATTGTTTGAAAGTTCTGCTTGCGAATAAGTTTGAATTAAAGTATGAGTTTATTAAGATTTAATACTTGCTTGAACTGGATCCTATGTAGTTAGAATGAGGTTTTGCACTAATTCTCAATCCTACTATTTATCTGTACAAACGTTTGTATGAATATCTTCTTGCTTTAGTGTATTTCTGGTTCTATCATAGACAGTGTTATTCTGCTGAGATAGTTAAATAATCCATACCGCGGATGTTAGGCACAGTAGCAAATGATCAAATGCTTATGCGTGTGACTGTTAGACTACATAAAAGTAAGCAATATGCAGCACCCTAAGGAAGATATGCGAGATTTTTACTGACAGATTAGTTTTATTGGATATCTTGATAAAGACATGCCGAGATGAGTCATGTTTTGGCATCAGGACAGTCATGAAACTGTCTGATCTGTAATAAGTGAAGTACAGCTGGTAATGATAGTTAAGAAGAACAGTTTCCTCTGATTTTCATGCGATGTGTTTATTTTTCATTTTAACGTGCAACTTTATTAGCTTATTAGTTGCTTTATGGAAGAATGTATTCAATTTCATAAACACTCCTTTTGTGTAAGTTCAATAGTTCACTACACATTTTAAGTAGCTTTACTAATTTCGCTATGTTCGTCTGCAGCCTGTGGTTCGATTAATCAAGTTTTCTCATCCAATAACGAGAAAGGAATCATACCTAAACCATGCTTATCTTTTTAGTAAATGTTGTAGGACATTAGGAGCTTCATTTAATGAATCTTTGCATTCTTGTATGAGCTATCTCTCTTTTATTGTCTAACTTTTTTTTTTGTCATTTTGCAATTGATATATGATCAATTATGTCATTAAACTATGAAGTGTTTCTAAATGAGATAATTGTAATCAGAACCTAAATGCCTGCTGCAAAGCTCTACTCAAGTGGAACTCTCAATGCTATGAAATCAGAAGAAGGGAATGATTCCCTAGGCACCTTCATCAGACAAGCTACAGGAAAGGAGCCTCTTCTCCCTTTTCCAAGGACAGTGGATGGTCCAGTGCAGTGGATTCAATTGCTTAATGCCTTAGATCAACCAGGTATTAATATCGTTTAACAAGTTTGGCTGTCCGTACACAGTATATGAACAAAAAATACCTTAATTGTGTGGTTATAAAATGGGTTATGTGATCCTATCTTCATCATTTAAGGTATACAAATTTAATACATACAGATGTGATACACTTTGTTTGCAACAGTATAGAACATTGTATACTTCTTTTAATAACATTTACGGTGTGTAAGCGTTATGTACTGAGAGTAATAAATGTACAGACCACATTTCCTATTAGTTCAAGTTTTTCATCGGTTCTTTATTGTACTAAATAATTGGGCTATTTGCCGAAAGCCCTGTACTCTCTGGCCATAGGAAAGAGAAAATTAGGGTTGTTCACCTAACAGATGGGCTCCTCATTTCTTGCCTCAATAATTAAGTTACCGCCGCTCCTCTACAATCTTGTAATTGTCCTCTGCACTTGATCAGTTACCCACAATTCTGATCTGAAGCCAGTACATTTTCTGTAAAGAACTTTGCAAGTAGAGTAGAAGTGTATTGTGTCCTATTCGATTTGGGTGCACTTAATTTTTTTTATAATTAATTTGCATTTGATAGTTGTTTCATTATTTTCACAATGCTAGATACAATGTCCAACATTTAACAATAGCACCCACTGTCTGCTGGTTTTGGCATATGTCAAACACTGCAAGCACCATCGATGCTTGATTTGTCACTCATTCCAGTGCAGTGTTTACCTTCACTGGATGCTTGATATACACTAGATCTTGTTTTTTGTTTTGCAAAAGGGCATGTTTGTGATAGAGTAAAGGCCGTCGAATTGGACGAGCACAAGCGGTGCTCAATAAAATGCCACAAAAGAGGATAGAATTCTGGGAAAAGAAATACTCGGCTTTATTGAATATTTTAATATGAAAGAACAATGAAAAGAAAATCCTCCGCAGAGGCCTAATCCTCACGAAGGAGGCCTACGAGAAAAACTCGTCCAATAAACTGATCTCTCTAAGATGCTTCTCCTTATTTTGGAACTTTAATATATAGACTTACAATAGAGAAAAATCAGCAACAATTAAACAGAATCTGCAACAACTTAAATTTGAATTTAAATCCCCTAACAACCTAACTATAACCGAGCTTGGTGCGCGCCTTCTCTCCTTCATTCTTCCCCCTTTTCCTCTGACTCGGTTGGCCACAATACTTGGCGGTTCCCCCTTTTGTAGACCCATCAACTCGTATCAACTGCCCGGGTCGGCGAAACAGCCTTGTCCTCAAGGCGGAAGTAAGGAAATTGAACCCACGGACTCCCTTCAGAGTAGATGGGGTCGGCCACCGCAAAACAACGGACACCTTGGAGGGATCCATCCTTACGCCCTCGAAGGAGACTATATGACATGTCACACTCTGGCGTCCCAATAGGCATTTCTTTGGGTTGACAACGAGAGAATGGGCCTGTAAAACCTGAAAAACCCGCGGCCCTGACCGAAGACCCGACGCCCAATGTCACTGAATACGGAGCGATAGGAGTGATCAGGAGCTGGAGTGTGTGGGCGACCTGGTCCGAGGTAGAACAGTGGCTGGCACCACTATCTATCATCAACTTCATCTTGTGCTGTCCAATTGCCCCGAAAAGTTTCACAGTCTGAGAGGTATCAATACCATTCGAGGATAATTCCGACAGCTGTAGCTCAATTCCGGAATCAAACTCTTCGTTATCGTCAGGTGAGACGATGTCAGGGGCCTCATCGTCATCGTCGACACAGACCAAATCATTCAGGGTCTTTGGGGGGCATCTATGGGTGGGGCCGAATTTCAGTCCACACTTGAAACAAGTGCCTGCTGCGGGATGTTTCGTGTAGTCCTCTGTCGAACTGCTCCGAAAACGACGCGGGGGTGGCAGAGAGGAGCCCACTGTCGAAAACGAAGAAGGGGATTGAGAGGATCCCTTTGAGAACGATCACGCTGGAACCCCTGGATTCATGGGCACCGGAGTGGCGTCTGGCACAAAGACCGGAGTCGAAGGTTGAGTTCCCGACAGATGGTCGATGCTGAGGGCCAGTTGGACTGCATCCGAGTAACTAGTTATCTTGGCAGCCTTCATCGCTACAAATTCAGCTAGGGAGCCGTCGTGTCGAACTGCAACAAAGGCTTCATATTCATCGAGAGCCGCGTTGTCCCCGAAGCGTTTCATTATCTCTTGCATAAATCGATCCCAAGATAGGGTCGGAATTCGTTTCCTCAATAATTGGATCCATGGTAGGGCCGGACCCACCAGTGCCACCATGGCAACTGTCACGCAATTTTCCGGTGGTACATTGGAAACCATAAAGTATTGTTCTTCCCTAGCAAGCCACGCGATTGCATCAGTGCCATCAAACGTGGAGATGGTCATCAGCGGGGTGCTGCCCGTAACCGCCGTGTTTGACCCCAAGCCGTCAGAAGAGTCGTCGTCGTAGGATCCAGTTTTGGCGCTTGATTTTTCAGGCGAAAGAGCCGCCCGTACTTCCGCGATGAACGTCTCGAGCTGAGACCCAATCGCCGTCACTCGTTCATCAGTTTTGAGAAACTGGACATTCAGTTCGTCGACCGCAGCGTTCAACGAGACCGTACTTTTCTCCAGATTCTCGACAGCCTTCTCTAATCTGTCCAAACGTGCGTCCGCATGAGAATTCATCCACGTTCACCGCACCAATTGATAGAGTAAAGGCCGTCGAATTGAACGAGCACAAGCGGTGCTCAATAAAATGCCACAAGAGAGGATAGAATTCTGGGAAAAGAAATACTCGGCTTTATTGAATATTTTAATATGAAAGAACAATGAAAAGAAAATCCTCCGCAGAGGCCTAATCCTCACGAAGGAGGCCTACGAGAAAACTCGTCCAATAAACTGATCTCTCTAAGATGCTTCTCCTTATTTTGGAACTTTAATATATAGACTTACAATAGAGAAAAATCAGCAACAATTAAACAGAATCTGCAACAACTTAAATTTGAATTTAAATCCCCTAACAACCTAACTATAACCGAGCTTGGTGTGCGCCTTCTCTCCTTCATTCTTCCCCCTTTTCCTCTGACTCGGTTGGCCACAATACTTGGCGGTTCCCCCTTTTGTAGACCCGTCAACTCGTATCAGTTTGGTAGGTTCTGGATATTAAATTTTGTTAATGCTTGTTTCTTCTTTTAGTTGTAGATTTCTCTGGTTGGCTTTTGCTGACGCCTGTAAAAGTTCAGATGCAAAAGTGTGAGAAGTGTTACCGGGAGTTCTGTTCTCCTATAAACTACAGAAGACATATTCGAGTGCACCGCCGCTCCTTAAATATCAACAAGGTTGCCAAACTTTTCTGAAGCACCTAAGAAACACACACAAATTAATAGCCTGCTTTCTATGAAGCATTAATTAAACATCTATGCATATGATACATTATCTATTGGTTGTTGATATCTGGGAGAATATCACCAACATTTTATTTTGAGTCTCACATTCTATAATACTTAATGTTTGTGTGGATGCTGTGTAGGAATGGCACAAAAATAGGGATTTATTAGCTGAGTTTTGGGATGAGGTAATTATTTTCTTTTTTGCATTCATTTTTTGCTTTTCCACTATATTTCAAAAGTTCACTTTTTGCTGTGTGCAGCTTTCATTGCAGCATGCTAAGGAACTAGTGTCATTTAGTGACATAATTCTTAAGGTAGCTATGCTCTCCCTTTTTTATCTCTATATAATTTGTTTGTTATGATATTATGATTAATGCAAAACTTATTAGCCTGTGCCATTTAACATGAGGAGTCATCCATTATGCTATCATACCTGCTGAATGTGAATAATTATTGCACAGATGACCACCCTTAGTGTGCACAAAGCTTTAAAGTTTTGATTCAGAGTCTTGAGTATTATGAGCTCCTATTTCAATGTAGTTGAAATTGGTCTTTATTATTTCTTTAATCATTGACAATTTCACATCCTTCCAATTGATTCTGAAAGAATTTTTCTAGAAGTGGAACTTGTGGTTCTGCTCATATATATTTTGAAAAGTTACTTTGAGCTCCTGAACTATAGTATTATATATGTGGATACATATTGCTTGTTCTTAAAAATTCTTTCCCCTTTCTCATTGATTGAACTTAGATTTGTTTCAATGTTTATATATTTATGGAATACTGTTCTAATTCTTGTGTTTCTCAAATGAGATTGGATCTCTTTGGATTCTGCAGTGGAATATCTCCTTTCATTTTCATTTTGGTTAGGAGTCTTTAACCACTTTTCCATAATGTTATGAGGTGTATGTTGTATTCTTACATTAAAAATATTACTTTGCCCATGTTTTCTGTCAGCACTATTTAGTTGTAATAATTCACTTTCTTTTCTTTGAATATCTTCTAGCATACTTTATTTTAATCCACTATCACATTTGTTTATTTGGTTTTCAATCATCCTCTCAGGATATTCCAGGATCATCGGTAGTTAAAGCTTTGTCTTCCTCTCTCCGTAAAGCAGGGGTTTGGACTCTCCCACAGGCTTATGTGAAGGCTGGTGCCACACTGCTGGTGAGGAGGCTTCATGTATTTTATTCCGTAATGCCCTTTGTATAGTTTTGCCACATGCAATGCCTTCATTTTGTCAAATGTTTCATACAATTCTTTTTTCATCCCAGGATATCATCCAAGCTAAGCCTTCCAGATTACCGATATCCTCACAAGAACTGTTTAGCACCCTTGATGATGCCAGCGAGAGAACGTTTCTGTGTGCTGGTACAGCTGATTCCGTGCAGAACTATGTTTTTGATGGAGAAACTGCTAAAAATAGCCTTGAGTTGAAGAACCTAGTAGCGCTTACAAGCTTCCTTTTTGAGCAACTACTGGTATTTGCTCTTATTTTGTCTTAGTTTTCAACTTTTCAGTAATTAGCAAAGAATACCCCACCCCTGCTGTTGTTAAAAAGTAACCTTGCAGCTCTGCATAATCTCAGTAGGGTGTCACTGAAAAAAAAAATATACATGTTCAATATTATTTAGCCTTTGTCATTTATACACATTCATTCTCCTAGCCTTATTTGTAGCTTCAACCAAATTCTTTCTTTTCACGTTTGGGGAAATGATGTTTCAGTAACAGGAAGTATATTTTACCTCTGCTATGTATCCTCCCCTTATCTTTGGCTTAGTTGTCATGACTTCAAATAACTTTGGCTTAAACAGTATACTACAGTTTAAGTTGTTATGCTTTCACAACCAGGTCAAGGCATGGGTCGCTGACAAAGATGCAGAGGCTTTGAGATGTCAGAAGCTACTTGTGGAGGAGGAAGAAGCTGAACAAAAAAGGTAGATTCCATTTGTTGACTCAAATGTTTCTGCAGGTACACAATATTTGTTTGTAGGTGTAATTTTGCATGGATGATTTGCCAACAGAGGGTAGTGCTGTGAATGCTTGGTTATATTTTAGTGAGATATGCTTGCTATATTTGTGTGTAACTATTCTTGAACTGCTTAGACCTGAGACATGTATAACACCGATAAAAAATTCATGTGAAATTAGGGTTAAGACATTGGGCATCCATAAGTGGATTAGGTTGCAGGAACCGGAACAAATGTTTCAACACTGATTACTTTGTTTGAAATATTACTAGGCAAGCGGTGATTGTGGAGAGGAAAAAACAGAAAAAGCGTCGTCAAAAAGAACAGAAGGTCAGGGAGCAATACTGTGGGTGCGGCAGCAATTTGAATATCTACATTGATGCTGTAGATAGGCCAACTTCAGCCGAAGCATCTGATATGTCATCCCCATCCGGCTCTAACTCAAACTCACAAGAGGTGCCTACAACCATAGACTCAGTTCAACCCCAAAACAAAGAGTCAGATGAAGATATAGAAGCGCAGTTTGATGCTAGCAGCGAACATAAGAAACAGAGGGACTCCCCAGCAGTTGAACTCCAGATGTTGGTTGCAAATGGTCACCGGCATGCAGCCACCAACCGCTTGCAGGCTCTGAAGTCACAAAGGGGCAGACGATATGGCCTCCATGCAGACTTGAATCCTCAAACATTAAAACCTGAACTTATGCACAAGCTTGGTCCATCCAAAGACCGAAGAATTCAGAATGGAAGCAAAGTCCGGACCAAAAAGTTCAAAAACAACAATGATTGGGAGAACCCGATGCCTCCTTCTTTGCAAGAAGTGGAAAGTAACCGAATAGAACAAAATAACGGTGAGGTGATTATCGGTTCTATACCTGTCGCGCTGAAAAGTTATTATGATCAGCAGCAAGCAAGTCCCCCAAATGAAACACAAGATACTTGCAGCGCAGAGCAGCTTAAGAAAAAAAATGCTTCAGAAAAGCCTGTGAAATGTAATTCTCTGCAGTCTGGCACCAACCGAGCACCTTCAAAACTTTGGAGGCCTGTTAGCCGTGGTGAGACAAAGAACGTGCTGACAGTTGGTAGAATCAATGAAGATCTCGGGGATAGTGCTATGTTGTCTAAGGTTCATAACCATACTTCCTCCAGTGAAAGGTCTGGGCAGTCACAGTCCTTGGACAGTGATGGTTGTCAAAACAGGAAGCAATTCCATGTCATCTCAGATGATAATGCTCAAGGAGGATTGATGCCTTTCTCCAGTGAAGCTGTGAAAGAGTTTCTTGCCAGGAGTATGCCTTGTTTTACCTTTATCCCATTCTATACGGACATAAATTTCCAAGTTAAATTCTTGTATTGCTTTATTGCCTTGCAATGAGCCTTATAAACCCCAAATTGGTGCAGGATGGAAGGAAGCTATTGCCGGAGACCACATAAAGTTAGCGCTTTCATCAGAGCGTGAACCTCCTGGACGGCCTGACGTTCAGCCAGCATCAGGTCCTCCTAGAGGCAATGGTGAGAATCAGTGTGGCAGAATCATTCAAGTTCAGGTCGCTAGAAAGCCAGACAAGAGTGTGAAATTCAAATACATACCCAAAACAGAAACAAAAAGCTACCCCGTAGGTACATTTGATTGTTCAGAATTTGTTTAGTTTAGGACATTGCCCTCAAATTTCTCTCAGAGGTTCCAGTTTTACAGTGGTCGTCCATTGGACAAGTGAAGGAAATTTTATCGAGGAATCCGATTTTTTGTTTTCGAGCAGTGGTGAGCTCGGGGGGGTTGGTTCTCTAGATCACAAATCTAGTGCATCTATTATGCTTACTAGAGAAATATCGCCCTTATTAACATGATTACGTATATTATTAGAATCACTTTTGAATCAACATTTCATTCCAAAGATTTACTTATCATGCAAACTAATGGCCCTACTCGTGATGTGACAATAATATGGGTCAATATTAGTTTTGTTAATACAGATAAATACTAGTCAATACATATAAATGTACTCCATTATGGTTGGGTGAATTATTTCATAAATTGCTCAACAAGTGCCACGTATGCAACGGATGCAAAGCCTCGCATGACTCTGTGTGTAAATAAAATCCATATTTGCTCAGCAACAATTCTCATTAACCAATCATGTCGGGCGGAATCGGTCCATCAGGCGACATAACTCTCCCGAGCAACAAGTGTAGGATATTTTAGTGTAATTGGATTAACTTAATTGATCAACGTGATCATAATGAGACATCAAATAAGTTGGAAGTGCGGAGTGTACACTTATTTGAATTCGTTATGATTAGACGGGGGTTTGGGGGCAGCGCCCCCGAGTAGCGGGGTCCAAGGGGCAAAGCCCCTGGCTGGGGTCGAGCTGTATAGAAAATTTTTTATTTCCATTAAAGTTGCTGTAAAGAAAATTCATCCGGAAATGTAATTTCCAAAAGTTGAAGGACTATTTTGTAATTTCCTATTCCCGCCAAAAACTGTTAAAAACCGTTATGAAATGATCAAGGAATGAAATTAATTTTCAATATCATTGGTGCTGATCCAAAGACCTACAAAGAAACTATGGCTTCAAGGGATGCTGCATTTTGGAAAGAGGCAATCCAAGATGAGATGGATTCTATAATCCAAAATAATACATGGAAACTGACTGATTTACCACCCGAGTGTGAACCTTTGGATAGTAAATGGATTTTCAAAACGAAGTTGAAGGTGGATAGAAGCACAGACAAATATAAAGCCAGATTGGTTATCCAAGGCTTTAGACAAAAGGAATGAATTGATTTCTTTGACACCTATGCTCTGATGTGAATCAAATTGTACATTTTTATTCTCCTAACTTTACATGATTTATATAGTTTGATGCTTGCAAAAGTATGTTTTGTGATGTAGGAAGAGGAATAAATGGTGAAACAAGAATGAAGCTCGGATGGTGAAAAAGCTGTCCAAAATTCCAGCAAGTCCTCAAAATAGACCACCCGGCCGGGTGAATTTTCAGCTGCAATAATATACCCGGCCGGGTGGATCAATTTCAACGCATTTTGGCAGTTTTGTGGGAAAGAAAGGAGAGAGAGAGTGAATGGGACGTGGGTTTTCTTGGAAAGAGAAAGAAGAATTAAAGAAGAAGAGAGAGAGTGATGGGACGGTTTTGAGGGGGGAGAGAGATAGAGGTGACGGGAAGGGGAGTATTTTAAGCCCCAAAATATTGAGTATTGTGGGGGGGGGGGGGGGTGGAGGTGACGTTTTGGGCAGAAAATTGAGAGCAGCGAAAAGCAAGAGAAAAGGAGAAGATCTCGGAGAAGGACTATCGCCGGCCATTGGAGAACGCCGTTAATTCTACGGTTTTTCTTCTTTAGCATGTGTGGCTAATTTTTCTTCATTGCTCCTAACACTAGTAGGATGAATTGATTGTAGAGATTATATATTTAATCATTTGCTTTGGTTTTCATCTATGGATCGGATTTTATTTATGCTATGTTTTGATGCATCAAATGTGGTATATTATTTGCCTCTTTCTAATGTCTCTTTAACTTAGAAATTGGATGAAAACTTAGATGAAAAGCTTGTGAATTTTACCTTGTTCAAAGGTAAATGCATAAGTGGATATTGATGTAAAAAAGTCTTCGAAGTTGAATTAATACTTACTACGCTTCCGTGGGAGTTTAGTTTGATGAGAAGAAGTTATGTGTTAAGTGTTCAGCTAACCATAACATTTGTTGGCTTTGAGAAGTTAGTCTATTATTTACTGCGCTTCCGCGGGAATGATAGTCTAATGAGTAGGTACTTTTGGCTATGTGTTCAGCTAGTACTAGTACTATAATTCTTTAAGTATGTTCAGTACTTTTAGAGTGTAAAATTGATCATCATTCTCAATAGCTTATGAATGTGAATATAAAATCAGTACATTAGTGATTCATCCGAATGTTGTTAGGAGCAATGTCCTTATCTCTTGAGTTTCTCCATTTTCGCACTTTAGTTCTTAAATTTAGTTTTTTTAATCTTGTCAATTCTTATTAAATAATCAAACGTCTCCCTGTGGTTCGACACTCGAAGTACTACATTCGACGCTGTATTCTTGCAGTATCGTTGTAATATTAGAGTTATCTTTATTAAACTTGTGTGATCTTGCACTTGATACTTGAACTCGAAAATTACACATCAAGTTTTGGCGCCGTTGCCGGGGAAGGCAATAGATTGTTTAACTTCTAGTTTGTGTTTTGTTTTATTTTTATTTGATCTTTCTCTTATTTTTGTAGGTACTCATTTCGTGTTCTTGGAGGTGATAGCCATCTACCGCGTCTGGACTTGAAGACGAAGGAGTATATTTTCTAGGTGACATCTTTGAACTCTTAGTTAGGTAGTTTAGTTTTCACTTAAGCACACACACTTTATAGTACTTACCCCAAAGTTGTCGAGAGGTCTCGCTTTCGGTAATAGGGAAATATATTGTGCTTGTGCTTGGTGTATTTTCTGTTGCGCAGGTAAAAAAAAAAAGTGAATGCACACGCGATCACAGGGTACACCACCGTTTGGACTACTCTGTTATCAAAGAAGAAGTAAGGTCAGAGGTTCAGAGTTTGAGATATTCCCGGACTATTCGAGTCCATTCAGAAGTAACCGACTCTTTGGTGAAGAAAGGGATCAGGATTCAGACGGTGAATCAATGGCAGATCACAATGAGATTCCACCACCCGTGGTGAGGTTTGGCGACACTCTAAGATCGGGAATTGAGCATCCGGGGGAGTTCGCTTATGCAAACGACAACGTCAACATTCCACCTCACTACATTAGTTTGGTGAATGGAGGAAATCTTTTCCACGGACGGGATGAGGAAGATCCGGTGAGCCACCTCAATGCCTTTTATGAGCTGACAAACTCGCATAGACCTCCAAATGTGGAGCATCATCGGATTAAGAGGGCCCTATTTCCGTTCTCGTTGAGGGAGAACGCAAGAGCGTGGTATGACTCACTCCCGGGCTACAACATAGCAACGTTCCAAGAGTTGAAGACGTTGTTCCTCTTGGAATACAATTCTCCTATGAAGATTGAGAAGTTGAGAGAGGAGATCACCTCTTTCCGACAGAAGTATGACGAGTCCTTCGCGGAAGCATGGAAGAGATTCACGGAATTGATAAGGAAATGCCCAAGTCACGGACTAGCTCCGGGGCATGACCTTTTGAAATTCTACAAGGGACTCAACAGTGAAGGCACGGGATTGGTGACTGCAGGTTCGAATGGGAACCTAGATGATCTAACTCACGATGAGGTGAGGGCTTTGTTTCAAAGGCTGGCCAACAATCAACGGAATTGGCACAATCCAAGGCGAGGGGCTGATAGAGCAGGAGATACATTTGGTGCTACAAAGGATGCGGAAAGAGTGACCGCAATTGAGGCTCAACTGGCGGACATTAGCACTCAAATGTCGTCGATGACAAAGGCAGTTAAATCTCTTCAACTGACTCCTCAACCCCAAGCTGTGACGGTGATGAGATGTGGGTTGTGCCAAGGCGGGCATCATACTGATCAGTGCCCAAGTCTTCAAGGACCACCTGTGGAAGATGTGAACTATATTGGCAACAATCGCCAAGGGTTCAATCAAGGCAACCAATACAACAATCAGCAAAATTGGAGGCCTCAGCAAACGAGTTGGAATCAAGCTGGTCCTAGCAACACTTCGGGGACTCAATGGAGGAACAACACTCAACCTCCGGGTTATGAGAAGAAGCCATCAGCCGAGGATCAATTGGGACAGATTCTCTCTTTTATGACTAAGAGTCAAAAGGAGAACGAGAATTTCAAGGAAAGGACGGTGGAAAAGTTTGGGCAAATGGAGGCGACAATGAGGAATCTTGAGACGCAAATCGGGCAGCTGGCCACAGCATCACACACGAGGATTCTGAATACCATCCCAAGCAATACGGTGCCCAATCCTAAGGGCTATGAGCAGTGCAAGGCGGTTAAGCTAAGAAGTGGTCGCGAGTTAGGTTCGACACCATTAATTGACGGCCAAGGTACTTCCGGCATCTCACACGCGAGGGCGGATGAGATGTTAGGCTTGCATTCCTCGCACGCACGGGCGGACGAGGTATGTAAGGGAGGTCCCAAGTTGGTGCAGGGTGCCCAACATGGTCAAGTTCAGGCTGCATCTGGCAGCAAGAAGTATGGTGAAGAATCCGATTCTAGTGGAAAAATTCGAGTAGAGAAGGATATCCGCAAAAAGATCCCGCTAAGTCCGGCAATGGACCCGAAGTGTCCATTTAATTTTCCAGATTTTATCCCCCCGCCTCCTTTCCCAATCGAGAAGAAGAAGACAAAGAAAATAACTCAAGAGAAAGGACTCGATTGGATGATGAGTATCATTAGGAAAGTCAGAGTAGATGTGTCCTTAGTGGATTTGTTCCTACACTTTCCTAAATTCTCCAAGTTTTTTAAGGACCTTATCGCAAAAAAGGAGAAGATACAAGAGAGTGGTGTGGTGAGATTGAGCGCATTTTGCTCACAATTGGTGAAGGGGAAGATACCTGCGAAGAGACGAGACCCTGGGAGTTGTGTGATCCCATGTGAGATGGGAGATAAAAAGTTCCCAAAGTGCCTACTTGATCAAGGCTCGGGAATATCATTGATGGCTCTGAAGACGGCGAGGTCAATCGGTCTACAAGCGAGGATTGAGTCAATCGATATTGAGCTACAATTGGCGGATCACTCAATTGTGAAGCCACTAGGGATTATCAAGGATGTCTTGGTGAAGGTGGACAAGTTTGTACTCCCGGTCGACTTTATTGTCCTAGAGATGGAAGAGGACAAGGACATGCCTATCCTCTTTGGTAGGCCATTCTTAGCGACCGGGGATGTTGTGATTAAGACCAAGACAAACACGGTGGTGTTTCGAGTAGATGGTGAAGAGCTGGTGATCGAGCAAGAGAAGGCGGAGAAGCGCCTATGGGAGCTTGGATAGAGGTAGACAAGGATGAAGAAGGTCGAGCCTACGACTATAAACAAAGGCGCTGATTGGGAGGCAACCCAAGTTTTAATGTTTTTATTTTTGTTTTCTTATGTTGGAGGTTTTGTTTGCTCAATTCTTTCCTCTAACATTTATTTTGAATTGAGTGTTTCTTTTTTGTAGGTTTTGTTTCTTTTTGTAGGAGCAACATGGAGATGTGATGTATGTTGGAGCTTATGAGGATGCACACCCACAAAGAAAAATACACCCACCCCACCCACCCGAATGCACTATGGACTTCATGCCAAGTTTGGGGGAGTCTTCTTTCCCTTTACTTCATTTATATTCTTCTTTGCATGCATTGAGGACAATGATGCATTCAAGTTTGGGGGGGTTGTTTGAAGTTGAATAATGCTATACATGATGAATGTTTTTTGGGTGTATTGTTTGATAAAAGTGTTTCGAATCATGTAATTGACGGGTGCATGCTTTATCCTCGGCTTTCTGGTTGGGAAATCTTATTTGATTTTACTTGATCTTTGAAGCCTAGGATGAATGGAATGGGTGCATGAATTTACTTGAAAGAGCATGTTGTGATTACAATCGATTTCTTGAGTTGAGGAGAGTGTGAAAATCGCATGTCTTGTGGAAATTATTTTAGATTGATTTGCTTTATCGAGTGAAGTGCTTGCGTTCGTTTGTGTCAACGATTTGGGAGGATAAGGCACTAGGATGAACTCAATGGCCAAATAATCACATGCCTAGTCCATCAAATGATCCCCTAGAAGCCACTTTGAGCTTAATCTCCTATTATTTGTGTAAACACTTAGCCTATCACTTAGCCAATTAAATAAGCCTCATTTTGGCCTCATCGAAAGACCTTGCTACTATTTGGGTGCTAAATACTAATTTGAGCTGGGTGGTTGAATGTTGAGTGTTGGGTGGTGTATTGCAAAAGTGTAGACATTTTTAGACTTGATGTAATGTACAAGTGAAAAGAATGAAGTTCTTAGAGAAGAGAAAAAAAACAAAAAGAAAGAAAAAGACGACCTCCAAATTTATAAGAGTCGAGGTCTGATTTAGAGAAAAAAAAGAAATGAAAGAAGAAGAAAAAAAAAGTTGTGAAATAAAGTAAGAGCTTCTATTTGTGTAATATGTAATCTTGTCTAGATTTGATCTCAAGTTTGGGGGAGTGAGAATATGGTTGTAATATTTTGTTGTTTGATCTTTGGAGGAAAGTTGTAGGAGGGAAGAATTTGGCACTCAAATGTGTAGCCTTTGAGCTCACTATCCATATTTATCCTACCTCATCCCTAGCCCCATTACAACCTTGAATTAAGACCTTGGACCTTATTGTTGATGCTTGTGGATGCTTTGTAAATAACTTGGTAGAGTTAAAGAAGTTTGATTTGAAATCCGCGAGTCTATGTGATAAGTAATGCTTGACGAGTCAATGATGACGGTTTGAGTTGTATGATCACATGTTTGGACTTACTTTGAAATGCACCTTGACTTGAAGTTCTAAGTTGATAAGTGATGGTTCATGCGAGTGGGAAATCTTGATTGAAATTATTGGGGTTTAGACTTTGTCATTCATGTCTCTACGTGATTCATTCTTTTGAAAACTTTTGAAAAAACTTTTGTGAGTTGAGCTTCAAAGTGTTGTGTTTTATTGTGATCTTGCTCGAGGATGAGCAAGCAAATAAGTTTGGGGGTATTTGATGTGAATCAAATTGTACATTTTTATTCTCCTAACTTTACATGATTTATATAGTTTGATGCTTGCAAAAGTATGTTTTGTGATGTAGGAAGAGGAATAAATGGTGAAACAAGAATGAAGCTCGGATGGTGAAAAAGCTGTCCAAAATTCCAGCAAGTCCTCAAAATAGACCACCCGGCCGGGTGAATTTTCAGCTGCAATAATATACCCGGCCGGGTGGATCAATTTCAACGCATTTTGGCAGTTTTGTGGGAAAGAAAGGAGAGAGAGAGTGGATGGGACGTGGGTTTTCTTGGAAAGAGAAAGAAGAATTAAAGAAGAAGAGAGAGAGTGATGGGACGGTTTTGAGGGGGGAGAGAGATAGAGGTGACGGGAAGGGGAGTATTTTAAGCCCCAAAATATTGAGTATTGTGGGGGGGTGGAGGTGACGTTTTGGGCAGAAAATTGAGAGCAGCGAAAAGCAAGAGAAAAGGAGAAGAGAAGAGGAAGGGAGACCCAATCTTCATCATCTCGGAGAAGGACTATCGCCGGCCATTGGAGAACGCCGTTAATTCTACGGTTTTTCTTCTTTAGCATGTGTGGCTAATTTTTCTTCATTGCTCCTAACACTAGTAGGATGAATTGATTGTAGAGATTATATATTTAATCATTTGCTTTGGTTTTCATCTATGGATCGGATTTTATTTATGCTATGTTTTGATGCATCAAATGTGGTATATTATTTGCCTCTTTCTAATGTCTCTTTAACTTAGAAATTGGATGAAAACTTAGATGAAAAGCTTGTGAATTTTACCTTGTTCAAAGGTAAATGCATAAGTGGATATTGATGTAAAAAAGTCTTCGAAGTTGAATTAATACTTACTAGTTACTACGCTTCCGTGGGAGTTTAGTTTGATGAGAAGAAGTTATGTGTTAAGTGTTCAGCTAACCATAACATTTGTTGGCTTTGAGAAGTTAGTCTATTATTTACTGCGCTTCCGCGGGAATGATAGTCTAATGAGTAGGTACTTTTGGCTATGTGTTCAGCTAGTACTAGTACTATAATTCTTTAAGTATGTTCAGTACTTTTAGAGTGTAAAATTGATCATCATTCTCAATAGCTTATGAATGTGAATATAAAATCAGTACATTAGTGATTCATCCGAATGTTGTTAGGAGCAATGTCCTTATCTCTTGAGTTTCTCCATTTTCGCACTTTAGTTCTTAAATTTAGTTTTTTTAATCTTGTCAATTCTTATTAAATAATCAAACGTCTCCCTGTGGTTCGACACTCGAAGTACTACATTCGACGCTGTATTCTTGCAGTATCGTTGTAATATTAGAGTTATCTTTATTAAACTTGTGTGATCTTGCACTTGATACTTGAACTCGAAAATTACACATCATGCTCCTGTTGCAAGGATTTCCACAATTAGATTATTGTTAGTACTTGCTGCTATACATAATCTAATAATTCACCAAATGGATGTTAAGACTGCCTTTTGAATGGTGAATTAGATAAAGAGATTTACATGAAACAATCAGAAGGCTTTGTCATGCCTGGTAATGAACATAAGGTATGTAAATTGGTAAAAATATCTTTATGGACTAAAGCAAGCCCCCAAGCAATGACATCAAAAGTTTGATGACGTGGTGTTGTCTAATGGTTTTGTATTAAACCAAGCAGACAAGTGTGTATATAGCAAATTCAACACTACTGGTAAATGGGTGATGATTTGCTTATACGTAGATGACATGTTGATCTTTGGTACTGACCAAGATCAACTGGATAAAACAAAGAAATTTTTGTCATCTAAGTTTTAGATGAAAGACTGGGGAATGCTGATGTGATTCTTGGAATTAAGATCACACATGGAGAATAAGAAATTTTTTATTTCCATTAAAGTTGCTGTACAGAAAATTCATCCGGAAACGTAATTTCCAAAAGTTGAAGGACTATTTTGCAATTGCTTATTCCCGCAAAAAACTGTTAAAAACAGTTATGAAAGGAAGAGACGCGACTCTTCGTTTTCAGCCTCTTCTTATGATTAATTTCTGGGTTCAAAGAAGGATTACAGAATCTGCATACGGATATCTTTGAAACTTGAAGTGTATCTAATCAAATATTGGTAAAATCGTCAAATTGATTTAATCTGAAAGTGTTCCACTCCTTTCAGGACATCCGATTTGTTCACGTTTGGTTTAAACTCTCTAACAAGAAGCTCCTCAGCCTCTACGTGGCCGCGATCGGCCTCTTCCTCCCTATCGCCTACATATTCAAGGGTGAGTTCGAAGGGGATAAGGAGGGGATCAAGGCCGCCGCGCCGCACGTGTTCCTCCTGGCGAGCCAAGTCTTTGTGGAGGGGTTGTCGTTCTCCGGCGGATTCTCGCTGCCGATCCGCGTGTTTGTGCCGGTTTTCTACAATTCGCGGCGGATCTTCACGATCGTGGGCTGGACGAGAGGCGAGATCTGGAAGGCGGACGGGAGGTATGAGGGGAGTGCGAGGAGGCTGTGTGTGGGGAGAGCTCTGGCGGTCGCCAACATGGCGTTTTGGTGCTTCAATTTGTTTGGGTTTTTGCTGCCTGTTTATCTGCCCAAGGTCTTCAGGATTTACTACCAATCATCTCACATCAAACCTAATTAAATTCGGCCTCTTCTGTTTTCTTGGTATACTTCCATTTGATTAGCAGATTTTATAATTCCTTCCATCTTGTTAGTGTTTGAGCTCATCAAGATCGGATTGAGCTGGTGGAAGAATCAAGTCAGGAAATAGCCGTTGGGAACCAAAACAGGAACTAGCCGTTGGAAACGGTTATAACCGTGTTCGGCAAAAGGAGCTGTTCGGCCAAAGGAAGCTGTTCAGCAATTGGGAGCTGTTCGGCCAAAGGAAGCTGTTCAGCAATTGGAAGCTGTTCGGCAAAAGGAAGCTGTTCAGCAATTGGAAGCTGTTCGGCAATTGGAAGCTGTTTGGCAAAAGGAAGCTGTTCGGCAAAGGAAGCTGTTCGGCGGTTTTCTTGATCGATACTTCTTAAGGGAGTTGCGATTCATTCCGGAACTAACAACAACAGAAATCAAAAGTGATAGAGAGAGAATTCAAGAGAGGAAGTGTTATCTTTCAGCTGTGCGTTTTTAGCTCTCGAAGCAAGAAGTTTTCGGGCGAGTTGAGGGTTTTCCATCTTGTAAATTCTTGAGAGTTTTGAGTGCTCTTATGTTTGTAATTTCTCGAGTGATCAATAAAGAAACACACCAGATTCTGCCCGTGGATGTAGGCTTACGCCGAACCACGTAATTCGCTTGTGTTCTTCCTTGCATGTTGTCATTTCATTAATTTGCATTTCGATCATCACAACCGTAGGTTCGTTCTTCACAACGTGGCGCCGCCTGTGGGAAATTCGTCCACTGAATTGATCGAGAAGGCATAAAGTTTTGGGAGTTCTTTCTTTGTTTCCTCAAGAAGGCGCTCAACCTGTTTGAATAATGGCTGCAGCAAGGTTTGATGTTGAAAAGTTCACAGGCCGAAATGATTTTGGCCTATGGAGGCTGAAGATGAAAGCAATCTTGATGCAACAGGGTTTATGGGAAACCCTAAATGGTGGAGGCAGTAATGAGGAGAAGAAGCCCGAGCCTGATGAAAAGGAGAAGGCAAAGGCTCAAGACAGAGAGTACAAGGCATATAGTACCTTGATACTCAACCTCAATGACAGAGTCCTCAGAGAAGTTTCAAAGGAGGAGACAGCGGCTGGAGTTTGGTCCAAGTTGGAGTCATTATACATGGCCAAATCCTTGGCAAATCGGCTGCACCTGAAGCAGAAACTTCTCACTTTCAAGATTGCTGATGGAAAAGGTGTGTTGGAACAGCTCGAAGAATTTGGGAAATGCATCGATGATCTTGAGAACATTGATGAAGAGATTAAAGATGAGGACAAGGCTCTGATGTTGTTGAATTCCTTGCCACCAAGTTATGAGCATTTCAAGGATGCTATACTTCTTGGTAGAGAGTCCAAGATTGGATATGAAGAGGTGTACTCTGCTCTAAAGCTCAAGGAAATCCAGAAATCTAATCCAAAGTCCACTGAAATGGTGTCTGAGAGTCTGAATGTTGCTGATCACAAGAAGAATGTGAAAAGAAAGTCACAGAAGAAGCCTTGGAAAAACAAGACAGCTGACTGGAAAGAGACCAGATCATGCCATCACTGCAAGAAACCAGGCCACATAAAGAAGAATTGTTGGGTTTGGAAGAAGAAGCAGGCCGAGGAAGAGAATGGCAAGAACAATGCTGATATTGCAGAAGAGTTGGTGGTCCCGGAGGCTCTGTGTGTGACTGAGGACATGGAAGAACTTCCATGGATCATGGATTCTGGATGTAGCTTCCACATGTGTCCAACTAGAAGTCATTTTGAGGAAATCAAGAATGCAGCTGGATCAGTTTTGTTAGGAAATGACCAGATATGCAGAATCAGAGGAATTGGGTCCATCAGGCTTAGACTTCATAATGGCTCCATCAGGTTACTCACTGGTGTGAGGTTTATTCCAGAGATTAAGAGGAATTTGATCTCTATTGGAGTGTTGGATGCAGCAGGATATAATTGCATATTATCTGATGGGATTATGAACATCGTCAAGAATGGTGATGTTGTTATGATGGCTGAGAGAAAGAGAAGCCTATACTATCTAAAGGCAAGTGTGGTTACTGGATCTGTGAATCTGGTGCAGGTATTAGACTTAAGAATGTGGCATCTCAGACTCGGACACTTGGGAGAAACTGGAATTAAAGAATTGGCCAAGAAGGAGCTGATTAAGCTGGAAAATCCCAATGAGCAGTTGGGTTTGTGTGAGCAATGTGTGCTCGGAAAGAGTAAGAAACTGCCCTATGGAAGAGGAATTCACAGCTCAAAGTCACCACTAGACTATGCCCACAGTGACTTGTGGGGCCCAGCTACACCAGCTTCATTGGGTGGAGGTAGATACTTTCTATCCATTATTGATGATTTTTCTAGAAAATTATGGGTGTTTATCTTGAAGGAAAAATCAGAGACATTCATGAAATTCAAGGAGTGGTGTAGGGAAGTGGAGGTGGAGAAAGGGTGCTCTTTGAAGTGTTTAAGAACTGATAATGGGCTGGAATTTCTGAGTGGGGAGTTTGATTCTTTCTGCAAGCAGAAAGGTATGAAGAGGCATAGGACATCTCCATCTAATCCCCAACAGAATGGAGTTGCTGAGCGCATGAATAGAACCATCCTAGAGCGAGTTAGATGTATGCTCTTTGGCTCTGGAATGGCTAAGAGATTCTGGGGTGAGGCTGTGAGTATGGCAGCAGTTCTCATCAATAGAAGTCCTTCTTCAGCTATAGCTTTTGACACTCCTGATCAGAGATGGTATGGAAAGGCCATGGATTATTCGAATATGAAGATTTTTGGTTGTATGGCTTATGCACACATCAAGCAAAGTAAGTTGGAGCCAAGGGCCTTGAGATGTGTGATGATTGGATACCAAAAGGGAGTGAAGGGCTACAGACTGTGGTGCATAGAGCCAGGAAATCAGAAAGTTATTATCTCTAGAGATGTGCAATTTGAAGAAAGTAGGATGCCATTTCTAGAAAAGGCTCAAGAGAGCCAGAGGCCATCTCATTCTGAGAAAGAACCAGAGCCTGAGAGGATGGTGGAGATGGGTGTTCCAGAACCTGAGGAGGCTGAGGAATCAGTTCAGGTGGAGGTTTCTGGAGCAGATAGAATTGCTGAGCCTGAACAGCAGATGGGAAATCATAGTGAACAAGAAGAAGCAGATGCTGATGTCTTGAACCCTGAAGAAGAGCAGCAGGATTTGGGTGACTATGTTCTAGCCAGAGATAGGGTCAGAAGAATCCCTAAACCATCTACAAGATACAGTGAAGAAGAATACTTGCTATATGCACTATGTGTGGCAGAAAACATAGAGTATGCAGAGCCTTCAAGCTTCAGGGAAGCTATGAGTTCTAAGGAGAGCAAGCAGTGGATGGAGGCTATGATAGATGAAATACAGTCCCTGATCAAGAACAAGACATGGGTGCTTGTGAAGAGACCTTCCACACAAAAACCAGTGAGTTGTAAGTGGATATACAAGAAAAAGTTGGAGGTTGGGAACAAGATTAGGTTCAAGGCTAGGCTTGTAGCTCGGGGGTTCACACAAGAGGAGGGAATAGACTATAATGAAGTATTTTCTCCAGTGGTAAAGCATGCCTCAATCAGAATTTTGCTAGCTATAGTTGCTCAAAGAAGTTGGTTTTTGGACCAACTTGATGTGAAGACAGCCTTTCTTCATGGAGAGCTTGAGGAAACTATATACATGAATCAGCCAGAGGGATTTGTGATACATGGGAGTGAAGATAAGGTTTGTCTACTAAAGAAAAGTCTATACGGTTTGAAGCAAGCAAGTAGACAATGGCATATCAAGTTTGATGAACATATGCAGAGTATGGGATTTATAAATTCCAGATATGATAGTTGTGTCTACTTCAAATCAAAGTCTGAGGGACCTGCTGTGTATTTGCTATTATATGTAGACGACATCTTGCTTGCTGGACCAGATAGACAGGAGCTAGATAGGGTGAAAGCCTTATTGAAAAAGGGATTTGAAATCAAGGATCTGGGGAGTGCTAGCAAGATTTTGGGAATGGATATATTCAGAAATGCAGATAAGAGGGTGTTGTGGTTGTCCCAAGAAGGCTACATTCAGAAAGTACTGCGCAAATATCAGATTGACAAGAGTAGAACAACCTCAGTTCCACTATCACAACAGACTAAGCTGTCCAAATCACAATGTCCCAGAAATCAGCAAGAAGAAAGAGAGATGAGCCAGATACCTTATTCCAACATAGTTGGGAGTGTGATGTATATGATGATATGCACAAGGCCTGATATTTCTCATGCGGTAAGCGTGGTGAGCAGATACATGTCCTGTCCGGGAAGAGAGCACTGGTTGGCTTTGAAAGGGATTCTCAAGTATCTCAAAGGAAGTAGTGATCTGGGAATAATGTTCAAATCAGAGAATGAAGGAGATAAGGATAGCATTATTGGGTTTTGCGATTCAGATTATGCAGCTAACCTTGATAATAGGCGCTCACAATCTGGGTACATATTTACCTTGTTCGGCTCCGCGGTGAGCTGGAAGTCTAATCTCCAATCCGTGGTGGCTCTATCGACGACGGAGGCAGAGTATATAGCTCTTGCTGAGGCAGTAAAGGAAAGCTTCTGGCTTAGGGGTATAGTTGGTGATTTTGGGGTGAAGCAAGAGAATGTTGTGATCAAGTGCGACAGCAATAGCGCGATTTGTCTCTCGAAACATCAGACATATCATGAACGCAGCAAACATATAGACGTGAGGCTGCATTTCATTCGAGATGAGGTTGAGAAGGGTGCGGTGAAGATTGAGAAGGTCAGCACCGAGCACAATGCGGCTGATGCACTTACTAAAGCCCTACCAAGATCCAAGTTCCGACATTGCTTGGATTTGGTTGGGGTGGTCCGAAATTTGTAAGTATGGGAAGGAAGGTGGAACTGGTGGTGATGGATCTTAGATTGCTCAAAGGTGGAGGATTTGTTAGTGTTTGAGCTCATCAAGATCGGATTGAGCTGGTGGAAGAATCAAGTCAGGAAATAGCCGTTGGGAACCAAAACAGGAACTAGCCGTTGGAAACGGTTATAACCGTGTTCGGCAAAAGGAGCTGTTCGGCCAAAGGAAGCTGTTCAGCAATTGGGAGCTGTTCGGCCAAAGGAAGCTGTTCAGCAATTGGAAGCTGTTCGGCAAAAGGAAGCTGTTCAGCAATTGGAAGCTGTTCGGCAATTGGAAGCTGTTTGGCAAAAGGAAGCTGTTCGGCAAAGGAAGCTGTTCGGCGGTTTTCTTGATCGATACTTCTTAAGGGAGTTGCGATTCATTCCGGAACTAACAACAACAGAAATCAAAAGTGATAGAGAGAGAATTCAAGAGAGGAAGTGTTATCTTTCAGCTGTGCGTTTTTAGCTCTCGAAGCAAGAAGTTTTCGGGCGAGTTGAGGGTTTTCCATCTTGTAAATTCTTGAGAGTTTTGAGTGCTCTTATGTTTGTAATTTCTCGAGTGATCAATAAAGAAACACACCAGATTCTGCCCGTGGATGTAGGCTTACGCCGAACCACGTAATTCGCTTGTGTTCTTCCTTGCATGTTGTCATTTCATTAATTTGCATTTCGATCATCACAACCGTAGGTTCGTTCTTCACACATCTCTCTTTTCGTTTACCATACATTTCATTAATTACAGTGTTTCTACTTTCTTCATCTACTTCTTCTTCTTCATCATCATCATCATCATCATCATCATCATCATCATCATCATCATCATCATCATCATCATCATCATCATCATCATCATCATCATCATCATCATCATCATCATCATCATCATCATCATCATCATCATCATCATCATCATCATCATCATCATCATCATCATCATCATCATCATCATCATCATCATCATCATCATCATCATCATCATCATCATCATCATCATCATCATCATCATCATCATCATCATCATCATCATCATCATCATCATCATCATCATCATCATCATCATCATCATCATCATCATCATCATCATCATCATCATCATCATCATCATCATCATCAGTTGAGGGAAGGATTGTTATAGTGAGATTTTTTTTAAATGCTACTAGAACTAGATTAAACTACATAATTTGTAGTTTTGTACTACTACTCCATTAAATTAATTAATTGAATATTATAACTATGTTTGGGTTTCATGGATTTACAACCAACTTAAAAAATACTACCTCCGTCCCCGAAAATTCGTCCCAGTTTTCCATTTTCGTCCGTCCCTCAAAATTTGTTTCATTTCACTTTTGCCATTTTTGGTAGTGGGTCTATATTCCACCAACTCATTCCTACTCACATTTTATTATAAAACTAATATATAAAAGTAGATCTCACAATCTACTAACTTTTTTAACTCACTTTCCATTATATTTCTTAAAATCCATACCGATCAAATTGGGACGAATATTGGGGGACGGAGGTAGTATAAAACAATAGAACCTGTTGGATCATAGTATTAAAAATTTCACAGCAATATTAAAAATTTAAAACTGAGTAGCCATTTTATGTGATGAAAAAGAACATTGAAAATGAATATTTTAAAATAGTGTTATGCCGTGAGAAAGAAAATGTGGTTCTTCAGCAATAAAGGGCCCTTTGGCTTTTATGCCACCTCCACGTAGGGCTGGTAAATCGTGCGGATTGGGTCGTTATCGGGTCAACCTGATAATGACCCAACCCAATAAGGCCTAACCTGAACCCGACATGTTAAGGAAACTATAAATCCGAACACGAACCCGACCTGCTACCTTCAAATCCGAACACGACCCGCACCCGACACGAACCCGTTATCGACACGATATAATATGTGTTGATACGACACGATAACAACCCGAACCTGATATTACACGATTAAAACCTAATATTACACGATTAAACCTTAATTTTTAACCTAATTTACACAATTAAAATTCGTTTTATACTATTTAAACCTAATTTATAAGAAATTAAAAACATAAAGTAATATATATATTTTTAAATAATAATAAAAATAATAATATTATTTCTTAATGGGTTACCCGTATCCGACCCGAACCCAACCCGAAATTATCGGGTTCTTAATGGGTCAACCCGATAAGGACACGGATCCAATAAGACTTGACCCCAACCCAATAATTTCGTGCGAATTCGTGTCAGATTATCGTGTCGTGTCGAAAATTGCCAACCCTACCTCCACGGCGGAGCAAGTAACCCAAGGAATTGATGGCTCCGGTCTCTCCGCCATTGTTACAGGTTATTCATTTTTACCTCTGTATTTCTACTATTATGCGTCTATCTCATTATAATTTGTTACTTGATAGTATTATATATTCGAGCTAATTTAATCTGCTGAAACTTAAATATTCAATTCCCTTTGCAAAGATACCAGTGAATTTATTTCAATTTCTGCTTTCTTCCTAGGAAAGAGAATATTTTTCCTTGTTCCCTTTTTAATATGCAAAGTTCTAATTTGATTGTTGGGGTTTCGAATCACGGGTAAGCAGATTAAATGATATCGGTGGATTGAAGTTATTTTTTTTATCAGTTTATAAGATATATTTATATCACAAATAAGGAAATCAGAGCATCAATTGTAATTTGTTGTGCATTATCATATCTTGTGCGAAGTTAGTTCATGACCTAGCCTTGCCTCTCTCTGTTTACAGGAGCTTCAAGTGGTATTGGGGCTGAAACTGCGGGGGTACTTGCCTTGCGCGGTGTACATGTCATTATGGGAGTTAGAAATGTCGGTGCGGGTCATCGATCTAAGGAAGCAATCATCAAACAAGTTCCATATGCAAAACTTGATGCAATGGAGTTGGACCTCAGTTCTATGACATCAATCAGGAATTTTGCGTCAAATTTCAATTCTTTGGGCCTTCCTTTAAATGTGCTAGTGTTAGTATCATTACTCACATATATATATATATATATATATATATATATATATATATATATATATATATATATATATATATATATATATATATATTGATAGCTTGGATTTTGTAACGCAATTTGCGTTTATATTCTCTTTGATCTCATAGATATATCTTAGTAGTAACTATTATATGTGTGCTAATACCATCTAAGGTTCCTTCGCCTAATATGTTTAACTTTTGATTTCCAAGAATTTTTGGACCATGTTAGGTTCCAAAGTCTAATGAGCTTAATAAGGTTCAAGCAACTTTACTTTAACTACTAATAATGCTCACTAGATAAGACCATGATGGCAACACAAGACAAACTTCACCTGTATTTACTAAACATACTGAATATCTCTCTTTTCTGGGCATTATTTACTAAGTCCTTGGCTCATTCTTTTGGGTAATGGTTCTAACGATTTATAATTACCTTTTACGTTTAAAGTGTTTCCTTGTTTTGCTTTTTGCTAGAAACAATGCTGGCATTATGGCAACACCTTTCATGCTTTCAGAAGAAAACATAGAGCTGCAGTTTGCAACAAACCATGTAGGCAAGAACTTTCAGCACTCAAGGTATATAGTGGACTGAAATTAGTTAAAATTTTGATTTCGATAGGATACAGGTTGATGATTGCTGATTGCTGATTGACAAAGAATTATAAGTTATTAAGAGTTACATTCCTATTAAAGTATTTGTATTAGATGACAGCACTCAAGTGATGTCTTTTTGCAGGACATTTCCTCTTGACAAATTTGTTGCTGGAAACCATGAAGAAAACTGCTGATAAGTGTAAGCATGAAGGAAGGATCATAATTGTCTCTTCCCGAAGGCACAAATTTCCATACAATGAAGGAATCCGTTTTGATAAAATTAATGATGAATCAGGGTATGCTCTTAAACAACAGAAATCTATTTTATATATCTATTCCAAGCCTGTTTTTCTTGGTGTGATAAGAATTATACTGCATTCAAGATGAATTGGCCATAAGTATAATGAATGAGACTATGAGAGGTTTGTGCACTTCTGTAAATTGAGGCTTCCCATTTGTAATGCATTTAATTCAGATCGGTTTATCCTAAAAAGGTTGATATTTGATAAAGAAAAATAAGTCTTGATATAGCCTAGAAGTTTTGGGGAAGAGTTTTTTCCTTTATCTCTGCAGCGGGTTGGGAGTTCCGATATTTTTTGAGAAAAAGTTTCCTCTCAGTTCATAGACTGATTAAAATGGGAAATCCAAGAAGTACCAACATATATCTATGAACTTGTTCAAAGAACCCTTAGATTTACCAGTGTTATTATTTCCAGTCTCATGAAATGATGCATGTGGTGATGTACAGGTACAACAGCCTATCTGCTTATGGACAATCAAAGCTTGCTAACGTGCTGCATGCTAATGAACTTGCTAGGCGTTTGAGGGTATTGGTTGACGAAAAGTTTTTTGTCAGCTGATCTTCATATAAATAAATGGCTCTTTCCCATCCTCACAATAGTGGATGAAGAAGCGTGCAAGATATTTTTTTCTCGAGATATTAGAAGGCATTCCTTGTAGCTACCTGATCATAAAATCTCAACCTTTCTAGTGGGCATGCCATGACACATGTGGATAGGTGCCTTATTTAGTTATATTCTTAACATGCTTGACTGTGTAGTTTAAAGCGTAGAAGCTACAAATATGTTTGACTCAATTACGTTGGTGACTGAAGATGATTTTAATAATTAACATGCAATACATTCATTCAGGAGATTTGTTTATCCCATTTTTGCATCCACAAGTTTTATTTTTCCAAATGTGTCTAACATAGCAACTCTCATTCATGTCTCATTCTTTTTTTTGAAGGAAGAAAATGTGCAAATAACAGCTAACTCCCTTCATCCCGGAGCAATTGCCACAAATCTTTTCCGTCACTACAGCTTTTTAAATGGTAATATCTTCTTGTCCAGTTAATTCATCTTATATAACTGTTAAGTATCTGATCCAATTCTTTTCTCTTTTGGTTAGTTCAGGTCTTGTTGCAGCTCTTGGTAAGCACGTGATGAAAGATGTTCACCAGGTATTTTACCTCATTAGCAAGAACAGTCATGTTTATCTTTCTTTTGAAGTAAGTTTAGGCTCTTGAGATGGCAGTAAAACATAATGAAATAGCACTGTTTACTTCAAAACCCCACTTTGAGCATGGTAGTGTGTGTATATATATGCATTGGTGGTCCAAATGTGTCACTGTCTTCTGATAAAATCAGCAGTTTTCAATCTGGTTATGAATTTTAGCACCATACAAATTTGGACAGTGGTCACCTGTGCAAGAAAGCCTCCAATTATCGACATTTGGCATGTTCGCCTTGAATGAATTGCAGGGAGCAGCAACAACATGCTACGTCGCATTGCATCCAGATGTTAAAGGCATGACTGGGAAATACTATGCTGACTGTAACTTGGCTGAGACAAGCTTGCAAGCTAAAGATCAAGATCTGGCCAGAAAGCTATGGGACTTCACCAATAACCTCATAGACAAATCTACAACTTAGTCTAGAACTGTGTGTTATATTTTGTAGAGAATAATTATCTGTTTGGTTACTTTTGGATCATGTTAGTGAGAAAATATAGGTTTCTGATGCGTTTTCAGTGAATTGGTACAGAGAAACCTTATAATTCTGAAAATAAGTCACCCTTTGAATTTCTCAATTAGCCCAATTATTTATTTTAGTGGAGTCCAGTTATTTATTTTATTGAAAAAACAGTATGAAAGAATAAATTGGGTCTAAAAGCCCATACAATGTGCCTAGAGCCCATCTTTCATTAAATACTGTGCATAAACTACGATAAAAAAAATTTCTTCCTCCGTCCTATTATCTTTCATTAAATACTGTGCATAAACTATGATAAAAAAAACACTAGTATCCAGATATCCCATTTTATGGATGGACAATAGAACCAAAAATACGCAAAGAATCATAATCAGTTGCAGGTTTACCGGACCATACCTCTAAAGGAGTCTTGCCATCAATGGCAGAACATGGCAAACGATTGACAATGTGTTGAGCGTATGTGATGGCCTCAGCCCAAAATTTCCTGTCTAGCCCAGCATTAGACAACATACAACGAACTTTCTCCACTAGTGTTCGATTCATACACTCTGACACTCCATTCTGTTGTGGTGTATTTCTCACTGTGAAGTGCCGAACTATGCCACACTCCTGGCATATATCTTGGAAAGGATCACTCTTGTATTCTCCACCGTTGTCAGATCGGAGAAGCTTGATCTTCCTCCCCATTTGATTTTCAACTTGAGCTTTCCATTTCAGAAAAATCCCAAGGACTTCATTTTTGCTCTTCATAGTGTACACCCAAACTCTCCTGGAAAAATCATTAACAAATGTGACAAAATAGTATCTACCTCCAAGTGACGGAGTCTTGGCAGGTCCCCACACATCTGAGTGCACGTAATCCAGAATTCCCTTCGTATTATGGATTGTAGTGCCAAATTTCACTCTTCGCTGTTTTCCCAGAACACAATGCTCGCAAAACTCTAATTTGCAAGACTTCGTACCTTTCAATAATCATTGCTTGGCGAGAATTTGCAATGATCTCTCACCAGCATGTCCCAATCGCAAATGCTAAAGCTTCGTCGCCTCTGCATCCTTCTTGTTACTCGAAGTTGCAGTTGCTACTGTCCCAACAACTGTACTACCTTGATAGTAATAAAAATTGTTCTTCCTCACGCCTTTCAACATCACCAATGCTCCTGAAGTTGCTTTAAGAATTCCATCTCGCATCATCACAACTAGGCCTTTAGATTCTAAGGCCCCCAATGAGATGAGATTCTTCTTCAACTGGGGCACGTACCGCACATCCTTCAGAATTCTGGTGGATCCATCCTGATTCCGTAGCTTGATTGAGCCTATCCCGACTGTCTTACATGGACTGTCATTTCCCATGTAAACAAATCCGCCATTGAGTTCTTCGAAATCAAAGAACCACTCCCTGATGGGACAATATGATAGGTGCAACCTGAATCCAATATCCACTCGTCTGGATGCGATGTTGAAGGTGAAACCGTAAAAGAACAATCTGACTCCGTATCATTTTTGCATTCAGCAACATTTGCATCTTGCAAATCCTTTCTTTCTTCTTCAACTTTGGGCAGTCTTTCTTCCAATGTCCTTTCTCATAACAGAAAGCACACTCATCTTTGGTAACTCGCCTTTTCGATTTGGACCTTCGTTTTCTCTCATTTGATCGGCCTTGTTGACGACCTCTTGACACTAATGCTTCATCTGTAACTGCTTTGCCGTTCATTTTGTCTGTCTTTCGCAATTCATGACTATACAAAGCAGAACATGTAGTATCTAAAGACACATTCTCTTTACCGTGGAGTAATGTGGTCTCCAGATGTTCAAATTCATCAGGTAAAAACGACAACAACATCAATGCCAGATCCTCATCCTCAAATTTCACATCTAAATTTAGCAGGTCTGCTACTAATTGGTTAAACAAAGTAATGTGTTCATTCATAGTGGTACCTGGTCGGTATTCAAATCGGAACAACCTTTTTTTCATAAGGAGCTTATTCTGACCACTCTTCTTCAGAAATTTATCCTCCAGTGTCTTCCACAATCTATGTGCAGAAGTCTCATTCTTGACAGCATACTTCTGCTCCCTGGACAGACACGACCGAATTGTTCCACAAGCTAACCGATTTATGGTACTCCAATCTTTATCAACTATATCTTCTTGTTTCTTTTCTTCAATGACAATGTCAAGACCCTGCTGGAAAAGAGAGTCTAGAACCTCCCCCTGCCACATACCAAAATGGCCAGTACCGTCAAATATCTCCACCGTCAATTTCATATTTGACAGTGGAAACCTCGACCACGATGACGAAGAACTAGCCTTGTTTTCTTGATCATTACCCGCCATTATAGACTCAAAATAAAGTATTCAATATTACAAACAAACAGAATCAAGGACGAACCTTTGGCTTTGATACCACTTGTTGAGAAAACCGGGTAATTTTCTCTCAAATAGTGAAATGAACCGATTCAGTAATTTCAGAGTTAACCTAATGGGGTCTACTCGATAAAATTACTTCTCCAAATAAATTCTTTGGAAAGACTGGCGGGGACACTATCCCTCTTAAATACCAGATTCCTAATAGAATTTATCAGTTGATGTATTTATCACAATATAAAAACACCTAAAAGAACCGTACAAAACACTACTACCAAACCCGCAAATAATATTGAATGCAATATCCCAACAGAAAATAAACCCAGAAATAAATGCGGAACAAAATAAATAATAAAGAAAGAACACACCTGAGACTTTGATAACGGAGTTCAGCCAAATTGCCTACGTCTCCGAGCACCTCTGCACAGCCCGCTTATATATAGACGGAGAAGAGGATACAATATTTGAGGATGATTTACATAATGGGGGATGAGCTCCACACCCCCAAACTACCTAATCCCCACCGATGTGGGATGGAAAAATTTTGCCAAACTTCCAACAATTATAAACTACTCTCGAACAAGAAGTCGTTATCCTTGGCAAGTTTGTCCATGGTCTTAGCTTCCAAACTGATCTCCACACCATTCCTCGTTCCTCTTCTCGATCGCCTCCGCGTTGTGCGACTCGATCGCCTCCCGGATCAGCCCCGCCCCGAACTCTGTTGGGTTCGACAGGATCAGACCCGCCCCGCTCACCCTGAAGATTGCCTGGATCAGGTTCCCGAAGTAGCTCTCCGGCATGGGCGGGTCGACCCGCTTCCGGCAGTCCGCAAACACCATGAACACCGTGTAGTCGGTGGGTCCTAGCTCGCGCGCGCGGGTCACAGCCTGCCACACGTGCGCGGAGAGAGATTGGAACGTGGAAAATGGCCCCGCGGTGGCGGTGGCGGTGGCGTTGGCGTTGGCGTTGGCGTTGGTCTTGATCCGCTCGATTGCAGAGGCGGAGAACTTGAACACCTGGCCGCGGAGAGCGAGGCCGTTGGATGCTGAGTTGGCGTGCTCTGGTGCGTCCGAGGGTTGGGAGAGATCAAGTTTTACTCGGGTGTTTCGCGCCTTGGTGCGCTCTAGGAAAGGTGGCACCGGAACCGAGCTGTACCCATTGCAAATGGCGGCCCACGAGCTCATGAAGTGCCACATAGAGGTTCCGTCGATTATCGCGTGATTGAAGGCCAGGCCCATTGCCAGCCCATCCTTTAGCTTCGTGATCTATCAAACTAAATTAAATTAACTTTGCTAGTTGCTACTAATAATTACTTCATCCTTTCACAATTTAAAAAGAGTTTTAAAATATAGAAGAAATTATGCATTTTTTATATATTAATTTTATAATAAAATATATAAGTATAATAATTTAATAGAATTTGAAGTTTATTTACTTAAAATAGAAAAATAAAACAAATGAGACTTTCATATATCTAAATCTTAAAATAACAAAAATGAGATATTGTTTGTAGATGAATGCAGTCCTATTCACGATTTATAAAAGGAGATAACAAGATGGTAGATCATTTAATAGTGAAATTGTTTTGTGTGAATCTCAGTCTCCTAGATTTTTATACTACTACTCCCTCCGTTTCTTCATAGTTGAGGCAAAACTTTTCAGCACGGAGTTTAAGAAAGGATGTTGAATGCGTTAAATAAATAGATAAAAAAGTAAGAGAAGGAAAAAAGTAGAGAGAAGGAAATAGAAAGTGAATAAAGTAAGAGAGAAAAGTAAGAAAGAGAAAAAAGTTACTATATATAGAAATGACTCAACTATGAGGAAACTTCTCAAAATGAAAAAATGATTCAACTATAGAGAAACAGAGGGAGAAGTACTATTTTCAACTACAACATTAAATATTACACCAAACATTTCACATTACATTAACACTTTATGAAATATACAACAGCCGAATTATAAAACCAAAATAGGTATGATAAAATTACAAAAACAATTCACATCACATGACATTAACACTTTATGTATTTAATAATTGCAACTTTAACATAAGTTGGGTAGGCGAAGTAAGTGGAATTTATGTCCCACTTTCAAATCGATATACCTATTTGAAAACAAAAAGATATGATAAAATTGCAAATGTTAAACTTATGGTATTTTTTCAATTAACAGTAGTTCTTTCAATATCTACCCTAGATCTAAAATGAAAGTAAATTCAATCATAACATTCATTATAGATAGAAATCCATGGGTTCCATCCTAAAACCAATTGGTGATAGGAGGAGGGGTCCATGAGACTTATATACTAGTTTCAGTTTTATCTTGACACCGATGTGGGACAGTTATATGTTATATTTTTAGTTTCATTTGCCAACACCCTCCCTCAAATCCTTCAAGGTGAACCTTGGAGGGGTTGGACTTTTTTCTAATCGATTGGACAATCGGTCCAATTTTTTTCGATCGGCTGGGACCACTTGGCCCAAATTATGAACCTTGGAGGGGTTGGACTTTTTTCTAATCGATTGGACAATCGGTCCAATTTTTTTCGATCGGCTGGGACCACTTGGCCCAAATTTTCAGCCCAGTTATACTGCTGGGTCAGTCATTTTTTTCGGTTTCAGCCCAGATATACTACTGGGTCAGTTAAATATGACTCACAGTCGGCGACCCGCTCTGATACCAAGATAGAAATCCATGGGTTCCATCCTAAAACCAATTGGTGATAGGAGGAGGGGTCCATGAGACTTATATACTAGTTTCAGTTTTATCTTGACACCGATGTGGGACAGTTATATGTTATATTTTTAGTTTCAATTGCCAACAATTATGATTAAGAGTAGTCACACTAACTCACTGCTTAAGGAATTTAATTCATGTAATACTTTGAGGATAGAATTGTTATAAATGAAATGGGTGTCACCTGCACCGCCAGTAGGGGGCGCTGCAGCCCCTCCAAATTCAAGACTCCATTGTACGGCAACAGTTCCTTGAATCTGGAGAAGCCCTCCTCCGCCGTGAGCTCCGCCACGTCCACAGCCTCGGCAACCTCGACACCCTCCATATCATCGTCATACACCACCTTGAACACCCCATCCTCATCCTTCTCGAGCTTCCCAGCCAGCTGATGGAACTCCTCTAACACAACAGCCAGCCCATCTTTCAGTTTCTACACGGCGGCGCCGCCATCGTCGCCACCTTTGTAGAGGAGAAGCTTCTGGTTGTAGTAGAAGGCGAGGTAGGGAAGATCGAACGTGACCAATTGACACTCTTTCCTTCCAATTAATTTTTTGGGCTTAACATATGTTGTGTTGAGGGTTGGATACCTCCCACTTTCTTCTCACCATTTGCAAGTTCACCAGCCGTGTCCAAGAAAAATCTTTACAAATAAACCTTAAAATTTGGTTTTTTTGGCTTGTTAAATGGATTATTGCAGATGTGCACATATTTATAGTAGTAGTTAGTTTGGTGTAGTTGGGATTGCATTTAATAGTTTTCATTGGTGTAGTTGTAAGACATTTATTACTACATTTTGGTGGGAGTTGAGTCCCACAATAATCTATTTTCACCCACACATCCTTGATTAATTATTAGATGTGAAATGGTGTTTATTATACGAAGTAGTACTACTATATAGTAAGATAGTATCGTCCTAAATCCTAATGTTTATAAAATGTATTCATAAGAATATCTCAACACTTAAAAAAAGGTAGTACTATACATTTTGATACCTAAACTTATTCACACACTATAAAATTTATTTGTCACGTCGGAAGTTGGTGAAGATTTGTCTACTCCCCATTTATTAACTCTAAAATTTATAGCACACAGTTTGGTAGAGAAGATGAATAGATAAAACATGATAATAATGCATAATTTTAGATTTTTTTATCATATAGATAGATGAGTTATTATCCGATTAAACTATTTTTTTATTGATTTTTCTAACCTATCAAAGAATAAATGTGAAATATGGGACCTACTTACGTTTAAAACTAATACGGAGTACTATAATGTATGAGAAAGCTCTACCCAATTTCCAAACCTGAATCGGCGGCTAATATAATTAACCATTCAGAATTATATGCAACACTGAACCATAAATGCTTCTTCCATTTCTCGTTTCATCTGTCAATATTAATGCTGGCAATTATATGATTCATATCATATAATTTCACCAACTTTAATCAATGTATTGGTAATAATTTACGCCAGCTAATTCAAACGATAATACTATTAATACAGTTCTGTTATACTCTTTTTATAAATTAATTGATATAGTTTTTCATTGGAGGAAAATTAAATAGTAGTGATCCATTAATCTATTTCATGTCTAATTTTATCTTTAATTTTATAAATATACTAATAATATTTATACAGTTTGAGATGAGATGGAAGATTAAATTACGATTTATGCACTTCATTTTTGCTTAATCTGTAAAAGAAAAATTAAAGGATATAATGATATGGGGTAATATTGAATGTAAAATAAATTGACATGGTAAAATATCATAGGTGGCCAAAAAAGAAAGAGATTAAGAACCAGATAGAGCGGAGGAGGGGCAAATGCGGCAGTGAGGCAGAAGAGGGTGGTGCGGCCTCCGCATTTCACACCATAGAGACTGAGCCGAAAAAGCATATCGTCCACCCCCTCCGTGTGTAGAAATATACTCCCTCCATCCTTGGCAACCAAATAACCCAAGCTAATCTTGACCTGATAGTAATACTATAAACCGAACATGCGGTAATAAGATACTCCATATTGTTATGTTTGCAATTATCTTGACACATACTCCTACTACTATATATTTATGTAATGTAAATAATGATAGTTATATGAATAAATATTGTGAGGTATCGATTGGATGAATTGATAGGCTAGTTATGTGATGAATTGAGAGTGGCAGAATCCAGAATTTGTTTGAGAACAAGGTTTCTGGCTCTATTTATGGTCATGAAACACAAGTACAAATGTTCTTCCAACTCATCCAACTGCTCCATGAAGCTCTGGTTATTCTTCTTCAGCTGGCAAGCCACTTCCTCACTACCTTGCAGCCCATCATCCCTTCTCTGCACCCACAGTTGCACCAACCCATCCACCCGCTCCAGCTCGTTGTTAAGCCGAGCCACCAGCCGGCCTATCGTGTCCAAGTCCCTGATCAGTATGTAAGTCCCCTTAGCCGCCGTGTCCAGCTGAGCCGACCACCTAGCCAGCTCCTCCATCGAAGCCAGCTCCATCATCACGGCGGGTGCAGCCACCAGCATCACGAAAGCATGAGCCGCCACGACCACCACCAGCGAAGCCGTGACGGCCACCAGGAGAAGAGCTGACCCGAGCTTCACCTTCTTGAGGCGTCGGAGCTTCAACAGCGCCTTGTCACGACGTGACTCGAGCTGTCTGAGCAGGTCGGAGCAACCGGCTTGCACGGCTCGGAGACGGCTCATCGATGCACCTAGCAAGGAGAAGGGGTTGGATCTTGAGAATAAGGTCACCCGGGTCACCACTACGGGTAAATGGTTTATTTTCGATGGGTCTTTCAAGGATTTGAATTTCTTCCTTATGTGGTTAATATCTTTGAGGAGAAGCCCGCAAAGATGAGAAGCACAAGAGGTAGTGCCGAAGTAGTCGGTCAAGAGAGGTGAAATATTTGGGTGGATGCGGGTCGTGCTCAGGATCCGTTTTACAGTGGGCTGATCCGGATCCAAGAGATTCTCCGCGAACAGCCGGTACGAAGGCAGCCGAGCTGCTGTTTTGGAGCCCAGACTTCTGTGAGGGGTGAGCTGCCCTCGGTTTAAGGCAAGAACGTGTGTCCAAAAATCAGTGTAAGATTCCGTTCGAAAAGCTTTAGCGTATTCTTCGCGTATGTCCAAAATTTCTGGGTTCGACTCATTTGGTTCGGTCGCTTCCCATGCATGGATAAAATAGGTCAGATACAACCAAACCCTAGCTACTCATATGAGGAGTGATTCATTAAGTATTTAGATATTCACATTTTCGATGCATGTACATACCTCAACAAGACCAATCTAATTGGAGATAAGTAGTAGTAGTAGTATTTAGGTAAAATGATTGAGAAATTATATAGTATAAAAAAAACGAACTTACAATTGGATGAGAACAAGGTCTTGATTTTGGAATGAAGTTTGATCTTCATCCACCTTTATCAGCTCTTATGATGAATGTGTATCCTAGTTTTTTCCAACTTTTGATTGATGAAAAAGATATGAGAAACAAGAAAGTATTTGATACATGAATTTACTTCTGAATGAATGAATTAACTGATATATGGAGTATAAAAGAATATTGCGTCAAATGTATATACCTTGGTGGTAGAGAGGCTTAATTTATGATTTCATGGACCGATCGAAGAGGACTAATGATACTTTTCACCTTTTATAATTGTGTGGATAACTTTTCTTATAAGTATTGAATTAATTGGTTGTAAGTTAAGCATGATAAAATATTTGCTTCAATGTATCTTAGAAGGAAAACTTGGAAAGATGTGGGGAAAAAGATTTGCGTTTCCTCAATTTTGAATTCTACTATTATATGATGATAGTACTCCCTCCGTTCCCTAATAGTTTAGTCATTTTTCTATTTCGGGAAGTTCCCTCATAGTTGAGTCATTTCCATATATAGTTACTTTAATCTCTCTTACTTTACTCTCTCCACTTTATTCACTTTTTACTCTATTCTCTCTACCTTTTTCTATTTCTTCATTTCTTAAACTATGTGCTGAAAAGTTTCGCATCAACTATGAGGGAACATAGAGAGTACTACATATACTTCATAATTCTATTATTTGTTTGATCAATACCTTGGTTTGGTTACAAGATTCTTGAGATTAAGATGGCCTTAAATTATCTGGAATTAACATCACACGAAAGGTCAAGACTCATAAGACCAGATTAATCATACGAGACGTCATCCAAAGACTAGGTATCGGACCAAATTCATCTAATCGAACAACGTACTACGAGAGACTAATTAACTTGTACGTCTATTCCATGAAACCTAATACTTCACGCATACGTAGTGAACATAGCAGCTAGCCTATGAAATTTAGGAGAGTTCAATAGATACTGAAGTCTGACATATTGTAAGTTACTAGACTTTTTGAATAATGCTCGTTTAGTTCAATAAAAAATTCAGATAATGTCACATGCCTTCAGTCAAGTGATAAGGTCTAATATATTAAAACCCCCAATTAAATAGCAACTATGGTATCAGACCTTGATTAATTTATACGAGGATATTATATTTTACCTACATGATTTTTCCCTCTTTTTTGGGGTGGGGGGCATGGGCCAAACCTCCTTGATTAAGAATTTATTTTTATTATTGACAAATTAACTTGATGAAGAATATCCTTGAGCATAATGGCATAATACTTTGAACAAATTTATCGATTATTCCGTAAATTCTTCTTCCTTATTGCTTGATTGTGCACAAACCATCCAATATACATCAAATTAGGAAAACAAAAGAAAATGTTTCATGTTTAACAAAAAAGAAAAGGAGTAAACGCGACTACTAATCCTAATCATCGTAACCAACATCATACGCCACGTCATCAGTAATATGCTCCTCGAATGCAACCACACCCACAGCCAATCCCGTGCCCATCCCCCCAAACTTACTACTCTCCTCCTCCTCCCCGTAGTAGCTGCTCTGCCCGTAGCTCGGAGTAGCTCCTCCGTAAGCCGGGTGGCGCCACCCCACATGGAGGAGCATAGTAGGGGTCCAGCGCATGATAGCTCAGCTCGCGCAGACTGACGGAGACGTCAACCTTCCCCTGGGGGCGGCCAGAGGGACGCTTTGAGGTTGAGCGCGAAGGTGGCACAGCAATTGGCACCAAGGTCGACATCAACAACGTCACTGAAGGGGAGGCACACGGAACCGATGAGCAGTTTGTGTCGTCGGCAGCGTGGGCATGGACGATGTGAATGTGGAGCATGGATTCATGGATGGGGGTGTCAAAGGGGAGGAGGCGGCGGTGGTCCCAGAAGGGGGAGGTACCACCGTCGGAGGACTTAGCGATGGGTTGAGAGTGTCGTCGCACCAGTTGACGTTTTTGAGATCTTTGGCGGAGGTGATGGTGACCTCCACTTGGTAGCGCAACGCCATCTTTTCGTTAGGAATCAGACGTAAGCTTTAGTTATTGCAGATGTGTTGGTGTTGGTGTTTGGTTTTGGGAGATTATAGCCAGGTATATGTAGAGAGAGGGATTGGAAGTAGCAAGCATGGAAATGGAGATTCATAATCCCTCCGTTCCGCGGTAGTAGAGGTGGCGTTTCTCTTCGACTCATGATTCAAGAAAAATTGTGCTAGATTGGTTAGGTAAGGAAGAAAAAAGGAGGAAATAAAAAAAGTAGAGAGATGAATAGAGAATAAAGTAAGTAAGAAGAAATATATTGACTTTTAATAAAAAGAGAAATAACTCCATTACTATGAAACATACTAAAATGGTAAAATGCTCCACTAGTAAGGAACGGAGGGAGTATAAAACAACGTGTGGCCAAATGCGGTCTTAGAAAGAAGGCATTTCTCATTGTGAAATATGTCAAACCTCACAATTTGAGGTAGCCTTTTTTTGCTCTTGATTTTATTCTGTTTCTATACGCGGATATGAGCGGAGTCGATACATTTTTCTTCAATAACTTTAGAATTTTAATTTAGTAAATCTTCAAGCTTATATTTATGTTAGCTAGGAGCAAACAAATGAGGTATATCTAACTCAATGCTAGTTTTTCAGGAGCATCACTGGAGAGTATCTAAGTTTATTCGCGAACTCAATGCTAGTTTTTCTAAAGTGAGGTTACATCAATCAATACTTCAGAGATTTTCTGCCTGCGTATTACAACGTAAAAAAAGAATCAAATGCAGTGAGCTGCAACAATATCATCACATAATCGCAGAAAGATGGGGAAGGTGATGAACATTGAAACATCGGCAAGCGCTGGAGCAAATGTTGAGACTAAAGACTGTATTACAGAGGAGGCTAACCTGACTAGCTTTGTATTATATGGATAAAAAAGCTAGAACTGCTGCGGTATAACTGCTGCCATACATGAAGACTACAAAATGGTTAACGTTTGACCCATTGGAAGCTTTTCCTAGCTTTCGCTTTACCAGGTTTCTTCCTTTCCACAACTCTTGAGTCTCTCGTCAGAAAACCAGCTGAAGAAACAGTGTAAACAGGATTAGAGGCAAAATATATCACAATCTCTGTTAAGTTGTATAAGGTAGATGTAAGAACAGTAAGTTCTAAACTTTTGCAACTAGGTAGCTTCAAAAATTACAGGGCATGCGAATGATCAAACATTGTAAACAATATCCGGTCTCAGAAGTTAGACCTTGTTTTAGAGGGGGGCGTAGTCCTGGCTCCCAGTTTTGTAATGCTCTACTGATCCCCAATCGGACTGCTCCAACTTGACCTGCAATGTTTGTGCATAGTGTTAATCCACAGTATGGCAACAAAAATTGGAAATTAAGAATCTCCTGGAGAAAAAATCTAGCTGGTCATGTCTGGTGGCTAAACACAATGCTTTTTCACATATACTACAAATTGCAATTGAAGGTCAATGGAACTCTATCAAACTCAACTGCATTTTTAATTTATAGTAGCAGGAACGTCATGCCAATCTTTTTAACAGCCAACTAAGTCCTGAAAGTTTAGTTAAAAAATGAGTTTTAACAGCTCTGGTCTAAAGATTTTAAGGGGTAACAAATCACACAATGCAGGTGTGAAACAAAAATAAACCTCTTTACAGCCATGTCAAAGCTAATAGGATGATAGCAAGCAACTGATTAGCTACAGTACATCATGAGGAACTCACTCAGCTGAAGTCATCAAAACATGGTGAAAAATAACATTTGCTTCTATAAGAGAATTAAAGAGAAAGAAACAACATCAGGTCTTTGTAGTTAAGATTTTAGTACTATTATTCTTTAATCAGAGAATATATGTCTTATTACCTCATCTACCATACTCTAATAAAAGTTCAAGCAATCAACCAGACAATGATGATTAGTAGAAAGCTAATACTCACCTGTAGTGCCACCTCCTTGAACAGTACAATTGATATCCCACATGCCCAATGTTTTCGTTTCAGAGAAAGGCCGAAGAAGAGCAGCTCGGTGATCAAGCATAGGGAAGTATACATCAAACTCTTTGTCATTCACCAAAAATTTCCCATCACCAGGCTGAAGCCAAACACGTGCTATGCTGCATTTCCGTCTTCCTGTTCCATAAGACCTTCCCTTCTCATCTACTTTTCTGACACGAGCCTTGGCAGCTTCTTCTTGTTTCTGGCGCTCTATTTCTGCTCTACCGGACTTCTTAGTATTCTTCTCATAGCGCATCTCCTCTATTTCAGATAGAGAAGGTAGGCCTTGAATGCCTTCGAAGTCCTTCAGTGCAATTAAACTATCCAGCATCTCATCTGTTATTCCAGATGCAGCTATAAGGTCACCAAATGCACGATCAGAACCTGCAAGAATCAGCAAAATTAGTAAACAGTATTTCCAAAAAGGCTTCCCTATGGGAGAATTTTTAAGCTAAGTCATAGGAGTATCTAAAAAAGATGGAACATTTAGAACAAGTTATGATGGCCTAGACATAGATATGGCAGTATACATTTCTCAATAGAGATTTAGAGAGCTGCAACCAACTTTTGCAAACTGAAAGATTAACATAAATATTTACACTAATCCAACTTCAAAGTTAGATAATTCAAAAACTTCATATCAGCAGGCAAATTACCAAAGTAGAACGTGAATTACATCAACTTATTATCAGATCAGTTTCAGGCAAATTAAATTGTCAGTAAGTAATGGCCAATTTCACACAAAATGAAAGAAAATGAGCATATTGGCACCTTTAAGAAGAAACCATGAATCTCAATCACAGTATAGCAATTTTAATTTCTCCAATACAAAATAAATTAACCAAGTAAATGGGATAACATAAAATTCATGACATATATTTCAATTTTAAACACAATTTAATAGACATGACACCATCGACCACCAAGCCAAAGATTGAGAAATTACAAAACAAAACTAATCAAAGAACCCACCTTTGAGAGCAGCAGTCAAAGCTTTCGCCTCTGCTTCGAGTTGTTTCTCCGCCTCGCTCTTTTCAGCCCCCAACCCTACTCCATCATCTTCTAATCTACCGAACCCCATTTCTTCTCCCTCAGCTTGAACTCCGCCGAACAAATCATCATCCGGTTCCCCTTTCCCTTCCTCCGAAAAACTCCACGGTGTATAATCTTCAGCTGGCCCCTCCTCATCCCCTCCACCAAACTCCCGCGCCTCCGAAAAAATATCACTCCCGCCAGCATCCGAGCCTTCCCAATCGCCGCCACCATGCACACCACCCCTCTCCCCATTACCACTCCTCATAACGCCGCCGTTCCGATCGTCGAGTCCCGGTAGATTGCCGGGATCCATCGAGAACACGGAGTCGATATCTTCGTCAGCTTCCGACGACATTTTCCACAAATCGGTAGTCGATGTAGTGGAATCATCGCCCCCACTGTTCCCTCGTGTAGAAAAGAACGAAAAATGAGGAGCTTTCAGCGATAGAAAACGGTTAGGTTTTGGGATTAGGGCACTTGGAGCTATGAAATTCGAGCTCGAGGAAATTAGAGATAGACATCGATGAAATTGTGAAGATTTGTGGATTAATCGAGCAAGCATCGCTGTGTTGTTTACAGGGAGGAACAGTGTGGGAGCTGAGAAGAAGAGGGTTTTCAGAGGTTTTGGAGAAAAGTATGAACTATGAAATTTGGGCATTTAATTTTATTGGGCCATTAACTATTTTAATGATGGGCTCGATTGCTGTCGTTTTTCACCGATTTATCAATTTATTGAGAAAAGTTCGATACCATTTTCAATATTTTTGTTGATACTAAATCCCATAGGAAAGATGAATCATAAGTGTGATAGTCCGTAGTTGAAATTAGAGATGCCCACCGGTTCCGGTTCCGAACCGGAACCGTGGCAATTTTCCCGAACCGGAACCGTCGTAATTCGGGTCGCGGTCCGGTTCAGGTTCAAGATATTCCGAACCGGAACCGTCACCGAACCAGCGGTTCGGGACGGTTCGGAACCGGCGGTTAACCGGCAGAACCGCCGGTTCGGGCGCGTATATCAAGGCATCGGGGATGGGGCCGACGGCGGTAGCTTTTCAGCTGCAAAACCGGCCGGTTTCGGCGGTTTTTTGGCGGTTAACCGGCGGTTTTGCCCGGAAACCGGCGGTTCCGGCGGTTTTCCGCCAAAACCGCCAGTTTTCCGAAAATTCAATTTTTTTTTCAAATTCGAATTCTTCCATAAGAGTTTCTCTCTTCAATCTCTCAATTCTCTCTCTTTGTCTCCAATTTCTCATTTGTGCTATCGTGTTTCCATTTAATTACGCAAGTGCTACTCTTATTATGCATTGTTATACACTTATACTTGTTCCCGTAGTTCTATAAGTTGTCTTTCTTTCTCAATTGCTAAAACAAAAAAATATATATTATTCCATATTTCTACATTTCTACATAGCAATATGTCATCATCCCGAGAACTACATGGGCTTTGATTCCTCAATAAAATTGTGGATACGTATGCAACTCAACTTAAATTTGAAAAGTTTAACTTTGAAAGTTTAAGTTGAGCTCAAGCCCTTTTCAATTCCCCCCCCCCCCATTTCATGTTTTTTTTATTTACGTTCCCGAGTCCGACGACACTTGTAAATTATATTACATTGTTGTATATTGTATACTTGTAGTTGTAGTTGTAGATGTATATGCATTGTAAATTGTAATGTATCGTTGTCCGTTACAACTCAAACTCAATAAAATTGATATCATTTTCTCCTTATTCGTCGTATTTCTATTTGAATTATACATTGTCTTGTACTCTTGTTCCAAATTGTTGTATAAATCCAAATTTCAAAAAAAAAAAAATTCGAACCGCGAAACCGCCGGTTCTGAACCGGAACCGCCTAAACCGCCGGAAAAACCGGCGGTTCCGAACCGGAACCGGAACCGCCGGTTTTCGAACCGGAACCGGAACCGTGAAATAGCCTCACGGTCCGGTTCCGGTTCCGCCTTCGACCAAACCGGAACCGGCGGTTCCGAACCGGAACCGTCCGGTTCCGAACCGTGGGCAACACTAGTTGAAATGTTTGGGAGCAAGAATATGTTTTTAGAGGATTTAGGCCATCCGCAATGGGGCGGACGATGGCACGCCCGATGGCGCGCATCGTCCGCGCCCGTCATCGTCCGCCCCATTGCGGGTGCGTAACATAGGCCGCGGACGATCGTCGCGCCCTATACTAAGGCCGATGGACATCGTCCGCCCCATTGCGGCCTACGCGGACGATGGCCGCGGACGATAGGCCATCGGCGGCGCCATCGTCTGCCCCACTGTGGGCTACGCGGACGATGACACGCGTTTTTTATTTTCTATTTAAATATCGTTTCTCATTCATTTGTACATACGAACATATCGACTATCTCTTTACATATTCTCTCTCAACATCCAACCAAAATGAATCTCGGCGACGACACCAATAGTTCTAGTTCGTCTGAGTCCGGTAGTTCGACGTCAGAAACATTAGATGCAGCCGTTGAAGAGGCCATGGCGGCATGCTATGCGGCAATGCAGCGCGAGGAGGCGGCGGCTGAGCAAGTCCATAGGCCTATTCGACATAGGACGTATGTCCAACGCGACCACCCGGAAGCTCACAGACGTCTGGTTGAAGACTATTTTGCCGATCAACCACGATGGGGTCCGACTGTTTTCCGCCGCCGGTTTAGAATGTCACGGTACCTTTTTCTCAGCATTCTTCGGACATTGTCTTCACGTGATGAATACTTCACGTTTCGGGAGGACGGCATCGGCAAACCCGGTCTTACACCATTGCAAAAGTGCAGGCTGCTATTCGTCAGTTGGCATACGGCACCACGGCAGACCTTTTTGACGAGTACCTCCACTGCGGGGATTCTACAGGCCGCGAGTGTCTGAAGCGCTTTTGTCAGGGGATAGTAGAGGCCTATGGCGACACATATTTGCGCAAGCCAACTGCCACTGATTGCCAGGGTCTGATGCAGATGCACGAGACGGCGCACGGGTTATCTGGGATGCTCGGGAGCATCGACTGTATGCACTGGCAGTGGAAGAATTGTCCGACGGAGCGGAGAGGCCAATTCACAAGTGGATACAAGGGCAGCCACTCGACGATGATCCTCGAAGCCGTCGCTGACCATCGACTCTGGATCTGGCATGCTTACTTCGGCGTAGCCGGGTCGAACAACAACATTAACGTCCTCAACTCGTCCACCCTCTTCACCGACCAATGTAACGGCAACGGCCCGGCCATCGAGTTCACTGCCAACAGACGCTAATACCATATGGGGTACTACTTGGCTGATGGCATCTACCCACGGTGACCAGTTTTCCTAAAGACGATCAGCTGCCCAATTGGTGAGAAGAGGGTTTTATTTGCGCAAAAGCAGGAGTCGGCGCGGAAGGATGTCGAGCGGGCATTTGGTGTGCTCTAATCACGGTGGGCAATTGTGAAAGGGCAGGCTCGTTCCTGGTACAAGGAAGTCATCGCCAATGTCATATATGCGTGTCATGCACAACATGATAGTCGAGAATGAAGGCGGAAGCATCACCGATTGGAATGAAAATGACCGTGCATCTAGCTTGTCCGACACGTCGACCGAGACACCCGATAGAGGGTTAACGTTAGGCTTCAATGAAGTTCTATCTAGACAGGCCTCAATGCGCAACCAACAGGATCATGCGCAGCTCATGAGCGACATGATTGAAGAAGTGTGGGCTCGTAACCGCCGTCGCTAAGTTTGCATTTTTTTAATTTGCATTGTAATGTATTAATTTTTATTAAATGAAATGAAGTTTTTGAAATTCGTATTTTAATTTATTAGTTTTTTTAAATTCGTATGGATTTTGTAAATATTAAAAAAATGATGATGTGGCGCGCCATAGGGCGCGCCTTAGGGCGCCCCACTGCAGGTGGGGATGTAGGAGGATAAAACTGATGACGTGGCGCGCCTTAGGGCGCCCCACTGCTGATGCCCTTAGATACCACTGCTGGTGAACAATGAACAATTGGATTAAGAACCTATAGAAGATGAAGATGCTGAACAAAAAGTCTATAGACTGACAGAAAGTAAAAATTTATTTCTTGAGAATGAATTGTGTTTCTTGCTACAAAATGTGGCTACATATACTCTCTACACAAGAATTAGACTAATACACTAACTAAAGAAAAGTTAGTTATAACTGCCACCAACGGCTAGTTCTTCTTATCGGCTAGTTTCACATAACCAGCTCTTGTTCCACCTAGCCTCATTGCTCCAGCTCTAAGCCTTAGCTGAACGATCCTCCATAATTCATCAAATCTCCATCTTGGAACATCATCAAACAGAGAACAAATGTTTAACAACCTTAAACAATAGTCAAACTTCTCCTTGCGCAAAGGTTTTGTCAACATATCAAAGGGATTATGAGTTGTATCTATTTTCTCAACCTTCACCTGACCATTCTCAATTTCATCTAAGATGAAATCCAATCTTACATCGATATGCTTGCACTGTTCATAGAACATCTGGTGCTTGGCAAGACTGATTGCTCCATTGTTATCACAATCCATTGTTATAGCTCATTGATCAATTCCAAAATCTGTTGTCAAAACTCTCAGCCATTTGCTTTCCTTCACCGCTGATGTTAAAGCCATTTATTCAGCTTCAAGATATTTCCCAAGGTCTCCTGTTCCTCCAAGATATTTCAGAATCCACTTCAGCGCACTCCAATATTTCTTCTCATGGTTCATCATATAGGAGTATATTCTTGTAGCGCCAATGAAATAGACTAAGTCAAACCTGAGCAAATCATCATGTACATAATGCTTTCAATTTTGTTTAAATCAAACCCATCTCCCTGATTTCCTTGTCTAACTTTGGCTCTTGATCAATGGATATCTTGAAATGTTGAGCCAATGGAGTTCTAGTTGGCTTCATATTTTCCACACTGAACTTCTTCATGATTTTCTTGATGTAATCAGTCTAAAATAGCCAAAGCTTTTTCTCTTTCGTGTTCCTCAATATATCCTTGCCCAAAACATAAGGAAAAAGCAAATAAAACCCAAGGATGAATTGTTGTGCAATCTTTAGTCATCTCTTGCCTTGCTCCAATATCCAAGAATGGTGGATGGAATGATGGATGGAATGATGGATGGAAGAATTATGGTTGAAGAGTAGAGGAGGAGCCTTGGGGGCTCTCCAATTTTGGTGGCTATGAATGGGTGAATATTATGAATTAGGTTATGGGGTATATATAGGCTTAAAAAAAGTTTAAACTTGGTAAAAAGTGTCCTCCAAGTTGGAAATTTCGTGCTCCACAGGTGAAGGAAAAGATTTGACTCCACAAGGTGATAGTTTCTTTCCTTCCTTGAATTTCCGCCTAAATTCATCACTTGACAGCATTGCGCGACATTCGTAGAATGGTCATAACTTTCTGCACATAGCTCTGATTGGGATGTTCAAGGTACCATCGCGAAACTCTTTCGAATACGAAGAGAATGGTATATATCACGCTCTGATCGAACTTAAGAAACTCCAGAAAAAAGGTTTTGAACAGAGATTGTTGCACGCGAACAGGCCTAGCGGCCTTGGGATGGGCCAGCGCGCTGCTGGGAAAGTTTCCGAGCTCTCTAGAACAAAAAGAGTCTAGGGATTGACGGAAAGTAAAATTTTATTTCTTGAGAATGAATGGTGCTTCTTGCTGGAGATTGTGGCTGAAAGATTAATGGGCTAGATTAGATTAATAGAAAATAATTCTATTGGGCTTGGTCCAATGTTACAATTATTATACTATATATATGTTCTATTGTAGAGAACACAAGATACAGAAAACCTAATTCTCTAAGAGAGAAAAGCGGCGCTACGTTCACAAGAGATTTCCTAGCTTTCTCTATAGAATGATTGTACCTAGGAATTGTTCCTGCATCGGATCAGAATACACGTGGACCTCGATAGTAGTGGATTCAACTTGCAGGACACAATCGTAGAAGAAACCACAACAACAAGTAAGATTTAGTTCCATTGTGTATTACGTGCTCAACTGGCAATATGATTATGAATCTAGATCTGTTATTCTTGTCTGCAATTTCCGCTGCGCTCATTAGATGAATACAAGAATTCCTAACAGTGGTATCAGAGCCCGGGGCTTGATTCATAATATGTTTTGTAATTTGGTTATATGTGGATGATTTCAAAAATCAAACCTTCTGTAATTGGTTTAATTGTTTCGACAACACTGAAATTGGATTTCAACAAATGATAAATAAAATTACGAAACTTTTGGGCAAGTTTCGTATCTTTGAAACTGCAACAAGATTCCAATACAAACTTTCAGAAACCCTATTTCTCCCCTCCGCAGCGAAATTCGACCCACCGGAGGTGTTCCCCGACGATACGGCGGCGATTCTCTACTCCTCCGGCACCACTAGGAGGGTGAAGGGGGTCGAATTGACGCATCGTAACCTAATCGCGGTGATCGCCGGCGCGCGACTCGTCCGGCTCGGCCGTCGCCTCCGGCCACGGTGTGCGTGGTGCCGTTCTTCCACGTGTACGGATTCACGATGTGCCTTAGGGAGGTGGCGCTGGGCGGGAGCCTCGTGGTGGCGGCGGCGGAGAGCCGGCGAGGGAGGAGATTGGATTTGGAGAAGGTTTTTGGAGCGGTTGAGAAGTTCAGCGTCACGCATTTGGGGTGGCGCCGCCGGTGGTGGAGGCGATGGAGACGCTGACGACGCTGCCGGTGACGGAGGGGGCGGTGTGCTCGCTCTTCTTCGTGGTGTTTCCGACGAAAAGGCATGAGATGGGTTTCCTCTGCACGGCAATGATTGGATTTATTTTGAGGATTAATTGATTGTTTGATTAATTCAATCTTAAAGGTTAATCATTGTGATTAATATTAAATATATTATTAATATTGTTTTAGAATTAATATTAAATATCTGTTTATATTAGTTTGGAATTGATATAGATTAGATGATGAATTTATTAATTGGATTAATGGATTAATGAGCTAGAATTTGCTAATATTATTTTTTTTGGAATAATAAATAATATATGTTCTTGATGATGATCTGGAATTATTACTTGATTTACAAATTTATTAATTTAGAAATAATATAGATTGGATTAATTTCGTTAATTAGATTAACAAATTGGGACATAGTTATCATCTGGAAATGATAAAATATACTCCACAACATAATACTAATTTGGAATTAATATTAAATATGTATAATTATATTAATTTAGAATTAATATAATTAAATCCACATTTAATTAGAGAATAAAATTTGATTTTATTCGTTGAGCATTATTTGATATCCTATGTGATAAGCATGTTATTTGATTTATGCTTGTTTTATTTAACTATAGTAGTTAGAGACCGTGTTATACTATGTCTGGGTAGGCGGCACCCAGTATGTGTAGTCCGTGTTATATTATGTCTGGGTAGGCGGCGCCCAGTATGTGTAGTCCGTGTTATACTATGTTTGGGTAGGCGTCGCCCAGTAATTGTTTGAAATTTAATATCAGATATTATATTCACAGAACTAGTATCACACTTTTCCCCATAAAATATAAGTCTTGTTTTGAAACAAACGCATCGTCCATCATAATTGTTTGATGTTCCTAGCCTTTTCGACCACGAGTTTTACGCCAAAGTGTTTACTCTAAATCTACAAGGCCTAGGCTCATTCATAGATGCATGGTTAGCATCGTGTGATGAGGTTGACTTGCTTAAATTGTTTAGTGACGCCAAAGCGACCTTAATAGTTTATGGATGCATATTAATTGGATTAATAAACCAAGAATTGCAAAATAGTTGTTGCAATTGGCTTGGAGGCCTACCTTGTGATATTATTGTAGTGATCAGCCAAAGTAGGGGCTGCAATAATATAGACTTGGATCTTGGACCACTAAAATTTATATTTGATATAAATTCGTATTTTATGTTTGGGGGCATAATATATGTCAAAATTAGTGGGAGCTAATCAATACAATAAACCCTTGTTTGATTAGTGATACGAATGTGATCTTTGCATACTTTTCTAATTTGCATTTCGTTTTATTTTCTGTTCAGATAATATGTCAAACTTATCTTATGAGTGTATGATGGAAACAAACAAACTGACTAGGTCAAATTTCACGGAGTAGCAGAGAGACTGCCCAAAACTCAAGGTACAAGGTGCAATGAGTGGGAGCTCAGCTATGTTTGTCATTGAGATAAATATGTCTATGAATAACTCACAATCCTGGGTATTGGATACCGCTTGTGGTTCACACATTTGTAATAATGTGCAAGGTTTAATTGACAGCAGGAAAGTGAGGCCTGGGGAAGTAGAACTACGTGTTGGAAATGGAGCAAAAGTTGCTGCCGAACGCGTGGGAACTTATAGATTAGATCTTCCCTCAGGACATATACTAGATTTACATAATTGTTATTTTGTTCCAGTTATTTCAAAGAATATTATTTCCATTTCAATGTTGGACATCGAAGGTTTTTCCTTCCATTTTGCAAACAGCAGATGCTCGTTTTCTAATGATGGATTGTTTTATGGAAATGCCTCTTTACAGAATGGGTTATATATGCTTGAATGCAAACGGAATATTCTCAATGTGCAAAATAAAAGACTTAAGCTATGTAATACAAATAATGCTACTTATCTTTGGCATTGCAGACTTGGTCAATGAGAAAATGATAGCCAGATTGAGAAAGTTAGACTATCTAAATTCATTTGATTTTGAATCATATGGTGCTTGTGAATTCTGTCTCAAAGGGACTAATAAGCCACTTTCTGGGAAAGGAGTGTGTGCTAATGATGTGCTAGAGTTGATCCACACAGATGTGTGCGGACCGTTTCCAACTCAAGCAAAAGGTGGTTATTCGTACTTCATTACTTTCACTGATGATTTGACAAGGTATGGATATGTGTATCTTATGAAACACAAGTTTGAGGCCTTTTAGAAATTTAAAGAGTTTAAGTGTGAAGTTGAGAAACAACTTGGGAAAAGTATCAAAACTCTTCGATCAGATCGAGGAGGGGAATACTTGAGCCGAGAATTTCTTGATTACTTGAAATCACATGGAATTCAGTCAGACTGGACACCTCCTTGTACACCACAAATGAATGGAGTATCTGAAAGGAGAAACCGAACATTATTAGATATGGTTCGATCCACGATGAGTTTAGCTAGTCTTCCTTTATTTCTCTGGGTCATGTTTTACTAACGGCTATTTACATTCTAAATAGGGTTCATTCTAAATCAGTCGAGAAAACACCATATGAGTTATGGTGTGGCAAGAAAGCAAGTCTTAACCATATCCGGACCTGGGGTTGTCCAGCTTTTGTTAAGAAAATGATGACTGATAAATTGGAAACTAAAAGTGAGAAATGTTATTTTGTGGGATATCCTAAAGAAACTAAATGGTACGATTTCTACTGTCCTGAAAATCACTAGGTGATAAGATCAAGGAATGTGACGTTCCTTGAAGACAGTTATGTCTGCAAGGAACAAGGTCCAAATATAGTAGATCTTGAAGAAATTCAAGAACCACAAGTTAACAATGAGGATGAGATATTATTCACTAGATTAGACAATAACTCAGTGGGAGTTTTTGATGATCTATTGGGAGGGAAAATTACTCTTAGAGAGGACCTTAGAGAGACTCTCGAAGGACCACCTCAAAACAATGAGATGCATCAAAGACAAGATGATACAATAGTTGCATCACCTCTACCTCAAGAAGATCATAGTGATATTCCTGAACCTTCTCACATACAGAATGAACAGCCTGAACCAGAGCAAAACCAACTCAATAGGCCTAGAAGGATTCGTCGTGCACCTGAGAGACTGAATCTAATGGTTGAGAACCAAGATGATGAAGTTGATTTAGATGATGATGAGCTTAAGACCTATACCGAGGCCGTGTTAGACACCGATCGAGAGAAGTGGCTTGAAGCCTTGATATCTGAAATGGACTCAATGTACTTCAACTTAGTCTGGGAACTAGTTGACTTGCCAGATGAGGTTTACCCCATAGGTTGCAAATGGATCTTCAAAAAGAAGAGAGATGCAGATGGCATAGTACAAACCTACAAGGCTACGTTAGTAGCAAAGGGTTATAGTCAGCGCGAAGGCATTGACTATGATGAAACCTTTTCGTCAGTTGCTAAGATCAAGTCCATTAGGATATTACTTGCAATAGCTGCATACTAAAACTTTGATATTTGGCAAATGGATGTCAAAATCGCATTTCTCAATGGAGAATTAGAAGGCGATGTCTATATGACACAGCCAGAAGGTTTTGTATCGAAAGAAAGGCCGAATGCAGTGTGCAAGCTAAAGAAGTCCATCTATGGACTTAAGCAAGCTTCGAGGAGTTGGAATATTTGTTTTGACAGAACAATCAAATCGTTTGGTTTTGTCAGAAGCAAAGATGACCCATGTGTTTATAGTAAACGCGAGAATGGAAACGTTGTCTTCCTCATCATATATGTTGATGACATCTTGATTATGGGAAGCGATCGTTCCATGATGCAATCCGTGAAAGAGTGGTTGTCTAGTTCCTTTATGATGAAGGATCTAGGTGATGCTTCCTATATCCTTGGAATTAAGATCTATCGAGATAGACCAAATAGGATGTTAGGATTATCACAACCACTTACATAGACAAGTTGCTAAGGCGCTTCTCAATGGAGAATTCTAAGAAAGGTTTTCTTCTTATGGGACATGACATTGTATTGTCAAATAAGGATTGTCCTTCTAATGACAAAGAAAGAGACAACATGAAAAGGATCCCGTATGCTTCAGCTATAGGATCTATTATGTATGCCATGATCTCTACTAGGCCAGATGTGGCCTATGCGCTTAGCATGACATGCAGATTTCAGCAAAATCCCGGTGAGGAACATTGGAAAACAGTTAAGACTATTCTTAAGTACCTTAGAAGGACTAAAGAATATTTCTTAGTCTATGATGGACAACCAGAGTTATCAGTCACTGGGTACACTGATGCTAGTTTCCAAACATACCATGACGACTATAAGTCTTAGTCTGGATATGTTTTTGTCCTCAATGGTGGAGCAGTGAGTTGGAATAGTTCCAAACAATGTACAACTGCCGATTCCACCACCGAAGCCGAGTATATTGTTGCATCTGAAGCTGCCAAAGAAGTTGTTGCTTTGTTAGAGTTCGTTAAAGAACTGGGTGTCATTCCGAGTGCCAATAGTGCAATACATTTGTATTGTAACAACATTGGTGCTGTTGCGCAAGCAAAAGAACCCAGAGCTACGAGCAGGAACAAACATGTTCCCAGAAGATATCATCTGATTAGAGAAATAATTTAAAGAGGTGACATAAAATTAGAAAGAGTACCCACTGATGATGATTTGGCTGATCCTTTCACCAAACCGTTATGTATAGCAAAACACAACAAACACTTTGATAGCTTAGGTGTTAAGCATCTTGGTAGATGGCTTTGAATCAGTGGGAGTTACAGTTTTATATGTCTTAGAAACATTTTGTGTTGAGACAATATTACTTGATCACATTATATGAAAATTTCATTTTCTATGGGTTTTGTGCACTTATTGGAATAATTGTTTTAAATGTTTGATTTTATTCTAAATATTTGTTCCCTTGAATTATGACTGTCATTAATGGTGTGAGACATTAATGATATAGTATAATTCTAAAATTGCCCTAACTAATGATCATCAAGAATGAGATATTGATGATATGTTATAGGTTAGCATGTGGTTTGCATCACATTCTTTGAGAATGTAGTCGTTCTCACAACTATGAGATATTAGATACTCGTGATGGACACATGGTATACTTTGGAGAGTATTGGTATACCCTACTATTAAACTGTTTTGTTAAGTGTCTACAGTTTATTAGTACATGAAGTATGTAATAGTCCTTGGATCTGAGGTCATTACACATTTTGTTTGTTGAGTGGTGTGCTTTGATCTTGTCCAATGCTTTGCCTCCCAAAGGAGGATTGAGACACGGACTTGTGCTGGGTACATCATAAGATAAATGGAAATGGTAGTTGAGCCAAGAATGAGATTCATTCCTCGATTAGAATTTCGAGAGAACACTCAAATTCTCTATATTACTTGACCATTAAGTCATTGGCCAATGCAAAGATATATTCAATTAAAGTAATTGAATATGATCGAATGAGTCATTTAATAAAGATGAGATAAAGTGACTGAGCTATTTGGATGACACATGATAAATCTTAGGCTCAATCGGGTGGTTCGTGAATGAAAGGATATTACTATAAACTTTGTGTAAAGGCTTGTTTACCGAATTCACGTAAACGTCCTTCATATATCGAGCTACGCTGCCAACGCAGTCTAGGAGTTTTGTGCAGACTTCGATTAGATCGTCGACGATAATGAGGGCCTAAAGGGTCACACTATATGTGTATTTTGATCCGCTCAAGGGTATAATGTTAGAACTGTGTATTATATCTAATGCTAGTCCAAGTGGGAGATTGAAAGATTAATGGGCTAGATTAGATTAATAGAAAATAATTCTATTGGGCTTGGTCCAATGTTACAATTATTATACTATATATATGTTCTATTGTAGAGAACACAAGATACAGAAAACCTAATTCTCTAAGAGAGAAAAACGGCGCTACGTTCACAAGAGATTTCCTAGCTTTCTCTATAGAACGATTGTACTGAGGAATTGTTCCTGCATCGGATCAGAATACACGTGGACCTCGATAGTAGTGGATTCAACTTGCAGGACACAATCGTAGAAGAAAACACAACAACAAGTAAGATTTAGTTTCGTTGTTGTATTACGTGCTCAACGTGCAATATGATTATGAATCTAGATCTGTTATTCTTGTCTGCAATTTCCGCTGCGCTCATTAGATGAATACAATAATTCCTAACAGTGGCTACATATATCCTCTATACAAGAATTCGACTAATACACTAACTAAAGAAAAGTTAGTTATAACCACCACCAATGGCTAGTTTTTTCTAACGGCTAGTTTTACATAACCAGCTTCGAGCCAACTCCTATTCCACCGAGCCTCATTGCTCTAGCTCCAAGCCTTAGCTGAATAACCCTCCAAGATCCGTCAGTTATTGCTTCAAAGATACTTTGAGAAGGTAAATAAATCATATACATTTTTTATATACCTTCCCTCCTTGGAGCATCTCCAATGGGAGATGTAAATGGTGAGGTAAAGTCTTATAACTATCATATTTACCTTCTTTTCATGAAAAACTATTTTCTAAGGGAAGAATTTTGAGAAGGTATTAAACATTTTTCTATTTTAAAGAAGAATCCTTACCTCTCCATTAAAAAATCTTATAACTATCATATTTACCATCTTTTCATGAAAAATTATTCGGCAATAGAAAAGGTATTTGAGAAGGTTTATACATTTATATTTTGAAATGCTTCTTGTACTATTTTTTATTTTAGAAAAAAATTTACCTTTCTTTATACTATTTTTTCTTTGGAGTTTTTCTATACACATTCTTTCCTTGAAGATGCTCTTAAAAAATTAAATCCATAAACTTATAAGCAATTTATTGGAAATTTCTTATAATAAATAACTTGACTAAATAGAATTATCATCAAATTTCCGTGACACGTGTATCTTGGCTTTATTAAGAAACAATTTTAATGTTTTGTGTCGGTTAAAATTTTGAAAGAGTACTAAAAGTTTGATCGGTAACGCTAAACCAAAATATCCGAGGTTAGCTGTATATGAGTGTAACCGTGTAAACTAGCATTCATCAAGGGCCACTTAACTTAATTGACCAACCAAACAATGCGTTAATGCATTTCTATTTAATCTCTTTACTAAACACCCCGTTTATCTCTCTCATAATCACACCATTCAATAGCTTAACACCGAAAAAACACGTCTCCACACCCCCCCCCCTTCTCTCTAGAAAAAAAGTCCAACCCCATCTCTCTGTTTCTTTCATCCAATCAGTTCAGCCGGAAAATGTCATCCGGCTTCTCTGGTGGCATGCCTGACTCCTTCACTGCAGGCAGAAGAGCGACGCTGCTTCCGTCCAATATGAATAATAGTTATAGCTCCAATATCTCCGCGCAACAGCAGTTTTCCCTCCGCTCAACTGTGCCTCGGATTCTTCCCGAAGCGGCGGCGCAGATCTGGCTGACGGAGATCAACGGGAAGAGGTCTGTCGACGAATTTCACCACCAACAGCAGCAGCAGAATCTGGGAGTTTTCCTCCGGAACGTCAAGCCGCGTCCTAGTTACCAAAATCCATCTCCGGTGAATTTCTCTTCGCGGTACCAACTGAATCTCTCCAACAAAAACGTAGGAATTCGCTTGCCCGTGGATCCAGGTTTGGATTCGGAAAAGAATACGATGAACCACCGGCTGCAGGAGCTGGAGAAGCAGCTGCTCGATGATGAAGACGACGGCGACACTGTCTCTGCTATTACTAACAGCGAATTGTCGGATACGATCCAGAGTTTGATAGGTACATCTCAGAAGCTGGTCTCTTCTTCTCCTACTTCCTCCTCCTCGTCCTGCTGTTCCACCTCTGCATCACCGCCGCTGCCCTGCCCCAAGCAAGCATCGATCGACGCCGCCGCCTCGATCTCCGAGGGAAAACCGGAAGTCGCGGCCGAGATCCTCACGCGTCTGGCGAACGCGAGCGGCATCGCGGCTCACATGGTAACGGCGTTGAAATCGCGCTTAAATCCGTCTGAGAATCCTCCACCTCCTGCGTCGGAGCTGTTTACTACTGAACAAGCGGCGTCGACGAAATCATTGTACGGGTTCTCGCCGTGTTTCAAGCTCGGAATCATGGCGGCGAACCTGGCGATCCTCGAGGCGGCCGCGGAGGACGGATACAACAAAATCCACGTATTGGATTTCGACGTTGGACATGGCGGAGAGTACGGGCATTTGCTTCACTCGCTCGGCAGCAACAAATCCTTGAAGATCACCGCCCTCTCCGATTTCCCCACCGCCGGAGATGAGAAGCTGAAGGCCGTCGGCGACAACTTGCAGGCATTGGCTAATAAAATCGGTGTTCCGTTCAATTTCTGTGTCCGTAATCTGAATATCGCCGATTTGAACCGTCAGAAACTGGAAATCCAATCCGACGAGTCATTAGCAGTGAACTTAGCGTTCAAGCTGTACAGGCTACCGGACGAGAGCGTGACGACGGAGAATCATAGAGACGAGCTCCTCCGCCGAGTGAAGGGGCTCTCGCCCAAGGTCATGACGGTGGTGGAGCAGGAGCTGAACACGAACACCGCTCCACTGACGGCTCGCGTGCGCGACACGTACGACTTCTACGCGGCGTTACTTGACTCTCTCGACAACTCGGTCCGAGTCCTGATCGAGGAGGGATTGGGCAGGAAAATTAGCAACTCGGTTGCGTGCGACGGTAGGGATCGCGTCGAAAGGTGTGAGGTGTTCGGCAAGTGGCGGGCCCGAATTAGTATGGCCGGCTTTCAACAGCGACCTATGAGTCAACACACCGTGGAGGTGCTCCGCTCCAACCTCAACTCATGGACACGTGGCAACGCGGGATTCGTCATCAACGAGGAATCCGGTGGCATCTCCTTCGGTTGGATGGGACGAAAACTCACCGTCGCTTCTGCATGGCGTTAATTTCCCATTTTCTAATCATATACTTATACTCCTACTCTATTACGATTACTTAATGGTTACTTAATTGTTGCTTTAACGTTTTGTTCAGGTGATTTGTAATTTTTGGGGCTCCAGTTTCATGTTTACGTATATATACGCCTAGTTTGACATTATTATTGACTTTTAATCATAATAGTCTCAGTTGACTTCATATTGTTGATATTATATGTGTGTATGACATGAGTTTCTTTGAAATTATGTTTTCCATTAAAAACTTCAAACAAGATTGTCAATTTAACTCTAGTTGTAAATGTCAACGTTTTTTTTCGACAAAGTAATATGTACAGTTACAAATAGTCATTTTGAAATAGAATTAAATTATAACTAAATTTCCCCCACAAAGTCCAAAACCTTAGTACAGCTATATTTTCAAATTTGGACTTTGTATTAATGCGCTGGGTCCATATTCCATAACTTTAGTCTTGGAATGCGATTTGTTGTTCGAGTATTGAATTTTTAAATACCCAGTATTGAAATGAATTGGTAGGCAGCTGCAAATAAATTAAAAACCAAAAAGATATACAGTACACCATAAAAAAAAAGTAATTGGTTGTGTAAAATATTTGGTTTTTATTCGATTTGAACACAAGTCGCCGAACATCTTACCGAACCTTCTATCTAAAACTTTAAATTTTATGCAAATAGTAGTTTTGTGTTCCCATTTATATGTAATTTGGTGGAAACAACCATCCATGCCCATTAGCTATTGCATCTGTAACTAACTCCACTCGCATTCATGTAGTACAAAATATTTAATAGTAGTATTAATTACTGGAGTATAATTTATATTTGAGGTACAAGATTACGTATGCACTTCTTGGTTAGTACTCCCTCCGTTTCTTCATAGTTGAGGTAAAACTTTTCAGCACGGAGTTTAAGAAAGAGATGTTGAATGTGTTAAATAAATAAATAAAAAGTAGGAGAGGGAAAAAAATAAAGAGAATAAAGTAGAGAAAATAAAGTAAGAAAGAGTAAAGTAAGAAAGAGAAAAAAGTTACTATATAGGGAAATGACTCAACTATGAGGAAACTTCCAAAATGAAAAAACGACTCAACTATAGAGAAACGGGGGGAGTACCAGTATATATATAGATCCAAATCTAAATTAGTACATGCTTTATTCATGTAAAAGACTAAAACTGTGATATGCGTTAGAGTCTTCGAGAAAAATGTATAGCGTACTGCCAATAGTCCTCAGTACACCATTCACAAACAAATGAAGGATGCTTCTTAAAAGGTGAATGTAAACACATAATAACATAGATTGTGATCAATGTCTAACTAATTTCTAGCGCCGAGCCGCACAACGGTTATTTTTAGATAACACGAAGTTTATTTAAGAAAATCCAGATTTAAAAAATACAGAGTTCATTTTAGATCGTTTCATTCTTTCTAAAATGAATTCAAACTTACTAATAATAACTTTTATGCCATTTAGTAATGAACTCCATATTGATTCCACGTGTTAACACTAAGATTAAGTTTTGCATATATAAGAATCATATCTGAAAGGTGAATATAAACACATAAATGACATAATATCTTACTTGCATATATTACGTTATATTCCAAATTATTTCAAAATATTCTAAATTAGTAGTGTCATGATAGTATGACAATAACAAGCTAACTAAAAGAAGACTATTGTGATAACTTATTTATGAAAATTCTTTATGCGGGTCCATTACCTAACATATGCACATGATTATGATGATCCACTTGGGGTCTCTATTCTCTTGGCTCATATTATTGCAAAAATTTATTCCAATATAGTAGAGTTAGGGCAATTGAAAACAGATAAATGTTAGAGAATGAAGAATGAATTTGGTACCTAGAAAAAATGAATTTGGTACCTATAGGCTATAGCTACAGTCTACAGGCAATATACAATACATCTAGCAACAATAGATACTAACATCATTTCTCATAATGACAGCGATCGAGTAAGGTTAACAATGTTATGACACCATTTTGTGGCTTACTTGCTTTCACTACAAAATATTTAGTGAGGACACAAAAATTGATAAACAATTATATGTGTTGAAAAATTTAAAAACAAAAATTGAGAAACAATTATGTGTTGAAAATTTTTAAAAAATAACAACAATGTAGGACGCCAAAAAAATTCTTAAGTTATGACAAATTAACTTAATTTTTTTGTTTTTTAGGACGCTTTCATTTGTGTCCTCTAATTTTAGTTGGGACCTCAACAATAAAGGCGTTTTTTTGAAGCATTGTGGTATATTTGGAAACACAAAATAACGTCCTTAATTGTTTTAAAAAATGTACTTAACGATTTTTTATACTGTAGTGTTTCATTTTTTGTCTCTTAACTTATATTTTATGGATAATCAACAGATAAGTTGAAAGAGGTTTCCAATTAAATGAGCAATTGTTACCATGAAAAACAATAGACTAAAGTCCCAATTTGGTCCTTAACATATTGCGTTTTTTTTTTTGGTCTAAAACATTATCTTTTGAATTGTTCGGTCCCTCACATTTGAAATCTGATCATATTTAGTCCGAAATGGACGGTTCCGTTAAAATGTAACAGTCAACGAAATTTAAATCAATTTTGACCATATTAAGAGTTATAATTATGTTTTATTAAGGGCTAATATCTAATTAACCTAAAACTTTAAAATTTAAAATATAAAATAATTTAAAATATAAAGCATGAAAATAAAAAATAAAATAAAAATGAAAGGTGAAATGCCAATCGACGCAGCGTCCATAGCTCCGCCGCCGCGACGACGAGGAGGGGATGGAGGAGGCAAGTGTCTGGGAGCAAGACGACGGCGATTGGGGGAGTGACGGCTGCAGCCACCGCAATGAAGCTGCTGGAGCTACTTTCAATACCATAATTCAATTGAAATCAAACGAGGAATCGAGAGGGAAAAAGGAAGAATCAAATCAATCCCTTTTCCATAAAAAGATAAACCAAAAAAAAGGAACTTTTTTCAGCAAAAAAAATCTCGTTGATTCGAATCAGGAAAAAGGGCAGAATCCGTCAATCCCCAAGTTTCAGTTGCGCTCAGCTCAAACACAAATCCCTACAAAATGAAAAGGAGAGAAAAACAATCAAATTGAAGTTTAAATGAATCAAAAGCAATCATTCCCCATTTCTTATAATCATTTCATTTTCATACGCAAACACAGCCATTAAAAACGGATCAAGGCTACACTTTCCGAGATGAATCGCATAAACCAATTTACTAAAGCTTCGAAGAGGCAGAAAAAGTTACCGGAAAAAGGACGAGCGTCGTTGCTTTGCTTATCAAGAATGAAGAGAATGGGAGCGAAGGCCTTTAAATACAGCACCCAAATACAGTAGGAAAATGGAAAAACCGAAAAACAAACACTAAAAACACGCTTGGAAAAATCTTGGGGCAGAACAGTCCAAGACTGTGACGGCCCGGATTTTAATCCTTTTATTTTTGATTAAGTCGGATTTATTAGCTCGAGTAATTATCATTTAGCAAACGTGTGGACGTGTGATTCGATTGTAATCTCCGACGTTGAATCGAATTAAGTATTTTGTTGAGAAGGAAAAATTTAAGTGCAACAAAGATTCTTATTTCAATAGCAAGATTGAAATAAATGATATTGGAAATGATAGAGGAAATCAAATGCAAATATTACATGCCTCGTTTTCTGCACTTTGAAGACAAAATAACAACTAATCCTACACTACAACTTGTGGAAGGCCAACATCACCTAGTGACTAAACTAGAGCTTAGTCAAGAGCTACACAAAGCCTAATGTCTAACCAATTGCTAAAGCTAACAATAAAGTAAGTGTGTGAGGTAGTAGATTCTTCTCTTCCTCCCCTCCATCTCTCTCGAAAATCCCTCCACCAAGCTCCAAGAAGGCAGCCACTTACCTGCAAGGAATACACCCAAGAAAGGGGTTAGAAAATAGACTCACAAATAAAGGGAAAAGAGGCACAAGCTCAATTAGAGATGATGAATAGTAGAGCTATATAGGTCAGCCATTAGGCTGCAAATTAGAGCTAAGAACAGCTCCTTCCCAAGGTTTCATCAAGAGGAGAAAGCCAACAAATATACACGGTGAGGCATGCTCACTATGCAACTCAAAGAAGACAACCATCTGCCATCACCAAAGCTAAGAAAACAGTCAAAAGGGCAGCCCAAGACTTGCATCAAATAGGTAAGATTCCCTTAATCAGTAAGCTCAAAAGGGGGCTGAGCTTGACATCGAAAATAGGAGCCCAATGCCCCATGAGCTGCCACAAGAAGCCAAAGGAAGGGCTTATAAATACCGTCACCTTCTCCCCACTCCACACACATATTCTGCCAAGTTCTCGCAAGGCAAGGGAGTGCAGCGGAGTGAGGAGCGGCGGCGCGGAGCAGCAGCAGTGAGAAGGGCAGGCCGAAAGAGTTCATCGATCAAGGTAATCCCCTCAACGACCCCTCTTCGCATCATATAGAGCAACCACTCGAGTATCAAGAACATAGAAAACATAGAGATATCACCAACGATTAGACATCGTAACCCAGTAGATCAATCGAGTTCATGCAACAATAATCCCAATATCACATAACTACTGCTTAACTCACAGTAGCAACCAAGGAGCAAAAATTCAATTTGGATCACAACTAGACAAAGTCCCTAATCACCAAATACTGTCGTAACCCGTTAATAAGAAAACGAACAGGGAAAGGGGGGAAGGGACTTAGCTTAGACGACAGAGCCCCGGAGAGCTGACGGGGATGGCGACGGAGGAGCTGCTGGGCAGCTGGACCGTCTGGGCTCGGCATGGCGCTCGGCGGAGGAACGATAGCTACTGCCCCGGTGAGGCATCGCCGCTGGAACGGAGAGTTCGGCGGAGCCCGGCGTCCGTCGGGGTGGCATCTCGTCGGAGCGAGAGAGGGTAGAGGCGACGCCTCACCCGAGTCGGTAACCCGCCGTGAAGAGAGGGAAGACGCCGGAGGAAGGCGTGAACGACGGCGACTAATTCTCGCCGGAGTGGCGACGATATGAGGGAGATAGAAGGGGAATTTTCGGTTGAAATAAGGGATGAAGAAATGGGATTTGGGGATTTTTGATTCTTGAAGGAAGAGAGAGAGAGAGAGAGAGAGAGAGAGAGATTAGAGCCGAGAGTTAAGAGAGAGAGAGGTAGGCTCACTTGTTGTTGGGCCAAAAATTAAATTCAAAGTTGGGCCACTAAATTAATTCGAGATTGAGCCGATTTCAAGTTAATTAAGAGGATTTGGGCCTGGAATTTAAATGGAGGAAATTAGTGAACTTGGAATTTAATTTTATGTGGAACGGAATTTAATTAAGGGTTGAGTTGGAGCTTAATTAATTAATTCCCGATTAAATTACTAAGTTTCCGAATATGGAAGAATGTTGAAGTTGGAGACGCGAAGGGCCGACCGGCGTCGCCCCGCTACGCCATGGGCGGCCTTAAGAAAAATCTGAAGAAGAAGGAATTTAAGGAGAGATTTTAAGAATCCATATTTTTTTTGAGATAATAGAATTTCTCCAAGATAAGTAAAGCGAATAATTAAATGCGGCCGCATGATATAGCCGAGTTAGGATTTAAGGAAAAATCATATAGGCCGAGACTAAGAGATAGATGCTATCCTATAGGGTGCATGCATTCTTTTCACATAAAAATAGCTCAAGTACTAATTAGCGTGTTACGCTATTTATTTCTAAAGGAGAATTATTTCAAGGGCAAGTGAGGCCAAACGAAGATTTTAATTGGAGATAAGCATACCAGGTGGGCTTTCTTTTAATATCCAGCACTATAGTATAGATATAAAGCAAATATTTTGAAGTTATGAAATACCATTTTTCTCAAAAATGGAGATGTGATTTATTTTAAAGTTGTTGTCATGCCATAAAATGTTTGTTTTCGAGACCTGTCTGTGAGGGCTATATGCCGGGAGTTTGGCGTTGCCAAAAATTTGGTAACGAATCCGGTTTCCAATAGGACCGCAAATCCTATTCGGAGTTACGTGCGCGAGCGCTGTGAGCCATCCTAGAGAGAGGTTGGCCGGCGAGGGTGCTTGTTGAAGGCGGCCACCTTCACGGCACACTGGATTCTCATACATGGAGGAATACATCGAGAACTTAGACTGAAGTCGGACTTTTAAGATCACAAAAGAATTTAGTATGCTCGGGCCTTTTAAGAAAACCCCCGTGTGATATTGTTGATGGATGACAACTTATAATTGTATGTTTTGTTTTCGGCACGTGTCCACTGAGTACTCCTGTACTCAGCCCTGCATGTATTTATAAATGTGCAGGTTGAACGTCAAGATGGAGAAGATTTGATCGGAGTCGATGCTATTAAATAATCGTGTGGACTTCTCGAAGATTCGTGTCTTCATACACGAAGTCGTTCAATAGGGACCTATTCCGCTGTGTTTTGTTGAATGAGAATAGTAATGTCTCATCATTGAACTCTGATTCAGTTGACATGTCAAATTATTCTATTCTGAGATTGTATCAGATACTTGACTGTTATTTTGGTAATATCACCTTTGGCCTTCGGCAAGTTCTTCAGATTCTATCCCTTTTCTATCCCCGCTTCTTTAATCCCCCATTAGTCGCGAATTACCCAATCTTGTTATCCTTAACGAGAATTGGGTCGTGACAAAGACAGCTAGAGAGACTGTAAGTACGAACGTTCACAAAGAATCTGACCGTATTTTTGTACAACGCCTTCCTCCTCCTCTCAAACACGCTTCACTGCGGTGGCCGCAGCCGTCACTCCCCCAATCGCCGTCGGCTTGCTCCCAGGCACTGGCCTCCGCCATCCCCTCCCCGTCGTCGCGGCGGCGGAGCTATGAACGCTGCGTCGGCATTTCACCTTTCATTTTGATTTTATTTTTTATTTTCATGTTTTATATTTTAAATTATTTTATATTTTAAATTTTTAAGTTTTAGGTTAATTAGATATTAGCCCTTAATAAAACATAATTATAACTCTTATTCCGGTCAAAATTGATTTAAATTTCGTTGACTGTTACATTTTAACGGAACCGTCCATTTCTGACGAAATGTGATCCGATTTCACATGTGAGAGACCGAATAATTCAAAAAATAATGTTTTGAACCAAAATAAAAAAAACGCAATATATTAAGGACCAAATTGAGACTTTAGTCAAAACAAAACTTACTACTATAAGGTTCATTTTATACATTCTAAGCTTAGGATGTTTACAACTTAGGCATATTTGGGAATATAAGCGTGATCTCAAATAAATTTAATGAACACTTTGAAAGTGTGAGTTATTAGAGTTTTTAAACTGGTGGAGTATATTAGTATATCTCTCAACCTTCAAATGATCTTCTCATAAATATATTTATGAGAGAGGATCCCCTGTTGTGTTAAGAAACACTACACAGTATGGAGTGTTGTTGTTAAAACGCAGCATATCTACACATGAAACACAGAAAAATTTTAGAGCATCAGCAGTGGCTCGGAGCTCCCGGTGGAATTTCCCACGGAATTCCCAAAAACACCTCCTGCCACGTCATACGGACTTCTCACTGCACTTCCACGTCATACGGACTTCCCACTGGACAGTGGCGGAATTCCCCGCGGAATTCCCGATGGAATTCCCACAATAAAAAAATCACAAATTAAACAATTTCCGGAATTAAACAATTAACGGAATTAAAATTTCGACACAAATAGGGAAAAAAATTCCATTAAAAAAAGAAAAGTACATTTCACCAAATTAAAAAAAATACATTTCAATAATTTAAAACTACATCATCGACGACCCATCCGCTGCCATACTTTTTCAATAATATCGTTCTGGATGTATTTATAGAAATTAAAAAAAACATTTAATTCAATAAACGGGAATTCCGTGCGGAAGTCCGTGGGAGTCAACGCAATGGCGGACGTCCGCACGGAATTCACCGCGGAATTCCGCGGAACGCTGCGGAACGGCGAATTCCTCGACTGAATTCTGTATCCGTGCATGCCACGCACAATGGCGGACGTCTGCCACGGAATTCCCGCACGCCAGTGGGAATTCCGCGGTGACGTCCGCCACTGCTGATGCTCTTAGAGAGAGATTGCAATTTTGGTTATTATTAAAAACACTCACTACTCTTCCTCCGGTTATTTCTTTTACCCTGTGTCTTTGATTAATTAATTTCTGATGAGCCAGGTCATGTTTACATTGATGCTTATATTATGCACGGCTTTTTATTTTATACTCTATTAGTCTATTTTATAAACATGAATAGATTATTTATTAAATCCTACGTACAAACACTAGCTGTAAGTTTTGTTATTGGTGCATCAACACACAAACATAGCGTTAAATTAATTTAATTACTGATATTAATTAATTAATCTAACAACTTAATTCATTATTTATGTTCATTATTGGTACATCTATATATATATATCAGATATAATAAATTATTTGTACATTTTCTAGACTTTGAATATTTCTGAATAAAAGTTGTTTGAAAAATATAAATAGAATAAATGATACTCCTTTCGTTACTCAAAGTTTGTCATATTTTACCATTTTCTTCTGTCCCACAAAGTTTATCCCGCTTAAAATCTTACTAAAAATAGACATTAAATACACTATCAATCTCTTCAATGTGGAACCCTTATTCCATTAAACACATTCATTTAATACGAAGTTAAACAATTTCTTAAAACCCGCGCCGGGTCAAATTAGGACAAACTTTGAGGAATGGAGATAATACAATTCATAAAATTTAGAAATAATTTATTATATGATCGAGTGTTACTACTATAATTTATAAATTTGATGTTTATGTATGTTTATTTAAATTAAAGAAATATTGAAAAATAAAAAAATTGCACGCTGCTTTTAATAAATTGTGAAAAATGAATATGATCCACTTGAAAATCAGTTAATAATTACACGAATGAAGTTAATGGTATTAATATTAATATGTGTAATGCTTTTAATATGAATGTAAAATTGACTTGGCCCCATCAGAAATTAATTAATCAAAGAAATAGGGTAAAAGAAATAATCAGAGAAAGAAAGTGGGTGTTTTTAATAATAACCGAAATTGCAATCTCTCTCTCTAAAATTTTGTTGCGTTTCATGTGTATAGGCTGCGTTTTAACCACAGCACTCCCTGCTGTGTTTTTTAACACTGTAGGGCATATAACCTTATAGGCCTATGATTGAAACAATGTCATAACCTATTGTCCGATGAAGTTGTTAATTTTTCCCGTTCGTATGCTCGGTCAAATTTTATTTCCGTAAATGTAAATTGTTTTATTTGTGAATATATGATTTTTTTTTATTGCGGGATGTCCTAGTGGGAAGGGCGGACATAGGAGGGGATGTCCTAGTGACGTGGCAGTGGGATGGGAAGTCCTAGTGACGTGGCAGGAGGTGTTTTTGGGATGTCCTAGTGGATGTCCTAGTGGGATGTCCGCCCACTGGAGATGCTCTTAGTTTTGCGTGTCAAAATTTTCATCATTTAGTTGGGGCCATGTATACAGAATTACGCAAAATACTTGCATTGATTGGGCCTAAAATATCCATTGGGTCACGTACTTATCAGTCGTAATGGGATGGGCTGGTTCATTTTTATTTCAAAATCATGGGCCATTTTTAATTAATACCCCTGGCCTGGGTATTTATTTTCCAGGTTGTATTAGTACCAGTAGTACTCTTTTCAGCAATATTGTAGAAATATATAATTGTGGTCAAACACTTATGGCCTGTTCAGTATGTTTGATATTGGTTCTTAAGAAATGAAACAAGATCAGAATTGCATGTGATGGGCCCACTTAATTACAACTTTTCTGTCATGTTCGGTGAGCAAGACTTGGGCTCTGTTTTGAGTTGGTGTCTTTTTAAAATTAATTTATTTTTTCTGTTTGTCATGTAAACTGACAAAAATGGCCCTAAAACATTTCTTAATTCTCGGTATTGGCAACACATGAACAGATTGGAACAATTGATGAAATTTCAGGGATTAAGACGTCATTTGGCCTTCATTTCTTGACACATTTTCCTATGTTGCTTCAATTACTACCTCCTTTGGAAGTTTTGAAAATCGCACATATATGCCCTCAACAGTGCGGGCCTGTGTTATTTATCGGGCCGTCCATAAATATGTCAATGAATCTGAACAACAGTTTATGAACATAAATAAACTCATTTATGCCTATAACTAGAAAAGTGAACAGGCCCACGTATAAATTGGATGATACTCCGTGTCATTAGTACTCCATATATTTAAATGTTTGCAACTACGTCTTTGGGCATATGTGTAATATATTTTTTGCGTTTCTGAAAATTTGTCAGTTTACTTATTTTTCTTTTTGTCCGTCCTTAAAAATTTATCATCTTTCACTTTTATTATCTCCGTCTTATAATAAGAGTTACATTTTGTCATTTCGATCCGTATGACAATAAGAGTCACATTTCACTTTTATCATAAATAGTAAGTAGGTTCTACATTTTTCCACTACCTGACTAACCCACTTCACTCACATTTTATTATAAAATTAATATTAAAAAATGGACTACATATCCCACTAACTTTTCCAACCACTATTGTTTACATGTTTTAAATTTCGTGCCCACACTAAAGATGACTCCTATTGTGGGACGGAGAGAGTATTATTTTTGGTATTGGACCCCACATTTCACTAACTCATTCTCACTCACATTTTATTATAAAACTAATATACTCCATTAAAGTAGGACTCACCTTCTACTAACTTTTTCAACTCACTTTCCCTTATCAAGTCAAATGATGATAAATTATAAGGGATGGAGGAAGTACTAAGAATGTCTTAAAGCTACTAAAATTAAATAGAAAAAAGAGTGATGGGCTGGCTGATAATTGTAGAAAAAGAAAAAGAGAAAAGTGAAAGGAAGGAAGAAAAATTGAAGAAGACGACAGATGTGGTGTGGAACTCTGTGGTGATTTTGACTTTTTGTTGAGGGTGTGGTGTCCAATTAGTGTATCTTGATGTAAACCAAAATAATACAAATGCTTAGGAATAAATTTTGTGAAAGGAAAATGCGGATGTTACCTTTGGTATATTCCCTTCTGTTTCTTTGGTGTTGGTTAAGAGCATCCCCATCATTGCTCGATGGGGCGGACGACGTCCGTGTCGATGTCGCGACACACTCGTGTTTGCCGCTGTGCTCGCACCGACGGCGCGACGCTGCTCGATAATAAGAGAACGTCCGTGCCGCTGAGCAGGTCGATGTGGCAACCTCCTATTGGCCTACAACAATGCCGTTGCTTTTTCTATTTTCTTATTTTAATTTAAAAAATCATTTTTAAATAAAAAAAAATATTTTCCCACTTCCCAATAAATTATATCCGCTTTCTCCCCACTTTTACTTTATTTTCAATTTTTCCCTCAAAATTCACATTTTTCCCTCAAAATTCACATTTTTCATATATAAATACCCTCATTTCCACACAAAAATTTCACACCACACTATGCAATTATCATCTAAATTCTCTCATCTAAATTCTCTCATCAATTCTCGGCCTTATCCGGTGGACGAGCAAGATGCCATCGATGGGTGATACGGGTGGACACCCGAACAAGGATCGGGAGGGATCGGCGGCTCCCAAACTCAGGAGGACAACCCCAGCGCTCCTCCTCCCCGTCTTCGTAGTGTTCCTACTCATAGTCGTGGCGGTGACGTTCACGTTCGCACCGCCTACACTCCGCCGGAGATGGAGAAGATGTTCACAGCCTATTTCGAAATATCCGAAGATCCGGAAACCGACACGAACCAAACCGGGGAGAGATTTTGGTGGCGCGTCTCTCGCCGGTACAATGCCAACCGACCGGAGGGAACCATCGAGCACAACGAGAGTATGGTGCGTAATGCCATCTTTAGAGCCAAGAAGAAATCCAAAAGTTCCAGGGGTATTACCTCCAGGAACATCGGTCGGCGGGGAGCGGCATGAGCGATGCCGACATCATCACGGCCACCATGTCGACCTACCATTCCATGCATTACAAACCATTCAAGCACCTCGGTACTTGGCAGCAGGTGCGTAGAAATCCGAAGTATAGGGGAGGCTTATCATCCTCCTCCAGCAAACGGTCGAGGTCGTTATCTCTATCCGACAACGACTCCAATGAGGTGGCTAGCCAACTTGTCGGAGCTAATTTGGGTAGCCCTGACGCCGGCACGAGCAGTTCCCAATGCCGGCAGCAAGGAAGGAAGAAGGCGACGGCCAACCGCCGTCGCGCCGAGACTCCATCCGCCCCCGCTCCCTTTGTGCCACCTCAACCCCCCACCAATTCGTTGTGGACCCTTTTAGCTCAACTCAATTTGACCGATAGGTCTCAGATGACACCCGAGCAACTTGATTCACATTTGACAATGATACGGGGTCTCCGAAAAATATTGGGGATAGGGCCAGAGGACTAGTCTTCCACTGGGGTATTTTTAATTATGCAATTTTTAATTTGTAGGATTTTAATTATGTAATTTTTATTTTATAGAATTTTAATTATGTAATTTTTAATTTTTAGGATTTTAATTATGTAATTTTTAATTTTTAGGATTTTAATTATGTACTTTTTAAATTTTTTGTAATTTGTAATAGTATTCCGGGTATTTTTAATGTATTTTAATATTGTGGAAATGTTTTTATTTAAATTGAATAATAGAATGTTGGGACCATTGAGCATGTCCTTACGGAAGAGCATGGATGTGGGTGTTGTGCTGTTGGGGAAGAACAGGAAGTAAAAAATGAATAAAAGTGGTTCGCCACTTCCATGCTCTTAAGAGCATGGATGGGGATGCTCTAAGGTATAAGGAATAAATACCAATTTTCAGTTGCGACGACAGCCACACACAAAAACAGAGTGCTGATCAAAGATCTTACAGCTTGAGAGTAAACTACATCCATGGACACTAGGTTTACAAGGCTAATAATAATAAGAAAAACAACAAAGGATGCTGAGATAATAGCTCCGAGCCACAACCAGCTGCTTGAGCCGAAGACTCCAGTAACTGGTGTTGCCCCTGAAACACTTGGTTCGGACCAAATGTTTATCGGGAGTTTCTGGCTGTCTGTGGAGGGACTCGTATCCTAGTGACATAAGCTTGAATGTGCAGCTGAAGGCATACAACATCACAGGGAGTTCCAGACAACGGCAGGAGTAGATTCAGCATACCGACATCTGCAGACTTCTTGAACACAGCCACAAGGAGAACTCGAGGGGTCTTTTCATGTGCGTTTGAGAGGAAAATGAGAATGATGGATATGAAAGGTGTTATGCCACTTCCTCCACTCACCAACACTAGCATCTCATGCCTACAAAAGCACAATATTCAATCCAGAATCAATCTTAAAAGTAAAAGAGCTGCATCTTTCTTCTTCAAACCTTAGAAATGAAGTGTATGGAGGTGCGTAGGGTCCTTCCACGGATACTTGTAGATCTCCCAATTGAGACGGGGATGAAAGCTTCGAGTAGAGCTTCTGAGACCAGCTTCCTTCACATTTTATGACAATGCTGAGCTGGTTGGGATCAATATTCTTGTTTGAGGTTATAGTGTGTTGGAAAGAAATCAAGGGGGAATCAAATCACAAGCAAATAATCAAGGAGATATGAAATTGATTGTGATTAGTAATTTACCATGTAATAAGGTAATTAGAATTAGGGTGAATCTTTACCTTATTTGTATAGTCTCCTTCCTATATAGATGGATGTAAATCATGGAATACTTCAAGTTGAATGCAAAACAAAGCATTCCAATATGGTGAATGGATGCCATTGTAGTTTTGATATGCTCTTCACATTGATGAACATAACGCTTGATGGAGTATAATTTAGCCCTCAAACCACATAAATATTAAAAAAAATAATCAGTGTTGGTGTATCTATCTAATGATCAAGTGTTGAACAGTCTATACATAGCTCTTACTTGGATCTTTAGCAAAGTTCAGTTCCATAGCCCGGCAAGGTAGAACACGAGCAGAGATGACATGAATCTTCTGTTGGGATTGCAAGAATCTCAGAAACCGGTCGACCAAGAACAGGTACAATCCAGGGAGCATGATGCAAGAATACACGAATCCCACATGTAAAACGAAGAAGACTAAAAAAACAATGTATAAATGATGTGTGTAGAAGAACAGTTCAAACAGTTTTCGCCTGACATGAGAGATGCTTGCAATCCACATGACTGTTCCACAGAGAAGGGCTACTTCTCCAGCCACATTTGAAATTCCTGTTCTATTCCACTTCAGCATCTGCAAACTCTGAAAAGTCACTGCCGGATCCATTGCTTTTGTGTCGAATAAACTCTACAAATGCGCGTTTAATTGTCTATATACATACCTCGGAGATCAGGTCAGTATTAGCCCAGAAAACAACATAACACAGACCATGTGAGAGGAAGAGAGTTAGAACAGTTTGATATGCTCTTCACATCAGTCTTATATTTGATCCTTATTTTGTTGATGCCAAATAAATACGATAATTTGGATTTGCAGAGGGAAGAAGAAGTCAAGCTGGTGGAGCAAGATAAAGATTTTTTGGGTCCCTAGTTTTTTACTTTTCAAAGGCACCGAGCTACTCTTCAGCCTACCAGAAAAGGTACCAATTCATGTGATATATGTCAATTAGATAAGTGATGAATTCATTCACCAATTAATTACTCCACATATAGCCGGAGTTGGTGGAGAGCAGACTAAAAATGGAAGCGATTGAGATTAATGATGAGTGTTTGAGTTTGAAGAAGAATGTGGAGTTTAGAAAAATGAAGATGAAAGGATTTTTTGATGAGAAGAAGTCGATTTTAGTTGTGGAAGAGACATATACAGATTCTGATCCTTTTGCATATGAATATAGCCTCCTAACTCCCTTTGTTTTTCTCCCTCAAAACAGGTACAGGTACAGGTACTTATTAAAATAATTCAGTCATCATCTACATTTCGTTTCTTGAGATTTAAACATAATATAGCTGCAGTGCCAGTGTAAGTTCAGGTGTACTAGTGAACAGAGGGCGTGTCCCACGGGAATGGGCAGATTATACCAAAATTGAGAAGCTTCAATCCCATGAGATTGTTAGAGATTTTCCCCAAAAGGTTGTAAATATTGATATGTGATGTGCCAAGTATCATTTTCATTGTGAATAATAGTAACTGAATATGCAGGAGAAGCTTTCATCCATTGGAGTTGTGAACAATAATACTAGTAATATATTGAAGTGGCTATTATTCTCAGCCATCTCGCGGCCTCAGCCTATTGAATTTGTTGGAGTTATAAGGGGCAGAGAGCGGCTTGGCACGCTTGCTGGTGCCGTGGGGCTTCATCCAGAGGCAACCCTCTATGTTGAACAAATTCAAGATAAAAGTGCTCATTTAGCCAACACCACTCTTTACAATGATGCACATATGCTGGCCCATTATGCTCATATGAGGAAGGACCATATTCATATGATCATACTCTGGTATGTAATGTACCTTTTACTTTTCATGTCTCACTTCTTACAATAGTGTTCCTATCTTTGGAATTACTTATTAAGTACAAGTTTTAATGGTTAATTCCAGGTACTGTAGCTCGGCTGGAATGTTTCAACTTGGTAGATGGCTAATGAAAAATCTCTGATGCAGAGCTCTCTTTTCTTTTCTTTTCTTTTTTTCTGGGAGGGCTCTACTCTATATATAGTGAATCATGTCTCTGCCCTAAAGAAATCAAAGTGTGTTGCCATTTCATTAGGGAAAAATGTAGGAGGAGGAAAACCTATAGTATTTTGTAATTGTATCTTTTCTCTTATTTAGGGAAATTGAGAGGATGATAGATGAATTTAACCCTCTATTTTTTAAATTATACTGTCCCACAAATCGAGAATCTGCAAAGAAAAGATATACAGTACGAAATTGATTAAATGATTGGCCAGCGCAAAATAGTTGGATTTGGATCACCTGCTGTGCACCTCACATGAGAATTTTTTAATAATAAAAAAAAAATTATTTTTTTATTGTCATGTGAGGTGCACAGCACTGCTGTGCACCGTAGGTGATCCAAATCCAAAATAGTTACTACCCCAGTCTCTGCAGGCTGCAGCTGGTCGTCCGCATCTTGTCTAATACTCCCTCCCTCCCATTAAATATGCAACATTTACTTTTCGATACGAGATTTTATGTAGTGTTGTTTTGTGAGTTAATAAAGAGAGAGTAAAGTAAGAGAGAAGAAAAAGGAGAGAGAGTATTGTTTCCATTTTTAGAAACATTTCATTTTTAATGGGACAAACCAAAAAGAAAAACGTTTTATTTCTAATGGGACAGATGGAGTATTATATTCTAATTTGGATATCAGCTCACACTCAAAAGTCAAAACACAGGTCACACATCTCCCAACAGCAAAACGCTGTACACCCACGAGTATTATTAATTTGGCAATTTAATTAGTCCATTGTTAAGAGCACAATTCTCTTAACGAAGATTTCCCTGCCTTCGTCTTACGCGACACAACAAATCCGGCGCCCCGAACGTTGGGGTCGGCGGCTGATTCACGAACTGGCGCGGAGGAACGTTCTCCGTCGGCAGCTTTTAGATTTCGAGAGAGTGTTGCACAAGTTTGTGGGCAAAATAATTCTTCATTAATTGATCGAAAGAATAATGAAGGCCCTATTTATAATAATCTAAACCCTAGGGTTGGTTCGACCTAATCCTATACGTCGGGAAAGAACCAACAAAGAAAACCCGACGGAGCTTATAATACGCTCGACTCATTAATTGTTCAAAAAAGGAAAGAAAAATAACGTAATTAAAACAGAATAAAATAAGGCCAAAAATAACTAAACTAACAGCCTGCCTTCCGTCATTCCTTCCGGTCTTCTATCGAGCAGCTGGTGTGCGGTAGCGTTCCGGCTGCTTGATGTCTTTCCGCGGCCTCAACTTCCTCCTCGTATCCTCCTCTGTACTTTTCTCCAATTCCCCAACCGGAGCAGCTTCGACCTCGCCTTCTGTTGCTGCCGACGACGGAGGCGGAGGCATTGCAACCATGTCCCCCCCTATAGTACTCGCCGTCACTTGTGATTCCGTCGAGGCCGTAACAACTCCCCCTGCCTTAGAAACTTCCTTGTCCTCAAGGGAGAGGGTTGGGTAACGCTTCACCAGTTCCTCGAACGGCTCCCATGACGGTGATTCCGTCCCGTCTGACCACCGCACTAGCACATGCTCCACCGCATCCCCCTTGTGCCACAACGTCTTGGAGTCCAGAATAGCTACTGGGTGGGCCACGGGCCTATTCCCGACGAACGTCTCCGGTAAGGGAACGACGGGGTCGTCTTTAACGAAAGCTCGCAACAGGCTAACGTGGAACACGTCATGTATACGACTGCCCTCCGGCAACCGTAGCTTGTATGCAACGGGTCCTATTCTCTTCACCACTTCAAAGGGCCCGTAGAAACGTTTCGCCAACTTCGCCGAGATGGGCTTTGCCACGGAGTGCTGCCGATAAGGCTGCAACTTCAGCCATACAAAATCGCCCACGTCAAATTCCACGTGGCGACGGTGCCGATTGGCCATCGCGGTCATCCGCTGCTGGGCGCGGGACAAATTATTTCGGAGCTGGACAAGCAGCTCTCCCCGCTCCTTGATTAGTTCTGCGACGCACGGAGGTGTCTTAGCCGATGGCACGGAAGCGACCAACAACGGCGGCTCCCGACCATATAATGCCCGAAATGGTGAGGTGCCGAGGCCTGCGTGGTGGAAACAATTGAGCGCCAACTCGGCCCAAGGTAGGAAATTGGACCACGTCGATGGTCTGTCCGATGTGAACGCTCTTAGGTACTGTTCCAACCCTTTGTTGCGAATCTCGGTCTGGCCATCCGATTGCGGGTGATAAGCCGTAGTGAAATTCAATTTGGTCCCGCTTAGCCGAAGGATTTCCTCCCACACGGCGTTAAGAAAGACCGAATCCCGGTCCGAAACCAACGTCTTCGGGAATCCGTGGTGACGAACCACAGTGTTAACGAATAAATGGGCCACCCGTAAGGCGTCGAATCGAGTGGGTAGCGCCGCGAAGTGGGCGTACTTGGAGAGTCTATCGACCACCACCATGATCGTGGTGTACCCTCGCGATTGGGGCAGTCCCGTGACAAAGTCCATGGAAACATCGTCCCACACTTGGGAGGGGACCAGCAATGGTTGCAGGAGCCCGGCTGGCCTTTGAGTCGAGTATTTGGTGGCCTGGCAAACTGCGCATGCGTCCACGAATTTCCGCACCTCCTTTCGCATTTTAGGCCAAAAGAATCCCGCCGCCAACAAGCGGAAGGTACGCTCATGACCCGGATGACCCGCCATCGGGGTACTATGGTGTTCTTCCATCAACAATCTCCTCAATTTCGATGCTTGGCTAACTAAAATCCGTCTGTTGAAATAAATTAAGCCGTCGGCGAAGGCGAATTGAGGGGGTGCCTCCGCCGAATGAATCCGCGTCGCGAGCTCCCGCAATTCGGGCAGAGACGCTGTTTCACGCCGTAAGGCGTCTAGCAGCTTTGGCGTCGGGTGCGCGACGGCGGTGAGGCACGCTGTATCGGACGCCTGGTCCTCTGCATTCTCCGCAGGGGCCTCCTCCGCGCCCTGCGTCTCACTCACCGGATCCGGCTCTTCTCTCCTTGACAACGCATCGGCCGCCCGATTTAGCGCTCCCTTCTTATATTCTATGCGGAAATTGTAGCCCATTAACTTCCGGACATATAATTGTTGATCGGGTGTTTGGACCACCTGTTGTAGCAACTCTTTCAAACTCTTCTGATCGCTACGAATTACAAATTCCCGTCCCAACAAATACTGACGCCATTTCTGCACAGCCTCCACAATGGCATATAGCTCCTTATGGTAAGTCGAGGCGACACGACGACGGGGACCCAACTTGCGGCTGAAGTAAGCAATGGGATGGCCGCCCTGTATTAATACCGCCCCGATCCCCAGGTCCGAGGCATCCGTTTCGACGTAGAAGGTCTTGGTGAAATCCGGTAGACGTAACACTGGCGTCGATGTCATCGCCCCTTTTAGAGCCTCGAAGGCGTCGGTGGCTGCCTGGGTCCATTCGAAAGCCTCTTTTTTTTAGAAGATCCGTTAGCGGGGCCGCGATCACGGCATAATTCGCGACAAAGCGTCTATAGTACCCCGTTATGCCCAAGAACCCACGGAGTTGTCTGACATTCCGTGGAGACGGCCAAGCGGTCATGGCCTCAATTTTCCGGGGGTCCGCCTTCAATGTTCCGTCTGCAATTAAGTGTCCCAAATACTCAACAGTCGTGCAGCAGAATGAACATTTCGACAATTTGACATAGAATTGATGAGCTTTCAGGAGCGATAGTACCTCTGTCAAATGTTCGCAGTGCGACGCCAACGTGGGGCTATAAACCAAGATGTCATCAAAAAACACAATGACGAAACGTCGCAGAAGAGGCTGGAAGATACTGTTCATCGCGGCTTGGAAGGTAGACGGGGCATTTGTGAGGCCGAAAGGCATCACCAAGAACTCAAAATGTCCGTCATGCGTTCGGAAAGCCGTTTTAAAGATGTCTGCATCATGCATTCTGATCTGGTGATAACCCGACCGTAAGTCGAGTTTAGTGAAAAACTTAGCCTTGCCCAATTCATCAAACAGTTCGTCTGCGGTAGGAATGGGGAACTGATTGGAGACCGTCGCTAAATTCAACGCGCGGTAATCGATACAAAAACGAAAGGTCCCATCTTTTTTTCGAATTAGTAGTACCGGGGAAGAGAAGGGACTCTGGCTTCGTTGTATAATCCCCTGAGATAACATATCCTTCACCTGCCGCTCAATTTCATTCTTCTGGAAGTACGGGTAGCGATATGGTCTAACATTGACCGGTTTCGTGCCCGGCAGCAAGTGTATCCTGTGGTCGAACGGCCGGGGCGGGGGCATGCCGCCAGGGACGTCAAACACGGCCTTATGCGCTTCAAGGACAAGCCGGCACTCCTCCGGGACATCCGGGGGAAAGTCTGTGGTCGACGCGGCGTCATCGGGGGCCAAGGCGACGATTTCATAGAATTCGTGGGTCGAGGACGATGCCGTCAATAGGGCTAAGCAATGTAAGGAGATCTGTTGCGGTCCCGGTCTACTTCCCTGTAATATCACCGTTTTATTGTCTCGTTTGAACTCCAGTGTTTTTCCTACAAAATCCGCAGAGATCCGACCCAACGATTCCAGCCAATCCATCCCGAGAATGACATCCCAACCATGGACATCGAGGATGTGTAAATCCGTCAAAAATGCCGTCCCCTGTATCGATAGCTTCGTCCCCCGCGCAATGTGCGAACATATAAGTGATGACCCATTTCCCACGTAGACACGGAAAGGGCGAATACTAGATAGCTGTAGTTTCAGGTTCTCGGCGAAACGGGAGTGGACGAAATTGTGTGTACTCCCGGTGTCAATTAGAATTCGCACCCTTGTGACTCCTAAATCCCCTTCGACTTGGAAAGGGACCGACCGATTCCCACCCGTTAGAGAGTGAAGGTGGGAGATATCCTCAGTAATCAACTCCTCGTCCTGGGGTTGGTCCTCGAGCTCCTGTCCAGACCCTTCCCAGTCCTCGTCGCCCACGTAACAGAGCAATCTGGTAGCGCATACGTGCCCCGGTGTATACTTCTCCGGGCAATGCCAGCACAACCCCTTGCGCGAGCGCTCCGATTTCTCGGCATTAGACACGCGAATCGGGGTAAAACGAGGCCGCTGCTGCTCCGGGGGTTGCTGGCCTGATTTCGGTGCCTGGGACGAACTGCCGCCCGATGCGGGGGGCAGCATGGCTGGCTGGCGCGTATCCCTCGCAGGCCACTGCCTTTTCTGCGAAGCGGTCTGCTGGTATCGCTGGTCTTGGTTCGCGGCTAAGCGCAGGGCCAGAGCCATGGCTTCGGCCAACGACTGCGGCTGTTGCAGCTCGACTTTTTCCTGAATCGGCATCTTAAGCCCCTCTATGAAAACGGGAATTAAAATGTAATCCGGGACCCCTTCCACCCGGTTCAAATACTTCTCGAACGTGTCGTGATACTCTGCGACCGATCCCGTCTGCACTAATTTGGCCAATGGCCCAATGTAATTCCGGAAACTCTGCGGATCGAACCGATGTCGAACATCTTCCAGAAACTCAGTCCATGTGACATATCGGTTGTTGTTTCTGTAGTTAAAGATCCACTCCGCCGCAGGGGGGTCGAAGAGCATTACTACGTAGTGGAGACGATCCTCATCCGGCATCATGATGTGATCGAAATAATACTCGACCCTGGATATCCAGTTTGTAGCGTCGGACTCGTCGAAATGCGGGGCGCGCATTTTGACCCCGTGATGAGATTCGGGACCCTGTTGATAGTGGCCTCGGTCTCGAGGTACTGGCGGGTCCCAGCACGACGCGCGGCGTCGAGGGTCTCGCCACCCCTGTTGGCGTGCCGCTGGCGGGTCCCAGTTGGACAGGCGGCGGGGTTGATATGGCACCATTCGATTATCACCAGGCCCCTCGTGTTGCCACCAGTCACCCCGCCTCTGATCCTCACGACGTGAGATACTCCCACGTCTGCCTCCCCTCGCACCCCTCCGGTCGCGAAACCCTAGCAGGCGGTGGCGAGGGTTCGGGCCACGTTGGGCCTCCTCCAATTCTCTGTAGTCCGCGTACTCGCGATCCTCCGAATCATAATCATCGTCTGGGGGATCGATCTCGCGTGCGTGCGGAGACTCCAAGCTATTTACCCTTACTTCTAATTGGTCAAAGCGTTCCATAATTCGATCAAATCCCTGGGTGAACGGGTCGATCGTCCCCATGGTCGGCCTCTGCTGAGCGGCGGCCGATGTTTCCCCTCTCGGTGGTGGTCTGGGCGGACCACCGTTGTCACGGCGGTTCCCCACTGGCGGCCGACGTACCGACCCGCTTACCAATTCTTGGGCGTTCCCCCCTGTCAGAAACGGCGGGGAGCGCGGAACGTCGTCAACAGAATCCATGAGTTCGAGATGAAGCACCAGTTGTTAAGAGCACAATTCTCTTAACGAAGATTTCCCTGCCTTCGTCTTACGCGACACAACAAATCCGGCGCCCCGAACGTTGGGGTCGGCGGCTGATTCACGAACTGGCGCGGAGGAACGTTCTCCGTCGGCAGCTTTTAGATTTCGAGAGAGTGTTGCACAAGTTTGTGGGCAAAATAATTCTTCATTAATTGATCGAAAGAATAATGAAGGCCCTATTTATAATAATCTAAACCCTAGGGTTGGTTCGACCTAATCCTATACGTCGGGAAAGAACCAACAAAGAAAACCCGACGGAGCTTATAATACGCTCGACTCATTAATTGTTCAAAAAAGGAAAGAAAAATAACGTAATTAAAACAGAATAAAATAAGGCCAAAAATAACTAAACTAACAGCCTGCCTTCCGTCATTCCTTCCGGTCTTCTATCGAGCAGCTGGTGTGCGGTAGCGTTCCGGCTGCTTGATGTCTTTCCGCGGCCTCAACTTCCTCCTCGTATCCTCCTCTGTACTTTTCTCCAATTCCCCAACCGGAGCAGCTTCGACCTCGCCTTCTGTTGCTGCCGACGACGGAGGCGGAGGCATTGCAACCATGTCCCCCCCTATAGTACTCGCCGTCACTTGTGATTCCGTCGAGGCCGTAACATCCATTCACTGCATCTTATTATACCAAATGCAAAACTTGCATCCATTCTAATCAGAGTTGGTTAATTTTCAATTAGAATGTACGAAATACTAGTATTGTTTTTTTCGCAAATTAAAATCAGTCATCAGAAAAAAATCGACAAATTCTCTCATTAATTATATAAGTACTCTAGTTAATTTGCAAAAGAGTGAACTATATCAAAAGTCCATAACGTTTCCATTTATTTCACTGCAGATCTCTAGCAAAAAAAATATCGACAGACAACCATAACCTTAAACATAATCACATATCGTGTTTTTTCTGACTATGTAGCCCTTAAGCCCTAAAAGGGCATTCCGGTCATTTCAGGGAACCTTCTGACAGTGGCGGCCTGCATACTACAACTTTTACTGTTCCTGACACAAGTGATGGTTGGCGATGGGACATATTGTGCAGCCATTTCGTATTCTTTACCTATACACTTGGAGCGATAATATGACTGAAATGATCAACTTTGGAAAATTCCCCACATTATTATGAGTCAAAGATCTCAACATATTCCAACGTTCATTGTCCAAACTATATTACTCCACATTATTTATTATTTTTTGTTATTGGCTGATCAAGGCATAAGCTACGGTGGAGCTGCAGCTTGATCAAGGAACAAAGAGAGATAGCTTGATCAAGGAGAAAAGGAGAAAGAAGAGACAGCTTGATCAAGGAGGAAGGAAAGTAGTCGTTAAAGGCGGTTATCAATTACGTGCTAAATCAACAGTTACTAGCCGTTTGATGTTTAGTTCATAGCAGTTGTAACCGATTAAGTAGTGAAGCTCTTGTTCACTCACTTGATTCTTGATGTGTATAAATAGATTAGAGAGATCTTTGTAGAGATATGCTTATAGTTACTTCTTGAGTTTAATAAAAGGATTCCCATACAATTCTCTCAAATCGTCTTCCATCTTCTTCCCTCAAAGGTAGCTTGTTCTTGTTCGATCATTTCGCTTAGTTCTACAACAATTGGCGCCGTCTGTGGGAAAGGCGATTGATTGATCAAAGTAACTGCAACAATGGCAGCAAGGCTCGAGGCAGAGAAGTTTTCAGGAAAGAACGGTTATGGCTTATGGAAAATGAAGATGAGGGCGGTTCTGGTGCAGCAAGGCCTGGCTGCAGTTCTGACTTCGACTGAATCAGATGGAAAGGGAAAGGCTCCTGCACTAGATGAGAAAGCTCAAGCAAAATTCGATGAGATGCAGTTGAAAGCTCATAGTGCGGTCATTTTATGTCTGGGAGACAAAGTGCTGCACGAAGTTCAAGGTGAGACCACTGCATCTGGCATTTTGAAGAGGCTTGATGATGTTTACTTGGCCAATTCTTTGGCCAACCGCTTGTATATGAAAAGAAGATTCTATTCATATAGTTTTTCAGAGGATAGGTCGATTGTGGAGCAGTTGGAGGATTTCTGTAAAAGAGTTGATGATCTTGAAGCTGTTGATGTCAAGACCAATGATGAAGATAAGGCTATCTTGGTTCTCAATGCCTTGCCTAGCTCCTATGATCAGTTGAGAGATGCTATTCTCTATGGAAGAGACAAAGCTATCACCTATAATGAGGTATATTCTGCACTCATGGCTAAAGAATTGCAGAGAGGCAGTTCAAGAAATTCTGAGTCTCAGCCCGAGTCACTCAACATCAAGAAGTGGAACAAAAAAAATTCAAGAAGAGGGCTGTGAAGACCAAGCCTGATTGCTCTGGGATGAAAGAAACTAGATCTTGCCACTGGTGCAAGAAACCAGGGCATTTAAAGAAGGATTGTTTTGGCTGGAAAAAGAAACTAGCCTCAGAAAACAAGTCTCACACAAATGTGATCAGCAGTGATGGAGAAGATGCTGCTGAAGTCATGAATGTGATGGACAGAATTGAAAGAGGTTCATGGATCATGGACTCTGGGTGTTCCTTCCACATCTGCCCCCACCTTGACTGGTTTCATGATCTGGTGCAATGTCATGGATCAGTTCTGCTGGGCAATAATAATTCTTGCATTATCAGAGGCATTGGGAGTATAAAACTGAGGCTGAATGATGGATCAGTTAAGATTCTCTCTGAAGTGAGATATATCCCAGAAGTAAAGAGAAATCTTGTGTCTCTTGGTACTCCTGAAAGAAAGGGTTATTCATTTATCTCTGAGAATGGAGTAATGAAGGTTTACAAGGGGCAGCTGGTCAAGATGGTGGCTCAGAGAGGTGGAAGCTTGTATTATTTACAGGCTACTGCAATCATTGGTGAAACTAATGTCACTACAAGATCAGATATAAGGCAGTGGCATCTCAAGCTGGGACATCCAGCTGAAGGCACTCTAAGGGCCTTGATCCAGAAGAAGCTGATTGGAGTTAGCAGCCAAGAGAAAATGGAGAGATGTGAGGATTGCTTGCTAGGAAAAGCAAAGAAAGTTTCATTTCCAACAGGTAATCACTCTTCATCTTCCCCTCTTGATTACATTCATTCAGATTTATGGGGTCCATCACCAATCAAGAGTCTTGGTGGAGGAAAGTACTACATGTCTATCATAGATGATTTCTCAAGAAAAGTATGGGTCTATATCTTGAAAGAAAAATCAGAGGCTTTCCACACATTTAAGAACTGGTGCAGGGAGATGGAGACTGAAAAAGGCAGAGTTCCTAAAGTGCTCAGAACTGACAATGGCTTGGAGTATTTGTCAAAGGAATTTGATACATTCTGCAGGGATAAAGGGATTAGGAGGCATAGAACCGTTTCTGCAAATCCACAGCAGAATGGTATTGCAGAGAGGATGAACCGCACACTGCTGGAAAGGGTGAGGTGTCTACTGTCATCTTCTGGTATTGAGAAGCAGTTCTGGGCAGAAGCTGTGAGCACAGCAGCTTACCTGATCAACAAGTGTCCTTCGTCAGCCATAGGGGGTTCAATACCAGATGAGAAATGGTATGGTTCAGAGCCTAATTACTCCATATTGAAGCCTTTTGGATGCAAGGCATTTGCACACTTAAAGCAAGGGAAATTGAATGCCAGAGCTTTGCAGTGTGTTATGATAGGCTATCAGAGAGGAGTAAAGGGGTATAGGCTTTGGTGCATAGAGCCTGGAAACCAAAAGGTGGTGATCAGTAGAGATGTTGTCTTTCTTGAGGACAACATGCCATTTCTGACCAGCAAGAATCATGAAAAAGCAGATGGAGCAGCAACTGAGAGAAATAATGATAATTCCCCACTGATTAAAATACAAGATGTTTCATCTGATGTTGCAGGAGTAGAAGTTGATGAAGCAGGTGGAGGATTTCAAGGGAATCATGAGAATGAGCCTACAGATCAGCAACAACCAGGCAGTCAACAAGAATATCAATTGGCTAGGGACAGACCAAGAAGAGCCAATGTGAGGACATTAACAAGATTTGATGACTATGAGATGCTCTATTATGCTCTACGTGTAGCTGAACAACTGGAAGCTACTGAACCTGGCTCCTATACTGAGGCAATGAATGGACCAGAGAGAAATCAATGGATTCAAGCTATGAAAGAGGAAGTTGACTCTCTGATAAGTAACAAAACCTGGATCTTGGTTGAGAAGGCAGAATTCAGAAAGATTATTGGATGCAAATGGGTATTCAAGAAGAAAATAGAATCTGCAGATGCTCAGAAAGTCGGGTTTAAAGCAAGACTTGTTGCAAAGGGCTTCAACCAAGAAGAGGGGATAGATTTTAATGAAGTCTATTCTCCAGTTGTAAAGCACAACTCCATTCGAGTGCTACTAGCAGTGGCAGCTAAGAGGGGTTGGGAGCTGGAGCAAATGGATGTCAAGACAACTTTTCTGAATGGAGACCTTGAGGAAACCATTTACATGGCCCAGCCACAAGGTTTTGAGGTCCCTGGTTCTGAGCATAAGGTGTGTATGCTCAAGAAAAGCATTTATGGTCTTAAACAATCCAGCAGGCAATGGTACTTGGAGTTTGGTGAGAGTTTGTCAAATCTGGGCTTTTCTAGATCACTATATGATAGCTGTGTATTTGTGAAGAAGCAGAAAGACAAGGCACCCATCTATCTACTTTTATATGTAGATGATATGCTGATATCAGGTCCTGACATGGAGGAGATAAGGAAAGTGAAACAGCAGCTCAAGTAGTCTGAGTCACAATAGCCTACCAATGGCTCCTCCTCAGCTCCATCTACATCAGTAAACAATATGCTCAGCTTATCTGCACCTACAAGATATCTGAGTGTTCATTTAAGACCACTCCAGTGTTGTCTGCCAAAATCTGCCATATATCTGCTTGTCGTGCTTATAGCATGAGCTATGTCAGGTCTTGTACATATCATTAAGTACATCAAGTTGTCTACAATATTGGAGTAAGACACTAACTCCATTTCCTTCCTTTCTTCATCAGTTTTGACTCTCTGATCTGCTGACAGCTTAAAATGCATAGCCATTGGAGTTGCAATACTCCTCATGTTATCAACTCCGAATTTCTTCAGGGTTTTGTGAATATAATCAGTCTGGAATAGCCATAGCTTCTTCTTGCTTTTATCTCTGATTATATCCATTCCAAGGATTCTTCTTGCATTGCCAAGATCCTTACTGGTTACATTTTTACTTTGTTTGGATCAGCCATATGTTGGAAGTCAAGTCTGCAAAATGTGGTTGCTTTATCAACAACTGAAGCTAATATATGTCCTTGACTTCAGCAGTGAAAGAAGCAAAGTGGCTACTTGGACTCATAGTCTCAGCTAGAGCATGCGCGCTATTCAGCCCTCGGGTAATATTCATCATTATCATACTTATCTTTTATGTCTGGATTCATCTTTCACTCTTTCTAACTAATTTTGGTTACATTGATGATCTACTGTATGTTTTAATAAATCAAGAGATTGGTCATGCTTGTATGTGCAACAAAAACAAGAAGCTTTTCCTGATTTAGACGTTGGCGCAGGTTCTTTAGTGGATGTTCTGCAATGGCCGCGGGTCTGAAGAAATTTGGCAAACCCTGATGGTTCTTTTGTGTATCTTATGTTTTTACAACAATGCAGAAACAAGGTTTAGTTCATGTGATGGAAGATGGAGTATTAAATTTGATTTTGAAAACTATCTGATGCACATTTATCAGAACATCCTGTTGGAACACAAAATTTATTGCTAATACATTACATTTCTGTAATCTCTGGGCATATATAGTACGATTAAATTCAGTGTACCAAAACATATGGCTCTATAACTAAACTTTCCAAGATTCCATCATCACCATCCAAATCTTCCTCCATTCACAAAAAGTCGATCTTATAACTTATTTATATTTCCTTCCACAATTTTGTTGTCATTATTACAACAATTAATCGTCAAGTTGACATCATGTACCATGTCTCAACTCTTTTTCTAATTTGATGAATGACGACCACAAAAGAATTGACACATATTGCACCTTTTTTAGAGAGACCCACCACTAACTCAGGTAGTTTTTTTTACGCCATATTAAAATATAATATTATAGAAATAAATTGATAAGAAGCAAGAAGTCAAACAATTTTACAAAAAAGAGCCAATTCAAGATTGTGAGATCTATTGAAATTGCACTCATAAATTAGTTGGTGACAACCAACTATCACACATTCTAGACGAATAGATTAGATGTATATATGTTAGTTCTTTATTACTCCATCTCGTTTGATAGTATTATGAGCATTTATTAAATGAGGAATAAGTAAATATAGTTTCTTGCACCTTCACACTTGATAAAGAATAAACAGAACAGTTATAAGTGCTGGCAGCTCTGCTGAGTACTATTAGTAGTACTATTTTTTTTCACAAAACTTAGTTAACTACTGGTGCTGATAAAGCTGGCAGTTTTGTCACTACATCAAAAAGGTGCTAAACTTATGAAGAATTTGTCAAAAATTTAATGCCACATTAAATCTGCACATGCCAAGCTTCCCTAGTCAAACTTTAGCTGAAGGATGAAGCATTTTCACCCATGTTTTTACTGCTTATATAGTGTGCGTGAAATAGTTTTCCAAATCTTTCAAAAAAAAAAAAAAAAAAGAGTTGCTTCTTTTGGATTAAAAATATCAAAATCTTGAATTAGTACAAAACCCACAAGATTCTCAGCCTCGACCTTTTCAAGTGTCCATTTCTGGCATCCATTTCTCACAGAGTCCAAGTCCTTTCCTTGTTGAATTCTATCCTTTTCATTTTATTTTCCCAAGAATTTCTGGATTTTATTCACAACAATTTCCTCAAGCTCTTATGGCTGGACAATTATTTCTACTTGTTCTATTTTTAACTACTTCCACTGCTTTCACTCCTGAAGATAACTTTCTCATCAGCTGTGGATCCGATTCTAGCTCAGAGATCGTTTACAACAGACACTTTATTGGGGATTCTTCAGACAAAGGTTCATCTTTTCTGTTGGAAGGTAAATCATCTTCTCTCAAGAATCCAAATTCAGATGTTATTTACAGCACAGCTCGAGTTTTCACTTCTGCTTCGAGCTACACTTTCAATATCAAGAAACTTGGGACTCATTTGGTGCGTCTGCATTTCTCTCCTTTTACCTCTCGGAATTATAATCTCAAAAATGGGAAATTTGGTGTTTCTGCCAATGGGATTTCGCTTTTAACCACTTTTAGTGCTAATGTTACTGTTGTGAAAGAGTTCTTTGTCATGGTAGATAGAGATGAGCTTGAGATTGTGTTCACACCTGATGATGATTCAGATTTTGCATTTGTAAGTGCAATTGAGGTTTTCTCAGCACCCAAAGATTTCTTCATTGATTCTGTTGAGATAGCATTGATTAGCCCTCAAGAGATTAGTGAGTTTAAGCAGAATATCTCAAACCAAGTTTTGGACACTGTTCATAGAGTTAATGTTGGAGGTTTGTTGTTAACACCTTTTAATGATACACTTTGGAGGACTTGGATTCCTGATGAGGATTTTCTGGTGATTAAATCTGCTGCTAAGGTTGCTAGGACTAGTGATCCTCCTAACTACCAGCAGGGCGGGGTGACTAGGGAGGTCGCCCCCGACAACGTGTACATGACTGCACAACAGATGAATGTATATAATGGGAGTTTGGTGAATCATTTCAACATAACATGGGATTTCCCAGTGAGCTCAGAGGGCGCTATGCATTTGGTTCGTCTGCATTTCTGTGATATCGTGAGCGTTTCCCTCAGCATGTTGTACTTCAACATATATATTAATGGCGTTACTGCATACAAGGATGTGGATCTGTCTGTGCTTGCATTTCATAGGCTTGCATCTCCTTACTACATTGACTTCGTTGTGAAGAATATGAGGGGTTCTGGTGTTGTTCGGATCAGTGTTGGCCCCTCAGATTTGAGCAATACCATGAAGAAGAACGCCATTCTCAACGGGGTGGAGATCATGAGAATGGTCAATTATGTGTCTCCTTCGCCCCCAAAGTCTAAGAATGGTGGCAAGTGGATCGTGTTGGGCTGTGTCGTTGGTGGAGTTCTCGTGCTGAGTTTGGCTGTTGTAACGGTTGTAGCCATATTGAGATGCAAGATCAGGAAGCCCAAGCCCAAGACAAGGCATGCGGAGAGCACAACAGTCTGGGCTTCTCTTCGTATATTTGGTGGTAGCAGCTCCCACGCCACAATATCTCAAGGCACAGCCCTGGCCTCTCCAGGCCCGTACGGCTACTATGGTCTGAAGATCCCATTTGCCGATCTACAGCTTGCTACCGATAATTTTGACAAGAATTTGATAGTTGGCTCGGGTGGTTTTGGCATGGTCTATAAAGGGGTGCTAAAAGTCGACATAAAAGTGGCTGTGAAGCGAGGCGTGCCTGGCTCGAGGCAGGGGCTCCCTGAGTTTCAAACTGAAATTACTGTACTATCCAAGATTCGCCACCACCATCTTGTCTCACTAGTAGGCTACTGTGAGGAACAATCCGAGATGATACTTGTTTACGAGTACATGGAGAAGGGGCCGTTGAGAAACCATCTCTATGGTAGCGACTTGCCACCTTTATCTTGGAAGCAGCGGCTTGAGATATGCATCGGGGCGGCCAGAGGGCTTCATTACCTTCACACCGGCTCAGCCCAAGGGATCATTCACCGTGACATCAAATCGACAAACATTCTGCTCGATGAAAACTGTGTTGCCAAGGTTGCTGATTTTGGCCTTTCAAAGTCGGGGCCGTGCCTAGACGAGACTCATGTAAGCACTGGCGTCAAAGGTAGCTTCGGCTACTTAGATCCTGAATATTTCAGGAGACAGCAGCTCACTGATAAATCAGACGTCTACTCATTCGGGGTTGTGCTCTTTGAGGTTCTTTGTGCTCGACCTGCAGTGGATCCATTACTAAACCGTGAGCAAGTAAACTTAGCTGAATGGGCAATGGAGAGGCACAAGAAGGGGATGATCAATGAGATCATAGATCCTAATCTCATGGGTCAGATCAAGCCGAACTCCCTCAAGAAATTTGGTGAAACGGCTGAGAAGTGTCTGGCTGAATATGGTGTGGATAGGCCAACTATGGGAGACGTGCTGTGGAATCTGGAGTACGCGTATCAGCTACAGACTAACGAGAGGCCAAGGGAAGAAGAGCAACGAGCAACAGATGGTGATGGTGAAGCACATGTGTTTGTTCCATTGAGGCGTGCAGACATTGATGGGGATCGGGATTGTGATGGTGGTTCGGACATTTCAACGAGCCGTGTTTTCTCCCAGCTCTTAACCAATGAAGGTCGCTAGATCACCGGATAAAGTAACAAGTTGCACTGGTGCTGTAGGCATACTTTTCCTTGGTTTGAATGTTAGTAGCTACTATTTTTGAGGCCAATGTAACATGCACTAAGAATTGCCTGTCGCAACTTAATACCAAGACATTTTGGACTCTTGATCTTGCGAGTTGTTGTAATATGTTTATGTAACATTTGAAAATTAGTAATAGATTGTCGAACAGAGTTCTTAGCATGTACTGTACAATTTTACTACACAGATGAGGAATGAATATCAAGAGAGCTATTGTCACGAACAAATACCAGATTAATTCGTATCAGAAGCTAATGACAGTGTATTCATTTGCTAGGGAAACCATAGTGAACAATTGGATGGGTAAGTTAGTAACTAGTACTGTACTTAAAAAGTAATTGAGAAACACTAAAATAAGAAGCCTAAGTGTGAAACTTTGATGATACAAAAGAAGCTCACTCCACATGCATATGCATAAAATTATTCAAAACAGAACCTAGTGCTCGCACAAGTCACAACAACTTGATCAATTCCCTCAGATTTTTGTTACTTCTTCATCCTCTCAGCATCCGGTTGAACATATAAGCATCAATGTGCGCATCGTCAGCTATTTTAAGTGACGAAACAGCCTGAGCAGCAAGATGACCAGCAGATAAACCCACAGAGCCCCATCCTTGTTCAGACAAATATTGAGGGTAGACATCTCTTCCAAAGCGATGATCAGATGTGACCATCGGGTTAGAGTTACACCAGTGACTCCACATGTGCCCATATCTGTGAGCATCAGAAACCAATCCAATATTGTCAAGGGAACACATGGGGAGATCTTGGTAAGGAACCAAAGAGTGTCCCCCAACAATGATGTCCATGTTGTTAGCATGATCCCACGAGGCCAGCCCCTCATCCTTCTCCAACATTAGTTCACTTGAATCGTCCGAGTCTTCGCCAAGTAGAACATGCAGAGCAACCGCCTCTGCTATGGCAGCACCTTCGTCAAGTCTTTATTGTTCGTCTTTCTTTTTCTGTTTCTTTTTTTCTAGCTCAGAACGGATCGCGGCAGAAGTAGCCAATGCCTTCTCCAAGCGTCTCCTTTTCTTCTCAGCCTGTTTAATTCGATCAATTTTGTCTTTCACCTGCTTCTTCTTGCCTTTCCTTACACCAGCAGTGACTTTAGCAACCTTCCATGATATCCAATCACACTCAACTCAAACCCTATTGCTACACTTTCCTAACAACCTAATTTCTTTCCAGAATATCCTCTTTGTTTTCCCTAGTATACTCCCCTATGGCATATACATTACCTAAGCAATATTTGTTTCATTTCTTTTCGAAATACGTTATTGAGTGCTTTAGTGAACTAAAATTTAAAACTTGGAAACAATAAAGCAGTAAATCTATAGAACTTACACCTACACCTACACCCACTCAGGTCTGAATGAATACCTCATCTTGCGCACACTACATTCCCAAAAAGAAATAACAGGAGATAAAAGAAGTGAAAACTGGTAAGCATTCATTAATCCTGTCTTCATCATTGCTCTCAACCTTTCACAACCCTTTGCCACCCACTAACAGAACAGTTAGAAGAGTAACTCAATTAATACGAGAGGTAACAGTTCTTTTCCGTCTCAAAAAATTCACATGGCCTTCCCCCTGCAATAAACAAGAATAACCTCTGCATATACACAACAGCTAACAAGAAGAAATGCAGAATTCAAGGAAAAACAGCAACTTAAATATATGGGCTACGTAATTACAAATGGGAAATGCTAAACAGTAACTTACTGTAACACACAAATAACTACCAATTGAGACACATACCTACATAAATGCCTTGGAATTAATCAAGAAAAAAAATGCCAAGGACAATATTGACTAGTGACACAAAACAACATGAGGCAAGAAGTAACATGACAAAAGCATACTTTAATCTACCATAAGCCACTGGAGAGATTATGACACAGCAATTCCAGAAATATAAGAATTTTAAGTATACCGCGTCCAATACAATTAAGTCGACATACAGATTGACTAGATAAAGGAAAAACAAATGCATATTGCATGGTGAAGTCATACTGAAATGTAGATAAGCCGTACTTGGAGTTATTACAAAATAACCGTTTTGGGACTGCGTCATGAAAAGTTTACACGCCATTTCTTATTCAAAGTCTTCTAGATACCAAAATAGCACGTAAAAAATCTTTCTTTACACAGATAAAACATTATAAAACAACTATCGCCCAGCTGAGCTAGAATAACTACCTAACCTTAATCAAATAGGTAACTCGAGTATTAATTAAGGAATTGATTCACATATTGTGTCTACATTCTATGCAATCCGAACATAAACATATCCCAAAATCTAAAAGGGAACATTTATGCCGCTCATTGGACTGGATACTTCTATTTTTGGATATTACCAATAATAAACCCTAATTCAATTCCATAATTCAATAAGCAAAAACTCTTTCAATTTGACATACGATCCACTCAGCCTCAATGCCCGAAATTCAACCCTACACCTATGAATTGCATAATAAATCATTCAGAACCAGCTAAAAAGATATTAGAAGCAGACCTGGTGGAATCAAGGAGAATGAAGGCGGCCTCCGGACAAAAATCAGAAATAAAAATTGAAAAAATAAAATAGATAAAAATAAAGAAATGAAGAGAAGTGTGTTTGGACCTCTGCAATCAGTGGCGCGTTGAGAGAGAAATGAGATAAAATAACTGATCACATGAGAATGCCGGTGAGATGAGACGGGGATGAGTAGGAGAAGGAAGGTAGTTTTGGAACAGCAAAGAGAAGCTACCACGTGCCGGTTCAAGGAAGTGATCCACAACTCATGCTTTTTCAATCTTACAAAGGAAATCAAAATAGTTGATTGTACATCTATCTATATAGAAAATTTTAATTTTAACATAATTGTTACCAAAATCTTTAGTGATGATCCAGGAATTGTTAAGGGTGGTAGTAGCTCAATTGTTGGGAGCTAAGTTTATTTTATTTGTCAAGTGTTCCTATCAAATTATTTACTTCCCCATCCTATAACATATATATCTCTCCTACTTTACTAATTTTGCATTAAAATCTTTGTCATTTAAAATGTTTCTATTTTTTAGAAATGGTGGAAGTATTTAAATTTCTTATTATCCGAGAACATGAAAATTCTGTGTAAGATAAGTAGTAGTACATACACCGGAAGTTGCACTTGTAATAAATAATGTACATGGAATCGACGGCCACTTTGGTAAGATGAATTTATACAGAGCTGTGTGAAGATGATTTGATTGTGTTGGAATCCTCTAAAAATGGACAGCGGGCGGCATGCAGAGCTTCTTGATGTCGCCTTTGAATGGCTTCTTCAACCGTTGCAGCTTTATCTCATATAAGCTTCGGCCATAACTTCCCAGTTACTGTCAAACAGAAATACTACCATTTTAGATTTGTTTTGATCTCGAGCAATGCTTCGCATAAAAATGATCGGAGGACTCACTGAAAATCCGGTTTTGCGCCTGATCCCAGGCGATGCCATTCAATACATCAATCCGCTGAAAAAAATGGATCAATTTTCAAAATGATATCTTTATTGATTAGGAAGGAAAAAATAACCTACCGAGTTTCCAGATGCTATGAGCCATTTCCTGCAATAGATCCGGACAATTTGCAACACTTGGTTGATTATTGGGGAAAGAAAAGATGTAGGAGTACTAAAACATGGACACTGGAGAGAAGACCAAACCTCAATTTCGGAAGGTATATCCATCCCAAGACAAGACCGTCTTTGCCCGAGATTCTTGCAATGCAGTCAGTCTAGTCGAAATAAATATGGATATAATCAACGTTGAGGTAAGAGGAAAAGATAGGAAAGACTCAGATGATAGAATCGGAGTCTCATTAACATACCTGCCAAACATTGGCCCATACTTCACCAGCCACGTACTCTAATTCATTCAGGTTATGTACTTCATCTCCTTTATACTTGACAGTGTGATTTCTAACAACTGCATCACCCAGACCAACTAAATTATGTTACAAACAAAGCTGCCATACGAAACACGAACTGAATTCACGGGGAGAAGACTTGAAAGGAAACATAGATAATTGATTGTGGCATATAAAAGATCAACACACGGTAAAATTTTAAGTCCCCCTGTGATTGAATTAACGAGGTAGTGCAGAACTAGCAAGTAGCAGCAATTAAAAGGATCATTTATCCTGTCAAGAATGGAGTGTAGGCGAAGGAGTATAGGAAGAGAAAGCTGGCAGTTAATGCCGTAACAACCCAGAAGATGCAAACCTTTCATCGTCCGAGGGTCAATCTGATACAAGGTTGATGTTCCATCACTTCCAAATAGAACTTGTCCATCAGTTGCCAATCCCCACCCATCTTTCATTTGATTATTAAATATCTTAACCTGCAGTAGATGACAATATTCAAAGATCGAAACCAGCAATGAACAACGATTATTGAAGTATCTATCCAAATCAAGAGACCCAGGAATAGAAAAGGGAAATGACATAGAAAGGAGTTAAAAAGTGGAGGCACAAACTTTGCTCAAGTTATTTCTGTCATATATGAAACCAGTTTTCGTCAACCAATTGACTTGAAACAACCTACAAAGGTACATGATATTAATACAACAGAATTCACAATAACAAAACTATCAAAATAAAGCAACATTCAGCTTTACATGGTTTTGATCACCATACAGTACATAAGACAGGTAAAGAAAATACTTCAAAAGGTAAGTGCAGTTTTACTTTATTAAACAGGAGTATTACATTCAGAACAAGCTTCTCCGATGACTTCATATAAAAGTCATTCTATTTAAGATTTTCATCCGATGAACAAAATCATGATTAAAAAACTTAACCAACACATATTTTCCACACAAACCTGTCACCAAGAAGAGTCAAACCCTCCCCAAAGTAAGAGTTGTCCATTTTATGCATAACCTCAACCTGTAAACAGAAAGAGAAAACATTAGTTATCCATATATGATGTAAATAATTCAAATGTTTCTTAATGCTTGGAAATTCCATAAAAAAATATCTTCTCCAACAAAAATAGGAGTAATCAATAGTATCAAAAATTGGTAAACATTTAAAAAACTTTTAGATGAAACAAAAGAAAACTATAGAGGAAACAATAGCACAGTTATTCCAAGCAAAACCAAAGAAAAGCAACATAATATGGATAAGTAGTTAACCATTATACTTTCTTACCTTCCCTGTCCGAATAGCAACTTTCCGAACCGACGACTGCCATTCAAGAAAACATGTGAAGTTAGGAGAAGCTCTGCATCTACGAGACATAGCTCAGAGAAAATGCATATATGATCCCATTATTCTTTCAGGCATAGATATGATCCCTTCAGATATACACCCATAATAACATGCAGTTGGATGTTCAAGTAGTATATTCCCATTTTAAAGTTAATTTCTGTATCCACCAAAAAAAACATCAATTATACTATTCCAAGATAATTATTCTACTACTCGTTCTAGGTACCAAACATGCTACAATGACTTGCATTTGCATATTAAATTTATGAGAAGTAGAGTATGGAAACACAGAGGAAGAACACACTCACATGTCCATAGAGTCCCGTAGATTCAAAAAGGGCATCATTTCCTGCATACAAAAGCCCCTAAACACCAAAACTGTTATTGCAAATAGAGCTATAATTGTCACTAAAAGTGTGGATGCAAAATTATTCAAACCAATAAAAGGGCAGCCGTAGAGAGCAAGGAGGATGAATATGCAGTAAGAGGTAGAATCTTAGGTTGAGGGTTGATAAAAAAACAGAAGAAAATCCAATCCAAATACCTGAGTGAAGGCATCGGGATCGTGAGGAAACTCATTCACAACTTGAACGTCGTAAATCAGATCAATACTCTGCTCCAAACCGAGAGAGTTGGATGAAATGGAGAGAAAAATCAGAGCATACGCAAAAGCAGCAGCTGAAATAAGTAAAGCGGCCATCTTGTAATTGGCAAACGAGAACGACCGAGGATTGGGAATTGCTGGACGGCGCTTTACCGATTTCTTCCCCGAAGATTTATACCTTGTCATAACAGGAGAAATTAAGTCAGAGAAATGAAGTCATCGGCGCCGGCTTCGTCAACGGGTTTGACTCGATGTCTCCGGCTTTTGCCCTCAACTTTACAAATGGATCTTGATTATGTATTAGTCCTCCATTTATTGTTCGTGGTCCTACATTAAAAATAATTAAATAAAAAGAAAGCTGACAGTCACAGAGAATCGTGTACGTAAATCATTTGTGAATTGGTTTGTCCAAGTTTTGCTCTTCTGATTGATGATTTAAATTTCATACCGACTAAAGATTAAAAGGATTTTAATTTGATGACAAAGAGAGTTTATGTTCAATGAAATACTATCACACTAACTAACAAAAATTAGTAAAGGAGAATATTTTATAGCCCGGCATAACTTTTGGTTCAACGTAAACAAAATTGTAGGGCGACACAGCATTAAAACGGGGCATACAACTTAGGTTCCATACAATCTCATTCCTAAAAACTATGAAGAAACTGGGAAACCACAATGTTAACTTGAAGGTGCTCCACCGAAACCACCAGATCCTCTGCCAAAACCAGGACGTGCACCACTGCCCTGCATTCACAAATCAAATAAACTCCGTTAATAATACTATGCCCAACTCCTATAGTTCATTTCAAGTAAACAATGAATGAGGGATGAAGGAGATATTGGCTCATTCTATCATTTAGAGAAGACAATCACCAAGTCAGACATGATTCATAATGCAGGAAGTTCAAGTGCAATGGCAACATAAAAGATAAAAACTCAACCTATGTAAACCACAAACTCTACAAACAGAACTAGAGTGGAAAGATATTGACTTGTTTTGATGTTCCATCAGACTTGGGAATATTAAACAACACAACTCTTTACAATATCTAGGTTTACTTTTCATCATCTAAAATTGGTTGATAACTTTGAGTAGTAAATGAAACAGATAAAGGAATACATAGAGTTAAGCAGGAATATAAGAAATTGAACAAACAAGCAACACCTAAAGTGATGAACTATCATCTATCAATCTTAATCCACAATGTAGGCAACAAACTGTATATCAACCCCACTAATAAAATTCGCCTTGTGAGATTATTAGGAAATTCTGAGAGATTGCAAGGATAAGTAATAAAGCATAAGTGCAAATCAAATCTATGAGAGTAAGAGTGGTGACCAAATAGCACAAGGAAATTGACATTACCCTGAAATTTGGCTGATAATCAGCCGGAGCTCCACCTTTCTCACCACCAAATTCACCTGTTGGGCCTCTTGGTCCACCACGGTAGCCATCTCGATCACCAAATCGTGGTCTGTCACCATCTCTAGGAGGTCCACTGTGAAAAAAACAACATACATTTGAGATGAAAGATGCACAGAAAAACTTTGTAAACATGCTTCCATAACAAATTGTGGAGGTGGAAACACTAACAGACCAATTTTTAAACATCACATATTGGAGGGCTTCATACACATATCTTCACAACATATTACAGTACATCCTAATATACTACAGACACATTGACTCCATTACAAATGAAGACAACACATCACTCATGAATATTGTATTGTACTGCAGCAGAAGTAGCAAAGTTTTCTTCCACAAGTAAACAAAACCATGCGATGCTTAGAAAGAAGAATTGAAAACTAGCAACATGATTTGTGTATGTTAATGGCATCCACTGACCGAGGGCGATCGCCACCTAGCCCACCCAAGGGGCGGCCAAGGGGCTTAGATGACTTCTTCAGCGTGGCGGGCACAATTTCCGACGGCAGATTGAGGTATGAGCGGAGGAACTCAATCCCATCATTGGTGAGGTACCAATAGTAATGCATCCAAGCGAAGGTCTCACGGACGTATTCCTTTGACTTGAAGCTCTGCATAAGCTTAATCACCTCAAGATTCGGGACATCGATTTCTGGGTGTTTCGCCAAATTGAAATCCTTCTTCGCATAGCACACACCCTCTGCATTTTTCCCGCGCATAAAAAACACCAAATTACTGGTATATGAGAATATTAATATAACACAGACAAAAACAAAAAACTTAATGTTACCTTGAAACAGATATTTCGAGATCTCTCTCCGGTTCTTCTCTGAGATGATCTGAGATAAAAATAAAATTTAGCATAAGTAAAATATGATTAGAGGGAACCACAATAGAAATGGATGAGCAAAACATTTCAACGACAAAACCAAGAAATTGATGGATAATGTGGAGTTGTACCATGGCTGCACAGGGTTGTACCGAAGGCAGACTGAAGAAGATGCAGCAGCTAATCGTAGAAGCAGCTGATGGAAGAAGGTAGCTAAAAGAAAGTGAACTAGGGTTTGTACGGAGATCTAACTAATCGGCCCAACAATAACGGTGGCCCACTAGTTAAAAACGGGCCAAATGGATGGGCCGCACTCTTTGCAGACAGCCATGTTTTTTCTCTTTAAAAATTATTTAATATTAATAAAACTTTAATTATAGCAGATTATTAAATTTAAATTTTCAATATGTTAATTTCTAGCTAAATTATTTAATTTTAATATTAAGAAAATATTAGTTAAACGGAGTACTATGTAATTATGAGTTGTGGATGGTGTAATCACAATTTACAGTATTACTGTACTAGCCAAAGAGGTGTTTGTTTTTTTGGCACCCAAGAATCTATGCAATATGTTTAGTGAATTAAAAGTTAATAAATAATAAAATAGAAAAGAGAAAAGTGAGAATTAAAATATTGTAATGGAATAAATAATAAAGTAGTGAGAGATAAGAGGATAAAATTGGAGAGATAATAAAGTTATTTGTTAACAAAAAAAATGAAATGTTTCATTTAGATTGGGACATCAAGAAAATAATATGTAGCATTAAGGCTGGAACGGAAAGAGTAATTATTAATTGTTGATGTCTTCATATATGTATTAATCTAACTTCTCTATATTCACTTCTTGACCCTGTTGGCTGGTTGAGAGGATAGAAAGAAAATACTCCATCTATCTATAAAAATAGACTTTTGAGATGACACGAGTTTTAACGCAAAATTGATAAAGTAAGAGAGATATAGAAAAAAAAAGTTACTGGAGTATTATTAGTGAAGAATAAGACCCTCCTCAGAAGAAAGAAAAACTTGCCAAAAATAGAAGATGACTATCTTTGTCGAACGGCTCAAAATGGCAAAAAAAAGACTATTTTTATGGGACGGATGGAAAAAACCATTAGGTATTATCTTTTTTAATCTAACCCTCGGAAAGTATAATGCCTAATATGATTAAAAAACAATTAAAGGATGCAGAAACAGTAACCAATAAGGTTACATAAAGAGAGTTTAGCGAACAGATATAGGAGTAAGTTATAGTGGAGTACAAAATTTGGGTCCAGCCCACTTCTGGCTCTGGACAAAGCTTAACATGGCACTAATAATTAATAGCGCTTTTACATCAAGGAAAATACTACTGCAGCTTTATTCAACAATATTCGACTGCGTCATCTACTTTTGTAAAACAATCGAGAAGCAAAAAATTTACATCATCTAAATGGGATCAAAATTTTGCATTTACAGACAACCATGTTCACAATTTACATCGCCGCAAATACCCCTCATTTTATTTCATTTGCCAGTATGTACAAGGCCCCACTAACTGCTTAGACAGAAGAAGATTTAACAAGAACCATACTTACAATTATAGGAATTGGCAACTCTCGAAACACATCAAAAGTTTGCCCAGAGCCTGCCATTAACAAAGTAGGCATCCAATTCAACTTCAGACATTCATCAAATAACACGATCTCATTGATGATATAACTAATCCTAGGACGATTGAGAGAGAGAGAGAGAGAGAGTACCAAGGCACCAACATGACACAAAGTTAACCTGCACCCTCAGATTCGCAACAAAGGATAGAATCAGTTACATCAAAGGCATCATCCCTCTCACGGTCAATCTCATATGATGAAAGCACCCTTCTCTGCAAACAGTAGTATATTAGTAAAAACTTACTACAATTGAGCAAATAATAGGCAGGGGATGCACAGGCAAGCATAGACAAACCAAAAACTATCCCCTGAATAAATACTTTAATGCCCGAGGTAATTAGTGCTTACATGATCCTCCAAATCACGACTAGCCAAATTGATCGAGAGATTTCTCATCAACAATAGCACCTGTTTAAGAGACAAAGCTAGAGATCATCAGACACAAAGAGCTTACATTTAGATATTTAAACGTCAATTCAGAGAAGAAAAGTGGATGTCTATGATCAAACTAAAAGTAACACTGCATTTGCCACTGAGATGCATGGAGAGACTGGAAGGTGCCACAACTAGCATAGTTACAATTGTGCTTAGTTGCTTACAGATTCAAATTACCAACAGAGAATCCCCCAAACTCAACTTCAACTTCAACTTCAATTTCAATATTCTATTTAATGATTTTAGGTGCAACACAGCTACCAGGGGTGTTCAAGAGAGAATGAGGTGACCTTTATGGTCGACCAAAACTTAGTTAAGATTAAAACCAACAATAACTCGATACTCTATATCAGAAAATCAATTGAGCTGTGGCAGGTGGAGAACATAGAGGAGATAACCATTGCATGCTTTCAACAGAGCACAAAGCATTCAAGGAAGACAGGATCGAATGTAGCGGGGACAGCTCCGAAGGAATGTACATAACTACCTTCATATGCATGAGGTAAACTACAACTACCAAATCACATACTTGTCGGTATGGCACACTACTACAAGCCTTCAAATCCATCTGATTTTGTTCCACTGACTAAACCAAGTCATGGTTTTGATTAGGTAATCTAATCCATTTAATTTTTATATAGATTAATAACCCTAAATCTTTTTGAGGAATCTTGCAGCAACAAGAGGATCAACACAGACAAGTTCAGAAAGCATACTGTCTCAATATCAATTGGGTCCATCTTCTTCAATTTCTGTAAATGGCCAGTAACATTAGGGTCGAAGACACTGCCTATGAAACTGTACACTTGACCAAAATCAGGGAGAACTGCACTCAAAAGAAATATAGAGGTTATTGAAATTTTTGAGGCAGTAAGACAGCAATAAGCAAGATACCAGTGCAGATTAAATATTACAGTATAGCTTGAACAAGGTAAAGGTTAAAGTAGTCCTGTGAGATAGCAGGCGGGCAGAGTGAAGCATGTAATACATAACATGTCTAAAACAGAAGCAGATAAGGAAGTAAACCAATTCAAACATCACCATAAGCCTGCATGTGCAGATTAGGTAAAGTGATGAACAAAAAACAGGAGGTATTATAGTGCTATATAAATTCATATGAGATGACCACAATCACAGGCAAAATCACAGCATATAGAGTGCGAGGCATTCAAACTTCATCAACTTTTGATTAGTCAGGAACTCGGGAAGCATAGATTACATAAATATGGTTGACCATCCTATCGTCACTATAATATATTGTAATTACTTGAATAGATGTTAAAAAGTTTTTTACGACTTTACACAATAGATAAGAAATAGAGGAAAAAAGAATACAGGTAATGCATTCTCATCTCTTTTGAATTGTAACCATCATTAGTATTAGTTGGAGGGCCCCACAAGCATAAAAAACTTGATCAGCAGTTATGTCACCTGTGGGCCTTGTCTTTGTTGTGCTGTCATTGCTACCACAAATATAGGACATTGTCTGTCCGGCATATCTGGCATCAACTGCAACATAACAGGAAATCAACATCAGCAAAAACAAATTGAAATAACTTCTCGAGCAACATAAAAATATTCTATTGACAGGGACGAGAAGATGTTAACCTCCAGCTGCATGCAAAAAATTGGTTTTCTGCAAAGGTTTCTCTGTCCAGCCAGGTATAGATGCAGCAGATTCATTTCTTATTATTGCAGAAGGAACAGGCCTCCTCGCAAATCCATTATCAGGAACAGCAGCAGAGTCTTGGAATGATGGTCTCTCTTGTGAAAGAACTGGAACTTCAGAATAAAATAAAATAAAATAAAATAAAAATGTTAGGTTACTTTGAAGTTTGCAATTTTGAGCATGATTCAACAGAAAATAGTGCATACCAATTTTTGAAGCTTTCTGTGGATATGGATGAGCAGCTTTTCTTTTTGGCCGAGGTGGAGGAAGATGTTCATTGGTTCCACTCTTTTGAACTTTAAGAAAATACTTTTGTGCGTGGCTACGTATCTACAAAGTTACAATATGTCTCAAGCTACTGTAACCGACATAATAACTTCACCTCATAATAGAGAAGTAGAGCTAATGCAATTTCACATCAGTAAGAATAATACAATATTGCATTCTTCATCCACATGCAAGTCAGAGGACTATCAAGACACAACACAACCTAGAGATACAACTACTTTATTCACATGTACAGCAGCAAGTATCTTGGTGTTTACATGCAAAATAAGTACAGAGAGAAAATTCAGTAGATACATGAGCTTGTGAAGTAAGAGAATGCAAAACATCAAAAAAGGATATGGAAGTGGAAATATTGCATTAAACTGAAAATGAATCCATTTCATCAGCAACGGTGACACAATCTTAGTAGAACACTTAACATTCCAACTAGCAAGAAATGCACACCTGGATTCGGCATACCTATTTCAAATTCATCCTAACTGCAGCACTATGCTAAAAATGAAGCAAAAAAGCACATAGGAATCCTGAATTATGACAAGTATACCATTACTTACTTAACACAGGAACCCATTCTGCCAAAAGGTAAAGTATCTAAGCACATCAGATTAATGCAGGACGGAAATGGGAGAGCATCTTTATAACATGTTTGTATGTGTAGGTGTGCAGAGTACTAAAGCATTAAAGGTGATGCTACTTGCCACTGACATGACTAGATGGAAGCATGGGAAGTTACCTGAATGACTGTTTTCGATCCGATAAATGCTTCAATCTTCTTCCAATCACGATCAAAGCTACACAAAGATAGCAGAACATAATATTTGTAAAGTACAATGAGCCAGGAAGTGAGAAAATTTGTGAATCAGCTGAATAACACTTAAGCCCTCCCCCAATAAATAAATTAAATCACATAGTTCATAAAAAAAGATCAAATTTCCTTCATTGAACTCTTCGAATTTGCAAACATTTTTCCAACCAATTCATTATTCAGAACACTATAAACAACTGGTCCAAAGAACCAAATCTTCTAAGATAGCTACATAACGTAATAAGGAAAAAACTGCATAAGCACGAAATAACGAGGAAGCAGATGTCATCAGCCTCAGTGATCTAGATAGTTTACGCGCAAAGAAAACTTAAATACTTAACAAAATCCAAATACGAAACAGTGTACCCCAAACAAATTAACAACAGTTCCCGAAATGAATAATCAGAGAACCTTCCACTTAATAGTATGATTCATCTAGCCCTAAACAGAACGATTCAATCGAACCAAAAAGTACAAATTCCGAGCCACATTCCAATACTGCTTTTAAAAACCCTAACTGCTGAAAACTTACAGCTGGAGCGCTTCAAGGAACTTGTCGTGCTCAGGTTCGGTCCAGCTCTCACGTGACTTGGTAATGGTGTACGGTTTTCTGATTTTCTTATTGGGGTCTTCCGCCGGAGACGAAAATAGGCCGATGTTCGGCAACGCCATGCCGTCCCGATCCAAGAAGAAGCCCTTGGTTTGATTGGTGTTCAGTGAGAACATGCGCTGAGCGTCAGTGCGTGTGGTTTCTCCTTCAGTGTGTGTATGTGTTTGGGGTTTTCTTGTTGTGTATAGATAGATTCGCTTCCCGTATAAAGCTGGGGGTTGGGAAAAATTATATACTAGAACTTATCTTATTAGACCGAAAGGATACTGACACCTAATACCATATAACTTTTTAAAAGTTAGATTTTTTCCATGAACTTTGTAATTGACAAATAATATCACGAACTTTACTTTGAGTTTATTATTTTCCATCAATAAAAAAATTATGGCAAATAATTTTATTTTACGATTTTTTTTTGTAATTTCTCGACAACAACTTCGAGAGGTTCAAGTTTTTTAATCTTTGAAGATAGTTTTTCTTAAAGCACACCCTCCAAAATTAGTCTTCAGTCTATTAATATATCCGGAATTTTTTCATTGGTGGGAAATAATAAACTCAGGGTAAAGTTCGTGATATTATTTGCAAATTTTAAAGTTCGTGGGAAAATCCAACTTTTTGAAAGATCCATAATATTAGATGTCAGTATCCCTAACTGAAATTACCTAATTTTCTATTGACTATAAAATTTTTGTATAGTATAATACTCCTAACAATATAGCTTTTCATATACAACAACGTATCAAAATTTCTATAGTATATCATAAATTTCGGTATATAATTGCGATATACTCCCTCGGTCCACAAAAAATAATCTCATTTATGAAAGACACGTTTTTTAATAAGAAATTAGTAAAAGAGATGGAGAAAAAATGGGTAAAGTAAAAAGAGATAAAAGAGAAAAAATGGATAAGTATTAGAGAGAGGGGGGAAAAGGTGAGAAAAGTATTAAAGAGAATTTTTTTCATTTTTTTGAAATGAGACTATTTTTATAGACGGATGGAGTATAATTACGACCGTGTATATACTGACAATAATATATACCATAAAAATGATTTATGCCAACGAGAATGTATAATATATTTACATATAAAAATTAATTATATTTATAATATTTTCGGTATACCGAATTCGGTAAAACAAAAATACGGTACGATATCGGACTATCAGTACTTAAATTGGTCATACCGAAATTTTGGTAAAGTAAAGATATGATTTTTGCTCATATTGAACTTTCGGTATAGTAGAACGATTTGGTATGGTATTACCGTATCGACCAACCCTCGTATGGTCCATTAATCTTTCCTTTTTGTTTTATTTCATTTTTATGTGGAGCAGACTCCACTTAGTATTCAAGAGGCAAACTAACTAATTACTATAAATTAAAACGCGAACACAAAATTCAGACATATATAAGGGAAACATGCCAACTAACCTACAGTACTGAGTTTGAGAGGGAGAAGATACCGGATGCAATGGAACTTGGGCACCCAAGGCACTAAACTGGGTAAATACTCGACTCATACAAAATTTTTATCCTTTTTTATATTGGTATAAAAAATTTGATGTTTACATAAATAATAGTACTACAAAAAGTCCGTAAACATATGACTGAATGTATTTAATTGTAACAGATGAAACTTTTGTATTATCCAGCAAACTTGAAACATTTTGCATTGATATGAAATAAGGGAAAACATTTTATATGAATTGTATAATTATCCAGGCACTAAACTATCTGAATAAGGCGACTCGGGCACACCCAGTAAGCTAATACAAAGGTGTTTGGTCATATGCCAATGTCTTGTTAGATTTCTTACTAGACATCTAGTATTACTAACAATACATATGAGATTATGGACATACAATAATTTAGGCCGAACTAGTCCAAGCCAAAATAGTAGCAAATGCCTAACGTTCACTGTCCGCATCTACTTATAAATTAGCAATTCATTAAAATACAAAACGATTGCATATTTCATTATATCATGTACTACACCAAAAAGATAAGGTGGAACAAGGACCAACCATCTCTAACTCATGCTATCTCCTGATTCAGATTGCTCATCGTCGTCATCATCATCATCGTCTTCCTCCTCTTCAATCATATTGCCATCAATCAAGACACTCTTGACATCTCTGAGCTCACTTGCGATATCAACTTCACCCATAGAGCTTCCTCTGAATTTAAAGTCACGGTGTTTTATCAGAAGCCAACGGAGCAACCGGTCTTCCTTGTTCAGGTAATACAGCTCCGAGTTCATGCTAGGCGGTGTCATCATAGTCATCTGCAGTAGTTGGCCCTGCACGATATACCAATTAAATATTTCCGGATAGTTGTCTTCTTTCTCAACAAGGAGTATTTCACTGACAAATTTGATCTAACATATATATGCAGTACTACAATTTAGCTACTGTAAAATGTTTAGAGGGAGTCTTTACTTGGAAAAAAAGGATGAGCGAGACAAATGGAAAAAAAGTAAGATCAGGAAAACCAGTGGTGGGAATAACCAGCTTAAGCATATGCATAGATGTTTTAAAGGAGCATCGAAAGCCAACAATTAAAAGCTCAGATGCTGAAGAAATTCATCATTGCCTAAGCTCTTAATGTCTACAGGCATAGACCCTTTTTCCTACATAATAAAAGATCTATGATATGATAGGATACAAAGTAAGAGCAACTAAAGAAGGATCGGTCTTGACAAATCTCGTATAACCCAGGCTTGAGCAAGATGTTATTTGTGAATTTCAAACAAGCATGGTGATTCGACAATGTCATGTAAAGTAGGGAAAAGCAGGAGGCTAATGTTGATAATCAAATCAGTCAACATGTAAACAACTTAGCATATCATCTTAGGCAGATTTTGCACAAGTTAGTCAAAGAATTGAACCAAATCAGACATATGATCAATGTGTTTTACAAATTTGTGAATTTTTTCAATTCAGTTCACCAATGACAAGTTCTAGACGATGAAATGAAACACATCAAACCGGACACACCGGATTTGGTTGAATTGTCAGCACTTCCCTATCGTAACTCTAGTCTGAACAGAATCAAATTTCAATAGATTTCACCCCCTTTTTTCATGAAACCATGCCAAAGGTGAGCAGGATACCTGATAATATCTTCCATCGAGTTTTCTAATTCCATAACCTAATTGGACATTTCCAAAGGATTTCAAATCAGTGACTACTCCGTTTCTTCTGTAAACATGCTTTCCCACCCTTGCAATTAAATCGAAGAGAGCTTCCTTTGGTACAGTGGGTTTTAACAAAAGCATGCAGTCATAAAGAGGCATCTTTCTTTCAAACTATCTCAAAACCACAATCTGCAAAAAAAATTGTTGTAATGAGTCACTCTGATCCTCAGCAATTAAGAAATCAGATAATCAACGCTAATTATCCATATCTATATCTACACACATATATATAACCCAAGAAATGGCATGTTTTGGGCTCCAAAAAAACCATTTTATCCTAAAAATTAACATCTACTACATTTTTTTATCACCCATTCATTTCTGCCCATCACTTTCTTTTACAAATGGAATAGATCCGGTACATCACATCACATTAGTCAATGAAACAAATCAAACAATTTCACATCAAATTTCAATCCAAAATATCTTATTATTCCAATTTTGAGATCATTAAATCCCAATTCAGAAAAAAAATGAACAAACTTGCAGAAATGCTGGAGACGATATACAAGATCTCAATGAAGAAAAATTGACCTGGTAACAATAGAATTAAGACTCCTTGATGTTTCCAAGCTGAACTGAGAAGAAGACGGCGAGCACAGGTTTACGGCGGCTGCAGCGGAGGAGCTGAAGAAAATGGAACGGAGCTTAGGCGGAGACGATTTAATTGGATAGTAAAATTGTTGGGCTTTGTGAATATGTATTGCAAAGTGGTCCATACTTAATTCAATTACTGAGTAAATATTTGAGTCAAGCAACAATGTTTGCAATTTTTGTTTTATCACAAGTCCAAAAATTTGTTTGCAATTATTGTATCTTTTAATCTTAAATATATAGATGACCATTCCTTAAAAAAATTACTAGAACAAGGAAACATCGTTTGTTATATATGACGCATATTATATCACTTGTGTAAATAATAGAGACATTTCGAGTTGCTTATTAACCCAAAAACAACGTATTTAATCATTATAACATATTCCAAGAAAACATAACTATTCCTTTATAGCAAATAAATTCGGGAAAACAATGACAACTAAATTTTATTCTCTAGAGATTAGTTACAAGTTATAACATACTAAAGGAAATATTACAAGGCTAGAGGAAAATATTACAACAAGTTACATTTATCCTTAATGCTAAAAACACATTCCCACAAGTTTTAACTTGTGTAACACTTGAGTAGGAGCAAGCAAATACCCAAATAATAAAGTGAAACTAAATTAATAAAGAAAGAAGAATGTATAGAAGCAAAAGTATCTATAGAGGCTTGAAGATGAGTGGCATGCCATGCTTAGGTCTAAGAGATAGCATGTGAGATGGCTCATGGCAATAATTTGGGGAGAGTGAAAATGAAAACCTAGTGAGAATTAGAGTTAGCATGATTTTGTATTCCATGGCTGTCAAATTCCTCCCAACACACATCCTTCCTCCAAATCCAAATGGCAAAAACCCCATCTTGTGATTGCACCCTCCATATATGTTGTCCTCGAACCTCTCCGGCTTGAACTCATGCACGTCCTTCCCCCAAAGCTTCTCATCATGGTGCATCGACACCACATCGATCCACATGTTGGTCCCATTCGGAATCACCACCTTCCCCACTCGGATGTCCTGCCTTGCTTGTCTTTGCACGTTTGGAGCCGGAGGGTATAATCGTAAAACCTCATTCATTACCCATCCCATCTGCCAAATTAATCAAATCAGAAATAAGAATGCAATTGTATTCTAATGAGAATAATATACATGAAGTCTAGTTTTATGATACTAGTAGGTAAATAGATTGGATGATTGGTCGGTGTGGAAGCGTGGACATGAAATTAAGTGGAATTCGGTGGCTGTCGTTTTCACCTGAGGCTTACTAACAATCATCACAAGCCACGTGGCACCACTATTTTGGTAACTATATCTCCCAACGCGTAGGAGAATTATTGTCGTCAACTACTTGGATTTCATTTGATGGTTTTATAAATGAGAAAACAAAATACATACTGTTCATTTCTCAACCCCACAATTTGACTCTAAATCTCCCAACACCTTGACCCATCCCAAAATACAAAAATCAGACTGTTGCTTATGAACGGATAGAAAAATCACACTATTTTATCTTTTGTTATCCTACTTAAATGATAGTACTCCATTTTGCTTACGAACATGTTGAACTCAAGTTAAAAATTGGTAAGAAAATGTCACCTTTTTTAGGCCAGCAAGCATCGCGACATCTCTAAGCTCCCCATCTCCGACGACTAGTTTGATCTCCTCCCTCAACTCCTCCTGCCAGGTGGGGTGGATGGCGAGGAGGAGGAGCGTCCATGTGAGAGACAACGCGGTGGTCTCGTGGCCGCCAAAGAAAAAAGTCTTGCACTCATCCACCAGCTCCTTGGTGGTGAGCGCCCTCTTATTCTTGTCATCCGCCATGAGCATACCGAGGAGGTCCTTGGCCTCGCCGCCCCGTATCTTGGTCCTGCGCTCCGCGATGATCTCGTGGAGGAGAGCGTCAATCTCCTCCCCGAGCGCCTTGGCTTCTAGGGTTTCCTTAAGGTTCAAGTACTTCCCGAAGGGAACCCCCACGTAGCGGTTGGTTTTGAAGAGAGTGATTTGCACATCTCTCAACTTCTCTAGAACCTTCCTCCCGTTCCCGTAGCTTATGCCGAAGCTCGTCTTGGCGATGATCTCTCCGGCCGTCCGGATTATCTCCCTCTCCACGTCGATCTCCGGTTGGCCCGAGCTGACCAGGCTGCCCCACCGGTCTAGCATGTCGGTCGCTGACTCGATCATTAAGCCTCCCATAGCCTATATATATATATATAGATATCAACAAAAATGCTAGTGTTAGGTCTAGTTTTGCATTAAAAACTGTCGAACATATAGTATAAAATATACCTTCAAGTTAGCAGGAGAGAATGCGGGGGTGATGACGTGGCGGTGTCGAACCCAGTCGTCGCCTTCGACCATGACGAGGCCGCTTCCGAACATGGGCTCTCTGTCCTGTTTGAAGACATTAGGTTTCCCCCAACCTTTCCCTTTTATGTCTGCACTCATTTCCTTGACAAATTGTGGGTCGGCGATGTACAGAAACGCCTCCGTTCCCAACCAGTACACCATAACTTTCCCTACAATAAAAAAAACACCCAACAACTTCATTCATTTATACTCACATATACGTGCATGCATGCATTAAGAAAGAATACTCTATCATCTTAATTTACCAACACAAACAGAAATATTAAATATGCTAATAATAATATATACTAGTAATATGGAGTAATTGAGAACCTACCGTATAGCTTCTGCCATACAGCGAAGTAGGGAAATGCGGTGGAATGGATATTGTTCGATATACTCAGTGGTGATGAAGACGAAAACGATGACAATAGTTTTATGTCATTCAAGTTTCCGAAAGGAAAGCTAGGTTTTGGCCCAGAAAATCCATTTCTTTTGAGCTTCCTGTAACCCAAAAAAGGGATAATCCAGCAAGAAAACACTAGTTTTCCCACCAATATAAACACAATAGAGGCACACAAGATGCCCAAACTCATACTATTCATTACTAGCTGCAGTGATGCTTCCATATCTCTCTCTCTCTTGTGTGTGTGAGATTTTGAGTTTGTGTTGATGAATATGTTATGGGAATGAAGAGGGGTATTTATAGCCGTGAAACCAGAATGTCAAATCATTGACTAGTCAGTTACCAAGTTTGATGTTTGAACATTTTTAATGCCTCTGCGTTGAAAACAATTCAGTGTTTATTAGGGGTACCGAGTACATGTTTGCTGTAAGAATATGTCAAAGTTTAGTTCAAAATCAAAATCCTCAAACCGAGTACATAAATTTCTAGGCGGCTCCTAATAAAGTGGTTTGCCCCACGCACCCAAATCGATCTACGCTTTATGCCACTTAATCATATTTACATGATTCTAATATGGATTTACATGTCAATATATATGAAACTTTGATATACTACTAGTATATATATATACTACTATAACTTTAATATAGATTTTAATTACATATTGCTAGTGTAATATGTGTAATTAATTAATTTATGTGCATGTGATACATAAATATATACTCCATATAAACCAATACAAAGTATACTCTTTTTCTTGTAAGTCGTATGCCATGTGTTATTGATGGAACAAGTCCTTTACTTTAATTTAACAATATGATCAAAGTCTAATTTTGAATCAAGTCAACAGTAAAATGCCTTAGATCCCCCACCGAATGATGTTTTAAGAAATTGTTTTTATCTTAGGGTTATTATTAAGTTTTTACTCTCAAATTTGGTCCCATGACAATTCAAGTATTTCAATTTAAATATCCTACATAAATAAGTACTATCAAATGAATGACATGCACAAACAAACTAAAATACCTTTTAAAATGTTGAAAATTAACGAAAATAATAAGTTGCCCCAAAATTCACACAACTTATAAATAAACTTACATTAATATAACCATGAGATCAAGATTCGGACAATATTTTTGAAAAAAATATGAAGTGCGTATAAAAAAACTGAATAAGTTGTGTATCACAAAATATACTCCTACTAACTAATAATAGCTGAGTTGACACGTGTGCCTAACTTTCAAAGCATGGCATGATCCTCACGTTCGACGTGGCAAAACTAAAAGAGTCCTTTTTGTTTCATTCCACTTTTCCGACAATTATAAAAAAACGTTATGAATAAAAAAATAATCAACATTTCTGATTCAAACCAAGAGTGAGACTTCTCTTCTCATATAAGGTGCTCCGGCCACCAATTTTTTTTATTTGCAGTCAATGATCAAAAGGGTCAAACATTACAATCCAGGAGAATTCATTATAAATAAATATAATCTTATTTAAAATCAAAAGGGAAGATCTAAAAGAAGATTAATGTGGGAAAAGTCAAATACTAAGAAAATATGCATGCTGAGGCAGTAAGATTAAAAAAGTTGATTAATGATATCAATATGGGCAAATTTAACAAATTGATAAGTCCAGCATCAAGCTTTTGAACAATTGATTTGTCGTGTTTTTTGTTCAATTTTTAGAGATAGACAAACATTCTACCCTTTTATTGATTAAATTTCAACATGTAATAAAGATGTAAATAATATACTTAGTAATGATGATATTAATATTTTTTTATGACAATAAGTATCTATGTTCTTAAACTACTGATCTTGACTACCTTTAGGCCATGTTTGATTGACAGGATTCTGTCTGGGAAAATAATCTGATTCCTTAAATTTTAAATTCATGTGTTTGTTTCCATTTTTAATCAAACTAGGAAAGTAATCAAAATCCTGAAACAAGGAAAGTTAGTGCAACTTTCCAGGATTCTGAATCCTAACTTTTCTTAGGTATTCTTTTTCCCAGTTTTAGGATTCTTACATATTTAATACAATACAGTACAGTTTATTATTATTATTATTATTATTATTATTATTATTATTATTATTATTATTATTATTATTATTATTATTATATCATCATCATCATCATCGTTGTTATTATTTATTACAATGTTTTAAAAATAATTTAAAAGTATAAACCATACTTAATTTCAGGATAATAAATAACTATAATTCAAATTATCATAATTATAACTATATTATTAATATTTATTTTTATTTTTATTATCATAATAATAATAATAATTTATTAAATAATTAAATAGAATTATAATTATATAATAATATAATAATTATGAATTTATAAATTAGTAATGAACAATAAAATTGTAGTGAAATTTTAAATTATAAAATTTATTCAATTAAAAATTAAGTAAATATAATGATAATAATAATAATCTTATTTATTATTATATTATTATATATTATGATGTATAATCCATATTTGAACTATCCATCGTAATAATAAATAAAATAATATAATTATTATCATTTGTAATTAATAATTTATTAAATAATATATATTATTATTTTTTATAAATAAAAAATGATAATTATATTTTTAGTTTAGTGTTTAAATCAAATATATACTTTCAAATCTTGATATTTTCCAAACACGGGAAAGTAAAGTTATTAGAAATCATATTCCCGGGATTCATTTTCCCAGAAATCATTTTCCTTGCCAACTTTACTTTCCTACCAACCAAACATGACCTTAAAGGTTTGTAGTTTATGGACTGGGTATATTCCGATTTAGGTAGGTAACTACGTGTAATTATTTGCTTATAAATGTCAAAAGTATAAATAATATTAGAAGCAATTGTTGAAAATTAAATACCCATTTTATGTTGAAATGTGTATTTTGTACGTATTCATTATATTATAATGACATTTATATTCTACGTACGGACCACAACTAAAAAAGTATTTTAATTTTATTTTTCCCTGTGTGGTCAAGAAACATTTGTTTGTGGCTATTAATATAAGAATAAAGTATAATTTTGATCATTTACTTTTGCTCTAAAATTCTTTTTGGTCTTATACATTAAATTTGTGACCTTTTGATCCCTAACATATTGTTTTGGTACCTTGTGGTCCCAAACATGGTCACAAACTTAATATATGGGACCTAGAAGAATTTTATGCAAAATGCAGGGGACCAAAATTGGACTTTAGTCATAGATTATAGTTAAGTTATTAAATTGGTCAAACATTTTGATTCTTAATTTTAACAAAAAAATAGTTATTTTGGACCAAAACAATATGATTGAGACCAAAAGGTATCAAAACAATATGTTTAGGACCAAAAAGTCAAAAACTTATGTATGTGATCAAAAAGAATTTCAGGGCAAATGTAAGGGACTAAAATATGAATTTAGTCTTAATATAATGTGACATAATAGTGAAAAAGCTAATACAGTTACAATTTTCAATTATTGTTACATTTTTTTCTTTTAGCGAAAATGACATTAATAATTAATTTGATGTTTCTTATTACCTCAACTCCTAAATAATAGTAATAACAAAACACATGCAACCCAATTATAACTAGGGAGGTTAGATTTTGAAATATAGATACGGATCATCATTGTATTCACACGCCCAATGCATGGACGCATTAAAAATCTAAATAATACTCCCTCCGTCCCGCACTACTCGCACGTATTTCCTTTTTGGGCGTCCCAAGTTACTTGCACTCTTTCCATTTTTAGTAAAAATTTTCACCTACAGCCGTCATTTTTGACTTTCCTATACACTCATTCCTTAATCTCCGTGCCGAAAAGGAAATGAGCGAGTAGCTCGGGACGGAGGGAGTAGTATATAGGAGTATAAAGCACCGACTAACTCTTTTAATTATGCAACAAGTTAGGATATTAGCAATTGGGCGCCCTATGCACCGCCACATCATCATTTTATCCTGCTACCCTTCCACCTGCAGTGGAGCGCCATATAAGCCGCCTAAGCATTTTCTTTATTTAAATATTTAAATAACTACAAAAATTGAAAAAAACCTTCATTTCATTTAAAATTAATTACATTACAATACGAATTTAAAAAATACGCATTCTCAACAACGGAGGCATCGAATAAGGCTCGAGTCAAGGTCCGACTAACGTCCTCCGAGGTACTCCAGTCGTCGTCGTGGTTCATTTTTGTTTGTGAGAGATGATTGACATATTCGTATGGAAAGTGAGAGATGAGAGAAATGTTCGTATGAAAAATAGAATGAGAGACGAGGTTTAAATAGACAAAAATTCAAAAAAAAAATGAAAACGCGTTGCATCGTCCGCGTCGCCCACAGTGGGCGGACGATGCCCTATCTTCCGCGTATCATCCGCGGACGATCTATAGAGCACGGACGATGCATCGGGCATCGTCCGCACACCCACAGTGGCGGACGATGGCACGCCCGAGGCATCGGGCGGCCTATCGTCCGCCCCATTGCGGATGCCCTTATAATACATCGGGCGGCCCATCATCCGCCCCATTGCGGATGCCCTTATATAATGTATTTTCTATTACAACGACAATGATTGGTCTTCACCGCAGGGGGGAAGCTATAATAATACTAAAATTTTTAAAAGGAAAAAAGTGAAAAACAACTAACTTTCTTTTAAACTTATACGCGTTAGTCAAACAAAATTAAATAATTAGCTCACAGATTATCGTATAGTAATAAATTCACTACATATAATACCGTCTAGTTTTGGATGCCTTCCAAATCGGGAAGGTCAAAGACATTAATATTTTTAAACATCCATATTTTTTTTAATAAAAAAAGTCCCTTATTCATACTTAGGTTCAACTAAGATCATAAAATGTATGCACATGCATATAATTTATAGCCTTGGCCCATGGCCGGTGTGCTCTAGAGGCCATTTAGACTAACATATTATATCCATAGCTAATTGTCTTCGATTGTCCGGTGTGTGATGCAAGATCGATACCTCGATTAAAAAGACGATATATGTTGTTGCTATTTGCATATTGTTAGATGTTTTTTTGTCTTTTGTCAAATTTTCATATCTTTTAGTGTATTTTTTACACTATTTGAATTGTCATTCTATGTAGACTCTGCTCGTCTCTTCCTTACTTTGAGAAATTTTCATTCCATATATTAACTGTTTGTGCAAAAATCACTCAATGAAATTAAATTTTCTTACAATTTCAGATTTATGCGTCCGCCTGTCATAACTGATGAGGTTACAAAAACAATTAGATTATATTACTAGTGCATATCTTAATGGATAATGTAACGCACAAGGAAAAGAAAACTGTAGAAGTCATGAAAACATGTGTAATAAATTTGAAATAGTGTACAAGTTGCAGAAAATAAATGTTTTTCATTGGCCTATAAAGTGCTTCTTAGTTAACAATATCTTTCACGTCAGTAGCACTATAGAATCTTATCATATATCTAGTAGTATATCACTTTTAATAACTGAAACTAAATCTAGGAAATCAATTATCACATGTAGTGCTGTTAAATCTTCTACCCAGTGCAAGTGCAGTTTGAGTAGGCTAGCCTTTTGTTAATACAATGGCTTACTCGTTACCTAGGCTTTTTTTTTAAAAAAGGATAGGGTATTTCTGAATTGAAATGCCATCATACCATAATTTCTAATCATGAAATGATAATTTAGTGACCATAGTCGCTGTATGTAATAATGAATCCAGTATATGAAACTTGTGGAGTCGCAACTCCATGAAGAAAGAAGGTCGTCGCCGACATCGCCTGATGCTTATTGGGTTGTGGAAGCATTATTTTATATGTACCTTTCTAAATTGGAGAGTTGAGATGGAGACGAAACTATCATAAAGTTGGAGGTCGATATATGATTGATTGATTAACAAAACCACATCTCTATGATATTTTCTAATATTTGAATCTCCATGATTACAACCTCAGATCCATGTATATATATCTTTCTTCGTTTTCAAAATAAAAAATGTGGTGCTTTTATGTAATAGGAGTAGTATCTTAAAAAGATTTTAATGTTCATGTGGATATGATCCGAAGTAGATAAGCATGGTTATGTCAATATTTTAATTTTGGCTATTAGGAGAGCCGTTATATCAAAGGGAAAATGTAACATGTTATCATTTTGTGTTAAACGAAACAAAGCACCGCCAAACAAATTATACACAAGGAAAAAGATCAATTGAACTTGTATAGTGTATACAAACAATGAATCATATGGATATGCAGACATGTCAATTTATTTACTCAGCCAATTAATTCCCAAATCTTTAGATAAACATTGTCACAAGGGCGGAATTGCGGCTCCAAATACGATAAGAAAGTGTCATCTTGAATTTTGATAGTAATATACTCATGATTTTCATGCAAGTATATAAAGCAACACCTTTTAAGTGGATGAAACTATTTTCTTTTCTATTTTGTTTTTTTGGGAAAGAAAGTACATAATATAGATATTGATATACTAATATCAACTTATTATTAGGAATTCATGTCACCATCTAATAGCTAATAGGAAACCAAAATAATAAAACGACATAGATTTAGATTGATAACATGTAGTACTACGAGTTAAGCATTAAAACATAAATGCTAGAGAAATTACTTCTTGAATTGTTTTTTATCTACTATTGATCGAATTTTGCTTCTGAATACACTACATTAAAACATTAGATTTGCTTCTGAATAATACTCCAATTTGACTAACTAATCCAAAGATGCAACACAGGACATGGAGCACTTTGTAGATCAATTTCTCAGCATTTTACAGCATTGACTCATATGATGGCAAAATATTTGGTCCTATAAGTATAACACAATGGCCAATATCAAGACCAGCCATCAACAAAGAAACTTTAGTCTAAGAGGTACATTCCAAAACTCCATCACATGTAACAGTCTCACTGCAGATATCCCATCCTAGGCAACCTTATAGATCTTGGATTCATAAAAGTGCAAGTAGAAGAAAGCATCTATGTCCATTGCCACATATTAGGAAATCTCAGACTATGCAAAACAATTTTACATTCTGTTCCAATATACCATCCAACTATCTCTTTACCTCCATATATCTTTAATTAATGGAATTCATGAGATACTAAGATGGAAGAACTTGCAAGAGAGGTACCTGCCTATTTTGAGATGATTTGTATAGTTAACCATTGAGATTATTAGCATATGCATGTGCAGAATGTCAAAATTGCAGTATATATTCCGCGTAAAATAAAAGTGCTATTAAAAAAAGGGGAGAAAATTACCGACCGCTAATTCCCTTGGTATTCCATCGGTAATCACCTAGGGAGTCGTGTCCGTCAATAATTCCGTCGGTAAATAGCGCATTTTTTGTAGTGTTTTTTATTACTCTGTCTGTCCCTATTAATTGTCCACTTTTACCATTTTCGTCCGTCATTCATTAATTATCCACTTACACTTTTTTACCATACAGATAAGTGGGTCTAACATCCCAATAACCCATCTCATTCACATTTTATTATAAAACTAATATACAAATGTGACTATGTGAGACTCATATTCCACTAACTTTTTCAACCCACTTTCCTTTAGATTTCGTAAAACTCGTGCCAGAACTAAAATGGACAATTAATAAGTGACCGGGGAGTAGTAAAAATTTATTATGTATTAAATTCACCTCTGTCTCTCACCTACTTATCATAAAATAATTAAACTAAACAAATAATAATATTATTATTCATATATGTCTATTGAATCGAAAATAAGTTCTCTAATGGGATAACTGTCTTAAAAGTCACCAACTTTACCCGAATTCTTGATGAAAACGGTATCCAAATTAATGTAAAAGAGTATAGAAATGAAATAGTAGATACTACTTGTGCTTAACTTTTTTTACTTAGCTTTCAAAATGCATTTTCTCAGGATAGTAAGGTATCTGAGCCTGAAGAAACTCTTTACAACATATCAGATTTAAAAGTTTATACACCGTCTGAATCAGATAATTTAATTTATTGATATGATACAGTATATGTTCGCAATATTTACGCAATAACACTTCACTTCTTTTGTTGTTTTACGCCAAAAAATCAACTACCACATGCAATGAAACAAAATATTTGTACACAAAAGGTGATGGATCCCCACCCCTCAGTGAAAGAATTAGAGAAATATGTAACAACCTGAAATCTCTATGTGAACCAACTCCATTGTCTATTAAGAAGTCAGATGAGATAGCCACCACACCTTGCAACAATGAAGGGAACTATAATGATAATCAAGAACTAAAGACTCCGGCAATGGAGCCAACACTGCAAGATATTGTACATCACATGGAATTTTTTATAGTTGTTGTTCTAAACTAAAAGTACATGATGCAAAAATATATTTATGGGTGTATTCATTTTTTGTTATCTTAATGATCCATTATTTTTTTGTGATGCAAAATTCTATTGTCCACGAGTACCTTAACTTTTTGAATTCTGCTGATGGATCCGCGAATTTCTGATGTTAGTAAATGCTGGTAGAGAATACAGATCACGACACAGAGATTTACGTGGTTCGATTTACTGAAGTAAATCTACGTCCACGGGAAGAAGGGAGGGCAAGATTGTATTGCTTGATCTGGGATTACAGCTTACAACACAGACTTGCTATATGATGTTTTATCTCTAGAGAGCTTAACCTTTTTCTATCTGATCTAAGTTCTATTTATACATTGAACTAAGATCGTGGCTTGCATCACCACTAATGATGGTTGTGGATGTCGTGGAGGTCATGGAGGTCCTGCATGTAGCGTAGGTCATGGCCTACGATCGTGGCCTGAGCTGACACCACGTGGTAGTGGGTGTGTTGGAAGTTGTGGAAATCCTGTATGGGTCCACTAACTCCTTGTTCGGTCGAATACTGAGACCGAACTGCTTTGGTTGCCGATCTGAGAGTAGAGCTTGATGCCGACCTGAGAGCAGAGCTTGATGTTCGGTCGAATACTGAGACCGAACTGCTTTGGTTGCCGATCTGAGAGTAGAGCTTGATGCCGACCTGAGAGCAGAGCTTGATGTTCGGTCGAATACTGAGACCGAACTGCTTTGGTTGGCTTTTACCGAGCTGTAGGCTGAGGCCGAACTCTTTGGTAATGCCGAACTCATACTCTTCCTTGGGCTTTGGGCTGATGGGCCGTCACTGCTGTTGGGCTTGTTTAGTCCGTACTCCATCACTACCCCCCCCGAAAAGCGAAGTGAATCACTTCGGCGAAGCGAGTCACTTCGGCATTCTGGATAAAGGTACGGGGGAGGCTGACGTCAGGGGACGTGCCTTGCGCGTGACTGCATTAAATGCGACAGTAAAATCCGGCCGTTGAATCCTGAAAAGGTGGGATTCGAAACGGTGCGACGATTTTGAAACCTTCGCCGAATCTGATAAATACCTCCTTTCTTCATCATTGAAGCACTTTTGCGACTGCTTCTTCTGCACTCTCTCTTTTTTGCGAAAAAAATTTCCTTCCGCTTTCAAGAATTTCTTCAGAATTTCTTCAGATTTTGCAAAGAGTAAGAACCATGTCTTCTTCTTCTTCTTCTGAGTTAGGTAGCGGTAGGAAAGGGGGCAAGGGGTCCTCTAGCCGGAAAGAGTCCGGGGAGAAGACTGTAGAATACTTTCACAGCGTCTTGAGTAAGGACACCGTGATATCTCTACACAAAAAATATCTTCTTCCCGGGGGGAAGGCGGTGGTTCCCGACGATGATCATAGGGCTAACGACCCGCCGGAGGGTTATGCCACCGTTTACGAAGCCTGCTTAGAATGCGGGCTTCGTTTCCCTCTTCCCCCACCTTTTGTAGAGCTTCTTGATTTTTTTCAACTCCCTTTAGGTCAGGTGACTCCGAATTCTTGGAGGCACTTGTCGGCTTTTGCTGCCGAACTCCGTAGGCTAGATAAGGATTTGTCTCTGCGGGCAATCCTTAATTTTTTCCAGTTTAAAAGGAAGGGATCTTGGTTTTACTTGATCCCCTTACAGCCTTTTAGGGCATTCTGCAAAACCAAGTGGCCGAAATGGCAAAACCGTTTCTTTTTTTATAATAGGACTTCGGCTCCGGGCTTTCCTTGGAGAGGGCCGAAGTCCGTGATTCCCCATCCTCGGTTAGAACCGTTGGCCGAGCTCGAGGGCGAGCTCAATAAGATTCCTATGATTAGGAAACAATACTCGGAAACTGAGCTCGTCAAGGGCGACCTCGTGTTCAATATCTTGTCTTCGGACGAAGAAACTGAGGGTGAGGATTTCTTTTTTATGCTTTACTGCTTTAGCGGCGAAAACTAACCTTGCTTTCTTGCTTTTTGGCAGTGTACATGCTGAATAAGGCTATCCGAAAGTCCTCCGAGCTTGTGGAGCCGGAGAGGCAGAGAGCCCCTCGCTCGGCGTCTGAAGCCGAGAAGAATCCGAAGAGGCAAAAAACCTCTTCTTCGGATCCGAAAGAGCCGGAGCTGTGTTCGGCTAAAGGGAAGGGGAAATTTCATGAGTCCCCAAGAGTGCCGGGGAAAGACCTGGTCATCTCCGAGGTGGTTGCAGGCATCCCGGAACACGTCCCTGAGCCTTTTCAATGGCCGACGAATTTTGTGGAGGTAAGCTTTCTGACTTGGCTTCTTTTCCACATTTTTTGATGGCCATTCTGTTGAGTTTTTTCCTTGTTCATCTTCAGAGAGCCAAGCTCGTCTCCGTGGAGCTCTCCAAAGCATCCCACGACTACGAGGAGATGCAGAAGAAGTTGCATCTTGCTCGTAGTCTGGCCGAACAGGCTGAGGCCAAATTTGAGAGGGCCCGAGCTGCTAGGATCTCGGCTCAGGATGAAGCCCGGTCAGCCAAAAACCAGCTCATCATCCTGCAAGAGCAGACGAAGCACCGGGAGGCTCAGAAGGAGGCTGCCGCCGTGGCTGCCCAGGGGGAGGCTCTCCGTGTTTACACGGAGAAACTCTTTTTGAGCGGCCAGTTCTCGGCCTTTGTCGGTAGTCTGGTAAGGCTAATTACCGATAAGGGCGAGCAGGGGGCCGACGTCGTGCTGCCTCTGTACAGCCGAGAGATAGCAGCTCGGCTTCAGAATCTGCCGCTCCTTGAGGAGCTCGCTTCATCCTCGGTCCTGCTTTCTGCAGACCGAGTCCGGAGTTGTCGAGCTGATCGGGACGAGAACCTGGAGGCTATCTTTTCCTCCGTGGGACCCGTTTCACCCGCTTCGACTTACAACGGAGAGGGTGAGGCCGAGCCGCTGGAGCGGGAGGCCGAAGTCGAGCGGGCCGGGCATCCGGAGAAGGAAGCCGATCAGGAGGCGGAGGCGAGGCCGGCAGGATGCGAGGCCGAGGCTGATGTAGCTCAGGAGAAAGAAGCTGAACCAGACCAAGGAGCCGGAGACGAAGCTTGCGGAGTATGATTTCGTCTCCCTTCTCTTAGTCTAGTTTCTTCCTTGTAAAATGGCCTTGAAGCCCTCCTAGTGTAAAAAATTTTCCTTGTGAATGAAAAATTCTCTACACTTGTCTTCGTATAGCTTTTCGTACTCGCCTTTATTCCTGTTGTATTTTACTATCTGCTCGGTACAGCTGCCGAACTAATATAGCTGCTTTGTACTCAAGGAGATGGAGATACTTCACTGGAAACGGCTGTACTCTTCGGCTTTAGACGAAGCTGAGAAAAGAGCTATAGCCGATCAGACGAAGAATGACGAGCTTCTGGCTCGTTTAGTGAAGCTGGAGGCCGATAATAAGGACTTAGAGTCCGATAAGAAGGATCTGGAGGCCGAGCTGAATACGACCATTGCTGAGAGGACTGCGTACGAGGATTACATCCGTGTGCGCGGGGGAGTGACCATATCAGATGTTCAGAGTCGAGTTGACGAACTGTGGGAGGAATATCATGTACTCCGGAGGAACAATGCGCTGGAGAGCTCGGCTTGCCAACAAGTTGTGAAATCATTACGGCGCTGGGCTTCTCGGTACGACATCATTCTTTCCCGGCGTCCCTCAATCGGGAGATTCCTTAGGCATTTCCCGCCAACAGATGCTCGCACTCCAGATCAAGCCTCTGGTTCCCTTGTTCAAAATCCTACTCCAAGTCAACAACGAACTCCGGAACAGCCGGAAACGTCAAGACGAGAACGGGCTCAGGAGCAACCGGAATCGTCAAGACAGGGACGGACTGAAATTCGCCGAGGAGTTGTGACTATGAGCGAGCAAGATCAGCAGATGCTTATTGCAGAGACTCTTCATCGCCGAGGGGTTAGAGCTTCTGTGGCTCGCGGAAGAGGTGTTGGGTCGAGGATAGCATCTCGTCGACCTGCTTATTCTTCATCTGCTCGGAACAACCGAACTCGGCTTCCAGAGGATTTTGCAGATAGGTGGCTTAACTTCAGCAACCCTGGACAGTAGAATAGTCCTTTGTAATAGCGTAACGCCATTTTGTAGGGTAGCGGAGTTGTATGCCGAACAAGATTTGAAAAATGAAATTTTGTTTTCGCTTCTAACACTGTATATTTACAGCTTAGCGAAAAAATTTCATCGTACTTGTCCTCGGTCTTATGAAGTAAACTTCTTTGACCAGACTCGTCTTTGGTCTGATGAAATAAACATCTTTGACCGGACTCGTCTTTGGTCTGATGAAATAAACATCTTTGACCGGACTCGTCTTTGGTCTGATGAAATAAACATCTTTGACCGGACTCGTCTTTGGTCTGATGAGATAAACATCTTTGACCGGACTCGTCTTTGGTCTGATGAAATAAACATCTTTGACCGGACTCGTCTTTGGTCTGATGAAATAAACATCTTTGACCGGACTCGTCTTTGGTCTGATGAAATAAACATCTTTGACCGGACTCGTCTTTGGTCTGATGAGATAAACATCTTTGACCGGACTCGTCTTTGGTCTGATGAAATAAACATCTTTGACCGGACTCGTCTTTGGTTTGTGTTCTAATTTGGCGATTTTTGTTGCCGGGATCGAACTTTCCCTTGTCCTAATTCGGCGAGTTTTATCGCGTGGATCGGACTTTCCCAGTTAACCGAAGTGGTCTTATGCAGTAAACCTCTTTGACTAGACATGGTCGTCCCCGGTCTTATGAGGTAAACTTCTTTGACCGAACTTGGTCGTCCTAATTCGGCGAGGTTTATCGCGTGGATCGGACTTTCCCTTATTGCAGTTCGTTTCAGACGAAGTGCTTATTTCTTAAGCCGAATTGTGGTCTTGTATCTTCCTGAGAAGCTTGGACTCACAATCGTTGGCTTATTGCAGTTCGTTTCAGACGAAGTGCTTGTTAAGCTGAATTGTGGTCTTGTATCCTCCTTGGAAGCTTGGACTCACAGTCGTTGGCTTGTTGCAGTTCGTTTCAGACGGACCGCTTGTTAAGCTGAATTGTGGTCTTGTATCCTCTTTAGAAGCTTTGACTCACAATCGTTGGCTTGTATATGTTCTAAGAAGGGGATCAGCCTTCGAAGAACAAGATACCTCAGTAACATTTGTAAGAGACGACACGCACAGAGACAGACAAAACACACAGACAAAACGCACAGAGACAAACAAAGACCAAGCAAACCAAAGAAAGCACATTGACCGAACAGGACTCAAGACTGACTGACCGGACTGTCTCTTACAAATGGAACTTTTTGAGGTTGGAAACGTACCATGTTCGGGGTACTTGTGCTCCTGACACGTGAGTCAATTTGTAAGACCCTTTGCCGAGGACTTCTGACACCCGATATGGACCTTCCCATGTGGGTTCGAGTTCACCCAGCTTTTCTGCTCGGCTTACTTCGTTGTTTCTCAAGACGAGATCTCCCACTTGAAATTGCAGCTTCTTCACCCTTTGGTTGTAATACCGGGCTACTTGCTCCTTGTACTTGGCTGCTTTTATGCATGCCAATTCTCTTCTTTCTTCGGTAAGATCTAGCTCGGCTCTCAGTCCGTCCTCATTCAGTTCTGCTGAGAAATTGAGTTCGGGGACTGGGTACGCCGATCTCAACCGGAATCACGGCTTCAGTGCCGTACACCATCGAGTCCGGTGTGACTTCGGTCATTTCGCCTGCCTCTGACTCCGGCTGCTGTGATTGCTATACTTGATGGTGCCGAACTGATTGCTCGGCACTTTTAAGCGCAATCTGCGAACACACTTGCTCTTTTTCGATCACCTCGGATGACCGCTATCCCTCCTTTGGTGGGGAAGGTGTTCGGCGAGGAAGCCTCTGATCGCTATGATCGGGCTTCTTTTTGTCTTCTCTAGATGAGCTGTCTAAAGACCGTTTTCGACGGTCTGCCTCATCGGCACGAGAAAACTTGTCCGCAATGTCCCACATCTCTTGAGCTGTTTGCGGACTGCATTCCACGAGCTTTCTGTAGAGAGCTCCGGGCAGGATTCCATTTTGGAACGCCGAAATGACAAGTAGATCGTTGAGATAATCTACTTGTAGACATTCCTTGTGGAACCTCGTCATAAAGTCGCTGATCTTTTCGTCGCGACCTTGACGTATAGAAAGCAGCTGAGCCGAAGTGATTCGGGCTTCCGCTTTCTGAAAGAACCTCCTGTGGAAAGCCTCCATTAGATCTCGGTAAGATCTAATGCTGCCTTGGGGGAGGCTATCGAACCACCTTCTTGCGTTCCCGATAAGCAGCTCGGGGAACAGCTTGCACATATGGACCTCATTGAGACCTTGGTTCGCCATATTATACTGATAGCGTCCCAGGAAGTCATGAGGATCCACCAACCCGTCGAAAATCATCGACGGAGTTCGGTAGTTCTGTGGAAGGGGAGTTCGGGTGATATCGTCCGAGAACGGAGTCTTCAATGCTCCGTACATGGCGAACCCGACATCTCTTCGGTATGGAGGAGATGGAGATCTCCTGTGATTCCGGTACCGAGGAGGAACAGGAACATGTCGGGGTTGAGGATTCTTCTTCCTGGAAGACACGGCACTACTGCGGTAGTGACTTTCATGTCTGGATGAGGAAGGAGAACCCACCGTTTTCGTCTTCGGCGGTTGGCTCTTTTGCAGGAAGGCTAAGAACTCATCCTGCTTCTCAGCCAAGAACAGCTTGACAGCCTCACTCAAATCAGGCTGCTGGGAAGACTCGGTGTGTGGACCTTTTGAGCGGCTTGTTCCTTCATCGTGAAAACTGGAAGTAGATGTCTCCCGAGGCTGTTTTCCGGACCTGCGGGCTGGACTAGCTTCCTCATGGTTTTCACGAACGGTATTACGGGTAGTGTGTGATCTGGTATGCATTTTTTTGGGGTGGAAAAAGGGTCAAAAATTCGCTTTATCACAAATTTGGTTCTCTGTTTCCCACAGACGGCGCCAGTGATGGATCCGCGAATTTCTGATGTTAGTAAATGCTGGTAGAGAATACAGATCACGACACAGAGATTTACGTGGTTCGATTTACTGAAGTAAATCTACGTCCACGGGAAGAAGGGAGGGCAAGATTGTATTGCTTGATCTGGGATTACAGCTTACAACACAGACTTGCTATATGATGTTTTATCTCTAGAGAGCTTAACCTTTTTCTATCTGATCTAAGTTCTATTTATACATTGAACTAAGATCGTGGCTTGCATCACCACTAATGATGGTTGTGGATGTCGTGGAGGTCATGGAGGTCCTGCATGTAGCGTAGGTCATGGCCTACGATCGTGGCCTGAGCTGACACCACGTGGTAGTGGGTGTGTTGGAAGTTGTGGAAATCCTGTATGGGTCCACTAACTCCTTGTTCGGTCGAATACTGAGACCGAACTGCTTTGGTTGCCGATCTGAGAGTAGAGCTTGATGCCGACCTGAGAGCAGAGCTTGATGTTCGGTCGAATACTGAGACCGAACTGCTTTGGTTGCCGATCTGAGAGTAGAGCTTGATGCCGACCTGAGAGCAGAGCTTGATGTTCGGTCGAATACTGAGACCGAACTGCTTTGGTTGGCTTTTACCGAGCTGTAGGCTGAGGCCGAACTCTTTGGTAATGCCGAACTCATACTCTTCCTTGGGCTTTGGGCTGATGGGCCGTCACTGCTGTTGGGCTTGTTTAGTCCGTACTCCATCATCTGCCCACAAGTAAGTTGATCACTATGACAATACTGTAAGAGAGAGAATAATATAGAAGAGAGATGTATCAACATTATTCTCTTACTTACTTTACTTACTCTCCATTTTAACTATTTATTATCATTTTCCCCAAACAAGTGCCGAAAAGTAGTTAATCACTTGAGATGGGACGAAAGGAGTATAATTATGACTATTGTAATATAAAAATATAGTATTATCATATTTAGGTGAGTTTAATGATATGAACTTTTTGTCATTTTCTTTTGGAGCTTATTTTTATTACCAAACTTATTTGTAAATATTTTCCAAGAAAATATAAAGACACCCAGCCCAATTCACGTACCGGTGGGCCTGACTTGGAACGTTCCAGTCCAATTAACAATTCTAAGTTATACTACGTGTGAAATTAGTTCAATATTTTCTTAAAAGTGAACTTAAAGGATGTGAAATTAGATGAATCTTTTCCTAAAAGTCAACTTAAGAATGTAAAAATATTCTAAAAGCTAATATTTAAATTCACAAGGCATAATAATATAATTTTCTACATAGTAAACAATAGATTGATACAATACCATTTATTTAGAAACTAACTAACTGACTTTGAAATGGACAATATCAAAGTGTGTGATACGAGTATTCTACCATTATTTATTAGTTTAGATATATTAGGGATTTGCATATCTTTTCTTATATTTGTTTCTTGTTTCCTAAGCTAGTATTCTAGTATTATAAATAGGGCTAGGTTGTTATCGTTTTAATCATTCAATGAATATATTATTTTCCACAACTTGTCTTGAGTAACAAGAATATCATATTTCGTTTCCAAATTGTTGTTTATCGGAGAACGTCCGAAAATCAGCAATTCGTGAGCTTTCCTTCGAGCACGTCGAAGGTTTGATCACCTTATCTCTCCGAGAAGTTAGCCATCCGGCCTCGTTACGGAGAACGTCCGTAACAACTGGTGCTTTCATCCCGTACTCATGCCGTCAACATACCATGGCCCATCTACGTCGGAACGGCCGACGAGGGAAGCGACGCCGGCGCTGCATATAGGCCAGCCGCGTCGTCCCGACCAATCGGGGAAGGCTTCGGTCGACCCAATCACATTAGGGTTTGCCAAATTAAATGCACGCCTCGACAGTATGGATCGACGGGTGGACATATTGGAGTCGCGTATGAACACGAACGACCGGCGACTAGGGAAGCTTCGACCGCCACAACGGCCTGATCCGGAACCACCTTACGGTCTTCCTGATCGTGGTGGCGCTGATTGGGACAAGCAGCATCGACGTTACACCCAGCCTACGTACCGGCGGCCACAACACCACCAGTCGGATAGGTACCCACCGCCGCCTCCGTATCAGCCGGATAGACGCCGGCAGTACCACCTCCACCAAACTCGTTATCCACTGCCCGAACACTATCAACCCTTCGACTATGGAGAGGTCATTACTCACACGCATTCGCCAACACGAGACGGCGACGGGGAGCTGTGTGATTCAGAGGACTCCATATTAGATGCAGAGCTTTGTGATTCAGAGAACTCCATATTAGAGGCAGTAGCAAAGAAACTCATGGATCGTGGCTTGCCTAGTGAGAATTGGGGATCTAGGGAAGGTAGAGATGGCAGACTCGAAGACCAACAAGTTCCATCTTTTGATGAAATTGACCCACCGTGCAGCCCCGATATGAGTAAAGAGACGGAGGAAGAGGCATTATTAGACGATGTAGAGGAGGTTGATTCCATTGAGGAAGTGAAGAAGGTTGTCGTTGCTCGAGTGACATCCCAAGATGTTGTTGGGAATTGTTTGGGTGAAAAGGGAGAGTTGCGTGATAGTGATGTTGCAAGAATATTTCAGCGACCGACATTGCTTGCCATCGATGCACGGATGGTCCCGCCGCGAAATTACACGGCGTGTTTGGGAGTTCGTGGACGTGTTAACAAGCTTCACGTTTTAGCGCTGAATTTTGACGACTGTTTTGATCCTACCTTGATGATTTTTTATGGAGAAGGTGAAGTGACACGTCCAACTATTCGGTATGCGTTTGATTCAGGAGGAGACGCCTCGCCAAGCTTGTGCTTTCAACTCTCGTCTTTGGTTCGTGGTTCCCACCTTGAGGACAAGGTGGATTTTAACCGTGGGGGAGTTGATACGAGTATTCTACCATTATTTATTAGTTTAGATATATTAGGGATTTGCATATCTTTTCTTATATTTGTTTCTTGTTTCCTAAGCTAGTATTCTAGTATTATAAATAGGGCTAGGTTGTTATCGTTTTAATCATTCAATGAATATATTATTTTCCACAACTTGTCTTGAGTAACAAGAATATCATATTTCGTTTCCAAATTGTTGTTCATCGGAGAACGTCCGAAAATCAGCAATTCGTGAGCTTTCCTTCGAGCACGTCGAAGGTTTGATCACCTTATCTCTCCGAGAAGTTAGCCATCCGGCCTCGTTACGGAGAACGTCCGTAACAGTGTGATCTTGGACTTTGCTCACTAATCATAGTCCCAGCTATACGATGTTATTCGGATCCTCTTTCAAAGAAAGTAAAGGTAAATCTCGTGCTAAAAATGGCATACAAATATACTAATGTAATCAATGGTGTGTAGAGTACTATTATTTTAGAATAACAATTATTTATGATGATGTCCGATTTCTTGATAAATGATATGATACGAGTGCACAACCATAACTGGCCGTCGACATACCAGAGGTGCCTGAGGTAGTCGGAGTGGAGCTGAGTGAAGTCAGAACGGCAGCGGACGATGAGAGTGTGGAGGAAACGGGAGTCGGAGTCGAGGGGAAGAAACCAGCACGTCCAAAAAGGCAGGCAAAGACACCCGCGCGATTTCAAGATAATGTTTCCCGTTAATAGTCCTTATTTTAGATATTTTTATTATTTATTTTTTGCTGAACTATTTTTATATTTAAACAATTTGAGTCGAGCAATTTATAAGCTCGGTTTTGGATTTACTTGTTAGTTCTTTCAAGAATGATCGATTCGAACCAAACCTGGGCCCTTAGATATTATAAATAGGGATTTTGTGCATTGAAATAATTATGTTGGTTGAAAAATGACTGTGATACAAAGATACACTAACCGGGCGTAATACAACCCAATAAAGAATGGAGAAATTAAACGGAAATAAACTTAATTGAAATTACAAAGAAGAAGCCGAGTCGAAGAGTCCTCTTTCGGCAAGACGAGATACGCCCCGGTAGTGCTCTCGGTGTCGTCCGAGATACGCCCCGGTAGTGCTCTCGGTGTCGTCCCCAAAGATAAAACGGCTTTGTCTCCCCGGTAGTGCTCTCGGTTTGGCGTGTCGTCCCCAAAGATAAAACGGCTTCGTCCCTGAAATAGCAGACAGAGAGAGAGAGCTATGCAAATGATATGAGTTTGCAATGACCAAGGCACAAGGCGCCCGGTGCACGGCTCGCGGGCGAGCGGCGGCGCGCGTGTGGGCTCTGTCACCCATCTTGTTCCACGATAATTATTACACATAATAATTCATCTTATTAAATACTTCATCAAAGAAGTTTATCATCCCCGATGTGGGATAATTAACACTCAGTTAATTAATCCCTTAGTTTTTCTCATAGCTCATTTCTAGCTTTATTGTGACCAACTTTAATATATTATTTCTCACTCACCGGGAATCGGATTTGAGAAAATGAATATACTACGGTCATCTACTCGGAACGTAGATCGACGCTATTGCATTTAATTTCACAAAATTAAATGTCTTGTAACATTTATTATTAGTCAAAGTCGTTTGATCAAGCACGATTCCAACACATTATTCAATAAATCAAAATTTACCTATTTTCTGTGCCTTTCTTTTACCGCAAGTTATTTTTATTGTCGCAAACCCTAAACCCTGTTGCTCGACAGAAAAGGCTTCCGCGAACGGACCTTGGCTGACGGAATTCTTTAGCCTACTATCTTAATGCAAGAACTACTTGTATTATCATAAGTCATATGGCTCCCTAAAAGGGAAAAGAAAAACAACATTTAGAAATTTGTATAAGGAGTGTTAATTAGTTGATAGTTTCTGGGTTTTGATGTATCGCTTATTAAATGGTATGGGTGCATCATGAATTCATGATTCATGTGTCTCTAAAACAAGTTATTTTGCATTATTTGTAATTAAATTCAAAATTAATGGATCTAAGATTCGAAATTTTTTTATTTGGTCAACGTAATTCACGTGCATGCATACCTTTGAATTCGTTCTTTCTGTTTTGCATTTTCTATAACGTTCTAACTTATTTTATCTAATGCTATCCATAAGTTTAGACATATCATAATATATTTATTCTTTATAATACATACGATAAAAAAAAGTATCTGAATAATTGAGTCAACTGACTACATCAATGGAAATGGCTAAAACTCAAACATAGGAATAATATTCTATAATTACCTATATACACTATTTTATACTCCATAATTCAAACTCTCCAAGTTGCAATAGCAATAGCAGCCCTACTACCACTTGTTATTGACCAAGAGATTACTTTCTCTTCTTCTCCAAATTTTGCTGTAGTTTCTTTTAAATAGCTCTCATGTTTATTACATCATCATGTGTATATATATAGGGATGTGTTTAAAAAATAACTAATTTTAAAGTTACACTACATCCAATCTCGTGCTGTCAAGTGACACAAAATATGTCATATTGTAAACACTAAAATGCAATATATATTTATAGAAGCTGTAGATGAATTTCGGCAGATTCTATTTTATTTATAGAAAATGATTTCGGTAGATTGCATTTTATTTATAGACAAATTGCATTTTTTATTGTTGAGTTTTGCATTTTAGATATAAACTATTTAATTTACATTTTATATATAGACGGATTGTATTTATATATAGTTAATTTTCCGTGCATTTACTTATTTTATTTGAATGTTATAATTAATTAAAACGTTTATTTGAATGTTATAATTAATTAAAACGTAGAGCATAGTAACCTATTTCAATCTTATACATATTAGAATATAAAAGAAAATCACCGTAACATAGCAATAATGAAACAAGCCAAAATAGATTTGGAATTGGAGGGAAGGAGAATTAATAATCCACGACACTTGTAAGAATTGTGAAGTCCGAAAAAAATAATTTTGAAGAAAAAAGTATTCAACAAGTTAGGTCAAAGAACCAATAAATGGAATGGAAAACAAAATATTCATTCATAATTTTTTCCTACCCCAATAAACCCGGCATAATTAATGGAGTATATATTAATCAACCGAATCAACTGACGCCAGGTAACTTCTACATAAATGTGTAGCAAATTCAATGTGAGAGAATATATATATATATATATGTGCAAAACCACAAGATCAATAACAATAAAGTAATACTAATATAGTACGTCTATAAATTAGGCAGAATACAAAGCCACAAGATAAATGTGAAATGTTAGAAGATTTTTGCACATTCCTAAATCTTTTCAACTTCTTAGAGGGGTTTGAGATAATGGACGAGTTTAGAATCTTATACTACCATCGTAAGCAACTCAATTTCTCAACAAATTCAACTAAAAATAAAAAATCAATACCCTAGCATAGACTATAGTGAGACAAGCCAAATAAATTTGGCATGAAGAGGAATTAACCCACGACACTAGCAAGAATTGTGGAAGGCGGCGAAAACAAATTTAGAAGATATAGAAAGTTAGTTAATACAGTAGTACTATATAGAAACAAATAATGTAAAAAAATAATACAGTAATAATATGTTTTTTCCTACCCCAAAACCACGCCAAAATTAATGGTGGAAAATCAACGAAAATCAAGAGAGAAAGAGTCATGTGTTTCCAACTTTCAAGTGAGAGTTGATTTTCGTAACTTTCAAACATTTACACTTAAGACTTAACAAGACTTTTCACATCTTCATAAATTCCATAATTCACTACCTATAAATATACACCATTTCTTGCCTTTAAAATCTCCACGCCAAAACTTGTATTTCACTAATTAAATCCCCAAATTTGAAGGCATAAAGCTTCCTTCAATCACATTTCCATGGCTTCACAAAATGCATCTGTTGCTCTTCTCCTCGCACTAGCTCTTCTCGTCCAAGCCGCTTTTGGTTAGTAACCAACCATATGCTTTTAATTCATTATGTTCAACTTCACTCACAAATGCTCTTAATTGTTGATCTTCTCCTCTTTTCATCTTAGTTAATTGCACAAAACACATTTTTTTATGAATGGTAAATCGTCTTTTATTTATTTCACCAACATGCGTGATACAAAAACAGTAATTACTTGCCCCACAGAAACAATGTCTTTTTTTTTCCATTGTATAATTAAATCTATCTAGATTAAAAGGATGAGTTTTGATAGAAGACTCTTAGTTTAACTAAATGAACGACAATAACTGATTTTCATGCTGAATCATTATTCAATAATGCATTTATTATATATATGAGCAAAGGTATTAAGATTAATGTATTTTGAAGTAATTCAGTCTCAAAGAAAATTACTAGCAAATTTTGTATTTAATAAATTAAATTTAAAAAGTTTATGACACATACAATTAAGATACTAATTGATAGATGTTTTTTTCATAATAATAATAAATAAATAAAAGGTAGCATTGATAGAGGTTTAAGCTTACGTAGGAAACATTGAGTGCGAGAATTTGGAGAAGGAGTCGTGCGCGTACGCGGTGTCGTCGACAGGGAAGCGGTGCGTCCTTGAGAAGCAGGTGCGGCGGAGCGGGGCGGAGGAGTACGCGTGCACGGCGTCGGATATCGACGCCGACAAGGTGAAGAACTGGATCGAGAGCGACGAGTGCATCGAAGCGTGCGGCCTCGACAGATCGGAGCTCGGAATCTCCTCCGATTCACTACTGGAAGCGCGATTCGCTAAGCAGCTCTGCTCCAACCGCTGCTACGACAACTGCCCCAACATAGTTGATCTCTACTTCAATCTCGCCGCCGGAGAAGGTATATATATCTTCAGTCCTTTCTTAATTACTCCTACTTACTATTAATTACTACTAGTATTTACGATTTGATAATGGTAGGGGTGTATCTGCCCAAATTCTGTGAGGCGCGAGGAGCGAATGCGCGCCGAGAAATGGCGGAGATAAAAAGCTCGGGATATGCTGAATCGCCCATAGATGACAACTCTGCTACCTTCTTTGGCTCCCCAGCATTGCCTCCCACGGACTACTAAATTTCTTCCCAAATAAACATACATATCATAGTGATGAATACATTTTCAAATATTTTATACTACTCGTATTTTGTTAAATTAGCAACGTTGGCTCCTAAAAATTGAATGAAACTCTAAACATATTACCACGTAGGTGGTGTGTTTAGCCATTTACAATTACAAAAGTATTCTCTTTTCTCATTTTTTTTCTGCAGATATTAATTTTTTACTCATAATGAATTCTCACAAATAATTAATTCAAAAATACAATCAAAGTTCAAAATTAATTTAATTAAATCTAGTCAAGAAGCCCAAATGTAAAAGCCTGCATATAAAGTATACCTATATAAACATATTGTTTTAGTCTTGCGGCCCAAAATAAAACCCAATCCAAACTCCATAGTAGTACTATATGAATATCTTCCTCCACAATTCACCCACTATATAATTTGGGTAAAGAATCGTGAAATTATTATTTATTGTAATCTATATAATTTTGGTAAAGAATCATCAAATTATTATTGTAACACGTTATAATTAAGCATCTTATAAAGGTACAATTTGTATGCGAGGAACGCGGACATTGATAAGTATATTTGCATTCTTTAATGAAAATGCACATTCAATCATTTTATTTATATAGTTTTATTTTTATTGCAAACGTTTACATATGAAAAACTAGAATTAGTATTAGTATTAGTATTAGTATGTGACAAAGAAACAATTGAGCATGATTAAAGTTCCAAAATTCCACGTGGCATATGGAGTAACCCATTATCTTCCCTAGTTCATTCCGCCTCCAAAATCCTGCCTCCCTCCGCCCCCATCACCTTCTCTCTTTATATATCCACCACCCTTACACAAATTCTTCATTTTCATTTTCCTCAAGTATTATTCCAAATCCTTCCTCTTAAATCATCATCCATATTTCTTTTCATTCATTTCTGTTTTATACAGGTTTTCCAATGGCTATGTCCACTCTCACCGCCTTGCTGAACCACGTCGCCGGAAAATTTCCTTCTCGCCGCGCCATCAGCGTATCCGGAAAGTTAGATCTCACCCATGCACGCCTCAATCGGCTCGTCGATCACGCCGCCGCACAGCTCCTCGCCGCCGGCGTCAATCCCGGCGATGTCATCGCGCTCACTTTTCCTAACGTTGTTGAGGTACAATTCCTTCATTTTTGCGATGAATTATCGATTGTTGATTTGTAGTTCATTTTGGATCTGTATATGTCAAAACTCGAATTCAACTTGATTCGAGTTTTCTGTTGTTCGAGATAATTAATGCTAATTTTTCTTGCTTTTGACGATCTCTTGCTTGTTGTGTTTTTCATCGAATAAATTATAAAAGTAAATTAAGAAGGAAAAAGTCGCGATTAACGGCTTATTGAAAATCTGCCCTGTTTTGGTTGCAGTTTGTTATAATGTTTCTGGCCGTGATACGAGCCCGAGCAACAGCGGCGCCGCTGAACGCCGCCTACACATTTGACGAGTTCGATTTCTACTTATCGGACTCAGAATCGAAGCTCCTGCTCACGTCGGAAGAAGGCAACGAGCCGGCGCAGGCGGCTGCTGCGAAGCTCGATATTCCTCATCTCTCCGCCGCTCTGCCAGGCGGCGACTCGGAAATCATCCTATCTCCAGCTCAGTCCGACGTGGACACCGGCTCGATCGCTAAACTCATCAACGATCCTTCCGACGTTGGACTCTTCCTCCACACGTCCGGCACCACGAGTCGACCCAAAGGCGTGCCTCTGACTCAGCACAATCTCTATTCCTCCGTCCAAAACATCAAATCAGTCTACAAATTAACCGAATCGGATGCCACCGTGATCGTCCTGCCCCTGTTCCACGTCCACGGCTTGCTAGCCGGCTTACTGAGCTCGCTAGGAGCCGGCGCCGCGGTGGCTCTGCCTGCCGCGGGTCGGTTCTCGGCGTCGACCTTCTGGTCAGATATGAAGAGCTACAGCGCGACGTGGTACACCGCCGTGCCAACGATCCATCAGATCGTGCTTGACTGTCACCTCAGCAAGCCCGAGCCGTCTTACCCGAAGCTCCGGTTCATCCGGAGCTGCAGCGCCTCGCTGGCGCCCGTGATACTGGATCGGCTGGAAGAGGCCTTTGGTGCGCCGGTGCTGGAGGCGTACGCAATGACGGAAGCAACGCATCTGATGACGTCGAATCCGTTGCCTGAGGAGGGGCCGCACAAGCCGGGGTCTGTGGGGAAGCCCGTGGGGCAGGAGATGGCGATTTTGGACCAGAATGGTGCTATGCAAGAGCCTAATGCTATTGGAGAGGTATGCATAAGGGGGCCTAATGTGACCAAAGGTTACAAGAATAATGCTGAGGCCAACAAATCGGCTTTTTTGTTCGGTTGGTTTCATACTGGAGATTTGGGGTACTTGGATTCCGATGGATATCTGCATCTTGTTGGTAGAATCAAGGAAATGATCAACCGCGGAGGTAATCTTCTTTGATTTTATTTCATTTATTTTGCTAATTGTGTGAAAGGTTTTACATGTTGCACTTGAGTTGTCCCTGTATTCCACGTTAGAGAAATAATTGACAGGACAGCTGCCTATGATCTGATACCAAGTATGGTATGCAGTTACTGATCTTTTTTATGATTGGGTCCATTGTTTCCCAGTTAGTTTGTGTAATGATCGGTCCCAAAAATTTGCTGAAAATGATTCCTTTCTCTTTCATTTTTTTTCTTGTTTTTGATAGCTTGCAGTTCTCTCATATCAGACCAATCTTGTTGAAATATTGGCTAATAAGTCAGATGTTCATATCTATGACTTCTTGATATTGCGAACTTTTGCTTGAAAATTTTGAATTGTTGATGATGAAGACGATGTTTTACGCAGGGGAAAAGATTTCACCAATTGAAGTAGACGCAGTCCTATTGTCCCATCCTGACATTGCTCAAGGTGTTGCTTTTGGTGTCCCAGATGATAAATATGGTGAAGAGGTAAAGGAGTCATTTCACTCACATCTTTGATTGTTTCTGTTGTCATTAAACATAATCTGTCTCGTGCTTATTGGAACTTAAATTTGTGGACGCACACTTAATAGGATGTCTAACTCAATGACTGTATATTTTTGTCATGTGCACTGTAGCTGTGACATATAACCAACCCACTTGAACCCCGTTGTTATTTTTAACCGACTTGTATATTTTGCCATTTTCACCTTTTTTGTTTTTATGTTATTTTTGCTGCGTCATATCCCTTAAAATGCACTTCTTGCATCATCTCATGCAAGTTTAACCAATCACTAATCACTTTCTTACATCTATTTACCAACTTGTTGCTCTCTGTCCCTTTTTAGGTGTTGTGTGATGCCACAAATTTTAAATTGAATCAACTTTTTAGCCTTTTATCTTTAAAAGGAGTTTGATTTATTTTCTATATGCTTAGTGGTGGTGACTTATTGGTTGTGTTCAGATTAACTGTGCAGTTATTCCAAGGGACGGGTCGAACCTTGATGAAGACGAGGTTATCAAGTTCTGCAAGAAGAATCTGGCGGCATTCAAGGTTCCGAAGAAGGTTTTCATCACTGATTCGCTCCCGAAGACTGCATCTGGGAAAATCCAGAGGCGGATTGTTTCTGAGCATTTCCTTGCACAGATATCCACTGCAAAGGTGCCCAAATTCGGAGCCTAAGTTGGCAAGCCCAAGATTTGGTAGCTCTAAATAATACCAACAGAATACTACTCCATGAGTATTTCCTACAAGTTCCATGATATGCAAATTTTCATGTCACTTTGGATGTGTATCATAATGAGTTGTGTATTCTTTAGTTTGTTCAGTTATGAACGTTATGTATTCTATAGACATTCAAATAGAATATACGTAGCAGTTTCGGATTTACAAGCAATGCAAATTCATTAACGTCACAAGCTGGCATGAAAGACACCACACAATCTCGAAAAACCATTTAGCAGCAAACATCAAACTATCAAACATAGCTAAACAATCGATGCAAAGATATGAATGTAGTAAAACTTAGGCTTCATCCTGGTATTCATCCTCTTCGTCTTCATACTCATAGCCTTCTTCCTCAGCTGTTGCATCTTGATACTGTTGGTACTCGGAGACTAAGTCGTTCATGTTGCTCTCCGCCTCAGTGAACTCCATCTCATCCATCCCCTCTCCCGTGTACCAATGCAAGAAAGCCTTTCTCCTGAACATGGCTGTGAACTGCTCACTCACCCGTCTGAACATCTCCTGGATCGAAGTGGAGTTGCCTATGAATGTCGAGGCCATCTTCAGGCCCGTTGGTGGAATGTCACACACAGTAGACTTGACGTTGTTGGGGATCCATTCGACAAAGTATGAAGAGTTCTTGTTCTGGACATTGATCATTTGCTCATCGACCTCCTTTGTGCTCATCTTGCCACGGAACATGGCTGAAGCAGTCAGATAGCGGCCATGGCGAGGATCAGCAGCACACATCATGTTCTTTGCGTCCCACATTTGCTGAGTGAGTTCTGGCACAGTAAGGGCTCTGTATTGCTGTGACCCACGAGATGTGAGCGGGGCGAAGCCAACCATGAAGAAATGAAGGCGAGGGAACGGGATGAGATTGACAGCAAGCTTGCGCAGATCGGAATTGAGCTGACCAGGAAACCGTAGGCAGCAAGTTACACCACTCATGGTCGCAGAAATCAGATGGTTGAGATCTCCAACTGGTGACAAGAAAACATAATGTTTCAGAACTTTGGCTATGGATATAGAAAGAAGATTCCCTCTAAAGCCACAAGAAACTTCAAAATCAAACATTAGTTTCTTATCCATTCCCAAAACAATGAATATTCTTTGAACCAACTTCTTAGATGCAATAGATATCTAGCTAGAAGATGTTTGTGGAAAAGTACGACCAAAAAATGGCTGGAGAGCTATATGCAAAAAACACCTAAAATGAGTAATCTCAAGCAGTAGTGTATTATGAACCCAAGTGTAAAACTGAGGTGCTTACAGCTTGGGGTGGTGAGCTTAAGAGTTCTGAAGCAAATGTCGTAGAGTGCTTCGTTGTCCAACACCATACACTCATCAGCATTCTCAACGAGCTGGTGAACAGAAAGGGTAGCATTATAAGGCTCCACAACAGTGTCTGAGACCTTTGGAGAGGGGAAGACAGAGAAAGTAAGCATCATCCTGTCGGGATACTCCTCCCTGATTTTAGAAATCAGAAGGGTTCCCATTCCAGACCCGGTTCCACCTCCCAGAGAGTGGCAAACCTGAAAACCTGAAACATGGAACAAAAACATGTTACTAAGAATCAGTATCAACTGATATAAAGCATCCTTTTCATTCAGTAAGAGTTATTTGGTTGCAGATGAAACAACTATCCAAAGGATGTGAAATTAGGAATAGTGAGATTTCAAAGTGCTCTGTTGTATCCATTTCGATATTCTAAACTACAGAAAATTAAAAGTATCACACACTTATTGATAGCTTTTCAAGTGATCAATCATGAACCAAACAACGTCCAATCATCACACCACAACACTGGCAGCAACATAGTCATATATCCCCACTTGCAAAATGAAACTTAGAAAGCCCAATTATCTCATTCTGCGCAAATCATTAGGGAGAAAACATACGTATCATGACATGAATATAATATATATATTGAAATGAGAAGCAGCCGCAATATAAGCACTATCCTCAGATCTACTAATAATATGCTGAAAATAACCACAAATATTAGTTGAAGCTCAGTAAACTCAATCTAACACCACAAACCATCATTAATCGTGCTATATTATCTAGATCTATTTGATTTTCAGATAAATATTGCAGCAACACGATTCCAAAACTCACAAAAATTTACTAAAAAATAATAGGAGTAATAAAATAGAAATACCTTGCAAACAGTCACAGTTCTCCGCCTCCTTCCTCACAACATCGAGCACCGAATCAATGAGCTCAGCTCCCTCAGTGTAGTGACCTTTCGCCCAGTTGTTCCCCGCCCCGGACTGGCCGAAAACAAAATTATCCGGACGGAAAATCTGGCCGTACGGTCCAGATCTGACGCTGTCCATAGTGCCGGGTTCCAAATCCATTAGCACGGCGCGCGGAACGAAGCGACCGCAGCTGGCTTCGTTGTAGTAGACATTGACGCGCTCGAGCTGCAGATCGTTGTCACCGCTGTACCTTCCGGTGGAATCAATGCCGTGCTCCGCGCACACAACCTCCCAGAATTTTGCCCCGATCTGGTTTCCACATTGCCCGCCCTGAATGTGGAGGATCTCACGCATTGTGGCGTTGTGCGTTGGGATGCAGAGAGTGAAATCTGTGTGTGTCTGTGTGTGTGGGGAGAGGATTTTTAGGGTTTTCGCGTGAGTGAGAGTGAAGTAATGGAGATTTTATACAGCGGAGGAGAGGGACATTGCACTCGGACTTGAATTTTTGAAAAAAGTTTTTCATTTTATTTTCCTTATTGGTGTTGAGTTTATTTGTTCGATTGCTATATCTATAGATTTAATACTACTCCATATCATTGGTGTTGGGATGATCAAGATTAATATGATTGCTCGAACTTTATTTGTTTAGAGCTAATTGAGAATAATTGTAATATATGAAAGACCAGCACTCATAAGTCAAGACTAATTCACATTATTTTAATTTTATATTCAAGTGTTGTGCGATATTTATTTAATCGAACAACATTCAAAAGAGAAAAAATTAGTATAAGAACATATGTATCCAACCGAACAACATTAATGAGATTCAATCTAGTCTAATTCATCAAACTTAGCATCAACGCAATTTACTACTGAGTATGTGATTATTGCTAATAAGCTTATCAAAAAGATCTTATGATATCTCATATAACTAACCCTATTAACTATTATTGGCCTTTATGACAATTATAAACTTTGTCTATATCCTAGATACAATCATCTTAATTTATGTTGTTACCTCCAAATTGTACTATAAAAAGTGAAAAGGGAACCACTAAATATAAAAATAATTGGCAAGTTAAAGGTGAGGTGAAGCATTTATAAGGTAGCATTTTATAATACTTGGTTTGCACTCTAAGATGATGATGATTTGGTAGAAGCAAAGGACCCCAATTTCTTGCCTTAATTATCAAGCATCCAAAGCACCAAGTCACCAACCAATCTCTCAAACCTTCTATCTCATTCTGTCACATTCCAACTACAAAACAAATATGATTGGTACCATAACTTCATTCCATTCATTTGCTTAGAATGATATCCATTTGAAATAGTAACTATTTTCATTAGATTAGAAATAACGATTTCATGAAAATTCAAACCAATTTTCTTTACAAATAGATACAAAAAACTGATGGCGTATACCATACGATAACAATTCCATCAACAATTTATTTTACCCTAATACTATAGTTGCTATAACAAGGGGTAACAACGTGACCCTTATTTATGTTACGTCTATGATTCAATACAAAAATCATGCACATTATTACAGCTAAAATTAGCTAAAGAATTACACAAGTAAATGAAATAACAAGACACACTGCATGCATGTGAAGGATCAGTGAAAATGGCGTTTTAGTTGGCACGCGCCTTTATTATATCGAAACTCATCTCGCTAGCGTCCGTTGCTTGGAGCTCATACTGAATCCCGTCCAACTCTCTCTTGAACCGATCCTTTGAGCTTGCATACACCATCTTCATTCTCACCGTCGCAACGTCGGGCGACCTAAATTATCACAAGTAAATTGCATGTCAAGTTAAATAAAATCAAATGGGTAAATAATGAATCATTATCTATCCTCATTAAGCGTTTTAGATTAAAACAACTCTTTCATAATAGGTATGTCCAGAGACCTAAAACATGACACAGTAATTTTGCATGCTTAGTAAAATGAAATGAATAGGTACGTAAACGGGGAATTCTCTTTTAGCAAATTTAGATTAAATATAATGGGCATATCAAAATTTATAAAAACAAGACCCTTTTATAATGGGTGCATTCTCACTGTTTTAGTGTCGGGCGACCTAAACGTAAATTAAATTAAATGAAATAAGTAAACAATGAACCATTACTCCATTAGTGATTCTCTTTTACTCATTTTAGATTTTATAAAACAAGTTACTCCCTATATTTTATAACATGTGTACCATGCAATGAAGAAGATCTTGCTCTTCTGGCAGTTCTCATCGGTCGTGAAGTCGAAATCGAAAACAGCATAACGGCACTGGTCGGGGGGGAGGGAGGACATGAAGACGTCGTAGGATTCATCAGGGCCGCCCAGTTTGTCGACCATCACTTGATAATCCTCGATCTTGAATGTGATGAATCGATAGTTCCTTTTTGCCTTTAGCTCCAAGAACTTGAGCTTGCACTCGTCATCGATTGCCATCCCAGATGCCGAATTCGCCTGCATCCATCCATGGTGGAAGCCGATAAAATGTTAATGGGGCTTTTATAATTTTCTAAGTATCAATTCCGGCTCAAGATAATTTTTATAATTCCCATATATTTTTATACAGGGAAAAATGGCAGAGGGGCTTAAGCCCACCCTAGCTCTTTGCCTGCATCCATACACCTACCCCATGCCATTTCAAATTAAAAGCCAAGTTTGGTACATTCTCATTGAATTAATAGATACATGAAGAAAAACTAATAGAAAATAAGGCATGCACAACGAAGAAACATAGCTAGTACGAAAAAGAAAAAGGTACCATTTTGTCTGCAAAATCGATGAAAAACACAAACAAAAAGTGAAAAGGAAATGGAGAGGAAAATGGGAAGTTAGGTGTTTTATAAGAGAGATAAAACCGGTGAAGAAGACAAAATGAATGGCCAACCATTGTCTGTATCAAAACACTCCTATTTTTATGTATGAACCAACTAAATTTCACGTTATTTTTATATTTACAATAGTGATAATTAATAATCATATGTTCTTTTTTTTATAGGTGCTAACTTTGTATTTATAAAAAGAACAGGTTAAAGTTTATATTGTGATGCTAGCTACCTAATACGGTAAATGGATTATAATATAATCTCACACACAGAATCATGATGTAAATAGCATATTTAGTTATTCTTTAGTAACTTGGACCTTGAATATAGGGATAGAGCTGCGATTTTGAAAATGAATGAACGATATTGCATCTCTTTAAATAAAAAAAATGTGTGATATAATCATCTGTTGTAAATTATGAAAAGGGGGTTGGTTACATAGTTCAGATTTCAGAGAACTTACAAACAATTCGTCCATACTTGTATCCAAATTTATCAACCAACAAAATTAACAACTTTGGTTCCCTGCATTTTCGTCGTCTTCACATCTTCGTCTTTCCCAGCTAGCGGAACCATAGAAACGAAGTCATCCTCAAGGTCATCGCCCGAGAACTTGGTTACCCGGTTAGGCCTTACATAAGCTTCATTTGTGTATCCATACAAAGGGTACAATAACTTTGTTAGGAAAGAAGTCAAACACATAAGCTTCATTTTGTGTATGCATAAGCAAGGTACTTAAATTGGCAGTTCAAGATAAAACAGAGATCTGATCTCAACATTATCAAAAAAAAGAATTAACAGTTGATAATATTCTTGCACAGAATTGATGGTATTATATTCAGAAGTGATTCTTTTGAATTTCAAATATATGTATTATTAGTAAAGAAGGAGGTCATAATAAAGACGTGGACACCACTTACATGATTGACCAGGCGTACCAGCTGCATCGTGGATACTACTGATGCGTTTACTAGGACAATCTCTTGCCAGATCCTCCGCAAATTTTACAGCTCCCACCCTACAAGTTTCACGCAATATATTATACGATGGTTTTGTCTGGCATCAACTGAGCAACCAAGCATGTGCGTACTATATAGTATGTATTAGTGTTTTATATCTACAATAACCCTCGACATAGATGCGAACGAACTTCCCTAAGCACAGAGGGAGGTGTGTATCATGATATTTAAAGAACTCATCCACTTCCACTTTCATAACTTACAGTTGTCCATGTGTTTAGAGTAGACAATATAAAAAAACAACGAATAAAATGCGAAGGAAAGAATCAAGCTGAAAAGATCATCGCAACTGCAGAACTTGATTGTTGTGTTTATCTACAAGAAGAAGAAGTTTACTACACAAATGTACTTTCGATTAGGTATTTAGCCATATAACCAGGTTGATTGACAAAACATTGATCAACTATGTACTTAATATATGAAATCTGATTGTGTTAATGTAAAGTGGAAAACAAATAAACTAGTTTCCATTGAAGACCAATCAATCAATAAATGCAGTTCCAACACAATGCATCACTGTATATTTGTATGAGACTTGCATGAACACAAATTCTATTTTGTCATAATGGTTTTACCTTGGGATAAATTCCATGTGTTTTCTTTGGGCAGTCTTTGATCAAGTGCCCGGTTTCGTTACATATAAAACAATTGGCATATTTCGTTCCTCCTGCATCACCAAAACAGACAGCTCAGCTCATGATATATCCCAAACACCTTGAGCAAAATACTCAACGAGTTTCAGAATCTGTGGGCATTAATTCAAGTTATGCAATGGGATCCACATTTACAAACTTAGGAAGCAGTAGAACACATCGTGATCAAGAAGGTTCCTATGGGAAAAACTCAAAAGGTTATGGCTACATGTATTTCATAATTTATGCAAACATCTATACCTTACACTTTAAAATACAATTAGTTAATAGCCATCATGGATAAGAACCGTACTTACATCCCCTAAATCAAATTAGAAAGTCGCTTCGAAACTTGACAATATTGACGTATAACAAAAACAAACACATCCTGCTTCACGTGACTCTAAGACAGTCCTATAACATACATGGCTACGCTATTAATTAAATTTATGGAGAAGGATTTATCTCACGCTTTTTGTTGTTTGAACACGCTTTTCTTCTAGGAGAATTTCATCTGAAAAATTGCAACTAGGAAGGCAAGTCGTGTCAACTGTCAATCCGTTTAGTTTAGGGCTCAATTTTGGAATACTATTCGACTCATTTAGGAATTAGGACAGTTCAGCGTACATGAGTTAATCGACTTCTTTTATTTATTTCGGACTCAAATAATTTGCCCAACTCCAACAATCAAGATAAGTTCTTCTAGTCAATAATGTGATGATGTTCCAAAAAACCAGATCAACTCTTGCTATTATATGCTTTTATTGACATTTCACAGGATAAAAGTGCAATAAACAAAAATGTCATAATCCAGGAAATCATTTTCCTTAACAACTTTACTTTCCCGTCAAACAAACACGGCCTAAATTACTTTACAAAATAGTCCAACTTAATGAAACATTTTCCTTTTGGTACATCATGATCTAAATGAGACTTTTTTTTTCATTTGTTAATAATTAACTCACTTATCTCTCTTACTTTATCCTCTTATCTCTTAAGTTATTTTCTCTCATACTTTATTTTTTCTTTCTCTTTTCTATTTTATTATCTTTCTACTTTATTTGCATTCTTATTTTACTATTAATAATTTAATCAAATAAATATCACTATCTAAATTTTTGTGCTAAACTAGATTCGTCTCAATTAGGCTAGGCTAGGCTGGGATAGAGGGAGTGAAAGGTAAATAAACTGAATTTCCAAACATATATAAGTACAATTTTTAGCATTTGATAACATGGGTTGTCACTTTATCGGACCTTTACTTTTATGACCCAAGAAATATCCAAGTCCAATCCCTTCTGCCAAACCACTCCGTCTATTTGATCCAATCACAACAAGCTAGAGCTACAGAACCAATCAAGTTCGACAGAGAAGTTTGAATTTCACAAAAGAGTTAGCTCGATTCATTGTTTGACTTCAAGCAGTTGCTCATTAGCTCCAACTGACTTCATCGTAATACTCTCCGATCTAAAATATTGCTCTGAATGCTTTGCTTGAACTGACTATTTGATTTCAACAATTTATCTGCTTCACTGTTATTGCGTATATCTGTTTGTTTAGTTATCTCATAGTTTCTGTAATTTGACTTGTGATCTAAATAGATATGGTTGTTGATTGAGGATTCCGTTATGCAACTGACGATGTGCGAGCTCGATTAGCTTCATTTCGTCGATGATTTTCTGTCTATATATGTGTTAATATAAAAAAATTTTGTCTTAATCTAAAGGCAGAAATGATAGCTGAAATGTGATAGTAGATCCATGTCTGTTATCTAATTGATTCATTTGTTAGTTACTATAATTCATCTATTTGCTAGATATATACAAGCAAATTCAGATCCATGCAGAAGACAATTTTGGGCTCTAGAGTTTGGTGAGATAGACACGAGGATGTGTTTTATGGATTTCAATTCCATCAAGTTAATTGAAAACATTTCATGCTTATAGTGTCATATCTAGATGTATTTTGTTTGCTTTTCCCTAGTTATTCATTATATACTGGGTCTGTATGTAGTCTGAGAATGCACCTTTGACACTCTTGACATAAATCATATGTTCGGCTTGATTGATTGTACCTTTGAATTTGGTTTTCCACATGATAATATGTTAAGAGCACAATTCTCTTAACAAAGAAATCCTGCGATTACACTCGCAACACACCAATCCGGCGCCCCGAACGTTGGGGTCGGCGGCTCAATTCGTGGCTGGCGCGGAGAACTTCCTCCGTCGGCAGTCTTCAAGGTTTGATAAGGAGTATTGCACAAGTAATGTGGGAATATTATTTCTTCATTCAATCAATAAAAAGATAACAACCTAGCCATATTTATAATACTAGAATACTAGCTTAGGGAACAAGAAAACAAGATATGAAAATATACTATGAATCAAAAGATATGGGGAATAAAAAGATAACTAAATATTTGGGGAATCCTAAGATATATGAGGATCGTAACAACTCCCCCACGGTTAAAATCCACCTTGTCCTCAAGGTGGGAACCATGGAACCACGGGCACAGTCGACGATAGCAAAAGCATTGAAACGTCACCTCCTGGATCAAATGCGATTAGGAACATGATCACCATCATTTCACTTATGACTCCCACCAACATTTCTACGCCGTCCCTTTCCTCTCTCGCCTTCGTCTTCACAAAATCATCCTCGATGGCTGGGACTTGGAGGAGGCTCCGGATCATGCACCGGCTCCTGACGCCGGCATCATTCCTACGCCCCCCAAACTGCTTGTCCTCCATGAATCGCTGCACAAGGACTCTTACCAGCTGGAACTCTGCAGCAGTGAGGTTGTAGGAACGCCTCTCATCACCATCTACTCTATCATCTTCATAATCATCATCAGAGTCCAAACACTTATGCTGTGAACAATTATCAACACATGATGAAGATGAATCAGTCACTCCCACCACATCCCAAAGCAAGTCCGAATCATCACTCATCTTCACAGAATGGCATTCCATCTTTGTGAACTCATCATCATCAAAAGTAGCCTTATCATGATTATTATCATCTACTAGAGATGATTTTGAATCATCAGCCTCTTCAAGAAAACTACCCATCCAGTTCGAGGAATCATTTTTTTCCTGATGAGCAACTGATTCTTGATCCAGGCTTGAAGAATGGCAGCCGGGAATCAATTCGATTTCATAGCAAAATTCTTCATCCACCATCTTTTCTTCAAACCCCATGATTTCAGGGCGCCAAGGTTGTGTGCTCGGGCGTGGGCTGCGCTGCTGCCGGAAGTGATCGGTTTGTCGCCTGGGTGTATCCCAACGACTAGGCAGACACTGTGGTGGCTGATCATAATCCGAGTATCCTTGCGATGCACGGTGAGGCGGTGGTTCCCCACAAGAGGGCTGCCATGACCGTGGTGGGTCGTAGGGCTGGAAGCTCGGTATTGGTCGGTTACCGGGAGGATCCCAACCGGAGGGGCGGTTGATGGGGGGGTCCCACGATGTAGGCTGTCGGTACCCCCGAAAACCCCTATCAAACTCCGTTGTGACGCGAGCTGCTGGTCTATCCCAGCTCGTGCGAGGCCACGAAGCAGTGTGCGCGCGATATGGAATCGTGCCAGAGCCAGGCTGTGCGAGCCCTGCCTCTCGCCTGTTTAAATCACGACCCGTGCCCCTACGCCGGCGGACATCCCCACAACGGACACGCCTGCCGTGATTGAAAACTGGGGGGCCGTCCTCGTCGGTCGGCCAGACATTTCCCTGGGAACGATACCCATCGACGTCCCCGTCGTCCGAAAAATAGGGTTGATCCGGTTTGGGAAGGCGTGTGGCCTTCAACCTATCAACCCTTCTATCCCTCGCATCCAATTTAAATTCCAATTGATCAAATCTTGCCATAATTTTGTCGAGCGCTGACAAAGTAGGTACGAGCGCCCCCGATCCATTGCGCAGCGCGCTGCTTGACTCCGGGTCGTCTCGTCGTATCCGCTGCCATCCGTCACCGAGGTAGCCACTCGCCGTGAAGCGTCGGGGCTGATCGGCCATGGTTGAGCTCTCAATGAAAGCACCAGTTGTTAAGAGCACAATTCTCTTAACAAAGAAATCCTGCGATTACACTCGCAACACACCAATCCGGCGCCCCGAACGTTGGGGTCGGCGGCTTAATTCGTGGCTAGCGCGGAGAACTTCCTCCGTCGGCAGTCTTCAAGGTTTGATAAGGAGTATTGCACAAGTAATGTGGGAATATTATTTCTTCATTCAATCAATAAAAAGATAACAACCTAGCCCTATTTATAATACTAGAATACTAGCTTAGGGAACAAGAAAACAAGATATGAAAATATACTATAAATCAAAAGATATGGGGAATAAAAAGATAACTAAATATTTGGGGAATCCTAAGATATATGAGGATCGTAACATAATATCACTACATATTGATACTTCAAGCCGGGAAAATAGGTTACTTATTTTTCAGAATTGCAGGTTGCTCTATATTAGTGCAAAAAGTAGTCCAGTCGTATGTATGTGTTATGAGGATTGGGGCAAAACTGCACAATCAGTCAAGCTCGGTGTTAGCCGAGCTTAATCGTGCGCGGCAGGGACTGACATACTGTTAGGTGATTGATTGCAGCTCGGTGTTAGCCGAGCTTAATCGTGCTCGGTGATCAGCCGAGCTTAATCGTGCTCGGTGATTAGCCGAGCTTGCTGGTGCTCGGTTTTGGCCGAACTTAGTCGAGTTCGGTATTAGCCGAACTTAGTCGAGTTCGGTGTTGGCCGTTGTTATTAACTGATGCATAGACAAACGTGAGCCGTCGGATGCGATTAGTTAGTTAGCTTAAATGACAGCCGTTGGATTTGTTTTGGTTGTTAGATTAGTGTTATATAGAGTGAATAACCGAGCTGTGCAAGCGAGTGTGAGAGAAAGATTTTTCATCCATCAGTTTGTAATCTTCCACAAGAAATTGAATACAAGATTTCCATTAATTCTCCGAGAGTTGATCTTAGCTTTATTCATTTTCATATCGAGTGTTTGTTCTTCTTGTTCCGGAATCGATCTTGTTGTGATAGCAAGATTGAGTCGCGTATTTGCTAACATTACAAATTGGCGCCGTCTGTGGGAAAACGAAGAAGGACGACGCATTCAACAATGTCTACCACGAAGTTCGACGTTGAGCGGTTCACCGGCGAAAATGATTTCGGCCTGTGGAGATTGAAAATGAAAGCTGTTCTTATGCAGCAAGGAGTCTGGGATTATGTCAAATCCAAGGCGGATGAGAAGGAGATTCAAGGAATGGATGCGGCGAAATCTCAAGAACTGGAATACAAGGCGTATAGCTCGATTGTCTTGTGCCTCAGCGATAGAGTCTTGAGGGAGGTTCAAAAGGAAGATGATGCCGCAGGAGTTTGGGAGAAGTTAGAGAAAATCTATATGGAGAAGTCGATCTCAAATAGATTGCATCTCAAACAAAGGTTATTCAATTTCAAGTTTTCTGACTCCAAGAACTTAGCAGATCAATTAGAAGATTTTCGCAAGTGCATAGACGATCTTGAGAGTGTGGATGATGCCATGAAAGATGAGGATAAAGCTTTGATGTTATTGAATGCTCTGCCTCAGAGTTTTGAGCAATTCAAAGACTCAATACTTCTTGGAAGGGATTCGAAGGTGACTTTAGAGGAGGTATATTCTGCATTAAAGCTGAAGGGAATGCAGAAATTTGTCAGCAAGCAAATCGATCAAGCTGCTGAAAGCCTTAATGTGAAGACTGCATCAAAGAAACAATTCAAATTCAAGAAACCCTCATCTGATAAATGGAGACCACGGGGTGCGAAGGAAGGTGATCAGAAGGAGTCAAGAAGTTGTTTTTGGTGTAAGAAACCAGGACACATCAAGCAAAATTGCTTTGCTTGGAAGAAAAGACAAGCTGAAAATCACAAAGCAGATGGTACAGCAGCTATCACTGAGGAAATTGAAGAGGCAAGAGCTCTCAATGTGGTGGAGGATAGTCCATTATCAAGGCTGTGGATCATGGATTCAGGTTGCAGTTTCCATATGTCCTCCAACCTTGACTGGTTCCAAGATTTAAAGGAATCTGAAGGCTCGGTGTTGCTAGGAGATGATCATGTGTGTGATGTAAGGGGTGTTGAGAACATATGCTTGAGGATGGAAGATGGATCACTGCGAAAGCTTACTGATGTAAGGTACATCTCATCCATCAAGAGAAATTTGATCTCATTGGGACTTCTTGAGAAGATAGGTTATAGATTGACCCTTTATGGTGGAGAAATGCTTGTTACAAAGGATGGCCAGACGATTATGAGAGCTATCAGAAGTAATGTACTCTATTATCTACAAGCTGAGCCTATTGATGGTTCTGCAAATTCAACTCAACAAACCATCAATTGGCATACAAGGCTCGGGCATGTAGGAATTGCTGGGATGATGCAATTGGTGAAACAAGGCATAATTCAGATGTCTGAGTCTGATGTACAAAGACACATTGAATCTTGTGAGGAGTGCATACTTGGTAAGAGCAAAAAACTGCCATATGGAGTGGGCAAGCACACATCGAAAGAGCCTCTCCAATATGTTCACAGTGACATATGGGGACCTGCACCAGTGAATAGCCTTGGAGGAGGCAGGTATTTCTTATCCTTTGTTGATGATTTTTCAAGGAAGGTTTGGATAGTAATAATGAAAGACAAGTCAGAAACATTCCAGAGGTTTCAAGAATGGTGTGTAGGTGTTGAGTTGGAGAAAGGAAAGCCATTGAGGTGTCTTAGGACTGACAACGGGCTTGAGTTCCTGTCCCATGAATTTGATCGATTCTGTAAAGATAAGGGGATAAAGAGGCACAGAACAGTCCCTCACAACCCACAACAAAATGGGGTTGCTGAGAGGATCAATAGAACCATTCTTGAAAGGGTGAGGTGCATGTTAATAGCGTCTGGAATGTCTAAACCATTTTGGGGTGAAGCAGCCTCTACTGCTGTTGTTTTGATCAATAAATGTCCTTCAGCTGCCATTGAAAATCAGACCCCAGACAGCAAATGGTATGGATCTTATGGGGATTATTCAAAACTGAGGCCATTTGGGTGTAGAGCTTATGCTCACATAAAGCAAGGTAAATTGGAACCTAGAGCTCTCAGGTGTGTAATGATTGGGTATCAGATGGGAGTCAGTGGGTACAGGCTGTGGTGCTGTGAGGAAGGAAACAAGAAAGTGGTGGTTAGCAGAGATGTGATCTTCAAAGAATCTGAAATGCCTTTCCTCAACAAGGATAATCAGAAAGTTCATTTTGAGGTGGAGAACCAGAGAGTAACTACAGATGTAACTCAGACTGATCTAAATGCTACATCTGATGACAGTGGTGGTGGAGCTTCTGAAATGCAAGCTGAAATCAGAACACCAGAGAGAGTGATTGCTAGAAACAGAGCAAAGAGGAATATTAAGCTCCCTTCTAGATTTAATGATTATGACATGATGCACTATGCACTGGCAGTGGCTGAACAGATGGATTACCATGAACCTTCATCTTATAAAGAAGCAATCAGAAGCCCTGAAAAGGATCAGTGGTTATTAGCTATGCAAGAGGAGATTGATAGCTTGTATAAAAACCACACATGGATCTTGGTACTGAGGCCTACTGATCAGAAAACAGTAGGGTGCAAATGGATTTACAAAAAGAAGGTTGAGGCCTTCAACAACAACCATATCAGGTTCAAAGCAAGGTTGGTGGCTAAGGGGTTCACACAGAGGGAGGGTGTGGATTACAATGAAATTTTCTCACCTGTTGTCAAACACAGCTCCATCAGGCTATTACTTGCTATAGTTGCTCAAAGAGATTGGGAATTGCAACAACTTGATGTTAAAACTGCTTTTCTCCATGGTGAACTTGAAGAAAAAATATACATGGAGCAACCACCTGGTTTTGTGAAGCCAGGAGATGAAAAGAAAGTGTGTTTGCTAAAGAGAAGTCTCTATGGTCTAAAACAAAGCTCAAGGCAGTGGTACCTGAGGTTCAATGTGTTCATGCAGAAGATTGGGTTTGAAAAATCTTTGTATGATCACTGTGTGTTCATCAAGAGAAGAGGTGGAGTTGCTGTAGCATATCTACTGTTATATGTAGATGATATGCTGATCTCTGCAGAGCATAAGGAAGAGGTGGAGTTAGTGAAGGCTGATCTGAAATCTGAATTCGATATGAAAGATCTTGGTGATGCCAAGAAGATTCTTGGGATGGAAATTATCAGAGATAGAGATCACAAGCAGATATGGCTGACTCAAAGGGATTATATCAGTAGTGTGATCAAGAAATTCCAGATGGATCATAGCAAACCAGTGAGCATGCCCCTGAGTTCACAGTTCAAGCTCAGCAGCAATCAAAGCCCTAAAGATGATGAACAGAGAAGAGAAATGGATAAGGTCCCATATGCAAACATAGTGGGGAGTATCATGTACACCATGGTGTGTACAAGGCCAGATATCAGCCAGGCAATAAGTGTTGTGAGCAGGTACATGGCTGATCCGGGTATACAGCATTGGCAAGCTTTAAAATGGATATTAAGGTATCTCAGTGGCACTCGGGATTATGGCATACTGTTTGATGGAAGTAAGAATTTTGATACACAGCCTCTATTGGGATATTGTGATTCTGATTTTGCAACTAGCATTGACACAAGGAAGTCCCAATCCGGCTATGTTTTCTGCATGTATGGAGCTGCTGTAAGTTGGAAATCGAGTTTGCAATCTGTGGTGGCACTCTCAACAACTGAGGCAGAATATATTTCCATGGCTGAGGCTGTAAAGGAGAGCATGTGGCTGAAAGGAATCTGCTCGGATTTTGGAGTCGATCAAGAAGCTGTGACTGTATTATGTGATTCAAATAGTGCCATATGTCTATCAAAACATCAGACATTCCATGAGAGGAGCAAGCATGTGGATGTTAAGCTTCATTTTGTGAGGGATGAAGTTGAAAAGGGCTCAGTAAAGATTGAGAAAGTAGCTACTGAGCACAATGCTGCTGATATGCTGACAAAGGTGTTACCCGGACTTAAGTTGAAGTATTGCATGGATTTGGTGAATCTGATTCAGCTGGAGTGATTGTGGAAGATGGATATGCCCTGTGGATTGTCCAGTTGTGTCCCAAGGTGGAGATTTGTTATGAGGATTGGGGCAAAACTGCACAATCAGTCAAGCTCGGTGTTAGCCGAGCTTAATCGTGCGCGGCAGGGACTGACATACTGTTAGGTGATTGATTGCAGCTCGGTGTTAGCCGAGCTTAATCGTGCTCGGTGATCAGCCGAGCTTAATCGTGCTCGGTGATTAGCCGAGCTTGCTGGTGCTCGGTTTTGGCCGAACTTAGTCGAGTTCGGTATTAGCCGAACTTAGTCGAGTTCGGTGTTGGCCGTTGTTATTAACTGATGCATAGACAAACGTGAGCCGTCGGATGCGATTAGTTAGTTAGCTTAAATGACAGCCGTTGGATTTGTTTTGGTTGTTAGATTAGTGTTATATAGAGTGAATAACCGAGCTGTGCAAGCGAGTGTGAGAGAAAGATTTTTCATCCATCAGTTTGTAATCTTCCACAAGAAATTGAATACAAGATTTCCATTAATTCTCCGAGAGTTGATCTTAGCTTTATTCATTTTCATATCGAGTGTTTGTTCTTCTTGTTCCGGAATCGATCTTGTTGTGATAGCAAGATTGAGTCGCGTATTTGCTAACATTACAGTATGAACTAACACGAAACAATATACTTTGTTTTCTACATTTTTTGAAGATCTATTCATGATATGGAATGATTTAATTTGCTGTTTTAATGAGTATCTCAACTACTTATTTTGGCTTTACTGAATGGATTACTTGTGCTCTTCGCTTCGAATCAATGTTGGTAGACAATTGTATAATCATTTACAGTGGTGTGTCCTTTTCTGAAGGTTACTAATCTAGGATGGCCTTGGTCACAACAGCTGAAGTGTGTGATACAAACCCACAGCTTATAGTGAGTGGTGAGCTCCGGGCACTCCATCCAGTTTTCCAGATTTATGGTAGGAGGCAAGTCTTCTCCGGCCCAGTTGTTACCCTCAAAGTGTTTGAAGATAATGTTTTGGTACGAGAGTTTCTTGAGGAGAAGGGCAATGGAAGGGTTCTTGTTGTTGATGGAGGTGGTAGTTTGAGATGCGCGATACTGGGTGGTAACCCAGTTGTACAAGCTCAGAATAATGGATGGGCTGGTATAATAGTCAATGGTTGCATAAGGGATGTAGATGAAATTAATGGTTGTGACATCGGGGTGAGAGCTCTGGCCTCACACCCTATGAAAGCTAATAAGAAAGGGGTCGGAGAAAAGCACGTTCCTGTAAACATTGCTGGGACCAGAATCTGTGATGGAGAGTGGATGTATGTGGACACTGATGGTATTTTGGTCTCTAAAACAGAGCTGTCGGTTTGATAACGTCTCTCTTCTGCTCGATTGGCAGGAGAGGTTCTGTGATATGTATTGTTTGATAGTACTGTTTATGATTCTATTCTATTCAGTTCATGAGGAACTTATAATTATTGTCTGTACTGTAATATTTATGCTTGTGTTTTGAACTTGTCATTCTAGTATCCATTTATGTTGTATGCTATTCACTTTATATCTGTATCTGATTGTTTTCTTGATCAATCATTTCATCTCTTTATGCTATTTTCACATGTGTCAAATCTAGCAGCAGAAACTGAAGCAAGTTGTGAATGAGGTTGATTTCCAAACTCACTAAACTATTTGAACATATGAAAATTGTATCCATTGAATGTTTCAAAGAAAAATATGTATTGTACTCCGTCCGTTCACCAATAGTGGATCACAATTTCTTTTTTCTCATTGTTTTAAGAACACGTCCGGTTTCCACTATTGCTTATAAATACGTGTTTATTCTTATTTTTTGTTCGTTTGCTGGTAAGTATTATTTTGTCTAACAAATTGATCGTCATCTGATTGTATTATATCGTGTCACTAAATTAAAGCAATCCGAGCAAAATCCATAAATACATATTCTTAGCCCAAAGTTGCACTCATTGACTTAGGAATCCGATACAGAAATATAAAACGATTTTATTCCCAAAAGTTGCACTGTACATAACCGTAGGGTATGCTGACTGGACAGAATCCGCGAATAACATTTCATTTCCCATATTACCGCCAAAACACTTAATTCTAGCGTTAAAACTGTCGAATATTTCAGCTCCCTTATTCATTACTCACACGATGCGCACTCGCTTCCTCGCCGCAGCTGTGATGGCCGTCACTGATCCGGTCGAAACCCCAGACTTCTACCACCTGCCTCTTCCGCATCTTACTCCTCCAAAATGTTCCTCGTTTTCTGCAAATTCTGCACACTCTTTCGATGAAATCCCCTTTTTTGGAGTATCTCGCGAAATCGATAAGCTGCCGATCGACGACGCTCTCTTAATATTCTTGGCTGACGTTGTCCCTCACTTCATCTGCGATGCAGATATTCAGCAACCTCAAATTGATAGCAACACTGAAAGATATGAGGTTAATTATATCTTTTGATAGCTGACGTTAGTTTTGCTCTTCCTGTATTTAGTTTTTTGTGTGATCGTTTATGCTTATGCTTAGCTATATGTGAAAACGATGGTGATTTGAGGTGCAATGCCAAGCTAGAAGTGATTGACGAAGTTTACCTCTCTCTGTAGATTTACGCGAGCTATTTGTTTTAAATCTTATGTTGTTGCGAGTCCAGCTTTAGTTCTGGTGAAATTATACACTTCTTCAACAATTTTTTTACAGTAATTTGATGTGAAACTTATATTGACTGAACTGTTTATCATATAATCACCATCGAACAAGGGAAATGAATTATGAAAACATTTTTCCCGTTTTATTGTCGGTAGTGATTGTTACGACCTGGAGTCATGTTCACTAGAAAATTGGCTTTTTTGATTATTAAATTTCGTTCCAAGTGTATCTGTCCAATCACTGGCTGCAACACCAGTTTGACTCTCTTAAAATTGCTTGCCTTCACCCTTCGTTTCTATCATTTGTGTGATTCTCTTCTTCTGTTCGTTTCTATCATTTGTGTGATTCTCTTCTTCTGTTCGTTTCTATCATTTGTCGGTAGTGATTGTTACGACCTGGAGTCATGTTCTCTAGACAATTGGCTCTTTTGATTATTAAATTTCATTCCAAGTGTATCTGTCCAATCTCTGGCTGCAACACCAGTTTGACTCTCTTAAAATTGTTTGCCTTCACCCTTAGTTTCTATCATTTGTGTGATTCTCTTCTTCTGTTCAGCCTGAGACTCACCACATTTATATTTCTCTGCAATGTTATCAGATATTCCCCTTAGATGAGTTGGTCATCTTCATTCGTATGGCCCATACTTAGATGTGGACATTGCTATATTCTGTCCCTTAAGAATTTGACTGTGATTCAGTTCATATATATATATATACATATATATAAACATATTTTTCCTTTCTCCTTTGAGTAATCATCTCTATAAAAGTGTAAATCCGAAAAAAAAAATTACTGTCAAAACTTGTTCTAACTAACTCCAGAGGAGAATAAATATTAATCATGGTGAGAAATAACTAGACAGGTTGTATATTGTGATACTAATTTGGTTTTACCTCGTTGTAATTCAGGACAATGATGGATCAATTCTTGGTAATAAAGGCAGAGAGGAACCTATTGTGCGATTTGAAATTCCAGAGATGGATATGGCCTTGCTTCCATCTGTAAGGCTTCTTTCTGTATCTGAAGATATTCATTAACTTTCTGTTATTCATTTATGAGCAATGCATTTGATTCTGAATCACTTTGTACCGTTGGTCCCATATTATATATCGACACAGGACATAGCAGTGCCATGGCTGCAACACATGTTTGATGATGTTACCTATGGTCAAGCTTTACTGTCCTTAAACATGTGGAATATATAAAAAATGTTCTGAACCATGATGTGTTGGCGCAAACATCTATGCCCAAAAAATTTCATTTCTTGCGCATGTCTTCTCGTTTTTCTTTGTGAATATATACAAGCTTTATCAGCAGAATGAACATTCGAAAATCAAATCAACAGGCGTATTGACAACCTGAAAAATGCCTTTCCGATTGCAATTGTTTCCTATATCTCCAGAAATATTTTATTAAGTGGATGCTTGCATGCATGAGTATGTGTGCGTGTGTATTGCTTGTCAGGGTTTAAACCTGATAGTTCAAAAAATTTCATTTCTTGAGCATGTCTTCTTGTTTTTCTTTGTGAATATATACAAGCTTTATCAGCAGAATGAACGTTCGAAAATCAAATCAACAGGCGTATTGACAACCTGAAAAATGCCTTTCCGATTGCAATTGTTTCCTATATCTCCAGAAATGTTTTATTAAGTGGATGCTTGCATGCATGAGTATGTGTGCGTGTGTATTGCTTGTCAGGGTTTAAACCTGTTAGTTCTGTGTCTGCTGTATCCGTTCTGTGCATCATTGATATTAAACCTCAGTGAGATCTCTCTATTATTCTTCCTGTATTGGCAGGAAAGTTCTGCCCATTCCCAAATCGAGCACATGGATATTTTCTCTGAGGTTCCAGATGCTGAATATACAGAGGTTAGTGCCTTAGCTTATCTTGCCATCTTTATAATATTACCCACATAAGTTTTTAAGAATTAAGAATGAATGCGTCTTTCTTTTTTAGCTTCCAGACTTTGCTCAACTTGATTAAACATGTTATGCTACTTGACAAGCTCTTGGCGGTAATTAAAGATTATCTTCTCAAATCATTATGTTTGTCTTGGAAGGGCCTACTGAAATGATACCATAGATAATAAAGATAGTGACATGCATAGATTCATCTAGTCTTCAATGATTGTCATGGTCTTTGAAGTATCACTGTTATCCTTCTAGTTTGATTTTCTTTGTTCATACAATTTGTATTGTTAGATAGTGCTATGCAGTCTAGATCAATCTTCTGACTGTTTAACATGCATCGGTAGAAGATAAAATCATTTCCTGTTATGTTTTAAATAGCCGGTTCCTAGTATGTTCCAATTTATGTTTTCTATGAAGAATATATTTGTTAAGCTCTAAACTGAAATTTGCAGGACCTGCTAAATTCTGAGTTTGTACTGCATGACCTGGCTGAGATTCAACAGTTACTTTATATAGTTGATGACATAAGTATAGAAAACTTAACAGAGCAAAAGGCTGATATGCTGGAAGATGCTGATTCTGTTCATGGAAAACATCATTCTTATAACATTAAATTTCCTGAATTTGAAGTGGATATGGAAAGCCTGGGTGTTATTGGAAGAATACTTATGATAGAAGAAGTTTTGGGTTTTGAAAATATTGAAAAGAGGCAGGCGATGCAAGAAGATAATAACAAAGAGCTTTTGGGTTCTATGGAGTCTGACTTGATAAACTATATGTTCCATCATTCTGAAAAACTAAATTGCCTTGAAGGAACAAATTTGTCATCAGAAGTGGACTGCATAAGAATTATTGAACTGTCACATAACCAGCAGTACCCAATGCTCTGTGGCTTTTCAATTTGGTCAGTGGAGCCAACTCCATTTGATGAGTTTATGTTTATTGATTTGGATCTGTATAGTTTCTGTGAGGTGCTTTCAGATTCAGCAAAGGAGATTGAATGTGAAACATGTGAACACATGTTTGGAGAAGCCATGAACTTTACAAGTTTTAGCCAATTGGTTGTTTGCCATGAGCTTACTCTTCTGGATGGCACTTTTAAATCTCTGCCGGTGCCTATTATTTCAGATCATGAAAATTCTAGTTCACTACGAACACTGATTGAGAATTTATTGGCCCAGTCTGATTGGCAGTGTTCATCGGCATCTGATGATCTATATCTAGATTGGGATTTTCTTGGAGAAAGCGGTTGTGAATCAGAGAAATATTCTTCATGTTGGAAATTGTTGTGGGAGATAGACACTTACAGTATTGACATTGATATGTGCTCAAATGATAGTGGAATAGTGATCTTGAATTTTATTCTATCAGAAGGCCATTCTAGTAAACCAAACCCAGAAAAGGACACAAAAGTTTTAGACTTATCTTGTTCTGATGTCTCTATACCTCATTCCTCTGGTAAAGTAGAGTTAAGTAGCTTGAAGAATCGAGGCGATGGAAAAAGAAAAAAAGATAATATCTTTTTGAAAATTGGTGTTGAGAAGGTTCAATTGTTTGGTGAATCAATGACAAGTGATCTTGAATTTTTCCTCAACCCCCGTAACTATGTTCTAGGAAAAGAAAATATACCTGCAGATAAGCCAGTTACCAAAACTTTGAGTCAAGGGTGTATGTTTAGTGGTGAGTCTGCCGCTGCTAGTTCTACCACTTTTGTACATCAGAGCTTGAATGTAGAGGAACATGAGGTAAGTTTGTCTAATAATATATGACTATAATTGATTATTTGGGATTGGAAAAAATCCCAGGAACTTATTTACTGACTCACTTGGTGAATTCTTAAAATCTAGTGATAAAATCCATCATCTTGTTGAGTTTTAAATTTTTTTATGAAATTTAATTATATTATGTCATATAGTTGGTTTTGTCCTAATTGCACAGCCTTTTCAAGGTTTTCATTTTGTGCATCTGTAAGTTTGAACTATTCAAATAGCTGAAGTACAACTCATGTTACAAATTTGCAATGATTTGAATGAATGAGATTTTCTACTGATGTTTTGTTTCAAATAACATTATTTTAGTGGGTGTTTGGCATTACTATCATGATTTCAGTGGTCATCATTTGATCGTTAAATAATTCACTCACTATAAAGACTTTGTTCTTTTTGTTGTTTTACTGTTGTTTTTTTTGGAACACCATACCAGGAAAGAGGCTTGGGTTTGGCATCAGCTCCGGAGGGGTGCAAACTGAAGTTGGAAGAGCTATTAAATGCTGTACCTGTCAAGAAAACCTATGGAAATGAACCCATGGAAGCTGTAAATGATGCTGAAGTCAGCAATATGATACCTGTTCGATCCATGTCAGTGGGTTCAGAATCAAACCAAAGTCTTTCTTGCATGCCTTTTGGCCCCAACGCAGTTATAATAGTGAACACCAGAAATTTCAATGAAGAAATGGTAATTTCCAGGAGAACCACATACCAGAGGATTCTTGAAATTGAACAAGAAGGAGCACAAGTTGTAGAACGCGATATAGGTCTTCCAGTTGACGTAATTGTAAGTTCTGGAGTTTGTCTCACGTGGTATGACTGCAAAAATATTGGAAAGAAAGCTTCAGCGCCAGACGAGGCCTTTTCAAGCTTACCCTTATGCATTGAAAGTGTTGCAGCGAGTATTTTGACATCCTTGAGTTTTGCTTTCGGTTGCTGCATCCTGGTAATTACAACTGAAAGTTTTAAGATTATTAAAGATATTTGTTGGTGCCTTTTCTTTTTTTTATTCTGATTCTTCAGTCATTTATATACCTCCTTTGGCGGTGAGTATGTGGTGTAAAAGGTGAATATCATGTATTAGGCGGGAATCACTTTCTTATAGCATGCTTTATGGAGTTCAAACTCAGTCATATTGATAAAATACACATGCGAAAAATTATAAACATCAACAGATCAACTTCATTATTCTACATTCATCATCAGTAAAGAATGTTGCTCATTCATCTTATTATAATCATTTGAAGTTTGCTTACTCTGTTTGACAAACCCCAAAAAAGCATTTGTCATTACCGTCTTAAATCCATCATTGCTATGATTTTGGACTTAAAATGTTTTAGGATGAAATATTATATGATTGTTGGAACAGAAGGTAAAAATGCAGCGTTCTGGAATCAGCATTTGCCTTACTGCACTGTTTCCTGATTAGGTCTGGCCAAACCTTCACCAAGACTCTCAGTGCTTTAGTATGTCCATGACTGGGTGCTTCATTTAAATCATTGCAGATATTTGAAGGAGAAAGCAGTTTTCTTGGAAGCATTATGGAATCATCAGACGAACTCTATGCAGCAGCTGCAAGCTTAGGAATTGATATACAGCTCTTTTGCTCGTATTCACATAAGATGACTGAAGAAATTTTATTGTCCTGCATCAATGCTGCGGCAAAGTTGAGAATGGGTCTCTATCCGAAAATGCCCGACTCAGAAAGCCTGGCAGAATCTTTTCTTACTGCTTTTCCTTCTATTAATCCTCTCTCAGCTCATGCGATATTGTCCTCAGATATTCGACTTGGGAACCTTTTCGAACTGTCAAATGGGTCCAAAATGGGCGCTCTTCAGAAATATCATATTCCTGATGAAAGCATAGCTTTGCTCAGTGTAGCAAGCAAATACGGAGAGCGGGAAGATTCTAAATCAGGAATGACTGATTGTTCCTCCTCACTATCACATCCAGACTCAGGAAATGCTCGAGTTAAAAGTGCATCTGAGAGGAAGAAACCTAAATACACACACAACCTAAATGCTGAACAGCCTTTAAATGACATGTTTGCTGTGGATCTAGGAAAATCACTTCCTGATTTTGAACTTGATCTCCCTAAAGTATCAGTATCGGGTGATTCCTGGCTGTCAAGAAGGGCTGAGATATCTAAAGCGGAGGAGTTCAGTTTATCTTACAATGATGAATCACTGTTTCATAGTCAGGATATTGATCTTGATGTGATGAGGTCTTCTGCTGCTGGCATGATGGAGTCTGTTGATAAGTCAAGCCTTTATGACTTTCCGTTGCCAAAAGGTCTTAAAATATCCGATGAGAGTGAGAATGCCTGGGTGCCTCCAATTGAAATAGATTGCTCTCCAAGTTGGAGATCAACCACCACAATAAACAATGACTTGAGCAGACGAAGTGTGAAGCTAAATGGGATTCGGCAGGGTGATTCTACTGGTGAAGTTATCAATTTAGAGGATAGTGCAGCATTTGGAAAAGATTTCTTTATTGCAACCACCAGTAGCTTTTCACCTACTCTGCATGACAATGAGAATGAATATTCTGCAAGAAACTCTGGAATGAAAAAACGGCCTTCCAGCGCAATCAATCTTCCCAAATTTACTAATCCTACTGAGTTGCAGTCTGGCTCTGGTGCTTGGCTTTCCAAAAATAATAGGAGACATACCTTGAGGGATGAAATCAGACCAAATAATATCATTAACAGAAACAATACTTCTATGAAACAAAAAGAGCTGGAAAAGGATATGATAGAAAGAAATTCACAAAATCCCTACAAGTATTTTCAAGAAAAGGGAAGTTTTGATAGCACACCATTCTCAAATGCTCTTCACTCCACTCAGCCTCAAGGATCGCCCTGGACTATTGAATTCCTTAACAGAGTAAGGGAAAAGAGTAGAATGCATAAGCAATCTGTTTCATATGACTTACCCTCTCCATATCTGGGTTCCTCTGGGAACATATCCAAAGTTACTAAAAGAAGAAGTCCCTCAATTCTTGAATTCTACAAGTATGAAGGGGGTGGTACCCAACACAAAATAGTTCAAGAGAAGAGACTGAAGAGATTTTCACAAGGAGTAAACTCATTGAAGACTAAGAAGGCTTCTGCTTCAGGTCCTTCGTCAACTCCAGCTGATAAGAAAGCAAGACGGGTATACTAATGAAATCCTTTGTACTAGTTTGGATTATTTTCTTTTGCATCTTAATTAGTTTGATTAACTGCAGACACTATCTTTCTCGACATATGGAAGTGCTGGGCAAAGTAAGCTCATTTGGAGGGATAATGATTACCAACCAACGCAAAGAAACCCATAGCATCAAGTATGGTCTCTGTAGATTTTATAAAAAACTAAAGGGTTTGTTGACTGTAATGTTGATTCTGGTGATGTTGCAGCTAGATGATGACTTGAGTATACTTGCTATCAGTGTTAGGAATTGGGATCACAATATTTTCTTTCATTATGAGAGCAGGAGTATAAGTACGACAGATGTTCTGTAAATGTAGTATCAAAAGAATTTAAAGAATGAACTAAATTCTGTTAGCATATCAACAGCTGGCTACCAGTGCCCTCTAAGGAAGAAAGAAGGAAGAATAAAGCAACAAATCAGAGCCTAAGAAGATAAATAAAATAAGGAATTAGTTAAGGGAAGTTATAACTGACTACGAATTAGATGAGCTGTGAAGACAGTTATCCACAAATTAGTTAGAATAAATATCAATGTCGTCACTCTTTGTATGCTATCTGAGCTGAATTTGAATGAAACCTGTCCGGTGAGAGCTTAGTTTATCCTTGAGTCATGTTTGAGTTTTGTGTTCATAGAATGAGTATTCTTTGTTTTTAGCGTGAGTTTTCTTTGAGATTTTCAATCTCTATAAATTGGATCAAGAGTCTCTAATCCTTGGTGACGGCGGAGAAGATACAACCATTTGAATGGGAGGGGAGGCAGGAATTGAATTCCACGATCTAGACCAGAAGTACGGGGCAAGCGACAACAATCGGAGGCTCGATTTGAAAAAAATGGTTCAGTTACTTCAACGTATTAGCTTGCTGAATCAGGGGAAAACTGCGGAACGGTGGACGTGGAATCCAGCTGTGGATCACAGAAGTAGAAGAAGAGTATTCACTTGCCAATCTAATGAATCTCAAACAGGTATCAACTCTTCAAACTTTTTAAAACCCCTTCGTGTCGACAAAATGGTGTCCAGACTCTTCTATAAATGAGTGGTAACCCTCTCTCCTTATAATGCCTTTTAAGGGGGTGAGTGGCCCATTTCTAACAGAACTTATATTAACGCTTTTGCCGAGTTATATCCTAGGGCTGGAACAGAAGAAGATCAAGCACAACGTTTGTTCTTGTCTGGCTTAGTAGATGATTTGCGGACACCGGTCCGGATGTTTAAACCAACTACCCTAGCCAATGCATACGCCCCTTCAAAGCTCCAAGAGTTCACATTGACCGGTGTATTACCTGGATTTTATGAGAGTGATGTGCGGCCTAGAGAGACAGTGGATGAAGATTTAGATTCTTCCATGGAGATAACACAAAAGTGTCTATGGTAGAAGCAGAACCAGATATTGAGCATGGTAAGTGGCTGAATGAAGCTCTAGAGGAATCCATTGCAGAATCCTTCCTTCACCAAGGTTTTATCAATTATTGATACATCTGTAGACACCTTTGCTTCAAGACCTTGGCAAGCTCCTGGAACTGCATGGAAGGGGATTGCATATTCAGCTACAAAGTTTGCTGATACATGGATCATAGTTGACAAGAACTGCAATGGTCGTGGAGGTGAAAATCTCTTATTTGGAGTAATTTCAATTGATAGGTGCTTCTGTATTGATGGATGTCCAGAACAGTTGGCGAAAATCGGCATGTTGCAGGAGAAGGTTGGCCAAGATGACATTAAGATAAGTTCCGTATATTCAGTCATTGATGGAGTTGAACACTTGTTTTGTTCTAATTTACAGCCCGAGCCCTTGTAAGATTTTGGTCCTTATCAGATCTTGAACACAATCAGGACCATGGCTTACAAGCTCCCTCTACCATAGGACGCACAAATTGCTTTAAATGGTTACGTGTTAATATTGATGGTGTAATATGATGTGGATATGTGATTTATGCAATGGATATGTTTATCATAGTATTGGAGTTAATTGATGGAATATATGGATATGTAATTGGTGCAATGAATATGTTTGATGTATAGTATTGGAATCATTCGAATCATTGGATTAAAGAGGATCTGTGACGATCTTACCTTGGATCTAAAATCACAATGGACATATTGAGATCTTCGGGTGAATGATACTGGGACCTACGAGTCAAATGATATTGGGACCTTCGGGTCAATCACAGTGGGACATTCGGGTCAAATCATATTAGCATATTGGAAATCTTGGACAGATACCAGGCTTTGTCATAGGATAATAAACTGGACATATGCATATGGATATGAATATGTTTGATATTTATTACTCCTAGTTACATGTATTGGTTAAAGAATACGTTTGATATCTGTGATGCAAAATTAAAGGTAAGGCTCATGTACACTGAATTGTGACTGTATAAACCACTAATATTTTTCAGTAGTATTTTATAATTGTAAAAGTTTATGTTAAAGGAGTTGGGGTGTGACATTGGACTCACACGTGAATACTAGAAGGGATCACCTCATACATTTGCATACTACATTTTATAATACACTACTAAATATTTGACAAGTGTATCCCATTTTATGGTAAAAAAGTTATTACTAAAATTTATTTCCTTCACTTTCTTACTATCATATTTAATCTTTATTATTTCATGCACTTTTGCTTATTATATTTAATCAAAGAAGTTACTTAACTGTTGTTAAAAATATTTAATAAGTCAAACTGTATTTACTTCACAATATTTATATAAAAAGATTAAATTTTTATGTATTTCAAAAAATATAAAAAATTATTTATTATTATTTATTTTCTAATTTTATTGAGATTATATAATTTTTAATATCTGTAAAAGATGTCCATTTTATATAAAAATATAATTAACTAGAATTTGACCAAATTTTATACTATTTTATATAGCTATTGTCGAAATACTAAATAATATACAAAATATAGTACTTCATAAAAATAATTGTAAAATTTTAATTAATTAAAAAAAGTTTGACATAATTGATTAATTCTAGTATAATGGGACTGGATTTTTAAAAATATAGTCAACTAATTATGTCAACTTTTTTAACTTAATAAAATTTTACAATTATTTTTATAGAATATATATTTGTATTATTTATATTAAGATAATAGCTATATAAAACATAAAATTTGGTCGAGCTTTAATTTATTTTATATAAGAGAGACGTTCTTTTTATATAAATCTTTTTAAAAAGTAAATCATTATAATAAAATAAAATAAAAAATAAAAAGGGAAATTTTGACATTTTTATATTTTTTAGAATACGTAAACGTATACTCTTTTATATAAATTATTTTAAAAAATAAAATTTGACCTATAATATTATTTTAATAACAAGAGTTAATAAAATTATTTTGATTAAATATGTTAGCAAGAAAGTGAAGGAAATAATTTTTAAAAACAATTTTTTTAAGCATTAAATAGGATTCACTTGTCAACTATTTAATAGTGTACTTATAAAATGTAGTATGCAAATGTATGAGGTAATCCCTTCCGAGTGAATACATGTGCTGCCACACTCTACTCTTTCGCATTATTTTTTTAATTGTTCCTTACTCTATTTTTAATAAAATGAAAGAAAAAAGTAAATAACAACTTAACTTGTTCGTTAACTATTAATGGTCTTCATTTTATCCTTTTGCCACTATCTGTAATTCTCCCTAAAATTAAATAACAAATTAATGGCTTGATGGGCACAAGCTTCGAAATCGGGCTGTGGATGGATAAGTTGGGCCCATGACGGCCCGATAAATGGGGCCGATATATAAGAGGTGACGTCATGGATAAGCTATTTAATACTACGAATTTTCTTCGATATTTTAACAAAATGACTTAAAAATTGTTTCGTGTCCGTATGGAGTAACTCAAATATCAATACAATTCGTCTTTACATATAAATTATCAATTACCTATCATTCAGAATATATATTATTAATATTAATACACAAAGATCTAAAGTTTTTGGGAACCACATATATAATAAAGTTGTTGCTTTCAATATTTAATTTTACCATATAGTAGTAGTATTTATTTTGGGTATGTAGCATTGGAAGGAAAAAGGGAAAGCAACTCATAAGAATCCTAGTATATTACTCCATTTTGTTATGTACACATTTCGCTTTTCTCTTGACTTTAAAAGATGAATAAAAATACTACCTCTATCTTTATTTGTAGGCTACAAACCTTAATGTAACGAATTTGTGAGTATTAAACTATCAAATCATACTTGAAAGAAAAATATGCTAGTGCTATAGCACAAATGACAGAACATCAAGAAATGACTTAAAATATTGTTTCGTGTCCATAACTCCATACGGAGCAACTCATAAATTATCAATTACCTATCATTTTGAATATACTATGTACTAATTATACATAAAGAGGGAACCACTCATATAATAAAGGTGTTGTTGTCAATATTTAATTTTTCCATATACTTTTATTTATTCTGGGGCTATGTAGCATCGGGAGAGAAAAAAGGTAAAGTAAGTAGATCATAAGAATCCTATACTATTATATGAATAAGGGGGGTATGCATTCATTTCGATTTTCAATTAACTTTGAAAGGTAAATAAAAACAGCACATTAGACTTAATTTTATGTAATTGTTGAACTTAATATATAAAAAAGTTGGTGCCCCTTTGCTATACAGGCGGAAAGTCAGAACTAAATTATCCGAATATAATTAATTCCACAAACTATTACTACTAGTATACTTTTTATATAATCCACGCGACATAAATTAATAGTCCATAATTAAGAATTTGTCACCAACCAAAATTGAATCCACATTCTTCAGCTACCAAAGAGAGAGGGGCGCACGTTTGAACACGAAAACCAATGGCGCCTGAAACACGTGTACAGATATAGACCTATCACCGCCTTTTACGCGTGTCTACATCTTCATCCGACGGCTCTGAACGATCATGATGAGATGACATAAATCAAGAACTCGCCAGCTAAGGGATTAGTATTACCATAAAGATCGAGACTTTTTGCTAATTTCGTTGAGACTTTACTGAAATAGTGAGTGAGAGATGGCGTTAGCATTGAAGGCTTTGCACACTTCTTTTGCTGTGCATTTTTTGGCTGTGGTTGGCGCGATTTTGGTGTTGATTTGGTGTATTAGCTTCAGGGGAGGTTTGGCATGGGACTCTTCCAACAAGAACCTTATTTTTAATGTAAATCCCCTCATTCACTTCCTCCCTTTTCTACTATCTTTAGGAAAACTTGTTTGTGGTTTGTGTTTGACTTGTCTATTAGCTGTATGCCCACATATGCTAGATAGTATTATTATCAATTTGGCAGTCATTTTCTCCAGTGGGGTGCGGGTAAAAGTTGATTTTTAGTGTTCTTCTAAGATTTTGTGTAGTGCTACTGATTTATTGTTGGTATTTGTAATTTATGTGATGTGATAATACTGGAGTGGAGGTAGTTGGATTCTTGTTTATCTCAATGCTTAGTTGTTGTGGATGATGGATTAATTCATTGGGCCTGATGATGCATAATCCACTAGATTTTGGGGTGATATACTGATATGGAAGTTGAAATGCTTCTTGCAGTGATATATATTGCTATTGTTTGTTATTGTTTGGAAGGGTTAAGTACTAAGGAAGAAGTGGCAAATGCCTCCATTATAAGCCAAGTTCCTAATTTAATAGCCTTTGACTAACTTTTACCTTGAGCTTACTTTCTTGCCTGAGTTGTCTCTCTGTGATTTTCTGATATGCAAGTATATCTGTCTAGTGTAGCCTTGGTTTTTCCATTTCAATTTATGGTTAATCCTCTGTCTAGTGACAATAACAACCGTCATCGAGGTTTATTGGATGTAATGAACTAGCATGAATGAGGAATAATCTTTTTGATGAAGCCAAACACATATATCTATGATCTTTTGTGATTCTCATATTTTGTTTTCTGTTGTGGCTCCAGCTTCATCCTGTTCTTATGTTCATTGGGTTCATAATAATTGGAGGAGAAGGTAACCGATTTTTGCTAGCTATAACTTGCTTGATTGAACTGAAACATCACTTCCTTTGACATTCGCCATCTCTTCCTAAGTGCAGCCATTGTAAGTTACAAAAGCCTCCCACTAAAGAAGCCTGAGAAGAAACTCATACATCTCGTATTGCATGCTATTGCTCTCATACTCGGCATCATTGGGATATACACAGCCTTCAAGTTTCACAATGAAAGCAATATTGCCAATTTATATAGTTTACACTCTTGGCTCGGGATTGGTGTTATCGTTCTCTATGGTATTCAGGTAATTACTCATTTGAATCCATATGCTTTTCTTTCTATTGCTTCAAACACTTTCTTTAATTTCAAGCTGCTTTCTTTGAAAGTGAACACTTGGGGAACTTGTTATGGTTCATGATATGCTGTGATGCTATTTTCCACAATGTGCAGTGGGTTTATGGCTTCGTTGTCTTCTTCTTCCCTGGAGGAACACCAACTATCAGAAGTGAGTCGCTTCCATGGCACGTGCTCTTTGGTATCTTTGTGTACATCTTAGCTATTGCCACAGCAGCCTTGGGGTACCTTGAGAAGCTGACATTCCTTGAGAATTCTGGGCTTGACAAATACGGGTCAGAGGCGTTCCTTGTGAACTTCACAGCCATAGTCACTGTGTTGTATGGCACCTTCGTCATCTTAACCACCCTCTGCCAGTCACCTACAGAAGATGAGTACAGTTACTCAGCTATTTGAAGTGGTTGTATGTTTTTGCTATTTGTGTCAAGTGTTCAAATGTCACCTTAATTTGACTAGCCATACAGGCTAGTGGACTGGATGACTATGTATTTGGAACGATTATCACTATAAGTTGAAGTAATGTTGATTACACAAAGAAGCTTGAGGTTTTGATCTATCTATAGAAAGACTGAGAATTTGGGAATCTGCATCAACATTTTAATATTTTTTGTATTAATATTATTGTTGTTTAGGGTGTATAAAAATAATTGTTCATCTCTTTGAAGATAAAGTGGAGAAGAAAAAATCATTCTTTAATTAACATGTAACTTGTATGATCCAAAGTCCAACAAAGAAGTAATACAAGAAAATCCTGATGTGATTAAAAGCATACTACTATCAAATAAATAAAAACACAATTTATTGATGAGATTACAGAGTATACACACTAATATATATATACAACTTTGATGGCATGGAAAATATCTAAAACCTTAGCTCTCTGTTATTACCAATCATAATATGTGGGAATGATCTGTATGGTGCCAACTCATAGAAGGCCACTTCCCTCCTTTCTTGTTTAATATTACCTTCCAATCAACTTCTCTCTCTCCTTCCTTGTGTGTTTTGATGTTATTTAGCTCTATATAACCTTGTAATATTCGTTTTCACTTAACTTTCCTTGAAAAGCAAGAACATATCTGAATTCTCTCGAGTGATGGCGGTGGAGGAAGTAAAAGCAGTCGAGTCCAAGCCTTGTGCCGAGTCCCCGCCTCCGGCGGCCGAGCCGCCAAAAGACGTGGCTGAGGAGAAAGCTGTGGTGCCGCCGCCACTACCTCCGGCGCAGGACAAACCAGACGACTCCAAAGCTCTAGTCATAGTTGAAAGTAATTCACTTTCTTGATTGCTTTCACTTTCATCATATATTAGCATCTCTTTGTGTGTGTTTGTTCATTTATGTGTAGCTGATGTTTGGTTTCTGAATTTAGATATCTATTCACGTGAAGCAAATTTGTTATCCTTGTTTTATTTTACCTTTTTTCCAAAACAAAAATGAGATTTCTCAATTTTTTAGTTTCTTGGAATTGTTAGGTGATGAATATCTTATATTCTTATTGGATTGTTTCTGCAAAAGTTTGTATTTGGAATCATTTTGTTTGCTGTTTTGAGATTGGATTAGAGAACTGATTCTGTTTCTTAGTTGTATTCAATAAAGGAGAAAAAAGCAGGAGCCTTTTGCCTTCTCTCGCTGAATAATTCTTTAAACTATTACCAGTTTTCTGTCCAAAGCTTGTTTATTTATTTCCTTTTCTTTGTTTCAAACTTCAAAAAAAGGTGGGATTTTAGTTTTTATAGAAAAGCAAAAATTCACCTAAAATCAAACTGCTAGTCAGTTGTTTCTCCAAGACTTTCTGCAGTTCCATGGCTTCCTTGTTTTTTGAGTAATTTTTCCCCCACCTAACATGTGGAACTTTATATGTATATTTCAAAAGAACCCGAAGCTGCTGCCGAAGAAAAAAAATCCGAGAAGGGCTCCATAAACAGAGGTATCAAGATGACTGTGCTCTTGAGCTATAATTATCTGACTGGAAATAAGATCATCTATGGCCTATAAGATAAAGAATGAGAATTTTTTTACTCAACTCCTCTGGTGTCTATGTAGATGCTGAGCTAGCCCGAGTAGCTACGGAGAAGAGATTGTCGTTGATCAAAGCATGGGAGGAAAGTGAGAAATCAAAAGCTGAGAACAAGTAAGCATGCTCCTCAATACTATATGATAGAATTTGAGATGATTTTTCACTTGATTTTAAGAGGGGAAAAGTGATGTAACTCTTGCTTGGTTGCCTATTTTACAGGGCACAGAAGAAAATGTCGTCTGTCGTGGCTTGGGAGAATAGCAAGAAAGCAACTCTCGAAGCTGAGCTGAAGAAGATAGAGGTAAAGATTCTTTTTGTCTTCACTTCTGCTCTGTGTGTAGACACATACACATGGGAAGTTGGCTGACTTGAACGTCATATTTATGTCGTTGCCCAATAATTCAGTCGAAATTTACAGCTTCGGTCTTACTTGATGCGTTGGTTTTGAAATGGTCCCTATCTGAACTCAATAGATGCATAAAACAGATGAAGCTTTTATGCCCAAATTCATTTCCTTTCTGAATTAGGCTTTGCTGCTGCATGTGAGCTGCTCATGTTAATACATTTGTGGCTAATAGGAGCAACTGGAGAAAGAGAAGGCCGGGTATATTGAGAAAATGAAGAACAAGATTGCTGTACTCCACAAGCAAGCAGAGGAGAAACGAGCGATGATTGAGGCGAAGCGTGGAGAGGAACTTCTCAAAGCAGAGGAGACGTCAGCAAAATATCGCGCCACGGGCACTGGTCCAAAGAAATTACTTGGATGTTTCTGAAGGTGAAAAGGGGTTTGAAGCTCAAGTTGATTTGTACATTGTTTTGTTATGGGATTTCTATTTATTGGTTGCCAGGTTCATTGTGTGGTATTCTGATGTAGAATATGATTGTCTCTTGTTGATTATCTTATGCTTGAATAGTGATTTATTTGTTTATATAAACTAGAAATGAAGTTTATAAGAAAATTTCACATGAATTTTTTCCTAGAAACTGCTGTAGAAACCAAAACACATGCATTCTTTCATGTATAAAAAGCTAGAGATTCGACAGTAGACGATCATGGAAAAAAGCAGTTCCGATGTAGTATAAATTATAAAATCAAGACGAAGAAGCTACGTTTCATTATCAAAAGGCTCTCAGAACCCAACCTACAATACACTAAGCAGCTCTAAGCTGAAAATGAAGTTGGTTCACTTTGTGAGATATATATATATGTTGATGAGAGCAGCCTAGGGCTAATCCTGGGTTTATGTAGAGACATCAGAGTCGAGAAATGCCATGTCGTTACCTCCAATAGGAAAATCCAGCAGCAGCTTCAGCATTGAATCAGATGGATCTTCAAGCTCATATGGCTTAGATGTGTCTGAAAACACAGCAATGTCCTCCTCCGTTTCCTTCTTGATATCCCTAAGCTCGACTTTCATCTCCACCGGGCTGGGGGTCTTACAGAGTTCTAAAACACTGGTCAACTCAACTTTGGTCAAGGATGATGATGACTGTGATGTTGAACTGCGAGATGCAGCAGCTCCACCACACCCATCTCCAGTCTCGTGCACGTTTCTGAATGACTCTCCGACTTCAGTGTTCCAGAGGTGTAGGAAGTAGTCACCTTTGCTGTTGTTGAACGGGATAGAGAGGCGGGAGTCGGCATTTATCCTCACACCTTCCCACTTAACCATGTGAGGGGAACCAGATTTTGTGTCAACATACTTTGAAGATGAAGATGGCCGGTCGAGGGCCATGCTGTCGAAGCGCTTCCTCAAATGTGAGTTCCAGAAGTTCTTGACATCGTTGTCTGTTCTTCCTGCGAGATGAGAGGCTATAGCAGCCCATCTACCCAAACAGAAACATCAAATTTTAAGAAACAGCAGGGGCCCTACCAATGTTTTTTAACCACGAATTGCCAGGTAATTAGCAAAAATGGAAGACAAAGACAGGAGTACAATGAATTCATCACTACAATATCTATTTAGAGGTGGACAAGTGACAGAGGTGATGGAATTACTTGTTACCAAGCGCTCCATGGAGTTGAATAATCATAGTCTCTTCCTCCGGGCTGAAGGGACCACGTTTGATGTCAGGTCGAAGATAGTTGGTCCAGCGAAGACGACAGCTCTTTCCACAGCGAAGGAGACCTTAAAAAAGTTACCACACAAGCAAAAGACCATCATAGTGAGTGCCTCAGTAAATCTACTGCATCAAACACACTAAAATGGTTCATCATTATCAAGGATCAGAAAGAATCATAGGCAACATTTGCAGAAAATGGTTCATCTTCCATCTCCAACTCCTAAAACCCTCAATCACAAACTAGGAACATTCACACACACAAAACAAAATCAATTCTTGGGCCTTTTCTTAACAAAGTGAAAATCTTCTAGAAACAGACAGAACAATTATTTTCCATCTCTTCAACACAAACTCAGCTACTACCATACAGTAAACTATTGCATCAGAAAACCTAAAATGGCAAAATTGGTAAAAAAAGAAGAAGAAGAAGAAACCTGCAAGCTGAGGGAGATTTCTCCAAGTGCCATGTCCATTCTGTGAGATAAACTCAACAAGAATCTTGTCCTCCTCAGGACTCCAAGCTCCTTTGGTCACTCCCTCTCTCTCACAACATGGCCTTCTTCCCTTCTTCCTCTTCTTCTTCACCTCCTCTTTCTCTCTCTTCATCCCCATTTTCAACCAATTTTCACTGCTCTCAAAAAACATAAAAATGGCACCCTTCAAAATTCAAGAGAGAGAGAGAGAGAGAGAGAGAGAGAGAGGAGATAAGAAGAAGGGAGCAACAAGCAAGAGAATCTGAGGCCATTAAATGCATGGGGATTACATTGACAAGTGAAAAGAAGCATAAAATCAAAGCATCACTTTCCCCATTTTTTTCATTTGTTCTCATCTCTGCATCATCCCCATTTATTAAATGTTTGTACTCTCCCAGCTGAGCTATTCACTTCTCTCTGACATAACTTCATTTTAGAGTCATAAAGGTGCCATCTTTTTTTTGACTAGCACCAAACAAAACTTCAAGAATTTGCACCCAATTAATTCCACGGCAAAAAAACAATGAAATATGAGTTGCATGAGAGAGAGAGAGAGATGGTGCTTACCAGAAATCAAGAGGGAGAAAGGAAGCAGTGGAGAAAGCGTGTAACTGATGGGCGAAGTGTTCTTTTTTATGCCTTGTTTTAGCTGATTTCATGCCATCTTCTCTTCTCATGTTATTTCCCAATATATAATGACAAAAGATTGTGAATTTTGTAAGATACTAACCTCCTTCGTTTTTCAATATTAAATAAAAATATTATCAATTTTATTAGTACTACATACAGCATACTACTGTCGGAGCACCGTACGAATCTGTTTTCTCATCTTTCCTATCGAAATTTTTTTTACTGTCTTTCTTAATTTATTATACAAAGACTTATGTGTAGCTTTTTATACTGATATTAATAAATTATACTAAGATGCAATATAGTTGTAATACAGTGAATATTTTTTTAAAAAAAAAGAGGCAAAGAAAATTGCCGTATATAAAAAAAATCTTCCCAACATTAGGTCATATATCATTTTCTTTAGTCTGTGATTTACGGATTATATGTATAATTATTAACCATCATTTGTATAATACAGAATGACAGATCAAAGAAGTTTATATGATTTTGTATTTTTGGTCATGAAACGCATGACATGACATGACATGAATCACGTGATTCCATAAGCTTGGGGCTATATAGCATGAAAACACTAAACTCACTATAAAAACAACATAACCACAACAAATTAGTGACTAATTCCATTTTGAAAACACCAACCTTAATGAATTTCCAAACGTGGAAACCATACATATATAATTACAGGTTAAAGAAAAGAAAATTTGACGTTGGACCCCACAAATCCTTTTGCTTTTTGGTTCCCTTCTTTGTCCTAAACAACATTTCCATTTTATTACAAATTTCACATTCCCAATTCTTTCCCTTTCCATGTATCCAACAGAACAGCACAGCCAGAAAATAGAAATTAGCTAAACCCCTTTTCATTTTCATAGTAAAAGTAGTGAAATTTGTTCTTTTTTTTGTATGTTTGGAAGGGTAAGTGATGGGCCTGCCTTTAGCCCAATGTCCAAGATTTGTGAATGAAGAGAATTATGATGATGACATGTCATCTCTGCTTAAAAGCAACAAGCTGAGTTCTTGCTCCAGGAAGCTTCTAGAAGAGCATTCCCACCTTCCAAGATCACCATTTTCTTGGATCATTATTGCCTCAAGTATTAATTTTTTGATTATGGGATGTTGTGGTTAATTTACCATGTTATTTATCCATTTTCTGTTTTTTCAGTTACATTGTTGAGTACAAGATTTGCATAGGGAGTTTGTGAAGTTTGAGGATTTGGGCTTGATTACCAGTGTAATGAGACCTTGTTAAATTATGTAATCTGCAATGGATTTTTAGTAAATTGGAAATAATGCTCTGGAAGCTTAATTTAGATGGGAAAATTTTCAAGATGATGGATTGAGTATGTCTAGTTTGAAATGCAGATGGTGTGATTGCAAATGTTAGAAGGAAATATGTTGATACTCACAAGCCAACTTATCAAAGATGCTTCCCAAAACACAGATGTGATTTCGGAGAGCTTTTACAGCACATGTAATAGAAACAGATATGGAAGCTTTACATGAAAAAAAAAGAGAGGTATTTTGCATAACAAATGGGAGGGTCTGCTTATGTTTGGAACTAGAACTATGATTTATTGCAGATTCAAATGGATCCCAATAGGAGTAGTGATTGCATTGAAGATACTACTGGTTTTATAAACTTCAAACAGATGGTTTCGTCGTTGTGATGTGTTCTTTGTTGATCTATGGATTCAAACAACATGGTGAATTTGATGAAAGCTCTATCTCATAGCCATGCCACCATTGTATTTATTATACAGGTGATTATATGTACATTGAAATCCCCTTTTGTTGGATTGAGAAAGTTTGAACTAAAACAAGAACTGAAGATAGATTTCCCTCTACAATGTTGAAGTGGAGAGAGTGTGATCAAACAAACTACACAATAACCATTAATTATGACCACTAGCTAGATGTATCTTGTGTCTACAAGTTATTAACATAGTACATCACATATACAATTCATCACAACAAAAGTAAAAAACTCCCTGGAAATAATCCACCAGACCACTCTCCGAGATCTGATCCTCGAAGCCAAATGGTGATTGGAGCATATCATCAACACAAACAAAGTTTGGATTACTGTGGAACTCACCAAGCATCTCTCCGCTGAGCTGCTGGCCGCGAGCCAAAGAATCTTCAGAATTCGAGCTTCCACAGTCGACCTGTGCAATGCTGGAAGAAGAGCCATTGAACTGGTCAAGAGACAGCCATTCAGCAAAAAGGACTTTTGGTAAGATACATTTCTAGGCTCCTTGTTGGTGGTCCGTTGATGATCCTTCCATGTTTTCTAGAGACCGGAAGCTACAATCATTTGGACCCGACTTCGAAATAGAAGAAGAGGTTGATTCCAGTTTTGACACTCTTTTCTTAAGGTAAGAATGCCAGTAGTTTTTTATCTCATTATCAGTTCTTCCAGGTAGGTAATATGCTATCTGAGACCATCTGATACATACAATAATCTAATGTCAAATTCAGTACATATCTGTCAGTGACAGTATACATGTTAAATTTTGTTAATTATATGTTTTGTGAGATTGTTTATAAAGATATAAACACAGAAAAATCAACCAGTATCATTTTATCCAAATAGAGTAGCATTTTCTAAGTACAAACAGTTGAAAACCTTAGTTTTTTTATTTATTTATACATACATATATATAAAGAGCATGTTATAAGAAGTTACTTGTTTCCTAAAACTTGATGAAGGGCCAGGATCTTCTCCTCCTCTTGGAAGCTAAACGCCCCTCGCTTCAATCCCGGCCTTAGATAGTTAATCCACCTCAATCTGCAGCTCTTTCCATTGCTTTCTAGACCTGCCCAAAACACATGCTCCAATGTTGGATGGTGTTGCATATGAAATTTGTATACTTCTATTTTGCATGTTGATATATACAGTATTTGTTTAAATAATGTGTGAACATACATACCTGCATTGATAGGAATGGAGCTCCAGCAGGCATGGCCATGTTTCATTATGTGTTTTTTGAGCTTGAGGTCTTCATCTGGTGACCAAAGCCCCTTCTTGTGCTTCTGTGTCGGCTTCTTACAGCCCATTTTTCGAACAAGCTATAGGTATATGTGCCGTTAAATTTGATGAAGAAGAGATGTTTGTTGTCTTGTATTTAAAGGCAAAGGATTTTAAAATTTTAATGGATTTGGAGAGTATGGGTTGTAAAGTTAAAGAAGAAGCATTAAAGTAACAATATTTGCATGCACATTGTTGAACTTCTATTTGTTTTTTTCTGTTACTTAAGACTTTGGCAGATCCTATGTAATTTTTTCACATTATGGTTGACAACATTAATCTAATGTGGAATTGATTAATCAACTCAAAATTCTCAAACTAGTTCACGAATAGCAATAAAATTTTACATTTTTCTCGTGTTCATATTAGGTGTTGATATTTCTTCTAGGTTAGGTAGAATTAAGATAATCTATGTTATTACATCAATTCTAAACTTTAATTGGGACAATATATGGTTTTGAAATCGTGGCCCTAAATACAATCTATACATTTTGATTTGACAGACAGACTGTAAGTGCGATTTTAACATACCTAATGAGTCGGTGTGTTTGATACATAATCCTCGTGGGTGTATTTAATTAGATTATTTGTCCCAAAACTAATTATTTTACGTTTTATTAATTTATTTTTTGTAGTTGAGTAAGGCGACTTTCATTTTGATAACCAATTTAGAAGTGCATGAGTTTGGTATTAGTGATAAATTATAATCCCTTTCACGCTTAACATAAGTACTTAATTTAGTTAATTTTTTAAGATTGCCGATACAGAAAATCACATTTTAGGTATATAGTAATGATAGTAGTATTTAGCATTTCATTGTGATCATTTTGTGCTATGAATATCAGCATCATACAGTACAATAATGTATTGCATGAAATTTGAAGAAATAAATTAAAAATTTAACCCTTTTTATATTGATTTTCGAATTGTATACATAAAATTGCTCTTTATTTTGTAATATTAAATCTTTTTGGAACTAAATTTAGTAGCAAAATAAATCGTAAAAATAAAGAATTACACATTGTTTCTTTTTTCTTTTTTGCACTCCATCTTCTTCATTTTGTTGTGTTCTATTTTTTTCTTTTCATTTTGATCTCTGGGAAAATGCAAAAGAGAGGAAGATGAACATCCAAAAGAGGAGTTTCATGGAGAGCCTCTAGAGGGCTTAATGCTATAAAATTTGCATCCAACCATTTCATTAATCAAAGCAAATCACGCTACTTTTGGAAGCACAGTTATCAGATTTTTTATAAAGGTAGTCATCATATGCTGTAGAGACTTGATCTCTAACCATTTTTCTTGCATGTTGAGGTGTGGCATCATTCTCCGTATCACTCAACTCAATCACCTCAACACACTCTCGGGGCTTCGACACTGGACATTGTCGTGGCGGCAGCGGACTTATAAGATCAATAACTTCTGCAGCAACAGAGCAACCACCAATGCTGGTACCAAAGTGCATCATCCTCTGTTGCTGAAGCATTCCTCCTCTTGGATTAGTCGAGCCGCTACCACTGCTCTCCTTTTCTGTGTCGATGGTCAGTTCCTGAAGCTTTCCATCGATTTCCTCGATGTCGACCGTCTTCTGTCTTGATGTGGGAGCATCTATTTTCGTCTCTCCAATGGCGTTCGAGGTGGTGCTCTCCTTCTCAATCTCGTCCACCAGTTGTTGGAGCTTTCTGTCGAGTTCCTTTGTGTCTCGTTTCTGTTTCTGTCTTGGTTTACGACTGGGCTTCTGTTTCTGAGCTTTTAGCTCCCGGAACTCCATGATCTTTTCAGGGCAAGCACTGCAAGAACACGAGCCGTGTCATCGAGCTACTCGAGGATATATGCATGTTATAACTTGATAACATCAGGTTCTTGAAATGTCATACCTCTGCACAAGATCAGCAGGTACAACTGATGCTTCGACTCCATCCATGTCTTCCCACGAAACCTCAAAATAGTCCCTTCCCTGGATTTTTCTTTGCTTGATAATCCTAGATATAGGACATTTCACTGGCATCTGCACTCACAAGAAACACTCATTGAATATACAGCCTTGTGAAGTCGAAAGAAGAGACTGGTGCTACTTACCTCGTTGATTGGCGGATGGAGGTCTAATTTGGAAGAAGTGACTCGAAGGTTAGCAAATCGCCTCAAGTTTCTTTCAGCAATCTTCGGAAGGATGTACTCATCTAACCCAAGAAAAATACAAACTTCAGAAACACAAAGTAGAGTTTCCGATGATCTTTTTCTCACATTTCATTATTTTTATTTTTTAGTCCAATATTTGACACCAATATACATTTTTTTAGATGCATTTCGCCACCAAGAGGTTAAGGAAGCATCAAAGCATAACCAGTGGATGCATCAGTGCACATTCTTAACCAGCAGCATGTATCTTTGAGCTTCTAATAAAGGTTGCCGACGTCTTAAATCCCTTGTGCGCGTGACATCGTGGATATACACACACTAAGAGGGATATCGTGATGGGACATAGGGTTGACAAAATATAACCTGTCTTTTCAAGCGTCCAGTCGAAATATTGAGCACAAATCTGATGCAGCTGGTTGTTGTTGACTTGATAGAGAGCAAGAACCCTATTAAACAAAAGAAATGTAGAAGTTTTCGACTGTTAAGAAAAAACGGTGGAATATAACAAATTCTGGGGAGGAACCCCTATACCTGTTCACTGCATCTGAGTCTGCTGAATGACACTTGGGCTTCATGTATGCATTTATCACTTGCAAAAACTGATTGTCCATTGGAAAATCAGATTCGTTCCCTATAAACGAGCAAACTTAAGTTAAAACAGAAAGTTGCACATATCCTTCCTTAGCAGGCTGCAAAGCAACCACCAATCTACTTTCGGTTATGATCATATATCATCTCCAAATTGTGTGACCAAAACCTGTATAAATTGCAGCATCAAGATAGAAAAAAAGGTTGATACGAAAGAAAGGATCTTTTAATGGAAGGAAATGATAATAGAGAAGCCATTGCAAGCTCACCATTAAAATCCCTCTTGTTATCATCATAATTCTCTTTATTTTCTCCCTCAGTAATTTTGCCCTTCTTTTTCGAGTTTTTTGGCTTCTTTGCAAATGACAAGCCCTCTGATGCAAGCCGCTGAAGAACAGACGAATCACCAGCAGCTCTCACAAGCTGACAAGCATGCTCCTACATTCAAGTTTTAAAAAAAAATTACATCCTGTTTGTATGCAGATCAGAAAATATTTTTAACCAGATAACACAAGTGAAACGAAGAAAATATTCATCTTACTGGCCCAACCCCACGAATTCCTTGGGTGTAATCGCTCCCCAGAAGAATAGCAAGAGTAATCTGAAGATAAAAAATATGTAAACAAGATTTGATCCATACTGCCAATTCACACACCAAATTATTTATGTCCAAACTACTCACAAAACATGAAAGCAATATGTAGTTATGTACAGAGCAAGAATGTATGGTCATCTGCGTAATTTTCTGTCCACTGTGAAACCATATGATAAAAACAGAATGGCTAGTGACTAACTCGTAAATGATGTCGATTATATAAACGTCAGAGAGATACTTACCAAGGAATCCCTTCCAAACCCAAGTTCTCTCTCGATATCGTCCATTTCATAGCAAGTAACATAACCACCTTCTCCTAAATTTCAGAGGGGAGAAAATAATTTGTACTATCAGTAAATGATTACTGGAAAGCAAAAAATTTGTACTATAACTCACCCAAACAAATGTCTCTATAAACTGTTCTTGCACCAAACAGAAAAGCATCAGAATCTGATGTAAAACATCCATCCTGAATTCATAATTCAACCAACAGAAATGAGAGTTCTAGCAGACATTAAATGGTGATAACAAATTAATTGCAGTACATAAAACTGTACGTGGAACAAGAAAGGTTAGTGTGCGAAATTTCCGAGTTAAATTATCAGGAGTGAATAGGGGTATTCACATACACATAATGATTCTGCGTTCAGCAAAGCGCATTGAGCTTCAGCCTCCTCAATCCTGTGTATGTTTTAAGCAAAATGGGTTAAACAGGTTAGGTAATGTCAATTAAAATCTGCAAAGCATCAGATTTAGAATAACATTTTAATATGGCCACACAGTTTACCCATCTAGGCATTGAATCCCAAGGGCAATGCCCAGCAACTTGGCTTCTTTGATCATGCAAGAAAATTCAGATCCCATATTTCTTTTCAAAGATGATACATTTTGACTAGTATGCTTAGCATGTGCAATTGGCATTGCCTGCACCATAGAGAAACAAGTTTAGTACGGAGGTAAAAGAATGAAACTGTGATGCTCCACAAAGGTACATTGAGTTTAGCCATGTTGAAGTCTTGCCTCATTTCCAGTATTCAAGCGGCGCCTATATGTAGATAATTTGATACAGGGAATTGAGCCGTCTAGACAACAAGCACAATGCCTGTGTTAGTCAATGAACAGTGTGAACATACTTTTTAAAAAAATCCGGGTTTTTTCTATTTTTGTTCTAAAATAGAACTTAGATTCCTCGTTTGTTCTAGCGTTTTTTTTTGTTCCGGATTTGGGAGAGACGCATGACCCTCATGCGTCTCTTTTTAATGAGACGCATGATCGTCATGCGTCTTTCATAGAGACGCATGAGGGTCATGCGTCTCTATTTTTTTTCATTTTTTTTAACGACGCATGAAGGTCATGCGTCTTAGGTATAGACGCATCTCTCTCATGCGTCTGTTGTTTTTTAAAATATAATAGACGACGCATGAGCGTCATGCGTCTTAGGTAGAGACGCATGAGGCTCATGCGTCTCTAACTTGCTTAAATCAGTTCCCACGGCAGCATAGGCAGAATACGCGAGAGAAAGAGAGGAAGACAACAGACGCATGACGTCTCTACCTAAGACGCATGACGCTCATGCGTCGTCTATTATATTTTAAAAAACAACAGACGCATGAGAGAGATGCGTCTATACCTAAGACGCATGACCTTCATGCGTCGTTAAAAAAAAACGAAAAAAAAATAGAGACGCATGACCCTCATGCGTCTCTATGAAAGACGCATGACGATCATGCGTCTCATTAAAAAGAGACGCATGAGGGTCATGCGTCTCTCCCAAATCCGGAAAAAAAAAAACGCTAGAACAAACGAGGAATCTAAGTTCTATTTTAGAACAAAAATAGAAAAAACCCAAAAAATCCACATGCCCAAATCCCATAAGCATACAAGTCCCTGCTTTCTCCTCCTTATTTCAGATTGAAACAAAATGGATACATATCATACATTAGAAGTCTATGACAAGTTGAGCTCTTCTTCTACAAATCCTTATCCTTCTCCATCCCTTCCCCAAGACACATTTTCACATTAGAAATGAAACCCAGCATTGGACTAATTGTACACTTGATTGAAGAGTGGTCTAATTGGAAAGGAGAAGTAGAGACATAGTACCAGTGACGAAGATAAGGCTGCAATTCAAAGCAAGGAGGGCTCTGAGGCGGTGGAAGAGACTCTTCAAATAGAGCTTGTCTTTCAATGGACAGTGGGATCTGTTCACATTTTGAAGCTGAACCATCCAACACGACAAATCCACACACACCCTCTTGTTCCTACCCAACAACAAATCCAGTTCATCAGCATAAATAAAGTAGGATTTTTTTTTAATCTTGGAGTTGAAAATTGAAACTTACTGGAGATGATGAAGGGGGAGAGTTTTCTTGCAAGTTTCCAAGATATCCCACAGATTCTTCACTCCCATCTTCTCTTCACACTGCGTGTGTACTGTGTGATGAGTTCCTTTCGAAACTAGGCACAACTAAAACTGTATTTTAAAGATTTCTTCACTGATTCAGTGGTTGCTCTGATCATCTTTGCAAATTCCTGCTTCGGTTGAGAAGTGAATTTCCGGTGGAAGGAATGCGTTGTGTATTCAAAATCATCAAGGATTCATTTTTGGGGGAAAAAAACTGTCTTGCGTCGAGGGGTTGGCATGTTATATGTTTAGTAAGGGCATCCGCAGTGGTGCGGATGTCCCGGCATAATTTCTCGCATAATTCCTAAAAACACCTCATGCTACGTTATAAGGACTCCTCACTGCTCTGCCACGTCATACGGAATTCTCGCTGCACAGTGGTGGAATTCCCTGCGGAATTCCCGACGGAATTCCCACAACAAACAAAATTAACAAATTAACAAATTAAACACTTTCCGGAATTAAACAATGTACGGAATTAAAAAGTTCGACATGAATACGGAGAAAATTCAACCACTTTATTTAAAAAAACGTACTCCCTCCGTCCCCGAATAAGAGTCGCTAATTTCCTTTTTGGGTCGTCCCCCATTAAGAGTCACTCTTCATTTTTACCATAAATGGTAGTAGGTCCCACATTCCACTAACTCACTCCACTCACATTTTATTATAAAATCAATATAAAAAAGTGGGTCCCACATTCCACTAACTTTTTCAACCAACTTTTCTTTACATTTCTTAAAACTCGTACCCGGTCAAACAACGACTCCTATTAGGGGACGGAGGGAGTACTTGATTAAAAAAAAGTACATTATTTTTTAAATAAAAACCGACTCCTCACTCCTCGGATTCCCTGTCGTCGGGAATGAAATGAAGTTCAACGAGATGTATTTATAGAAAAAAAAACATTTAATGCAACACACGAGAATTCCGTGCGGAATTCTGTGACAGTCCACGCAATGGCGGATGTCAGGACGGAATTCCGCGCGGAATTCCGCTAAACTCCGCGGATCTGTGACGTCCTCCTCGGAATTCCGTATCCGCGCCCGGTATGCACAATGGCGGACGTCCGTCACGAAATTCCGGCACGTCCGTGGGAATTCCGCGTTGATGTCCGCCATTGCGGATGCTTTAATTGAAAATTTTGAATTCATTACAATGGTTGAACGTTGAAATGGGGAAGCTTCATTTTATTTTACTTTGAATTCATTTTATTTTACTTTGAATTCATTTGTCCTTTTTAAGGAGTATATATATTTATTATGAATATTTAAATAATAAAACAGTCCACATTGATGTCCTTGACTGACCAGAGTGCCGAGTCTGAGAGTGAGACTATAAAAAACCAAACTTCACCATTGAAGAACAACACCAACACAAATTCTCCTCTCCTCCCTCTCTCTCTCTCTCTCTCTCTCTCTCTCTCTCTCTCTCTCTCTCTGTTGCGAAGCGATGGCCGTGCAATTGTGGGAGGCTCTGAAAGAATCAATCACAGTATACACAGGTCTGACGCCGGCGGCCTTCTTCACAGCAATCTCCGTGGCCATTGCCTTCTACCAGCTGCTCTCAGTTCTGTTCGGTTCCTCCGATGATGCAGGGAATGCTGATCACAGTTCTAGCATGTCGGAAGAGGATGTGAAGCCTCTACCTCCTCCAGTTCAGCTTGGTGAGGTCACTGCCGACGAGCTCAAAAAGTACGACGGCTCTGATTCAAGTAAGCCTCTGCTCATGGCGATCAAGGGCCAGATCTACGACGTCTCCCAAAGCAGGTATCAAGCTTTCCTTCTTCCGTATTTCCTCTGCGTTTTCTCCAATTTTTACTAGTCAACTTTGATTGTGATTGATTTTGGAAGCGGAGTGTTTGATTAGGTAGCTTGTTAGAAGATGAAATTAGGTTTTTTGATGAATTTCCAATTGCAAATTCAATTGCTATAAAGTACAATTACTCTCAATATCAAGATAATTGTCATATGAATCTGCAAATGAATCATCATCAGCTAGAATTTGTTGGTGGAAATGCTTTTTGGAGGTCTGATGAGGATGAATTTGACCTTTGCAGGATGTTCTACGGACCAGGTGGACCGTACGCCCTATTTGCTGGAAAGGATGCTAGTCGAGCTCTTGCAAAGATGTCCTTTGAGGCCAAGGATCTCAACGGTGACCTTACTGGCTTGGGCTCGTATGAGCTCGAAGCCTTGCAAGACTGGGAATACAAATTCATGAGCAAATATGTCAAGGTTGGAACTGTCAAGGTGGTTGCTGTTGCTGCTAACGGTGAAGTTGCACCCGAGGAGGCAACAGAGATTGCTCGTGAGTCGGACAAAAAGGAAACAGAGTGATCCTCCATCACCATTTAACTGCAATATATCCTTGTTTCACATAAAGGTTGTAGACATAGGCATTAAAGGTATACTGAATAATACTCCCTCCGTCCCCTAATAGCAGTCGTTGTTTGACCGGACACGAGTTTTAAGAAATGTAAAGAAAAGTTGGTTGAAAAAGTTAGTGGAATGTGGGACCCACTTTTTTATATTGATTTTATAATAAAATGTGAGTGGAGTGAGTTAGTGGAATGTGGGACCTACTACCATTTATGGTAAAAATGAAGAGTGACTCTTAATGGGGGACGGCCCAAAAAGGAAATTAGCGACTCTTATTCGGGGACGGAGGGAGTAACTTAAGAAGCATTGTTTTTCGTCTCCTCTTTCGTTTCTACACATCTCCACTTGAATGTAACCTTCACTTGCTATGAATAACATGCTCTCAATGTTACTGGTAAATGATCTATGAGGTCAATATTCTGTTTTCTTGATATCTACCGAGGCCATTAAAGGTACCAAACTTTCTTTAGTTTGGTAGCTAGAAACCAAGAATTAATGTGATTGTCTGTGTGTTTGATGGCTACCTTATTTTCCTCGGCCACAGCCGGCTTAGGGTGGCGAACTGGTGGCCAATGGCGGCTGTTGTGATGGTATAGAAGCCTGCCCTATGTAGCTAGTTTTGAGCTTAGTAATAGCAGGTATGTATGGCTGCTGACATTGAAATCAATGGCAACATTAAATTGAATTAGGTAAGTAAACTGCTGTCATTAGCTATTTTCTATCTTAAATAAATAATGTTTACGAAAAAATGGTAACAGGTTTTTCAGGTTGCTCATGTTAACATAGACAAATTAAATAATTAATCAAGATTGAGACAGCCAATAATTTAATTTATGCAGGTATTTTCATTATCTTTTTTCTTGAATAATTTGAATTGTTGATATGACTACACCAAGTGAGCACCAATCAGAAAGATTACTTGTAAATGTTATTTATACAACAAGTTATCCATCTGATTATACCATTTTCAAAAGTAATCACAATTTTTGGTTAGTTTAGATGTGAGAGTAATTAAGTGCGAAACAAAATTCTCAAAGTTTTTATATGTTCACGTAATTGATCATTGATGGCTAAGACAAGGACAAAAATCCAAAGTAGCCAATAAGATTGTATCACTTGTCACAATATGAGCAAAGTCGCACTTATAACTTTGACGAAATTGTAAATCTTCCAACTCTAGAGAGAGAAAAGTGTTTATGGTGTTTAAGTAACATGATATGAATGACCATGAGCAAACACACCCCTAACTTAAATGAAAATGTGAATTTTCAAATTATGGAAATAGAAGTGGGTATGATGTGCAAGCAATTGATCAGCGACAGAGAGGGAACGGATAAAACCCAAATTAACCAACAAAATTGTATCAATTGACACAGTATGAGCTAAATCATAACAGTAATTTGCATGTAGTCTGAAAACTCAATTTAGATGAGTTTTGAATTAATTTTTTATGCATTTATCGCCTATGAATTAATAATTGAATTTATGGGAATCTCACAACACTAACTATTAGAGCATCAGCAGCGGTGCGTCCGTGCCGCTGGCGCGGCACCGCCCTGCTCGTCGTGCGCTCTTGCCGCTGGCACGGCGCTTCCTGATTAGCCAACGGCAATGCCGTTGCCAATTTCGTTTTTTCTTTTTAAAAAAAAAACAAAAATAATACTAAAAATTAAAAAAATATATTTTCATATTCCAAAAAATATGGTCGTTTTATTACCGGTTTTTTGAATTTTTTTTTATTTTTTTATTCCCAAAATCATCTATAAATACACACATTCATCTTCCATTTTTCACATCAAATCATCTCTCATTCATATTTTTTCATACAACTCATCTACATCTTCCTCTCTCACTCAAACCCTCTCTAAAAATGGATTTCATCGATATCATGGCTGAAGCGGAGCGCAAAGAACAAGAATACTATGAACAATATCGTGTCGCCTATGAAGCCTATGTCGCCGCCACTACCCCCGCCCCTCCTCCTCGACCAACTAGATCAATTCGCCACTACATCCCTCGTGACTGGGAGGGAGCCAACGAAAGGCTCGTTGCCGACTATTTTTCCGACCAGCCGCGGTTTCCGGAGGATTACTTCCGGCGCCGTCTTCGCATGTCAAAACGGTAGTTTATGCGTATTGTCAACACAATGTCCGCCCGTGTTAAATACTTTCAATCAACTAGAGACGCAACCGGTAGACAAAGTCTCTTGGCGTTGCTGAAGTGTACTTGTGCCATCCGACAACTTGCTACTGGGCAAATGGCTGACCTCTTCGACGAGTATATGCATGTGGGTGAGTCAACTGGAATCCTATGCCTTAAAAATTTTTGCGGCGACGTTCGTTCTGCTTTCGGTGAGGAATTCCTTCGGGCACCCACCATCGATGATTGTCAACGGTTGCTTAATCTTCACGAAACAGTCCACGGTTTTCCAGGTATGCTTGGCAGCATTGACTGCATGCATTGGAAGTGGAAGAATTGCCCAACTGCTTGGAGGGGGCAATACTTAAGCGGCCACAAAGGCGGCGACCCAACGCTTATCCTTGAAGCGGTCGCCGACCACCGCCTATGAATTTGACATGCATATTTCGGTGTTGCCGGATCCAACAATGACTTGAACGTGCTATATTCTTCACCACTCTTCAATGATGTTTTGAATGGTGTAGCATCGACGATCGACTTCACCATCAACAGAAATGCATACCACATGGGTTACTATCTCGTCGATGGTATCTACCCAAGTTGGTCGACTTTCGTGAAGACGTTCAGCAATCTGAAAGACCCGAGACGAGTTCTTTTTGCGCAGCGTCAAGAGTCTGCTCGGAAAGACGTCGAAAGAGCTTTTGGGGTCCTTCAAGGTCGATTCAACATTGTGAAGGCCCCATCTCGGATGTGGTACGTTAACAATATCGCCGATATCATGTACACGTGTATTATCTTGCACAACATGATTATAGCTGACGAAGAACCGAGGGCGGCCAACTTTTACGACGAGGATGAAGCTGGAAGCTCAACCACGAGGTCTCCCCCACGCCGAGGTGTGCATACGACGATGGGCGAGAGGATTGAAACAAGGCACACAATGCGCGATACCCGAACCCACACTGAGCTACAAGAAGATCTAATCAAACACATTTGGGCGAAATTCGGCCACAAGTAGTGGGTTTTTTTAATTTTATAAATTTAATTATGTAATTTTAAATTTTTAGGATTTTAATTATGTAATTTTTAATTTTTAGGATTTGAATTATGTAATTTTTAATTTTTTAGTAATTTGTAATAGTATTTCGGGTATTTTTAATGTATTCTAATATTGTGGAAATATTTTTATTTAAATTGAATAATAGAATGGTGGAACCCTTGAGCATGTCCTTGCAGAAGAGCATAGATGTGAGTGTTGTGCTATTGCCTAAGAGTAGAGAGTAAAAAAATAATAAAAGTGGGTTCGGGCCCACATCCGTGCTCTTGCCATGAAATGGTCATGGATCTTATTTTAATTTACTAATTTTTTTTCTTTTGTGGGAATGCACGTGGCTGTGGCATCTGTTTGTCCATTTTCTTCATTTTCTCACAACTCCACTACTTCCATTAACTCCATTTCTTCTCTGCCGTTTTCCCCTTCTTTCTTCATCCAGAAACAATCACCTAGATTTTCAACTCAAACTGGATCTTAGTGGCACCAGTAAAGTTGCGTGGTTGTTTCATATTTGGATAGGATCGTTTAGTATTTATTTTTCTCGATTTTTCAATCTTTCTTTCTCTTGGTTTGTTCAAAATCCCAACTTGTGAAATGGGTGGTGAGCATCCGGAGTGGCTACCCGCCGATTGGGAGGTCCGCGTCAAACGCCGGAGCTCTGGAAAGAAAGACAAGGTAAATTTGTTCTAATTTGGAGATTCCCTCAGCTGCCCTTTTGTCACTTGAGCTTTGTATTTTTATTTACTGCTTAGGTAAAGACTAGTTTTTCTTGAATTAATTTTATGATGCTTCACAACTTAGTTTTCGTGTGGAAGGATAAGAGAGTTGGTTTGTTTAATACAAAAAGAAGCCCCATGATATATTGATACATGCATTTTTGTGTTCTAGCACTTGAATCGGTAACAAAGAGGATATATTTGAGTTATGAGAGGCTAGAATAGAGTGTTATTTCTGATCTGGAGTTCGGTAATATTGTGGCCTTGCATTCATTTCCATGGTAATTTGGACAAGAAAGATCATGCAAACAATCCATCATTGATGTCATATTGGACAAAACTGTCTTTGTTTTGATTATACTGTATTAGCTAATTCTCCGTCATTACCGAACTATTGAGTGAAAAACCTTTTTAGAGCTAATATGTTAAGGGATACATCAAGCAAAACTGTGTTCTTGCTGAAAGATTAAGAAATCCAACATCTCGAAGTTAGTTTATTCCTTCAAAACTAGTGTAGAGTTCAGACTTCAGACTTTCAATGTATGTATTGCGTGTGTGAGTGAGAGAGAGAGAGAGGGGGGGCGGTTGTGGGTGAAAGTTCTCAACTGATTTGACTTATATTTCTTTCATGTTTGAGAGCTGTGCTCACCACTTGCCTTGTAGGGCAGCGTGGGCTTGTAAAAGGGGAAGGCAAAGAGGGAAGGAGGTACAAGGGCTTCCTAAGCTTATATGAAGTAGTAATAGATAATTCTAAAATTTGGAAGGACTAGCATACATAAATGTTTTCCATGTCGATGGATGCTTCCATGGAATACTTCATTCTTGAAAATCACTTAAACACTGACTCAAAAGATTAAATAGGTCAAATCTTGAGCATAAATAGATGCAACACATATAATTTCTATTTGACCCTTGGGTGATGACAATCATTGATTCTGAACCACTTCAACATTTTTCCCTAGATGCATATTTTAGCGCTTTTAGCTTTCACACTGAACTACTTCCAATTTATGGCTGTTGGATCTAATTAAATGCTACCATCCATTACATCCTTTTGTGAATTTTATATATTTTTCTATAATGTGTTTATAGTATTAACTAACCCTAGTATGGTATTCTACTTAGTAGATTATTCACACAACTGATTTTTGGATTTTGCTCCCATTCTTTTCTACTTAATTCTTTATCATGTCAGGGACATGGTTTCTTGGTAGTTTTTGACCTAATGAAAAGAATTTAGGTTGGTTTGAGTGGGTTTGCATTTCTTAGTGATGTGATGTTCTAAACATGCAACGAAGTTTGGCCACTCTAATTAGATATGTTGCTGTCATTCATTTCAAAAGCAAGTCTTACCAACTTTACTATGACTGTCGTGAATCTTTGACCCCTTACTTGTTTTGAGTTGTGTTCTATTTGGATCTGCTCCAGTATTACATTCATCCCTCAATTGGCCTCACGTTCAACTCGAAGCCAGAGGTTCTTCGGCATCTGAAAGATCTCAAGAGTTCCATAAAAACGTCAAAACACAAAGAGATAAATAAGGTAAATGCCCACTAGAATTGTATCGTACATTACTTTGTGAAATTAGAGTTGTTTAACCATAACTTCACGAAAATAAAAGTCATCGTTCATTGTCCTGTCCTTTTACGAAGTGTCGTATCTATATGTGGTGGACCCGCAGTGACATAAAGTTATAATGCTTAATATTTTATTTAATTTTGTATATATGTTCTCCTATATTACATGTCTCTCATCCTTATTGTCCCAAAATTGTAGGTTAACATCAAAAAGGCCGTGGCAGAAAACTTACCTCCAGGGTGGATTAAAGAAATCAGGAGGAAAAAGACTAGAGGCAAGATCCGGACAGACACGGTAACATTCCTTAGTAACCTTCATATTCTCAAATCATTGTGATTCTATACTACATCGAACTGTATCCACTATCCAGTTTTATGGCCAAATGATGGTGCTCTTGAACTGCTTGTTTTCTTGTATCAATAATTCTTGCAGTATTACACCGATCCTATTAGTGGCCGTCTATTTCGCTCCATGCAAGAAGTTTATCGCCATCTTAAATCCAAGGATTCAGTAGAGGTGGAGTCCAAACCAGATGACAAAGGTTGCACGAGCATGGAGTTGGTGGATCATTCTCCATCTGTTAGTGGGCTTTCCATCTGTTTCTTTTCCTTAATTGTTGCCTGTTTTTTTCTCTATGAAGTTAGATATTTTTAGTGACATGTTCATGTTAATGTTGCCACAGCATCACACTGGCAGACTATTTATATTTGGTGTCTGGGGCATCCATGAATATTTTTGAGTTTTAGTTTTTTATTTATAAATCTCATTATTCTCAGAATTCTCTAACTTTACATTTGACTTGGCTTGGTTTGTACCTAGTCGCCTGCCAAAGCTAAAGGACAGAGGCCGGTTGGCAAGAAAGGAGATAAAAATATGACTGGTGGAGAAAGGATAAAGTCAGGTGTTGAGCCTATCCTTGTGCATTGTACTAGACCAACTTAATATACTTATCCGCATAAAGCTCTTACAGCATAGTTCACTTTCCACCGTTCATTGGCTGCACAAAAGATTCACTTTCACCTATTAGAATGGGGTTTATTTATATCTGTGGAATGCAAATTTTTTGGAGTGTCAAAAAGATTTGCAACAATTGTCACAATACTTTCATAGAACTGTTAATTCAATCAAAGGATGCAAATAGAAACTGAAAATGTTCGCTGATCAAGTTTATCTATCAAGATATGCATTCTTCTAATTTGAGACAAGAAGTTTGGACACAAAAGGTTGTGTGATTGACTTATGATCCCTTTTGCATGATACTGTGGTAATGTTTGCTGCATTAATAACCTAAATATGTGCCCCAGGACTGTAGAGTGGAGCAACTAGAAATTGATTTACTCAGAATTACGCTCTCTGATATGCTACAGTAGGTGAACAGAGTGAATCAACTTGCTATAGAACAATGAGATTAAGAAATTAGCTGACACCAAAGTAGCTAAGTGCTTACATGGATTGTTTTTAATGTTAGGCGCTTTGTCTTGGTTGTAAATTTTTCAGTACAACTTTTGGTGAGTTCCATAGCCTATATAGAGCTTCAAAATTCTGCTTTTTGCCCTGCTGTTGGATACACTTACCATCTAACATCACTATTTTGTGGAAGTGGTAGTGTAAAATTGCATTTTTTGTGCTATATATGCAGTGTTTTTAGATTTAGAACCATGAGAATGCACTAATAATTCTTTTGTGAATGGGCGGATGATCAACATGAAAGTGAGTAAAGAACTGCAATTCGATCGTTGTATTTTGGCTCAACTGATGAATACAATTGCAGGACCTGATGCTGCTGCACTGAAAACCATAGTAAAGCCTCTTGTAGAGGAAAGCTGTAGAGAAGATGATTCTGGGACTGAGAAACTTCAATATAAGCTACCGCAAGAAAATGGCAACGAACAACACAATGTTGGAAGAAGACTGCGTGGGAGATTTGTTTACAATAAACTAAAACTTGACACTGAAGGAGATGCCTTACGGTCAGGTGAATAATATAGCTATTGGTGTGTTTCAGAACAAATTGACATTGCCAGATTGCATTTCTGAAGTTCAGGGATCCTGTCTCGATATGCATTCACCATATTCTCTACTTGTTACCTCAACTTCTTCATAAAGCTTCATTGTATGCATTAGTTCTTCAACTTCGCTTAACTTCATCTTGCTCATGTCAGTGTCCGTATTGCTTCCTCAGCTTGTGTTGTCTCAGGAAATCGATTATACATTTTCTGTATTGCAAGCTCACACATTTCACTACACAAAGTTTCATGTTCTAATAGATATTTAGACTGTTTGTCTTCTAATAGTTGTTTGGAAATTATCTTTGCAGGCTCAACAATTGCTGCTGAGAACAATTTGAATATCCCGGAAACTAACGGTTCAGAACAAAGAGAAAAAGAGAAGAATCACAAGGAAGATAGTCAGCAGCGTGAAGATCTAGCGCGTCAAAATAAGAACAAAAACACAAAAAGGAAATGGATGAGCAATTTACCTCGTAGAACTTCAAAGAGACTTGCTCATTTGGAAGCCAATCAACCAGCGGAGGTAAAGAGCAGCGCCAAGGATGAGGCTTCAGCTAGAGTATCAAGCAAAGAAGAAATGGATTCCATCAAAAATGATGGTACATCTGTGCAATCTAATGAGCCAGAGATGGATACCTCTGTAAAAATTGGTACAGCAGACTCAGACAAGCAATGTATAACAGAGAATCCGACCAATGATGAGCAGAAAGAAACCATTCCTTGCGAAAATATTTCTCCTGAAAAGCACAAAAGCACTGGAGCCGTCTGCCACAAAGATCAAAAGGATGAAAAACATCTGGACGCCTCTATGAAGGACCTATTAATGGATCCGTGCATCGAGTTTGCAATCAAAACTCTGACCGGTGCTATACCAATTGAAGATTTGAACAAAGTTGATGAGAATCCAGTATCTTCCTTGGCGTCAACTGATCAGACGCCAGGCTGCTCGTCTCTGTTTCCTTGTGGTGATATCTGGTCTGATCCTTGCTTTGAATTCGCTGTGAAGACACTGACAGGCGAAATGCCCAGTGAGGATGGAGTGCGGTTTCAGATTTCGTACAAGAACCCTGCGAGTTCATTGCCGAAGATCAGGGTAGACAGTGTGTGTCCATCCAACTACTCGGATGCTAAGCAACGAGGTGTGTAGGCGGATGGAACTCAGGTCAATCTGGGCCTGAGCGACGGGCTCGAAGGGCTTTAGGGATGTAGTGGTGGGGTATCTTATCACTGACTTGTATGATGGAGTTTTAAGTCTCCATCTTGTTGTGACTTTGTGCATTGGCATTTCAAGTGCTGTAAACTTGTAACTTAGTGCTAGATTTCTTTAACTCAACAGATTTACCTAACTATATGTAGAAACACACTTTTCTTATTTTAGCTTGTTTGTACCCTGTCTTTCCTTCACATTTGAACATTTACAGGCAGATATGCTCTGGTGAAGAGTGACTGTGACTGACAATGAAAGAGATTACAATGAAGAGAGAGAGATCTATTCATTACCATACAGAGCACAAAATGCTTGTTAATCATTGAATTTAATGAGATTAGAAAGAAATGACTTCTCACTTTACAAGAAAATGGATAAGTAAAGGCAACCTCTCACTTTGATAATCTTAAATTACATGATGTGCAATAGCACAACAAAATCCCTCTTCTCCACAACATCAAAACAAAATCTTCCACCAAAAGGTCCAAAATTCAACAAAATGGCTTCCTTTAGAAGAGTTATAGTATTCAACAATTGGTGTTTTAAATATATCATGTTACTTGAACAATGTGGTAAGGGTTTAACAAGTATTTACGAAAGGGTGAAGTCACAAAACAACTTTGTTGCAAGATAAAACCATTCAAACAATCAAGGTCGGGCACCAGTCGCGCAGCATCAAGGTTGATCCATGATTTATGTACAGAGTTATATGAAGGATGGGATCTGTTATATTTGATCACTTCTAAACAACATTGCTTCCAGCACGAAGCGTCAAAGTTTCAGTTCTCTTACTTCTCTCCATTGCATCTACCAGCCAGTTTACACCATCTTTTATTCCCGATCTGCAATAAAAATCCCAATCGGTTACATTTGGGCTCATCAATTAGAAATTAAAATGATAGAAATTGATATCCATCTGCATACCCGTCAAAAGCTGAAACAGCTTGAAATTTAAAATCTCGCCCGTCCAATTTATTTATGTCTAAATACTGAGCAAGTTCATCAGTTGATACGGCTTCTTCAAGGTCCTGTGCAGCACAACATCAATAGTAGGGTACTGGGTCAAACTTATTTGTTCAACCTATCTTCTTTAACTTAGTCTATTCTTCTAAAAATAGTGAAAGAAAAAGGCCATAAAGCATGGTTTCATAAGAGCATCTAAGTAGACACGAGAATAACACAGCAAGAAGCCTTACCAAAGCAATCCCAGCAAAATGAGATATCTTGAAGTTTTAAATATAATGAAATGATACTACATGACAAAGTAATGAACTATCATCAGCAATTAGCGTTTAACCAGGATGAGACGATTACCTGCTTGTTAGCTAGTATCAACACTGGAGCTCCTTGCAAATCCTCATGACGCAGAGCCTTTTCTACAATACCAGAGAGAAAAGTGAGGACACCCTTTTCACTTAAACTAATACTATAAATCAATATTGCTACAGTTGCTTGAATTCCCAAAATATTACCAAGTGCAGATTTTGAATCTTCAAAACGGGATGGACAGGCAGCATCAACTACATAAATCACAGCATGTGCCTCATCATAATATTTCTCCCATATCGAGCGAAGAGCAAGCTGGTGAAAATTATGTCTTGTGTCATAATATAATTTCACAGAACCATATAACCATGAATCTATACACTATACAGTCATGAACAATTAGCTGAAAAGTTCAGAGTGCATTCCAAACCTGACCTCCCAGGTCCCAGAATGCAAGTTTTGTATTTGAAACTTCAATGCGGCCAATATTAAGTCCTACAGTGGGAACAATTCGATCTGGTGGGAGACCCTCCAAGTTTGAGTATTGTGACTTCAACTTCTCCAGTAATGTCTGTAATTGATTGATTTATTAGCTAAGATCAATAAGAAAAAGCTGACTCCGGGTATCCATAACAGGATATTCTTAAAATTTACAAAAAGCACGAGACATAAACAGATGGCACTATATATTAACTATGTATTTCATTTATTCCAAGTACAAGCCAAAAAAGAATACCCCAGATAAAAAGAAGAGCCAGAAAAATCATTTCGGCAAGGGGTCTTATAAAAAGTATTAATGGATTGAAAAGAACAAAAAAGAAAGAAACCCTCATCAAATTGCCACTTGCCAGTCGCTGTAATCAGCATCTTTAGCTCTTGAATTGGTTTTATAATAACATATATCAGCTCAGTTAGACAATTCATCAGGTTTAACATAGGCAATATCATAACAGTTGGTATAGCATAAATGACTCGAAGATGGGACAGGGATTCCGCTTAGATACTTTGACAACAATACATGGATGCACAGGACCATCTTAAAACTGGTCAACTCACAGTCATATTTGGGCCAGACCAGCCACAAAGCAATTAGCACTAAGAAAATCCGTTCAAGTAATAAATATTTCTAAAAGGAAGATAACTCCATTGTTTTGTCTCTACATATATCAGATCAAACTATCAGGTGCTAAATATCAAAACATATAAGTTAGTATTCAAAAAGTGGTTCCCAGATAAGTCAGCATATTACTGTTTTCCCGGACTTGTCTATTCCAAGAATAAGAACATGAAACTCCATCTTGCTGAACGCGTACTTCCATAGTCCATCAAGTAGGGAAAACATCTATCCTTAGTTCCGGTTTCTGTACTATCTTTAACTTCTATTCAGGTACTAGGACCTTGATGCCCTGAAGCTGAAATCCTAAAATACAGAAAAATGGAATAAATTCGAAGATAATGAAACACTTACTAGAGATAACAATTTTCACTTTGTTTTGAAACTGGCTGAGATAAAATAGTTGGCAATTACATATACACGAGTTAACTATGAGGCGTGGACTGAGTCCTAACGTGAGATAACAAGCTAACAAACAAAGTAACAAGGTTGTTCCAACGGATTGAAAATAGATTAGATACAAGTAGACAAGTACCACTAACTGAAGCTATATGTTAAGCAGTACTTCCCCCACTTAACAACATCAAATGAACAAATACTGTTTATAAGAAAGTACTTGTCAAGTAGTTCCAGTATGAGAAGACAAACATTTGAACTGACGGTGTTAGTGAAGAAGATCAAACATATGATATAGTAAGACCCTACATTCAACAAGTAACTTTCCAAAAACAGCAGAAATCAAAGAGCAAGATCCTAGTTTGAGCGATTGACAATTGGCATCATTTTTTATTTTGCATTCAACGCAAAGTAACTAAACACTGGGGAATTTCGTCCCTAAATTGCAGTCTCCTACAAACACCAACAATCGAGGGGGGAAATAAAAGAAGATAACTTAGCAAAACCGAATCTATAGGGTCAAGCTCTCAACTTTGCAATAATTTCAGATCAACCCAAGATCCAAACAACAATTAAAAATTAATACAGCTCTAGGGATCACCCTAATTCAATCAAACACACGAAAAGCAATCGAAACATCGGATCAATAAATTAATAAGAAAAAGAAATGCAATTGCGCAGAATTTAGAGAAAAACGGAGGAAATTGGAACATGAATCGAAGAGATGAGAAGAAGACCATACTTGTGAAATTCTGCAGAAGTGGCAAGACTGAATTGAAGAGCTGTTTACTTACTGTGATTTTTGGAGGAAAACGTGTAGATTGAGAAATTCCATAGTACTCCGTATTTTGTTTCTACTTTTATTATTTTCTTTTTAAAATAAGTTGTTTTATTCTAAATTAAACACGTGTTTACGAACACATGATTTCTCGTAGTACCAAATTAATTTAATGAGAGATTTAATATACCTCTTCCGTCCCTTAAATTTTGTCACATTTTTTCAATTTCATCCGTCCTATAAAATTTGTCACGTTTCACTTTTTACCATTTTCAGTAATGGACCTCATATTCCACTAACTCATTCCAACTCATATTTTATTAGTATAAAATTAATAGAAGTATATAAAAGGAGGACTCACACTCCACTAACTTTTTATAATGCCCGCCCCTTTTATTATCTTTTCGTTAATTTTAATGTCGAACTAGTGAATCCTAATCCTCTTGACTTGTGTTTTGGAATGGAATTTATTGCCACTTGTAAATGCTTAATGTCATTAGCTCGCAAAAATCAAAATGCAAGTAATAATCGAATGAATCAAGACAAGTCATAATATTTATAAAATGGGACAAAAGGTTCCATTCGGACAATTATTGTACGAATAACTTTTACATACGTAAATAAGCTACCATCTAATTACAAAAATGTTCTACACACGAATCAACGAGATGAAAGTAAAAAAAAAAGAAGAAAGAAAGAAAAGAGAGTGCGTTCGGACCCTCCTCGAAAGGCCCGAAATCACACCCTCCACGGGCCGGGCCCAAACGAGTCGACGGCTGAGAGCAGCGGGCCCAGACCTCCAGAATAGCTGCTATGCAACAGCAATGGCAGCCAATCTCTTCCCACCTACAAATCAAGACAAGTCTCCTTAATTGCTAAGAGCATCCACAATGGCGGATGTCCCGGCAGACGTCGGACCGGCGTGCCGGACGTCCGCCATTAGGCAGCATGCATACAGATACGGACGTCCGCTACGGACACCGGAGTTCCGTGGCTTTCCGGGACGTCCGTCATTGCTTTGACACGACGGACGTCCCGACAGACGTCCTGATTTTTTTATTGTTTTTTGTGGATGTCCGTCGGGATATCCTTGGGGATGTCCGTCATTGTGTAGTGGGATGTCCTTACGACGTGGCAGTGCAGTGGGATGTCCTTATGACGTGGCAGAAGGTGTTTTTGGGAAGTCCGTCGGGATGTCCTCCGGGACATCCGTCCCATTGTGGATGCCCTAAGGAACAAGAGAGTTTAATGGGACTTTTATTTGAAGAAAGGGGACAACTCCTTTAGTGAAGTAGACCAAAGACTTAGAGTGTCCACAATGGGGGAGCCGCGGCCCGCGGCTCGGTGCGCGGCCCCCCATTGCAGAGAGCCGAGAGGCGGGGCGCAGGGCCAAGAGCCGAGGGCGAGCCGCGGCCTTCATGCGGCTGAGTCGTGTGAGCCGCGGCCCTCCACTGCAGCGGGCCGCCATTCGCGGCTGGGCCGCGGAATTAAAATTTTTTTTATTTTGAAAATTATTTATAAAATACTTACACTTCCATTCCATTTTTCCAACTCCATTTTACTTCCATTTTAAGTTTTAAGTTTTAAGCCTGTATGGTAATGGGCCACTTTTTAACTTAACTGAATTGTTGGGCCACTCAATTAATTTTAAGTTTGGGCTAAATATAAGTTTTGTGAATTGGAAAAATACGAAAATGAGTTAGCGAGGGAAATTGGTTGAGTAATATGTTGGACCTTTTTATTTTATTAAGGAGCTTGGACCACTCCATTTATCTTTTAAACTATGGTTGGGCTCGTATTTTTATATTAATAATTATTGTTTGGGCCGTAGTATTGAAGTGTGCTGGAAAGGTTAGAAGTGATTAACGTGAGGAATCGCTAAGTGAATTTGTGATGATAATTAATTTTTTTCGGATTCATCTTGTTTCTCGAGATAAACATAATTAAAGAATTTCGTGCCCCAGATATGTAAAATCTAGGGATATCAATCGGGCCGGCCCATCGAGTTTCGGGCCGGCCCTATTCGGGTTACGGGTTAATCGGGTGCGGGCTAATCGGGTTGTGATTTCTTTCGGGTTTTGAAAGTTCAACCCTACCTTGAAAGCTCGGGTTTCGGGCCAGCCCATCGGGTTGCAGCCGATAAGATTAACAAGCGATCAACCCAATAAATAATGATGAAAATTATTTATATTCATAAAATGTAAAATATTTAGTTATGATAATTTGAGATCTATGCTTAAACTCAATCATAAACATGATCAAATACTGATATTTGAGTTATTTCGTGATATTTTAATGCATATTTTAGAAATTTAAATATTTTTAAGTGAAATTGAAGTTTTTAATGTATTTATCAATTATTATATTAGTAAAAATTCAATATATAATTTGTGTATTTAATATAAAATTGAAAGTTATTTTTTTAGTTATATATATTATAAAATTAATCAATGAAATGTCGAATTAAAAGTAAAAAAAATAAAATAATAGAAATTTTATCGGGTTTTCGGGCCAGCCCATCGGGTTTTTGGGTCTGGCACTAACGGGTTGCGGGTTAATCAGGTACGAGCTAATCGAGTTTTAATTTTATCGGGCTAAAATTTCCAGCCATAACCCTATAAATTTGGCGGGTTATGCGGGCTATACGGACATCCCTAGTAAAATCGTTAATTAAATCTCCGATTTAATGCTCACGGACTTTTCTAGGAAATAAGAAAAAAAGAAAAGAATAAAATGACCACGCACTTAAGAATGCATACACATTTAAGTTTCTTAAATTCATAGGTCTAATTAAGTATTACTCTTATTTCTAAAGGGGCGTCTTCGTACGTCGTTTAAGATCAAATCAAGGAACTTTTCGACTAAGGAAATAGCTTTTGAGGTGGGCATTCTTTTCAAAACGTGATTTTAGCATGAATATGTGAATCTTTTCTAATATGTTTGTCATGTCATGTTTTGCTTTTACGATTACCTATCTGCTTGGCTATGCCAATTATGTTAAATCGAATTCGGGTTCCACTAGGGCCGCAAACCCTACTCGAGCTAGTGTACACATATGGGGATCGTGAGCTAACTTTCGAGTTGGCCGGTCTAGTGACCGTTGTGGAATGTGGCCACATTCCCGATTCACATACATTCAGATATGGTATATATGTTTATGTGATTGTGCAATAAATTTTATGAAATGAAAGGAATTTAGTGACTCGGGTCTTTTAAAATAAAACCCCGTGTTCACTCAATTGTGGCTGACAAACTTAAAAAGGAACTTATTTTTGGCACCATGTCCACTGAGTAGGCGAACGTGCATGTTTCTTTTCGAACGTGCAGGTTGAGCGTGTACGAGGAGGCGATGCTGTTGGGTAATGTTTTTTTTAATAAGTAGCAATAGGTAGCCCAAAGTAGTGTATCCTCACACATGCTACTTTGTCTTGGACTCTTCCGCTGCAATAGGACTATGTACTAGGAGTTATGAACCCGGTTATTATACTCTGATTTCATTTTGACTGTGTACCACCTTATCCTTTAGAATTAATGTTTTGAGTTTGACTTATTCCTTATGTTTATCCCTTTATTTTAAGACTATTTAGTCAAGTTATAGTTGCGCTCACTAGCACTAGGGAGATGTAGTTGTGACACTTTTTCAATTCACTTTCCATTACATTTCTTAAAAGAGTGACAAAATTTAAGGAATAGAGGGAGTACTAATTAAAATGTGTATATAAGTGTAAGTAATATCAAGTTAATCATTTTATATTTTGATATTAGAGATTACATAAATTACAAATTAAGTTCCAGTACAATATCTGATAAGGCCTATTTCATGCATCGGTTTGGGGTAAAATGTATGCTACTTGATCAGTTTTACGCGTAAAGCGAGTGTTAATTGTGCAGGAATGCTGCTTGACCAAGGCAACAAGGCCAAGCTGATCAAGCTGGTACAAAGGGCGAAAAAGACCAAAAATCGGGTGAACTGATCAAAGGGGGTGATCAAGCAGTTAGGCGGGGACCACTGGTTTCTAGAAGAAGGACGCGTGAGCTAATGAGCTGGAGGGGAATCATCATTCTGTTATCAAGGACGACGTTCTAGAAGGGGACACATGCTGATACATAAGACACAAAGACGGAGCTGAGTCATCATTCTGTTATTGAAGAGCGACATCATTCTAGAAGGAAGGCACGTATCAATCGATGAGATGCTCGATCACAACGTGAGTGAATATTCCCTTCCAAGATCGTTATCCAGCTAGAGGTCGTCACGGCGAACTTATAAATAGAGGATGTGCCACCATAATGGAAAGTCCCCTTCCTTTTGAGGAGGTTCTTTGAGAGTTCCTTTTCAGCATCTTCCTTTTAGTTTAGTTTTCCAGTTCAGAGGTAGCTTAGTTAAAGAAATAGTTAGAGAGAGAGCGACCGAAGCGAGCGCGACATAATACTCAATATTTGTTCGGCGCCGTCCCAAGTTTCCAACCGAGAACTCCTCGGCCTTACTCACTTTCTTATTTTTCGGAGTTGATAGCTTAGTTTAATTCTGCAGTTAAAGAATCGATCTTTTTGTATTCCGAATGTTCACCGCATTGTTCCAGCTATAAAATTCGAAGTTGTTTTGTTTTCGTCATCCTGTTTACTATTCCAGTTCAGCTTCGCTTTTAAGTCTTCGATTAATTGTCCGAATCTTTATCATGTTGAATGGCAAAATGTTTGTGCTTTCCGTATTATGCCTAGGTAGTTAAGATCTTATTTTGTCGTTTACCTGATCCATTGATTGTGTCAGCATGACGAGTGCCTTGATCAAGTAGATAGTTTATATTTTGCCTAGCGTAAATCTAGTAGCTTAGAAACTCCCAAACTAAAGCGTGGCAGCAGCCGAACCTTGTTCGCTACTCACACACTCGATACACCGGTTTCTCTGTGGGATCGACCCCGTACTTGCCGCTATACTGTTAAAGTAGTGCGAGTCTAGGAGTTATAAATTACATTGGCGGCGAGCGAGAGCGAGTACACCTTGATTAAGCGGCAACGACATTTGCTAACTGATCCATCCATTCGGTTATCTTTCATATAACTTGATCAATCCAAATCGCATTCCTCTCTTGATCAGTTTCCGACCAATCTCCATTCAAGCTTGGAGAAGCACAGAGCGCGCAGGGGGTGGAGGACAACTCGACATCGTCGATCGTGGAGGACAGTTGCAGGAGACTGTCGGTGAGAGGACGTTCGCAAAGGCAGACTTGGCGTCCCGATCGCTATGATGACTTCGTCACTCGTTAGGAGGAAGAAGCATCGCTTATTATTTATTTTTTCTAGTTATTTAATTTCTGTATTTTTTGGGACATACAATTAAGTATTGAGCGAAATATAAGCTCCTTTTCGTTTTTTCTTAGTTGATTCTTTCCCGGATCGTAGGTCGAATCAACCCTAGGATCCTTAGATATAAAATTCGAATCAACTCTAGGGTCCTTAGATATAAATTTCGAAATTTGACACACAAAATATTCATAATATCACAAGTTATCAGTATTTTATTGCATAAAATTGTGGTAGAATTATAAATTAAGCTGCAAGTAAACAATTAAAACAAAATGAAACTACAAACCTAAATTAATGTTTATTACTGAGTCAATATTTATGTAACGACAATTAGGCGGCAAGCTATTTTACTTACCCAATTAACAAAAGAACAACTATTACATAGAGATGCAATTAAAATTTAACACACTAACTAGATAGTCGTCAATTCTCCAAAGTAAAATAAAAAAACTACTAGTTGAAGTGATAAAAATATTTTCTTGATGGGTTGTGGGACATCAAGATTATCTTTTATCATCTCCCTTGTTCTGAAATTCTGGGACCACCTGAAACATGCAAAATAAATTTTCAAATAAAAAATCATTAATAGTACAATAACAATGTTTAATAATTATACTAATAACTGTACATTTAATAGCAAGCCCACCTAATACATTGATCAATTTTATTGGAAGTAGATATTTTACTAATTCAATTTTGTCAGAGTCCAAAAAGTATTAAAAATTGATTTGATCCATGATGTTACTTCCATGGTTGCATGTGAAGATTAGAGGATAGATATAGTGAGACAAACCTGATCTTGAGAAGATTTTTGGCATGATAAAATTCTCGTCTTTCTCTGTGTCCTTCTCACAGTGGACTCCACATTATCTACAACATTTTTTACTTCCAATTTTTAATTACAACCCAAAAACCTCCAATAGAATAATTAATTACATATTCCTTAGGTATATACTCCTTGTAATTTATGCTCAGAGCCAAAAATAACAGACAATATATAGAGTGGGAGAGAAAAGTCATACGGTAATTAATCCGTACATTTCATGACCTATTACACATGAGTGATCTCGCAATAGCTTCAAGAAGAAGAAGTTCACTACTTAGATATTACTCCTACTTATTAACCCCCCCCCTACTGAAATTTCTTTTTTATTTATTTTATGATATTATTAAATATTTGATCTTTTGTGAAAATGCTTATATCATCAAAATAAATCATGGTAAAAATTCCCTTCCAATATTTTGAATACGAAAACAAATTATGTGTCGCCCATGTATAATACATCTTACACCATAAGTACACTAATTATTAAACGCACACAAACATTAATATCCTAGCTCTAGTAGGTATAGATTTATTAAAGTTCACAATTTAATCAAGCCTACATCATTATCCATTTCATGCCAACCCTTCAAGAGATAATTCTCTAATCCTCTATGGTTGTCGTTAAAACCAAGATTACTAAATTAATCAAAAACCTTAACTAACAATATTTTTTTTACAAAAGTCCTCTTTCTTCTTTGGCACCATTTATTAATTAGATAAACATTAGTATTAAAAAATTCGACATGAATGACCTACTTTGTGACTTAGACCACCCTTATCCAAGAAATCACATCAACCAAGACCAAATATTACTACAACAAATAATTCCTTTCCAAAAAAAAACAAAATATATACACGTACATGATTATATATCATGTACATGTAAAACTATATATATATATATACCTGTATGAAAAGTGGAGGTAGATGATTTAAACTTGTCCAAATCCTGGGTAGAATCAGAGGTGTCTGGTAAATAACGGTCGAGAGGGGGAAATCGGGAGTTATTTTGGAGCATGGATTGAACAAAAGAAGCTTCCATTGAGTTCAAGAAATGCAAGTGCTTCTCGTTTGTCCAATGCAACTTGTTGTTTTTATCACTGTTTCTTGCCATCACCCGCCGCCGCCGCCGCTGCTGTTTCCGGTGGAATGGTGGTGGTTTTGTTTATTAATTAGGTGGTATGGTTTGAGGGTTTTTATAGTGTGAGTTATTGTTGTATTGGTTGGTTGGTGTCAACATTTTCAGCCTCTTCGAACTGCTTACTAGTTTTCTTTCCCACTCTTTCTTCTTCACGCGCTGCTCTCCTGCGTGTGTGCCCAATTTTTTATCGATAGGATAGCAGAATAAAATGATGAAAACACGTTAAATGAGGTGAGAAGCACTCATGGATAAGGCACAAACAAAAGCAGACTATGCAGTATTTTGATAGGAAATACTCCCGACATCATGATAATTTGACACCATTTGACCCGACACAGGTTTTAAGAAATGTAATAAAAATTAAATTGAAAAAGTTAGTAGCATGTAGGTCATACTTTTATAATAAAATGTGAGTGAGAATGATTTAGTGGAATATGAGGTCTACTACAAAAAAAATATAATAAAGGTGACAAACTTTTAGGAACGGACGAAAAGGGAAATAAATGACAAATTTTCAGGGAGAGAGGGAGTAGCTCATATCATAATTGTGCAACACTTCAGACGAAATACTGTGATAAATAATGAATCAAAAAGACTTTACAGAACACATGTACTGAAGCTTAAGATTAAATGCCAAAAATTCTCCAAATTTATAAAGAATTCAAACACATTCAACTATTAATAATAGTAAATTAAAAATTATAAAAATAAAATAGTTCATTTTAGGTTGGTTATCAGCATCAATCTAGGTCCTACTAAATCAACTTTCAAAACAAAAGAAACATTTGGTTTGACTTTGTTTTAAAATTAATAAAATGACAAGTAACAAAGTTTCAAAATATCTAAGTATCTCAAAAAAAGAAATAAAATATCCGTGTAGTGGTGGGTGGGATGTACGCTCTTAGTGGTGCGAGTATAAGTAGAAAAAAGAGAATGGTAAAAATATCTAGGTTTGGGAGATCAATGGTGGAGGATTGCCTAAGATATTTTCTTATGGTGTGTGACAGATCAAATACTTTTTTTTTCTTTTTTAAGAAATGCTAAAAATAAGTCCAATTTCAATTTCTCTTTTCTGGTTCCCATTGAAAAATATATAAAAATCTGAGGCTTTTTTAAAGGTAGATAGAGACGTTATCCACTTATAATTCTCCAATTTCATAGTGACCCCATACATACCCTTATTTGTAAAAGATGGCTAACTTTTTGGAAGCTCAAATTTTTGGACACCTATCATTCATTGAATTGAGCAAAATCGAATCGAATAATGCTTATATGCTCTTTCAAACGAACCTTAGTGCTAGACATTCTTCACTATACTTGTAACCTTTTTGTTGAAAAAATTGATCTCTTGCTATATTATAATCGATTAGGTGATTAAAATATCATAATGATTGTGCATTTTTGTTGTTTGTTTTTGTGTTTTTGTTTGCTTTTATGTTTTGAGATCTTTCCTTCGTTATTTTTAGTACGTGTATTTGTTGCTAGTTGTTGTGGATTTATGTCGACGTTGATGTGCTATATGAAAATGTTGTGATTCTTATCACACTTCGGTAAGGTCATCCACGGGTGTTAAAAGAAAATAGAATCGACAGCAAGACAATACCAACTATTACGATATTACCTATGTTAAAATCCGTGCTGCGTCAAAATAGTTCTTTAAATGATGCATGGAGGGAGTATTGTTATCAAGTATCTAAGCGGAATTCCTGCCCATCTTCGAGTCATTTATACTATACCAACCAGTTGCGGATGCACACTGGAACAAGGGGTACAACAACAGCACCCCAACAACTTCAATCCTATATTGGTACTAAATCTAACAAAGATTACTTTTCATTTCCAATGATTGAGCTAACACACGAATTTTATATTCTTTCTATTCATTTTCTTATTATTGTTCTTTTATTTTGACCTCCTCCATCTAGACATTTCGACCTCTTTTAGTCTAATTATCGCACCCTCAAGTATGATGATTAATCATAACTTATGCATCACTCTGATAAGTTGAGTAACTCTTCTTGCCTTTAAAATTTCATTGAAGTGGAATATGGAACATTCAAAAGTTTCCTATTGACGTAGTTGAGTGTTTTGATTCTAGTTATTGTTTACTTTTGTAGATGTTGTGTTTTCGCTTTTGCAATTATTTGTTTTTTTTCTTCTTATTTTGTGTATTTTCCTACTAACCATTTTTCTCTACTTTAATCTCTATCTCTCTCCATTTTAATAAACTTAAGCACCACTCTAAGTCCAAACAAGCGTAGGAATGAAGTTATGTTGTGAACTTAGCTTTGATTTCAAGTTATAATCAAGCGCCATATTCTATTTGAATTAATTATTTGTTTATAGTTTCTCTCTAATGTTTGATTTGATTAAATAGGATATTATATGTTCTTTCATTTGTTTTATACACAATAATGTCAACAGTGTCAGTAAGAAAACTGCTCTTGAAAAAGAAAATTAAAGATTCCTAGTTATTTAATTAGGCCACACTTTTTAGACCATCCTTAATTTATTTTTCATTACCAGATAATTTGTAGGATGGGAACCTAAAAATATCAAAATCCGATAGTATGAATTGTCAACGTCACCCCATCATTTTAACTTACCAAATTCTCAGTGTAAAATATCAAGACCAAATGATATTATTTTCATATGCATATTATTTTAGAATAAATAGGACCACACAAAAAATAGTTATAGGATTGTATATTGAAGTACAAGCTGGAAAGGGAAAAAAGAAAAGGAGAAAAAGAACAAGCACAGCCACCGGTTGCTTCCCAAAAAAAACAAAATAAAAAGATGAAAATATTATATATATTTCAAATATTAAGATAAGAAATAATTATCAATTCAATATTTTCAATGACTTAGTTACTTAAACACTCAACAATACGTTGGAATGGACAGGCTTGTATCTAGAATTTAATAAATGCTTCTATTTTATTGAGATAAATTTAAAATCTTAAATTATAACGAGCTATGAATTAATAAACATTTGATCCTTCAAGTTTTCTGTATAATAGTTAAGTCTAGTTGGATTCATAATATTAATTAGTAGTATTATGTAGTCCACATTTTTTTTCCAGCCCAAATAATTCATGACCAGATATTTAGTATATATGGTCCCAATTTCATAATTATATTCATAACTATATCACATCCAAATTTAGTTTCAAAGCTTAATGTTTTTATTTTTCTGGATTCGAAATCATATGAAAAGAGGATAATATGGGCCGGATACATGGTTGTGAATTGGGCTTTTATCATAAATATCCTTATAAGTTTTAACCCCCAATTTCAAATTGTAAAAAAATATTCGACGATGTCACACTTATTGAGTGGACTTGAGATTTTATGAGTTATTGTTTAGAATGTTTAAGTATAGAGAGAAAAACTAGTTAAATGATTAGTAGATAAAATGAAAGTGTACATTTTTATTAGGATAGTAATCCAGATAAAAATTGTAGTTGAATGAATTAGTGATGGTTTACTTTTTCATAAAATGAAAATGAACTAAAATGGAAAGCTAATGTGGCACTGAAGTAGTAGTAAATCACTCCTACCAACCAAAAAACTTTGATTCGATCATTAAGTTATTCTACTACTATATATTAAGTTACATCATAAACTGTAGTTATTAAGCTATTATTAGTTGTTTACTCTCAACTATATACTAGTAAAATAGAGTTATTAAGTTTTTATCTTTTGCACTCCACTTTTATTTATAAAACAGTCACTTTTAGTTTCAACAATTGTAAAAGAAAGATATTAGTATAAGTTTTTATCTTGTGGTACAACAAACAAAAGTCATTGTCGTTTTTGTTTGAAGTATCATTGTAATTTTATCCCTTTGGATAAGCTCTGTCATAAATCCAATATCCGTTTGTAGCAATATTTGAGGGACCAACACTTCTACACCACATAAAAACTGTGGACTCTCTCTATTATAAATTACAATAAATGTTAAATTATAGAATCGACAAATAGTAATAAATGAGCATATACGTGTTGCATATCCAATTAAATTAGAGTATATATGTTTCATATACTACTACTATTAACTACTAGTAAGTACTCTTGAACATGAACTTTACAAGTTAAATTACATTGTAGATTAAACATTCTAAATACTATGTACTACGTTTTTATGTGCTTGTACATAAGTTATTTGTACTAGTATGTCGTTTTGAGCGTTTTCTAAAAAAAAAAATTTTAACTCTTTTTTGTCTCCTTTAAAAAACTAAAAATTATTTATTTTCGGTGACAAAATGACTTGGTTCGTCGGGGTTCCAACTCATGATCTAAATTACATCATAATGCATCATTTTGAAATTCCACATTTATTGTTTATTAGAAAGTTCTTAAGTCAAGAATTGGCATAATTGATTTTGATATCTATTGCTTTAAGATACATTGCTTTATTTGTAATATTTTTAAATTTAACTTAAAAAAGTCGTGGTAAATTCAAGTTTTGGCCATACTCCTAGAGTCAAGAGTAACTCCTAGATATTTTTGGAAGTGACGCACTACAAATTTTAATAAATTAATGCTAATACTAGTGTTTTATGTCCATAATTTTTCAGAAAATGTCATTAACATTCAATTTAATGAAATATTAATGGCTTTTAGAATTTTTTCATAAAATACGAGGATATATTAATTTATTATTTTAAACATAATCAATTGATTATATTAGTGGAGTACTATAAGAGCATCCGCAGCGGTGGACGTCCCGGCGTGCCGTATGTCCGCACGGGACGTCCGCCATTAGGCGTGGGATGGACGGATGCGGACGTCCGCTGCGGACACCGCAGATCCACGGCTTTTCGACGACGTCCGCCAGGACGTCCGCCATTGCGGGTTCCCGACGGACGTCCAGATTTTTAATTTTTTATTTTAAAGAAAAAACTCTATATATACGGCTCGTTGAACTTCATTTCATTCGCACCACTTGTTTTAACGAGTTTCTCTCTCTCTAGGTTTTTTTATATATCCAAAATGGCTAGTGGTAGTGGTAGTGGTGCGGGCGGTAGTGGTGGGGGTGCTGATGACGTACGCCGGTGAATTAAAGAACACTTGCGGGCCGTTACGTCCAGGGAGAAAAATCGCGCGATACAAGCGGCCTTGCAGCAGCAGCCGACGGTACCTCTACCCATCCATCGTCGAACTATAGTACCCCGGGACCACATCGCTGCACACCGTCGATTGTATGAGGACTACTTCGATCCGAAGCCGCGGTCTGGGAGAACATGTTCCGGCGACGTTTTATGATGCATCGTCCGCTATTTCTGCGTATCGTGAGCGCATCGTCCGCTATTTCTGCGTCGATACGAGTATTTTAGGATGATGGAGGATGCGGTTGGTAAACCCGGCCACACGCCCATACAGAAGTGCACTGCCGCAATCAGGCATCTGGCATATGGAGGTGCGACCGACATGTTCGATGAGTAGCTCCACATCGGTGAGACGATTGCCCGCGAATGTCTGAAGTATTTTTGTGAGGGCATTAGGGAGATATTCAGGGATAGGTATCTTCGGAAGCCTACCCCCGAATATTGTCAGGCTCTGATGGATATGCACGGGAGTCAGCACGGGTTTCCGGGAATGTTGGGCAGCATAGATTGTATGCATTGGGAGTGGAAGAACTGCCCCGCTGCTTGGAAAGGGGTGTTCACTACCGGTTTCAAGGGCAAGAATCCCACGATGATCCTTGAAGCGGTAGCTGACTACCGGTTGTGGATTTGGCATGCGTATTTTGGAGTAGCCGGGTCAAACAACGACATCAACGTCCTTCAGCCGTCGCCCCTTTTCAACGACCAGTGCATGGGCGTTGGTCCGGCCGTCAGTTTCGACGCCAACTGCAACCAGCACAATATGGGCTATTATTTTGGCGGATGAGATATACCCTATGTGGCCCGTCTTTGTGAAGACGATCAGATGCGCAACAGACGAAAAGAAGATCTATTTTGCCGGTCGTCAGGAGGCAACACGCAAGGATGTGGAGCGGGCATTTGGTGCGCTCCAGGCTCGAAGGGCGGCAGTGAAGGGTCCATCACGGCTGTGGTATATTGACAGCATCTCTGATATCATGTACAAATGTATTATCATGCACAACATGATTGTCGAAGATGAAAGTCCAGCACTGACTGATTGGGCCAATGATGATGTTGATGTTGCCGGTCCAAGCCACGGCGTGGCCACCGCCACTGTACGTATGAGGATACCCAATGAAAAGGCTGATAGAGTCCATGCATTTGCCGACATGAGCTAACGACAAGCTCATATTCGACTCCAAAACGATATAATTAAAGAGCTATGGACGCGGAGGGGTCGTCATTGATATTTATAATGTAATTTGTTTAGACTTTTTTTTGTTGAAATGTACTTTTTAATTTTTTTTATTCAATGAAATTATTATTGCACTTTCTCCGTCCGTATTCGTGTCGAAATTTTAATTCCGTAAATTGTTTAATTTGGTGAATTTGTGCATTTTTATTATTGTGGATGTCCGTCGGGATGTCCGACATTATGCAGTGGGATGTCCTTATGATATGACAAGAGGTGTTTTTGAGAAGTCCGTCGGGATGTCCGCCGGAACATCCGTCCCAATGTAGATTGTAGATGTTAAGTTGTTAACCTCCGATTAATGTAGGTTTAAAATAGTAAATTCCACACCACACTATTTCGAGGTAATTTAATCTATCTCTAAGAGCATCTCCAATGATCGGCTAGCGAACCAGCTAGCCGATTCCCGGCCCTGGCCGGTCGTTAGCCGAACCATTGTAGGCGGTGAGCGGCAAAACGGCTAGCCGATCGACGAGCTCTAGCCGATTCGCGGGCTCTAGCCGATCCGCTAGCCGCCATTGTATGCCCGGAACCGGTTAGCCGATTTTTTTTAATTATGTAATTTTTTTTATAATTTACTTTTTTTAATTTAAATAAAATTATTGCATTTTTCCGTATATGTGTCGTAAATTTAATTCCGTATTTGCTTGATTGTAATTTTTAATTTTATAATTTCGTAATTCGTGTGTGGAAGAGGGGTTTTTTTAATTATGTAATTTTTTATAATTTATTTTTTTTAATTTAAATAAAATTATTGCATTTTCATGTATCTGGGTCGTAAATTTAATTCCGTATTTGCGTGATTGTAATTTTTAATTTTGTAATTCCATAATTCATGTGTGGAAGAGGGGTTTTTTTAATTATGTAATTTTTTTAATGAACTTTTTTTAATTTAAATGAAATCATTGAATTTTCCCGTATATGTGTCGTAAATTTCATTCCGTATTTTGTGTGATTTTTAATTATTTATTTTTAAAATTTTGTTTATTGTGGCTGGACGGCTGGGCTTTTGGTTGTCCAGTTATTTGTGCTGATGATGCGGCAGGAGGAGTCTGTGGCTAGGCTATTCTTATGCTCTAACAACTCTCCTACCACCACGTCAGCGTGCCCCACCAAAGCTTCTCGTTCCTTCCTATCATTGCACTTTTCTCTCATTTTCTCATTTTTCTCTCTCTATCCCCTCATCATTTCCTCTTTCACTCCCTCTCTCTCTACCCATTTATTTGTGTCTTCAGAAGCTTCTGGAATTACCACACAAACCTGCACGCTTTCCCTCTCTGGAAATCAGATTTCAACAGACTTAAACGCCTCTAACTGTAAGTATAATATCCGTTTTCTTGATTGATTCAGCTTTGTTGCTTCGGAATTGATTGATTTTGATACGGTTGTAGCTGTGCGGCATGGCTCTGCTACCCGCGGATCGGAGCGGAAGCGGCGAATCCACGGCCGGCGATTCATCGCGGTCTCTTCCAACGCCGTTTCTGACGAAGACATATCAGCTCGTGGACGACCCGGCGATCGATGACGTCATCTCTTGGAACGAGGATGGATCTGGTTTTATCGTTTGGAATCCGACGGAGTTCGCCAGAGATTTGCTCCCCAAGTATTTCAAGCACAATAATTTCTCTAGTTTTGTTCGTCAGCTGAACACCTACGTAAGCTCGATAATCTGTATCTGTGGTTGAAAATTGAAATTCATGTTTCCGGTTGTTGACGGAGAAAATTTTATGTTGAATTCTTAGGGATTCAGGAAGGTTATGCCGGATCGATGGGAATTCTCCAACGAATGCTTCCGGAGAAGTGAGAAGAAGCTTTTATGCGACATTCAGCGCCGGAAAATTGCGTCATCGTCGTCGGTCGTAGTGGCTGCTGCTGCGGCGGCCACGGTGGTGCTGCCAACAATAGCCGCGCCGCGGACGGTTTCTCCGTCCGACTCCAGCGAGGAGCAGGTGATTTCTTCTTCCAATTCACCAGCGAGGACGCGCGACTTCAGCGGCGGCACATCGGAGCTGATTGGCGAGAACGAGAGGCTGAGAAAGGAAAACTCGCATCTCAACAAAGAGTTGAGCCAGATGAAGAATCTATGCAACAATATTTTCACTCTGATGTCGAATTACGCCGGCGGCAGTAAGAGCAACAACGGCGGCAGCAGCAGCAGCGGCGACCAACAAACGCACAGCTGCAAGCTCTCCGTGGCTGACAACGCGATGAAGCCACTGGATCTCCTTCCGATGACGAAATTCTGTGAGGAGATGCAGACCGCCGTCGTCGCGGCTGCGGCTGCGGCTGCGGCTGCGAACGCCGCCGAGGAGAGCCACATCAGATCGGCGGCGGAGGAAATAAGCGCGAGATTGTTCGGCGTGCCGATCGGAATGAAGCGTGGGAGGGAAGGGGAAGGTAGCTCGGCGGAGCACGGTATGGATTTGCAGCTGCAGCAACCGATGGGTGACGTGAAATCTGAGCCAATGGATCTAGAGAGCAGCGGCGACGATCGGGAGTCATCGTGGCTGACGCGGTGCAGCTCGAGAAATCGGAGGGCTCTTAATTGATGGGTGTTAGGTGTGTGGTGGGGAGCATCGCAGAGGATAGATCTTTTGGTAAAATATGTTTTAGATTAGTGTAGAAGCGCGTGTATGTGCGTGATGAGGCACGTGCGAAACAGACTCCCGTTTTCCGGAAGGTTCCTAAACTAAGTCTTTTTTTTGTATTTTATTTAAAAAGAGGCTATTTTTGTTTATATGGTTCGTTCTGAATATTTCTCTGTTTTTTTTTGAGAAAAAAGTTCATTTTCATTTGTAATACTACTAATTCATAGTGGAGTATTCATAATAAAAGAGACCTGAATATGATTATACGGTTATACCAATAGATGATTTTGTGGTACACAAGCCACACTATACCACATAAGTAATGTAAGTATGCTAGAGAAAATAGTAGTAACTGCCAACCCATACATAAAGTGGATATTCATATTATTAACATTATACCTAACCAAGTTACTCCTCTTGGATCACTTTCAAGGACTTCAACACACGAAGCATAGTTGGCCGATTTGGTGGATTCTCAGACAGGCAAATCAAAGCAATTTTGAGAGTCCTAAGCATCATCTGCTTCGAATTAGCGTCAAGAACGGCCGGATCAAGCACATCGACAGCCTGCCCGTTCTTGACCTTTAGGAACACCCACCCCACCAAGTTCCCCCCTTCAATGTCCTTGAAGTCCGGTCCCGTTGGCTCCTTCCCAGTCAGCAGCTCGAGCAGGATCACACCAAAGCTGTAGACGTCCCCCCTTGTCGTGGCCTTCCAGCTCTGCCCATACTCAGGCGGGATATACCCAAACGTCCCAGCAATGTCCGTGCTCACATGAGTCTCGCAGGCGCTGATCAGCCTCGCCAGCCCAAAATCAGCAACTTTTGGCTCGAAATCATCGTTCACTAGGATGTTGCTCGCCTTGATATCCCGGTGGATGATGTGTGGAATGAACCCATGGTGAAGAAAAGCCAAGCCACGGGCAGCACCAAGGGCTATCTTGAATCGCCTGCTCCAATCCAAGACAGGGTGAGAACCCGTCCCTGTCTGGTTTCTCAGCCACTGATCCAAGCTCCCGTTCGCCATATACTCGTAAACGAGCACCTTCTCCTCTCCATACGAGCAGTAGCCAAGCAGAGAAACCAGGTTCCGGTGCTTCACCTTCCCAAGAGTCTCCATCTCCGCCAAAAACTCCCTCTGCCCCTGAGTTTTCGACTGGCTGAGCTTCTTCACAGCGACTATCTTCCCCTCGGGCAAGGTGGCCTTGTACACCGTCCCAAAACCACCATCCCCGATAATGTTGCTCTTGCAGAAGTTGTTGGTGGCCTCGAGTATGTCAACCAACGTCAGTTTGAGGAGAGGCTGCTCAAACATCGCGATGTTGATGCTCAACGGCTCCTTTGATCTGCTGCTACTGCTCAAGAAATACAGATTCTGCTCATCCGAGCTATTCAACTTGCTGCTGTCTCCGCTCGCCTCAAGGTCGTTCTTGCCGCTTCGATTACTCCAGATTCGCAACACAATAACCACAGAGAGGGCTACCAAAACCACCCCAACGACAAGCGATGTCAGCCCCCAAACATTCAAGAACGGCGACCTTCTAGGAAAGCTCTTCATAGGGCATCTCAACCCCACAATTCCACCACACAAATTCTTGTTTCCAGCCAGTGCATCCCTCGTCAAGTTCAAGCACATCCCGTTTCTTGGAACCGGGCCCTCAAGCTTGTTCTCAGAGAGATCCAAGAACAAGAGATTGTTCAAACCACATAATTCCTCCGGAATCCCCCCATGGAGCATGTTATCAGAGAGATCAAGATACTCGAGCTGAGCAAGATCTCCAATATCAGATGGAACCACACCGGTCAAATCATTACCATGAAGATCCAACACTGTCAAGTACGACACATTCCCCAACGAACTTGGCAAGTCCCCAGTGAGAGAATTGCCACTCAAATTCACAAACACAACTCGCCACGCCCCAGAATCGTTGAACAGGCCGTCTAAATGGCCAGAGAGCCGGTTCTGCTGAGCATAAAAACCAACAAGATTCTCCATTCCAGATAGTGCACTGGGAAGCTCATTGCTTAGCATATTAAAGCTCAAATCCAAATGAGTAAGTCCAACTAAGTTGCCCAAATCAGGAGGAACCGAACCACTTAACATATTCGAAGACAAATTAAGCTTCACCAATCCACTTAACCTACCAAGACTCTTCGGAATCGACCCTACAAACTTGTTATTACCTAAATGGAAACCTTGCAACTTAACACAATCACCAAATTCAAATGGAATGTTACCAGATAGCAAGTTACCAGACAAATCGAGAGTCGTGAGATTGGCTAAATGAGCCAAGGACCTCGGTATCACTCCAGATAGCAAGTTGTTGCTGAGAAGAAGATCAACAACTACCATACACTTCCCTAGCTCATCCGGGATCGCTCCACTCAACCTGTTGTTGGAGAGATCATACACACCGTGATGCTGCACATAGCTCGAATCAGGAATGCTCGAAACCTGCTGGAAATACTTGGATTCCTTCCAAGGAATCTCACCGGAGAGATTGTTATATGACAAAATGAGGCATTGCAACTGAGTCAATTCCACAAGTTCTTGTGGGATGGAGCTGTTTAACATGTTGTTCCCCAAATCCAACGTGGCGAGAGCAGTGCAGTTGCCGAGCTCTGCTGGAAGAGGCCCACGAAGGAAATTCGAGTTCATGTCGAAAACCGAGAGAGAAGACAGCCTCCCAATCTCTGCCGGAATGGTGCCGGTTATCCGGTTGTTGGGAAGGACAATACTCTGCAACGACGCCGCATTGCCAATTTGAGAAGGAAGAAAGCCCTCTAACTGATTACTAGCTGCGGAAAATTCAATCAAAGACAATGAGCTCCATAGGGATACAGGAATTGGACCGGTGAAATTGTTGGAATCCAATTCGAGACTTATTAATTGGAGATTAGATAAATAATCAGGGATGGAGCCAATGATCTGATTATCAATCAGCTTCAACTGAGTCAAATTCCCACAATTCTTGAAAGTTTCTTCGATACTTCCAGTTAGGAAGTTGTCTTCAAGCTCCACCTCCTCCAACAGAGCAGCATTACAGAGCTCCTTCGGAATCTCACCGCTGAGCATGTTACTCCCCAAGCTAAGGTGGCTAAGCGCCGAGCAATTCCCAATTTGGGGTGGAATTTTACCGGAAAATCTGTTGTTGGAGAGCAAAATTGAATCAATCTGCGTCCATTTCCCGAGCCAAGAAGGCAATTCGCCGGAGAGCTGATTCTTCTCAGCAGAAAACGTCGTCAGAGACGGCAGTTCGGAGAGCGACTCCGGTAAAGCTCCGGTGATTGAATTGAAAGAGATGAGCAATAGGTTTAAGTTTCTGCATTTCCCAATCTCCGACGGTATGCTTCCGTTGAGCTCGGATTCGACGAGATTTAGCACTGTCAAATTCTGCAATTCTCCAAAGCTCTTCGGGATTGAGCACTGCAGCGGATTGAAGGAGAGATCGAGCTTGCTTAATGACTTCAACTTTGAGAATGATTCCGGTAGCGGGCCGTTGATCGAGCATGACGGCGCGGAGAGGATTTCGAGATTAGAAAGACGGCCGATTTCCGGTGGAAGCACGCCGGAGAAATGATTCTCTCCGATGTAAAGCTCGGTGAGGGAGGAGAGCTCTCCGAGCTGCGGCGGTATGCTGCCGGAGAGGGAGTTGTTGGAGACGTCAAACGAGGCTAAAAATCGCAGCTTCGAGAACAAATTCGAGGGCAGAGCACCGGTGAGTAAGTTGCTCCCTATCGCCAGAGTCTGCAATCGGGTTAAATTCCCAATGTGGGCAGGGATGTTTCCGGCGATTGCATTTCCGGAGAGATCAAAAGTTTCGAGCTTCGTTAACTTCCCCAGCTCCGGCGGAATCCTCCCCGTGAGGAAATTGGGGCCGAGTCGCAACGTTTGGAGACTGGTCAGCTCACCGAGCCCGGCCTGGAGCTCGCCGGAGATACGATTGTAGCCCAAGCTGAGGGTTTTCAAAGCTGTGAGTGAGCTGATTTCGTGGGAAATTTCTCCGGTGAAGTCGTTGGAGGAGAGATCGAGGACGGTGAGGGCGGTGAGGGAGAAGAGGGAAGCGGGGAAACGGCCACTGAGTTGGCGAGTTGAGAGGACGAGCGAGGTGACTCGGTCGCCGTCGCAGAGAACTCCGTTCCATCTGCAGTGGGAGATTGAAGGGCTCCACGAAGAGAGAGCTTCCGGGTTTTGGAGAGAGTTCTTGAAGGAGAGGAGGGCGTCTCTGTCGGAGGCTTGTGAAAGCGTGAAACTGGAAAGGAGTGCGAGAATGGCGTAGAACAGGGTGAGCGACGCCGACGCCGACGCCGACGCCATTCCTTTCGTCAATGGTGGAGAATTGGGAAGGGCGGGTGAGTGTATGGGAAGATGCAGTTTTGATTTCTTGGGAAATCAGTGGAAGTGTGTGACAGTAGGGAGAGTTTCTTGAGAATTGAAAAGGGAAGAGAGAGAGAGAGGGAGAGAAGGTACAGTTTGTTGGGAACACGAAGAGGACATTGTTTTTGTTGAACGATTTGAAATAAATTTCAAGGAGATGAAATGTTTTATGATGGGATTGACCATGCTAGGACGGCGTCGTTTGAACAGGTGGTGGGGTCCCAAAACCCGAAAAAGAGCATTTGTAGACGACGAAGTGTGTCAGTCAGTCTTCAACTTACTATAATGCCCTTCTTCCTATTTCACATCACAGTACATACTAGTAATATTATGAGAGAAAAATGATGATTTATGATCATTCTTTTTTAATTCTTCTCCCTAAATGTCTCAAACGGTTTCGACAAATACACTCGAGGGAAGTTCCTAGGGAAAGTTGGGTGCCATGTTAGGGGTCAATCACTACTCTTTCGGATGGACTTTGGCCTCCTTACAGGGCTTTCGTCTTGTTAAAGGTGAAGTGTTCTAATTTTTAATCACGCCAATTAGATATATGAGATATTATGAGTGGACAAATAACTTACTTTAGTTGATAGAATATGTTTGAGAGTGCAAAAATGATGTTTTATGTATAGAAAATGGTCAATGAAATCCGATAGCTTCCACTGAACAAAAATATCCCAAACAGCTCAGGTCGAGCTCTAGAAAATATATTTAGAGGGAGGTTTTCCGTGAAAAGCTCGAGTGCATCAGCAGTTGGAGGTCAATGGTGAATCTTTCAAAATGACTTATTTAACATAGGAGTATCATTTTAACCCGTCAATTAAATAATGATATATTATGAGTGATATAGAGCACCAGAAGCACTTATTAATATGTTTATTTCTTTTGAACTATATCTTATTATATTTATTACTCCATAATATCTAGTGGGGTATAAAAGTAAATTGAAGCCGAAATTAAACTGCATGCCACTGAATAATAAAATACGCATGTATTTGCATGAGGCAAAAAAATTTGTTGGCTTTTACCCACGTAGTAGGTCCATGCTTTTAACTTATTTATTTTAATTTATTTTAATTCTTACTCCTAGTTTTAATGGTTTTTGTCACACACATAAATAGTGATTGAACTTGGTTGGTGGTGAGAAATATATTTCTGTATCTAACTTTCATTAATTATGTGTGTGGGATTTAATACTAAGAAACAGATAGATGACAAAAAATTGCAGGTAGAAATGATTTCTATGTCAATAACAAGTTTATATTCACTATCTACATCACTGCAACCAAATAAATTCATAGGAGTATATTACATGTATATAAAATGGATATACTGTTATATTAAAAATATTTAATCAGTGTCAGTATTTTAAAAACAACTACTACTATTATTCAGCCAATCATTTTTCACACAAAAGATATATTCGTAGTACATAATAAACAATTCATAACAAAAAATACGCAAAATGTATAGAACTATTTTTATTTGAACCATAATTACTTAAAAATTAATTTATTCCATCTTTTGTCCTTCAAAAAATTCACTGTTTTTAACTTTTACTACTAATATTCTTCTTAAACAAAAATACTAGTTAAACATAGGGAATGACAGTGTAGCCCGCAACCTGTGGGCTGGCCCGAATAGCCTGCCAAATTTATAGGATTATGGTCGGAAATTTCTAGCCCGATAAGCCCGCACCCGATTAACCCGCAACCCGTTAGTGCCAGACCCGATAAACTGATAAAATTTCTGTTATTCTATTATTTTACTCCTAATTCGACACTTCATTGACTAGTTTTATGATAAAGATAACTAAAAAATAAATTTTAATTTTATATTAAATATACAAATTATATATTGAATTTTTATTAATATAATAATTGATGAATAAATTAAACTCACTAAACGAATATTTAAATCTCTAAAACATGTATTAAAATTTCATGAAATATCTCAAATATTAGTATTTGATCATGTTTATGATTGAGTTTAAGCGTATATCTCAAATGTATCATAATTAAATATTTTATATTTTATAAATATAACTAATTTTCATCATGATTTATTAGATGATCACATCATCTTATAGGTAGCAACCCGATTAACCCGAACTTTTAGGGTTAGGTTGAACTTTTATAACCCGAAAAAATACAAACCGATTAGTCCGCACTCGATTGACCCGAAACCCGATGGGCCGACCCGATTGACATCCCTAGCTAAACATGAATGGTGAAAGGCAAAATCATCTCATTAATGAGAAATTTGGAGACTTGATTGGTTGTATTGTATGCATCTTGGAAAATGATTTTCTGTTCTGCCGAATCATAACATTTTAAGAACATAAATTAAATACTGTAATTTTTAATTGGAAACTTTAATTCAAATATTTGCTTGGATGCACTTGGAATGATCTCTTCGCCCGTAGGAAGATAAATTAAATACAAAACTGTTCATTCCCAATCAAAAAATAAATAAAAGATCACAAAAAATAAAAAAAATGTGGTTTTCTTATGGCTAGAAACATATTAACTCTAATTATATCACCCCATCCTACATATCAATAGTATAAATATCACATGTAGAGTAGATGTTAGTGGTAATTTTTGCATTGGGTGAGCATTCGAAATCGAACGACTAATCTACGTATGTTGTGACCTTAATTAGAAGACAAATAAAGTGAAAATGATAGTCGATATTATCGGAAATGGGCACAGTGAAAAAGGTCGCGGAAGGAATAGGAACATGGGTTAGAGCATCCACAATAGCGCCTAGCGCACCGCCTAGCCGAGCGCCGGCGCTAGGCGGTGCGCTAGGCGAACTATTGCAGCCGCCTAGCCGATTTCGCGGAAAAAAAACCGCCTAGCGCTCGGCGGTTCCGCGGCGCTAGGCGGTGCGCTAGGCGATCCGCTAGGTGCTATTGCAGCGTCCGGATCGCCTAGCGCGAATTTTTAATTTATTTTTTTTATTCCGAAACACTATATATACGCGACTTGCCTGTCATTTTCATTCACACCACTTGTATTAACGAGTACTCTCTCTATCTAAATTTCTGTACAAGATCAACAACGGTAAATGGATCTCAACAACGAGCCTACTTCAGGGTGTAGCGGATCTCAAACTCCCCCGATCCCCGTGGGAGGTGGATGGAGTCAGATGCACCCGAGTCAGATGCACCCATACTACAACATGTACCCGTGGCAGCAGATGATGCCCGGGATACCAGCGGGGGGGGGAGTCCGTCGGGGGCGTTTCCGGCGATGTCGGGGTGGGCACCCAGTGTCCAGATGCCGGGGTGGGCACCCGGAATGCAGATGATGCCCGGCGGGGTACCGGCGACACAGGGGACGCCGGGGGACGTCTATCGCCCCAGTGTTGATTTTTCGACTGGTTCGTCGCACACATCGACGCCAACGGAGGCTGCGCCTCCGGCCCAGTTTGACACTTTCTCCTTCGATGACTTGGGGATAGATCTTTCCGGTATTCCGGATGCTCCCGTTCAAACGGGGGGCGCAGGGCGGGGTCGGGGCGCCCCAAAGAAGAAAGGCAAGGGGAAAAGGGTCGGCGAGTCCTCGCAGCCGGGTGAGGACGACAACGCGGTACGGAGGAGGTGGACGGACGCGGAGAACGTCGCGCTGTCCAAGGCGTGGGTGAGTGTTTGCGACGATCCTCTCGTTTCGAACAACCAGAGGATTGTCAACTTGTGGGGCAAGATAGCAGCAGCCTACCAGAGGTTTTGCCTGGAGGGGAGGCCACGCAATGGGGAGGATTGCCGGAAGGCGTGGGACCGAATCAGGGTTGCGGTCTCCCGATTTTCAGGCTTGTACACCAACGCCCTCCGCATGATGAGCAGTGGGCAAACTGAGGACGACTGCAGGAGGATAGCGGAGAAAGCCTTCCCCCTGAAGGGGGTGTACAAGAACTTCACCTACTTGAACTGCTATCTTGTGCTGAACGACTCCGAGAAGTTCCGAGTAGGTGTCGACTCTGGCTGGCCGAAGAAGCAACGGCTGAACTATTCCGGTGATTTCAGCGGCAGTAGCGGTGGTTCCCACGACCTCCCTGAGACGGCCCAGGAGGTCCCGACCCCTCGTTCGTTTGCTCGCCGTACTCGCCCGGTTGGGCACAGGCGGGCTCAACGGGAGGCGATGGGGGTCGCCGGGGGTTCACAGGAGGTCCAGTAGGCATCCCCCCTTGGCCAATCCACAGCGGATCTCAAATTCTTCGCACGTCAACAAACGCGCGCTCAGATGGTCAAGACGATGGCCGAATGGCGGGCGGCGGTGGACCCCGTGGAGAAGAGTTTGCTTCAAACATTGCTCCTGAGCATGCAGGAGGATTTGGAGGCGGCACGGAGGGAAGCTGCCGGGAGTAGAGGCGAAGGCGATGGTGGCTACAGCGACGGAGGAGACGACGACGACGACGAGGAGTGAATTATTGTATTTTTTTTAATTATTGTACTTTTTTTTTATTATTGTAATATTTTTAAATTATTGTACTTTTTAAATTTTTAATAGTATTATTAATGTTTCCCGTATATGTCTCGTAAATTAAATTCCGTATATTGTGTGATTGTTAATTATGTCATTTTATATAATTGTTATTAGTGATGTGGCTATTGATGTGGCTGGGCTATTTATGATGTGGCTAGGCTATGGCTGGGCTATTTATGATCTGGCAGGAGGATTTTTAGTGCTGATAATGTGGCAGTGGCTAGGCTATGGCTGGGCTATTGCGGGATTATTCCTATTGTGGATGGCCTTACGAAGGGGGAAGTGAGAATTTGATGGGAACTAGACTAGACTATACTAGTCGATGGCCTTATGAAGGGGGAAGTGAGAATTTGATGGGGACTAGACTAGACTAGACTAGACACCAAAATCAAGTAGGTAAATGTGGCCCATATTTCAGCTGCATCTGACCAAATGCTTAAGGAATAAAAGATACCATCATTTGTTTTCTCACTTCCAAATTTGGCAACTTTATGTAAATATTATTTCCCTTTCCACTCCATCTTTTCCGTTTATGGAAAAGTAACTCGATTAGTAAACTTGATTAGGGATCAATCGGTAACCCTTTTCGTAATTGTTTCACCTAGCATAGGTTTAACAATTGAAACTAATAATATAACATATAACTGTCCCACATCGGTGTCAATAGAAAACTGAAACTAGTATATAAGTTTTATGGGGCCTTCCTCCTATCACCAATTGGTTTTAGGATGGAACCCATGGATTTCTATCATGGTATCAGAGTAGGTCGCCGCCTGTGGGTCAAATTTAATTGACCCAGCAGTATAACTGGGCTGAAACGAAAAAAATGACTAACCCAGCAGTATAACTGGGCTGAAAATTTGGGCCAGTGGTCCAACCGATCGAAAAAAAGAGCCGATCGTCCAATTGATCATAAAAAAGTCCAACCCCTCCAAGATTCACCTTGAAGGGATTGAGGGATTGTGTTACAATTGAAACTAAAAATATAACATATAACTGTCCCACATCGGTGTCAAGAGAAAACTGAAACTAGTATATAAGTCTCATGGGCCCCTCCTCCTCCTATCACCAATTGGTTTTAGAATGGAACCCATGGATTTCTATCAAAAAATGCTAAATTGTTTTATTTGTTGGATTTTATAAATTATTATTATTTAATTATATATACATTCTATTAATTATGAACGTGAGTGAGATATCAAAATCAATATTATAGAGTAATATAATAAGGATAAGTAGAAAAGATGCAGTCCCCTACAAGAACAGAAACATTGTGTTAAATGGAATTGGTTCCACAAATTAATTAGATGGAAATTCAATATGTGACTTTTATAATATGATATAAATTTATTAATTAGTTATTTTTGTTGGTGTGATGTAACTGTAGAAAACGTGCACGCTTAGATTTGTTTGGTTTGATACTCTGAAACCAATACTATTTGAAGAAACTGTAGAAAAGATTTTTATTTGACCATATATTTTTACTATTCAATATAGCCCTCATCACACACCACCTCTCTTGGGAACAGAGTTTAATTTTATTTTTTCATCTTTCATTTTGTTTGCAAATATTATTGGGCAATTCAATTTCAAGAAATAGGAATTAGAAATCGAAAATTGGTACATAAAGATTTTTTTATACGATTTTAATTACAATATGTAAGTGAGATTATAATGTTTTTTAGATGGAGACCTTTAGCAGAGTTTTAATTTATCAAGGGAGATGGCTACTTGTAACTAAAGTATTGATGGCATTTAGGTCAGTCATTGAATAAGCCCAATTACTATATATTTAATCACTTTTAATTTTTGTTAGTTGGGCCAAAGACCAAAAATATTTAGTCAGAGATGTATTAACATAAATTTGGCCCACCCCACCCCACCCACCCACCCACCCATCCATCAAAATCATTATAATATGAATGCTATTTGCTTTTGATAATACATAATAGTAGTATAACTTTTTCCATCTCCCATGAATTTAAAACCTCTATTACTTTTCACCGGTGTCCAATCTAAGATTTTGATGTTGGGACTTGATCTACGGTTGAACAATTGTGTGGATGTTAAAATTGTACAGCTAAAAAAGAATTAACAAAAATTGTATATACAAAATTGGACATTTTATTTAGGTATTTTCCATTTATAATTACATTGATGATTAATTAGTTTATATATCACATATTTACCTTTTCATAACTATTTAGGAAAAAATTAAGTTTGTTAATTAAATAACTACAGATTTAGGAAAGTATAAGTAGTTCTATCTTAAAGCTACATGATTATAGATAGATCAAAACTAAAAAGATGGATTCGTCACATTTTTCATCGTACATTTTACTAAAATCTTGGGTAAGTATTTAACGACTCAACACTTGAACTAAAAAGATTGATTCATCACATTTTTCATCAACACTAAAATTGACATATATAAAATTTTAGTCACTAAAAGAACGTCAGATAATGTATTTAAATATTTAAGATTATCATTCAACTAATTATAAATTATTATTTCAATTTTTAGTATTCCAACTAATTAAAGATTATTATTTTGATTTATTTATAATAAAAATAAACTAAAACAATAATAGTTATTCAAAACTAACTATTTCATTGTTAAATGGAATAGTAATGAAATTATAAATTATAAATATAACTACTTGTAAATATACTTAAGTAATTAGTATTGTCATCCAACTAATTAAATATTATCATGTCGATTTCCTTGAATACTATACATTTTGACTCGAAAATTATGAAATGAATATAACAATAAAAAAATAAATTAAAACAATAATGATCATTAAGTCAATTTACTTGTCTACTCTACATCTTGACTAAAAAATTATGAAATAAAATTAATTTATATATATATATATATATAATTATGTAGTAAAATGAAATTAAAACAATAATAGTCATTCACATTCAACTATTTTGTTATTATTTGCATCGAACTATTTTATGATTGAATTGCTCTAAAAATTATAAATGCAACTACATGTTTTACCTGTGTATACTTAATATCTAGTAGTATAAACACCCTTCATGTTAATTAAGAAAGAAATAATGATTAATATTTTATTAATATTAAAGAAAAATAACATAAAAATAAAAAGAAAACACAAAAAAATTAAATCATTATGACTATAAGGATTTTCTCATGTAGTTGACATTTCAGTTATAAAATTGTTTTATTATTTTAATTTATTTTTTTCGTATATTGAATTATTTCATTGTAACTATATTGATGATTTATATCGCATGACAATTTGGAATGAAATATTAACAAAACAAACCCAAACAAGTTACGAAAAAATAATATGAATGACAAAAAAACTAGATACTAAACTATAAAATGATCAAATACAAATTTCTTTTAAAAAATAAATAGTACAGTACGTTATTAAATTATATACTACTAGTATTTATTTTATAATTAAATATAGTAATTTAATTATGTAGTGTGTTAATCAATATTACCATAAATAGTTTAAAACCTAAATCAATGATATTTTCCTAAACTAGTACAGTTAGAATTATCCAAAATTAATTACTAAGGGTAAATTAGTCATACAATTATAGGGTATTTTGTATATACAATTGTTGTTAATTTATCTTTTCTCATAATTTAATTGTGCTGATTTGGAAATCTTAATATTTGATTGCCTAGAACTTATTGCTGCCAGCTTCTTCATCTTCTACTTATTTATTAGCCATTTATTGCTTAATTACTTCGCAACTACTTTTTTATCACCTCCATATTAGCTAAGTCGCGTAAAAGATCATTGATTACAACATCTTAAATGAAAATAATTATATATTACGTTTTTAAGGAATTATAGTCAAGTTTTGCATCACTGGAGTTCAAAATTCAAATTCAATGTCCCAATATTAATATTTTGTACTTATTTCCTCATTATTAATTTAACAATAATAATTACTAACAACAACAAAATATAGCTAATAATCTATTACTAGTTACAAAGTAAACTATACTATTAATACTAATTATATTTTGTGTCAATAATTAAACTATTTATCCCCAATCAACTATTATACTAAATTTTTGTGTAAATAGACTATTTTGGTTAAATAAAATATCAATTCTCTCAAATTTTGACTAGATTACAATTTACATGTAAAATCTCAGTGGGCTGGGCTTTATCTACATCTATATGAGAATATTTTGTATGACAAATTTAAAAACCTCTTTACACGAAAAATATAGTACTCCTGAATGAAAAAAGTACAAAAATGTTGAAGAACATCTAAATGATATATCAATAGTATTTCACCTTCCTTCCCCAAGAAAAAAAGGAATTCATTGTTTGATTGCTTAGTAGATTCATAATTAAATAGATACTCCATAAAATATGTTTGGAGAGATTCTTGAATTTTTTTTAACGATTACTACACATATATTAGGGAACAAGTGTTTTTATTTACGGGTTTTAGCAGAAGCGAGGTTCCGATAAAACATGACTGAAGTAGTAATAAAGTCCGATGATACTAAAACAAAGGCAGAGCACGACGTTGGTCCTAACTCGGACGTTCAGGCTAGATTCTCATGCATCCAACTTTCTAGTATTTGATTGAATACCATCAAATAATATGCATATTCCTCACCTATATAAAGGACAAGTGGCTACATTTCCATAAATACGAAAATACTAGACTTTCTTTTATTTTCTAGGTGACACTAGAGTGTCTTTTTGTTGTACAAATGTACAGCTACGAAAATGAAATTTGAATGCAATTTTCCCATATTTTTTAACTATTCTTTTTGAATACTAGTAATCAATAATTATTTTGTAGATAGAAATCATAAATTTGAGATAAGATATAAGATATTGAATTTAAATTTATTGTTACGACTGTAGGATGTAGCCTACAAAAACAATAGAATAGTAGTAGTAGTTGTTGAAAAGAAGATAGAGAATAATGTCCCACTTTTTCTAATATAGAATACATTTATAATGTTATAAAATATTGAGACTGTTTTATATGAAATCGGTTAATATTTATATGCATACTTGTTTGTTAAGGATATATTTCTAATGTTAAATAGTGCTATTTGTCCTTAAATGTACTAACTTTCACCATTTTTTTGTTTTTCCAGTATCTTTTTAAATGCAAATTCAGTTTTTTTTTTTAATTTTCCCGGGTCCGTCAATTAATTCATATCAAAATAACATGTTGGGGGTATCCTTGAATGATTTTAATTTGATCTAAATTGCTTGTTAGGGAAACGAATTAGAAAAGCAGTAGGTTCGTGTAATTGAATCAAAAGAAAAAGTTCAGATGAAACACTAGAAATTGTTTGTAAACAAAAAAACACGTCCAATTATAAGTCACAAGAGCCCCTTAAAATTTGCCCAATATTTGAGTTTAGTTATGAATAACGTCTCATAAATTTTTGCCTGGTCAATAAAATGCACATTTATGTTTAATCCATGCAAAAAATAGGAGTATAATATAATACCTAAAGAAGCATATAACTAAATAATCCAAAGGGTCGGTTCCAGAACACATCAAAACATACTTTTTAAAAGAATAAAATAACAATATATAGCTCCACAAGAGGAAACCACACATGATTGACACCCACATGCTATTTAATTGATCAAAGAATTTCCACAAAATGTTTAGTCATTCCATTTCTGGCAAAGCATCCTTCCAAGGATAAGACACTTATGATCCCTTTATTAATTTAATTTTTCCCTTCTCATGTGTATTGTAGTTAGAGAAGCACCTCAAAAGTTGAATTCCCATTTGCTCAAGATATCATATTATAGTGACAAAAGTTATATTCCAAATTCCCCTCCAGCCAATCACACCATGACATTTTGTATTTTATTGCTACTAGATTGCTTGGGAAATGGCAAACTCCCAATTAACATACAAGGTCAAAAAGCACTTGCAACAAATCAATGGTTGGGCAACTAAAAATCAAGATTTTGTCACATTGAGTTTGAGTAATACCACCTTAGCAATCTCTAGTGCCACAAATTGTTGATGGACTAAAAGGGTTTCATAAATATAGTTTTTTTTTCAATCAGTTGAATTAAATATGTTAGAGTTCTGGAAGAAACAATGCTCTATTCCATCTCCCAAAAGTTGATGAATTGCCATCTTAGTAGCAAAGTTCTATCAAACAACTATTGTTTGCATGCAAGAGATTCCTAAGAATCTCTTCAACTTCAAATCCCCACTATAAAATGCACCCTCACAACTTCAACATCTCTCACAATACAAAGAAAAAACAAGAACAAGCTTGTATAGCTGCATTCTGAGTGAGTTCTTGCACAATGTCGAGGATGCTAGATTCGCTGTCCGTAGGCCGGGTTGTGGGGGAAGTCGTGGACAGCTTCGTACCGTGTGTGAAGCTGGTTGTGACATACAACAGCAACAAGCAAGTCTGCAATGGCCATGAGCTCATGCCCTCTGTCATTGTGTCGAAACCACGAGTTGATATTGGTGGAGAAGACATGAGGGCTGCTTACACTCTTGTATGTATTCTAGCTATCACTCTTTCTCTCTCTGTGTGTAGTGTGGTTTTATCACACATTTTTATACATGGCTTTTTGTAGGTCATGACTGATCCTGATGTTCCTGGCCCTAGTGATCCATACATGAGGGAGCATCTCCACTGGTTAGTGTCACATTTATTCATCAACTTTGATCAAACTTAAATCTTATGATTTCATTTTTATTTTCAGGATAGTTACAGACATCCCAGGCACCACTGATGCATCTTTTGGTATGAATCTTATTTGTTGCATAGCATAAATTTATCAAAAAATATTGCTTTTTTAAAGATTAATGATTTTATGGCAGGAAGGGAGATTTTGGGCTATGAGGTTCCGAAGCCGGTGATTGGCATCCATCGCTATGTGTTCCTGTTGTTCAAGCAGAGAGGCAGACAGACAGTGAGGCCACCGGCTTCGAGAGATTACTTCAACACAAGGGGATTTGCAGAAGAGAATGGCTTGGGATTGCCAGTTGCTGCTGTCTATTTCAATGCACAAAGAGAGACTGCCTGCAGAAGAAGATGAACCTAAATCAACCAACCAATAAACAAACATGGATCAATAATTGTAAAAGTTTGTTATTTTCTAATTAAACAAAAAAATAAAACCCTATTGACAAGGTTTTGGGAACTATTAATTGGTCCCCACCAACTTCTTTGATGTGTTTAAGGTTTCTGGTGATCTTGCAAGTAGTTACACTTTGTACAAGATTTGTATGTTTGTTGTGTAGTGTGGTCCCCCCTCATTTCAATGCTATCACTGTTTGGCTTGTCTTTATTGCTTCTACTCATTCAAAACTCTTATTGTTTCTCGATTTGTACGTGTCATCCTTCCCCTCGCAAGGCCTATTAACATGTGATAAAATTTGATGAAACAAGAATTTCTGCAGAAAAGCCAATGAATTACAGTCAAACCAAGGCAATCACCATTTCTTGACATACAGATTTTTACAGGCTCTACGTTTCTAAAGCAGCCGTGTCGACGGCTTAGAGCTTCGAGAGTTTTATGTATTCAAACAATGTTGAAAACACAAAAAAAAACACTAAACTACCCTATTCTCAGTCCACATTTTTGCACTCTGATGCTTGAACAGTACATGGATAAAACAATAAAGAAAGAACGAGAGCAACGGGTTAGTCCAAAGTCGCAGTTATAGGGGAACGAGAGAACCTTCAGCAGCTATTGTACACGGTCTCTCCAAACAGACGGCACAGATTTCAGCATCATCAGAAGCACTAGCTGATGGTTGCAACCCGTAGTCTCTGCAGCAATCGCTCGGGATTTTCAAGGTCCATATCGGTAGTGTATTGATAATATCACATTATGTTGCATCATACCTTGCTATATTGAGCACACTCATGAGTGGCAACTGGTAACGATAAATAATTAGAACGAGGAAAAATTGGGAGTGGAAGGTCTGAATTGGGGTTGAGCAGCGGCTCAAGCCAATGGCGACCCCACATCCTTGCAACATCGAGTGGAAGCCATCTGCAACGAACAGACATGTTGAGCAAGGCCAGGTGCATAGTTGAGTTTTGAAGTAACATATCAGCAGAGGATTACCCGTTGCAGTTTAATGCTAAACGACTGGAGCCTCGTGCAAGAAGGATCTGGCAGCATTTTAGATTTCCACCACAAGCAGCGTAGTGCAAAGGCGTGCTTCCAGCGCCTAACAAGTGCGAACGACATAGGTACAAGTAGTAAACGAAGGAAACTAACCTATCAAATCCATTGAAAGCTGCGAAATGGAGAGCAGTCCTCCAGCTCAGATAATCCACTCTAGTAACCTGAAAGGCACCCGAGCATGAGGCGAAAAAACATAATTTAAGGATCATGAACCAAACAACTTCCCAATGGTATAAATGGTATACTACTATAAGTTTTTTAATGTAAAGACTTACATTGCATCTGAAAAGAATAAGAGTTTGAACAACTTCCCAATGCCCATATCTGCAAGCTTGCATTAAAGCTGCCTGCAAATGCAATTATAAATGTAAATTTCTGCCAAATATACAATCATAACTCACAAATTCATAAAGCTCTCATGAAAATAGCTAACTAGTGATGCAGAATTTCATAATATCTCAAAACCACAGATAGTGAAAATAGGCAAATTCTTTGACCTGGCCGCAGTAATTTGTTGAATTCACATCAGCTCCATTCTCCAGCAACAAAGCTACAATTTACATAATTCAAAACCACAGTAATAAGAGGAAACAAAGAGCCACAAATTTGCACAAGAAATCACATCCCCACATGAGAATAGACATGAAAAAGGGGAAAAAGAAAACAAAATCTTTTCTTGAACCTCATTGTGGGATTTAGCAGCAACAAAATGAAGAAGGGAATTCAGGCCACCAAAAGTTGAGTACTTTGCAAGGCATCGATTCCACTCCAAGAGAATCTTTGCCTCTCCGACACCAATCTCTCTCCAGAAGCAGAGCACCCAAATGAATTCCCCATTTTTAACCAATCCTTCTCCCTCTAAACCTTTAGTTAAACAAATTTGCATGAAAATTCAATTGCAAGGATGGATGGCTCCCAAATACAAATGGGAGAGGTGTTTCTTAATCTTTTTTCAAAATTCCTTTTCTGTTGAGGCCAAAATCTTGAAAGATTAAAAAAGTATGGGAAAAAAGTGATCTTGAGACCAACTTGTGTGAAAGATTAAAAAAGTATGGGAAAAAAGTGATCTTGAGACCAACTTGTGTGAAAGAAAAACTAAAGTACTGTAGTTTCAGAAGTGAAGATATTATCTTCAGACAACACACAGAAAATGTCACAAGATTGGTATCTGTAGATGTAAAAGTGCATTCTTGAAAATTATACTAGGATTATGTTGGTTGGTCCATTGTTGTTATTGAAGTCACATATTTGTGTTGCTTTTAGAAAGCATGAGTGGGGATGATATACATCCTTTTTTATCCATCTCTCTCTCTCTCTATCTCTCACTCTTGCTATTTTATTACTGAACTTTTGATATTAGTGTTCGTCTTTATTCGGGTTCATTTTATTCGGTTTCTCCTTTACTTGGGTTGTAACAAAATTGAATCTTTTGAATTTTGTGATTCACATAAAATCTGTTCTTCAATTACAATTATTATCACACTTATATCTCATGATAATATCACATTCAACTCAATCAAACAAGTGATTTCAAGTTTAATGAAACACAGATAATTCATAGTAATATGCACAAATTTATGATAGACACAGAGTTAGCTAAATTGTGAGAAAATAAACTGAAAGCCAAACAAAAAACACACAAACACAAGCTGTTGAGTCAATACCCGAACCACAAAATCTTCACCAAAAGGTTCGTTCTTGACTCAAACTGATCACATTCCTGCCCACCAAATCAGTTGCACCCGAGCCCGCCTTTTATACCCCGGTGCGTCCGACCAATGAGCGACTTCACCGTGTTCACTGACTCCACCGTTAGCCGCGCCTCCGGCAGGTTGCTCACCAGTATCTGGAACCCGATGCTCAACAACGATCCTCCCCCCTTGTTGCCACCGCCCTCCGGGAAACAATCCGGAAATATCGCAAATCCGGACGGCAGGACGGGCACTGCATGAGAGTCCCCGCCGTTCATTACCACGTCCATTTCCGCAGCTGGAACCGCAGCATGAACCACCACGGCTCCCAACGCATCCCCGCACGTTTCTTGCAAGATCAGCACGTCGCTCTGGTTCGCGTCAGCCTGCACGTATTATACGAGACTACGTGAATCAGAAACGAAACGGCGGGCACGGTTCGTTCAGGGTAAACTCACGCTTGCTCGGAGAAGGCTGATGTTGTTGTCGAGTTCCCGGCCCTTGGAGAAACGAAGCATGGATTGCATCGGGCCGTCTTGCGACAGGACGTCCCAGTGGCTCCTGGTTTTCTCATCCTGTAAGAAGTCGAGCAAATGCTGAGGCGACAAGGGCATCCACACGGTCGTCGAGGCACTCAGGATCACGCCAGGTGGCGCACCGCTGTTGCCAGAGCTCTTCCTTGTCATGAGCTTGGTGTTGTCGGCGTCCTGGACCAGCTCCCACTCGTCTACAGTCGAACAAATCCCGGAACAGAATCCACGAGTCATTCGTTGAGCCAGTTTCATGATACTCCTTTTGCCACTAGGCGAAAGTGCTGCAACGACACAGTGTGAGATACGATCACATCCGATTCTCATTCACTCGTTAAACACATCGAATCCATACCTGAATGATCGACACCAAAGGCAGCAGACGATGCAAGGGAAGCATATAGTTCACATTGCCTACGCATATTGGATGACCACTTCTGCGCGCCAAAGGCGATTCCGGACCTGAGTAATGGCCGGTACAGAGGATGCGCAACGCTCTCGTCATATTCAGTGTGCTCAATCCACGTAACCTAAATAAGCAGCATAATAAGGTATAACACGATAGAAATCCATAGGCTTTCATCCTAAAACCAATTGGTGATACGAGAAGAGGCTCGTGAGACTTATACACTGATTTCAGTTATCTTTTTACATCGATATCAGATTTAAAAACTCAGATATGAAAGCATGTCAAGAAGGTTGTAGTCCAATTACTCAAACCATTATAAACAGAAGTCCATAAAATCAACTACCTTCGAATAGCCATTCGCCATATCTCGTACGATGCAACCTGAAGGGAGCCTGCGGCAACTGACGTGGACATTTCCATGTAGTAATGTATCGATAGAGACGTCAGCCACAGCCCACGAGTCCTCTCCATGCTGCTTGCAGAAACGGACGAACTTCACTGGACGGATAGGAACCAGAGGCGAAGGAATTTGGAACTCGGCTTGCATCTGAAAACAAACGATTTTTTGTCTATAATTTTCTGATTTGTTTTGCTGGAAAGTGGTGGAGAAGTAAGAACAACAAACCAGTTGCAGCATTCCGTTTTTACTTCCGGCTATCCCGGGAGAAATTATGTCAAGAATCGAGGCACTCCCGATGTTCCATGGGAACAATTCTGTCCATTGCTTCTGCACATAGCAAGCACACACAAAAATAACTTTCAATATAGGTAGAAATAATTTTTAATGAACATTGTAACATCGGGTATTGATATTAAAGAAATTACCGTGTCCATCAACGCCTCAACGAGTTGCGTGCTGTTGATCATAACGTTACAAGTAGCTCGTGTCGCTTCAGTTGCAAAATCACTAGGCTTTACACCGATGCAAGGAGAAAATATCTTTGCATACTCCTCAAGATTCAAAGATTCTCCATCTCCCTCCAAACTCCGAAACCAAAGAGGGCTATCGAGCTGGGCTAACTTTATCAGCTCATCAACTCCCGCCATCGCGAGCTCTAGAAACAACGATTTATTGCTAAAGTTGATCATGTTCCCATTTGGTGGCATAGCAGGAAAAGAATTTGACATCCTGTTGCCAAAATCAAGTCCCAAAGGAATCCCATGATCCAAAGAGTTCAGCCCACTAAATCCATTTCTTCCGACCGAGAGATCCAAACTCGAGTTGCTCGGTAATGGTGGCATGGAACCATTACTCCTGCCCAAGAATTTGCCTCCTAGGTGGTGTAGTCTAGCGAGTTCGTCCTTCAGCCTCGCATTCTCAATCATAAGATGCTGCTGCTCAATAGGCACGTCTCCGAGAATGGCTGGACTGCCACAATTCTCACACATTGGGTTCCTCATGGCTTCTCTCATGGCAATGTTCTCGATCCGGAGCTTGTCGTTCTCGTGCTTCAGAATCGAATTCTCGTGGCGCTCTAATTGAGTCTTGATAATCGAAGTTAAATCAGTAAGGCACGCAATTCTAATATCGATAAAACAACAAATGCGTTAAGCTTGATATAACTATAAGTACTACATTGGCAACTTACCTTCATTTGAGTTCTTCTATTCTGAAACCAAAATTTGACCTGCTTAGCATCCAAGCTTAGCCTCTTCCCAAGTTCTAATCTCGACTTCTCGTCCGGATGCGGATTATCCTTGAAAGAACTATGATGCACAACAATTCGGAAATTAGTAGAACAAGTTGATATGCATTTCAAACTATACAACCAAAGTATAGGGAGGAAAGAGAAGCAAGCTTACGCTTCGAGCTCTTGAATTTGGAATGGAGTGTGCCTATGGTATTTTTTCTTTTTCGATGATTTACTATGAGTGGCATTGTCCTCATCTCCCGATCCACCTTCGCTCTCGAGCTCATCCTCCCTCAATCGACCGATCAAACTACTATTGTGACTTCCCCTTAACAAGCCCATCTCCCCAAGATTCTCCATCTTGGGCTGCCTCAACAAAAAAGCATAACCATATCACATCAATAACAACAATAAAGTTGTGAAGTATCTCAAACTATAGAAAAACATAAATCCTAGAGCCAAAAACTGATTCACACAAGCACAAACACAAACACAAACACAAACACAAGAGAGAGAGAGAGAGAGAAGAATGCATACAATGGCAATAGAGAGGGGAGGAGTGGTAAACAAAGGTTGAGAATAAGATGATTGGAGAGACATAGCATTTGTAGCAGTTGACATAATATTATTGTATGAAGAAAAGGAGGCATCAGCAACCATTTTCTCTCCACCACTAGCCTCACTCACAAAGCTTCTACTTTTACTAGGAAATCCCCAAAAGCTGTTCATCTATCTAAGAGGATGGAAGATAGAATTCACTACTCCAAACGACTACTGTATAGTACTACTAGTCTTTCAAATAAACTTCTCTCTCATCTTTCTAGTTGAGCGTACGTGCAGAAGCCATCCTCCATAAATGAGTTCATGAGCTGTAAATAGTTATTACAATCCACCAAAATTCTATTGAATTTGGCTACTCAATACATGGACTTATTCACCAACCAAAACCCCAGAAAATTTAACAACACCTAAACGAGGTTGGTAGATGACAACAACAAACTCTCTCTCTCAAAAACCTTAATCTTTCTAATGAAGTTGAAGATTTTAGGTTTTTGACTATTTCAGCAAAATAGTAAAGTGGCATGAAAATAAAATCTCTCTCTCAATCAAATCTACATAGCCCCCTTTTCTCATCAAACACCTCTTTTAAAAGGCCCTTTTCCCTATTCTGTAATATTGGCTGCGGAATATGATGAAAATAGTACTCATAAAAAGACAACCTTTTTCGGTTGTGTGAAAACTCCAAAGTCCAAACAAACAACAAAGTCCAATGTAATTATGTGACGACTTTGAGTGCGACTTTCACAGTAGAAGCAAAACACAGCTATATAATTAAAAATCAGAAAACTACAAATTCTCAGAATCTCTTTTCCTCGAATTGATTAATTTATGTCGACTACAAAAATGGATTCTTGCCAGGTTAAGAGCTGACTTACATTCACCGGAGTCAATCACTTATTTGATTTCTCTCTCTACTCTATTCTTACATACAAATACATATGCATCAATGGTTTGAGAGAGAAAGGAGATTGAAATTTGATTGATAAATTCTGGGGAAATAAATTGGGAAAAAAAGAAATGAATTTCTCATATAAAAAGGAGTTTGCTAGATTTCGAGATGGGGTCCACTTATACCAATGTCGTGTGGAGTGTAATAAAATTATCTCCCTCACGCTCGTCATTTAGCGCGTGCTTTTCACAGATTTGATAAATATATTGTGGAATATTCAAATTTCATCATGCTTGTTAGTACAAAATATTTTTGCAAAGATTTTCACCTCAATATCGAAATGCATTTAACGCGAATATATATCATATATTCCAAATCATTAATTGTTGTCTAAGTTTAATTTGGCTCAATAATTTTCCAATTTCATGTTTTATCAAGAGCATTAAAATCACGATGGTCTAAAACTTTTAATTTTTCAAGACGATAGAAATGATGATGATACTAGATGATACTACTACTACTCCTACAAAATAGAGTATGTAAAAATTATATTTCAAATATAATAGTATTATTATTTTAAAATATTTTTATTTATCGATTACTCCACTTATTTGATTTTCCACTTATAAACTTCATAGCCTCTGTTGAATTGGACCATCAAACTCATAATACCCAACATGGGCTAAGAGCGTATGGGCTTTGCTTTTTTTTTTTTTACTACAAATATTTTTCTAATAGAGTACGTATTCCCAATTATTAAAAGAAAAAATTAAGCTATTTACCTACCATAAAATGAATAATATTTTTTTTCAAAACAACCTAGATATTTGCAAAATTTAGAATAATTTTGGAGGGTGTACTTCAAGAAAAACTATCCTCATAGATTGAAGAACTTAAAATTCTCGATGTTATTATCGAAAAATTTCGAAAAAAACTATCTCAGCCCCCATTCCAATCTTTTTCAATACAACAATTAATCTCTCTCAATATCAAATTCTCTAGGAGTTTATTCAAATCAATTAATTAATGATTCTCGTCGATAGATTGATGAACGATGACAAATCAATTAAGGGCCCATTCGGTCTAAAAGATTATATCACATAATTGAGTATATACTAGTTCATGAGATTGAATCTCACAACGTAATCCTAGATGGATAAACATATGATAATGAGTCATAGTTATCTCTTCCAACTAAAATAATCTCACAGCTTCATCATAAATGGATAATCATATAATAATGAGTCATAACCACATCTACAACTAAAATAATCTCACATCTTTTTCCTTCATAGATAATTATATGATAAAGATAATGAATCATAGTAATCAAACAACACTTGAGGACACCACTCACACCCTTACTTATTACTATCTTTCGTATATATATGCAGTTAAAAATCCTAATCGAGTTTAACACAAATTTTAAGAAATGTTCCTATAAAAAAAATAGAAAAAGAAATACTAAAAAGTCAATAAGATGTCGGCATATAACAAAAATAATTATCATACCACTTGTGCAATGTACAATTAACAATTTTATATTTGTATGATTTTAGTACTACAATTTGCTTGTATATTAGTATAACTATAGACGTAATTGCCATATATCTTGTTTGGTCAAAATACTAGGTTGTCTATAGAACTAAAGACTAATTATTAATTAAAATTCATTAATGTAAGTATTTTTTTTCAGTTTATATTTTTCATGGAGTAGAAAAGGGTATTAAGTGTTGATCATCGCTGCGCAACGTAGAGTCGCAAGTGTAGTTTGAAAAATAATTAGAAATAATATTTTAGATATTAAGTGTTCATCATCAATATAGTTACCTTAACGGACTGCGATTTTGTCAAATACTACAACATTAATCAGTATGATTAGAAATCATTTTTTTCGGATCTTGCATAATTTCTTGGACCAACCTAGGAATTTGTTAAAAATGTAAGTAAAGAATTTATTTATAATTAACATTGTCCACAGTCAATTATTTAATTTATTTGGAATTTAGATAAATTAGTACACTGGTTAATCAAATTTATAATTTCATTAATTTCGACACTTGTAATTTATAGACAATTATCCGAACACTTTAACAACTTATAAATTATTGTTGGAGCTCGTAAGATGTCGAAAATAAGCTTAATATAGGTTACACAAGCTATGGCTTATAGGTTATAATTCTTGGCTTCAAAATAACAGATCCATTCTGTTATGAGGATTGGGGCAAAACTGCACAATCAGTCAAGCTCGGTGTTAGCCGAGCTTAATCGTGCGCGGCAGGGACTGATATACTGTTAGGTGATTGATTGCAGCTCGGTGTTAGCCGAGCTTAATCGTGCTCGGTGATTAGCCGAGCTTAATCGTGCTCGGTGATTAGCCGAGCTTAATCGTGCTCGGTGATTAGCCGAGCTTAATCGTGCTCGGTGATTAGCCGAGCTTAATCGTGCTCGGTGATTAGCCGAGCTTGCTGGTGCTCGGTATTGGCCGAACTTAGTCGAGTTCGGTGTTGGCCGAACTTAGTCGAGTTCGGTGTTGGCCGAACTTAGTCGAGTTCGGTGTTGGCCGTTGTTATTAACTGATGCATAGACAAACGTGAGCCGTCGGATGCGATTAGTTAGTTAGCTTAAATGACAGCCGTTGGATTTGTTTTGGTTGTTAGATTAGTGTTAGTCAAATAGAGTGAATAACCGAGCTGTGCAAAGAGAGTGAGAGCAAAAGATTTTTCATCCATCAGTTTGTAATCTTCCACAAGAAATTGAATACAAGATTTCCATTAATTCTCCGAGAGTTGTTCTTAGCTTTATTCATTTTCATATCGAGTGTTTGTTCTTCTTGTTCCGGAATCGATCTTGTTGTGATAGCAAGATTGAGTCGCGTATTTGATAACACTACAAATTGGCGCCGTCTGTGGGAAAACGAAGAAGGACGACGCATTCAACAATGTCTACCACGAAGTTCGACGTTGAGCGGTTCACCGGCGAAAATGATTTCGGCCTGTGGAGATTGAAAATGAAAGCTGTTCTTATGCAGCAAGGAGTCTGGGATTATGTCAAATCCAAGGCGGATGAGGAGGAGATTCAAGGAATGGATGCGGCGAAATCTCAAGAACTGGAATACAAGGCGTATAGCTCGATTGTCTTGTGCCTCAGCGATAGAGTCTTGAGGGAGGTTCAAAAGGAAGATGATGCCGCAGGAGTTTGGGAGAAGTTAGAGAAAATCTATATGGAGAAGTCGATCTCAAATAGATTGCATCTCAAACAAAGGTTATTCAATTTCAAGTTTTCTGACTCCAAGAACTTAGCAGATCAATTAGAAGATTTTCGCAAGTGCATAGATGATCTTGAGAGTGTGGATGATGCCATGAAAGATGAGGATAAAGCTTTGATGTTATTGAATGCTCTGCCTCAGAGTTTTGAGCAATTCAAAGACTCAATACTTCTTGGAAGGGATTCGAAGGTGACTTTAGAGGAGGTATATTCTGCATTAAAGCTGAAGGGAATGCAGAAATCTGTCAGCAAGCAAATCGATCAAGCTGCTGAAAGCCTTAATGTGAAGACTGCATCAAAGAAACAATTCAAATTCAAGAAACCCTCATCTGATAAATGGAGACCACGGGGTGCGAAGGAAGGTGATCAGAAGGAGTCAAGAAGTTGTTTTTGGTGTAAGAAACCAGGACACATCAAGCAAAATTGCTTTGCTTGGAAGAAAAGACAAGCTGAAAATCACAAAGAGGATGGTACAGCAGCTATCACTGAGGAAATTGAAGAGGCAAGAGCTCTCAATGTGGTGGAGGATAGTCCATTATCAAGGCTGTGGATCATGGATTCAGGTTGCAGTTTCCATATGTCCTCCAACCTTGACTGGTTCCAAGATTTAAAGGAATCTGAAGGCTCGGTGTTGCTAGGAGATGATCATGTGTGTGATGTAAGGGGTGTTGGGAACATATGCTTGAGGATGGAAGATGGATCACTGCGAAAGCTTACTGATGTAAGGTACATCCCATCCATCAAGAGAAATTTGATCTCATTGGGACTTCTTGAGAAGATAGGTTATAGATTGACCCTTTATGGTGGAGAAATGCTTGTTACAAAGGATGGCCAGATGATTATGAGAGCTATCAGAAGTAATGTACTCTATTATCTACAAGCTGAGCCTATTGATGGTTCTGCAAATTCAACTCAACAAACCATCAATTGGCATACAAGGCTCGGGCATGTAGGAGTTGCTGGGATGATGCAGTTGGTGAAACAAGGCATAATTCAGATGTCTGAGTCTGATGTACAAAGACACATTGGATCTTGTGAGGAGTGCATACTTGGTAAGAGCAAAAAACTGCCATATGGAGTGGGCAAGCACACATCGAAAGAGCCTCTCCAATATGTTCACAGTGACATATGGGGACCTGCACCAGTGAATAGCCTTGGAGGAGGCAGGTATTTCTTATCCTTTGTTGATGATTTTTCAAGGAAGGTTTGGATAGTAATAATGAAAGACAAGTCAGAAACATTCCAGAGGTTTCAAGAATGGTGTGTAGGTGTTGAGTTGGAGAAAGGAAAGCCATTGAGGTGTCTTAGGACTGACAACGGGCTTGAGTTCTTGTCCCATGAATTTGATGGATTCTGTAAAGATAAGGGGATAAAGAGGCACAGAACAGTCCCTCACAACCCACAACAAAATGGGGTTGCTGAGAGGATCAATAGAACCATTCTTGAAAGGGTGAGGTGCATGTTAATAGCGTCTGGAATGTCTAAACCATTTTGGGGTGAAGCAGCCTCTACTGCTGTTGTTTTGATCAATAAATGTCCTCCAGCTGCCATTGAAAATCAGACCCCAGACAGCAAATGGTATGGATCTTATGGGGATTATTCAAAACTGAGGCCATTTGGGTGTAGAGCTTATGCTTACATAAAGCAAGGTAAATTGGAACCTAGAGCTCTCAGGTGTGTAATGATTGGGTATCAGATGGGAGTCAGTGGGTACAGGCTGTGGTGCTGTGAGGAAGGAAACAAAAAGGTGGTGGTTAGCAGAGATGTGATCTTCAAAGAATCTGAAATGCCTTTCCTCAACAAGGATAATCAGAAAGTTCATTTTGAGGTGGAGAACCAGACAGTAACTACAGATGTAACTCAGACTGATCTAAATGCTACATCTGATGTCAGTGGTGGTGGAGCTTCTGGAATGCAAGCTGAAATCAGAACACCAGAGAGAATGATTGCTAGAAACAGAGCAAAGAGGAATATTAAGCTCCCTTCTAGATTTAATGATTATGACATGATGCACTATGCACTGGCAGTGGCTGAACAGATGGATTACCATGAACCTTCATCTTATAAAGAAGCAATCAGAAGCCCTGAAAAGGATCAGTGGTTGTTAGCTATGCAAGAGGAGATTGATAGCTTGTATAAAAACCACACATGGATCTTGGTACTGAGGCCTACTGATCAGAAAACAGTAGGGTGCAAATGGATTTACAAAAAGAAGGTTGAGGCCTTCAACAACAACCATATCAGGTTCAAAGCAAGGTTGGTAGCTAAGGGGTTCACACAGAGGGAGGGTGTGGATTACAATGAAATTTTCTCACCTGTTGTCAAACACAGCTCCATCAGGCTATTACTTGCTATAGTTGCTCAAAGAGATTGGGAATTGCAACAACTTGATGTTAAAACTGTTTTCTCCATGGTGAACTTGAAGAAAAAATATACATGGAGCAACCACCTGGTTTTGTGAAGCCAGGAGATGAAAAGAAAGTGTGTTTGCTAAAAAGAAGTCTCTATGGTCTCAAACAAAGCTCAAGGCAGTGGTACCTGAGGTTCAATGTGTTCATGCAGAAGATTGGGTTTGAAAAATCTTTGTATGATCACTGTGTGTTCATCAAGAGAAGAGGTGGAGTTGCTGTAGCATATCTACTGTTATATGTAGATGATATGCTGATCTCTGCAGAGCATAAGGAAGAGGTGGAGTTAGTGAAGGCTGATCTGAAATCTGATTCAGCTGGAGTGATTGTGGAAGATGGATATGCTCTGTGGATTGTCCAGTTGTGTCCCAAGGTTGAGATTTGTTATGAGGATTGGGGCAAAACTGCACAATCAGTCAAGCTCGGTGTTAGCCGAGCTTAATCGTGCGCGGCAGGGACTGATATACTGTTAGGTGATTGATTGCAGCTCGGTGTTAGCCGAGCTTAATCGTGCTCGGTGATTAGCCGAGCTTAATCGTGCTCGGTGATTAGCCGAGCTTGCTGGTGCTCGGTATTAGCCGAACTTAGTCGAGTTCGGTATTAGCCGAACTTAGTCGAGTTCGGTGTTGGCCGAACTTAGTCGAGTTCGGTGTTGGCCGTTGTTATTAACTGATGCATAGACAAACGTGAGCCGTCGGATGCGATTAGTTAGTTAGCTTAAATGACAGCCGTTGGATTTGTTTTGGTTGTTAGATTAGTGTTAGTCAAATAGAGTGAATAACCGAGCTGTGCAAAGAGAGTGAGAGCAAAAGATTTTTCATCCATCAGTTTGTAATCTTCCACAAGAAATTGAATACAAGATTTCCATTAATTCTCCGAGAGTTGTTCTTAGCTTTATTCATTTTCATATCGAGTGTTTGTTCTTCTTGTTCCGGAATCGATCTTGTTGTGATAGCAAGATTGAGTCGCGTATTTGATAACATTACACATTCCTTTACTATATATAACATCACTTCAAAGAATTTCATGAATGTGGGACAAAGTATGTATAAAGCAAGTATAAATGCACATTACAAAGTAACAATGCAGAGCTGATGAAGTTAGTATACCAAGGGACGCTATTATCTAGAAAAATTTACGGGTGGATCCAAGCTACCGACCAAAATGCCGAGATCAATATCCTTGTCTTCGAACTTCTTGATGAAAGGATGGCTCTGCGCGTGCAAGGTTCCAAGTTATGAGGCATGCATACAGATATGGTGCAGATATTGAACACAAACTTACCAGTAGCTCCAAAGCCGAAGATCTGTCTCTAGGATCCTTCTGTATGCTGCAGAATTGCAAGCCAATGCAACGAGTTAAGAAAACGAAAAAATTAACTGGGAAATGGAAGCTGTTCTACCAAGATTAGTAGTTGTTTTCTAATGAGCAAGAAGATAATGAACTAAAATTAGTAGGGGATGAAAAGATTGGGTAGACGTTTTCTAATGAGCAAGAAGATGGTCAAACGAGCTAAAAATAAATCAATCAAAGTAAACATAACATGCTTTATGCTGAACTCAAACTAAATACACTTTTGGGAAAAGAAACAGCTCCCCTACCAGAACCGAAGAAACTACACTGGGACTGTAACGTGTATACTTACCATGCAGAAATAAAAGAGCAGAATTCCGGAGAGAATTGATCTGCTGGAGCTGAAGGTGGTGGAGTTCCTACAATTGCCTGTAGAAGCTCATAAAAGCTAGGGCCACTTTGATGATCTTCAGATTTGGCATAAGGAAAACGCCCGATAGCACACTCGAGAATAACCATGCCCAGACTCCAAATATCACTTTTATAGTCGTAGGTGCTCCCACTAATCCTTTCAGGCTAAAAAATAGATTCTGATGAGAAAAAAAGACTCTAGAACCAAGTTCTTCAACTAAAAAGGTAGATACATTTGTATCATTTGATGCTTAATAAGATTTTATACTCACAGCCATGTAATTGTATGTTCCAACAAATGTGTCCCGTTGGCCCATAGAGCTAGCCAGCATCGCACTAACACCAAAATCTGCAAGTTTTACTTCCCCTTTGTGGTTTACAAGCAGATTCGAAGGCTTTATATCTCTATGAATAACATGTCTCTCATGATGTAAGTACACTAAGCCATGTAACACCTGAAGTAGAAATATACTTCAATTGAAACTGAAACAAGCACAAAAGCGTACAGTGACGAGAAGAAAACACCAACCTGCTTGCAGAGAACAGCAAGGTATGGCTCAAGGATTGTCTTGACTTGCCTGACTACATCAACTAATGATCCACGATCCATGTATTCAAACACAATAGATATAGCTCCATTGTGATAGAATGAATGATAGCAAACTACCACATACGGACATTGAGATGCTTGGTTTATTTTAAGCTCCTGAACTATCTGTTTCCGAATTTCCTCCTGTATAGTCATCTGGATAACCTGTGGAAACTTTACTCATTTAAATGCTAAAAGACCAAAGTCAACAAAAGGAGGAACTATGCGATTATGTTATATAATGGTTGAAGCAAACTGAAGAAAGGGCCCAAAGTTAGAGAAGAGGGAAACAGAGAAAAAAGTTACTACTAGTTCACTTTTGTCCAACAGTGATGAGAAATTTTTTATCGATTAGTTTCACAACTGCAATCCAATATAACTTAATCAAATAACTATAAGATAGGCGATTCTTATAATAACAAGTGACTTGGTCATAATTGAGTGATTTTCCATTGTAACTGCATAATCAATTAGATATTCAGAACGGAGTAATATGGCTAAGCTGCTATCTATGAGCATTGAAAGATTAAGCATGGCAGCGTTCAAGAGATTTGTATTTATCACAAAGGGAGAAGTTAAAGGGGAAAGCTAGAGCCATCAGTCCTTAGTTATCCAGATCTGTGTTTGTATATGATCCATACATACCTTCAATGCAAAGAAGGTCCCAACCCATTTATGACGAACAAGTTGAACAACACCACCGCTTCCCTTGCCTATGACTTTGTTGGTCTCAAGGTCTTCCAGTGAGAATTGAAGATCAAGCTCCTTAATCTCTGATGGCTAAATTATTATCCCAAACATAGACAAAGAAAAATCAATGTCAGGTTAGCTCCACTTTCGTAAGATATAAAGTTTGACACTTGAACTTTATATTACCAATTTATGAAAGTACAGCAACAAATTAGCTATACTCATGTGCCATCTGCAACCTTATACAAGTTATACAAATCTAAAGAACATGCCTGATTCTGTCCTGTTTATATTTTCAAGTTATTTTTGAAGAAAATACAGCAAAAGAAATCTGTATGAAGACGATCCAATCCCCTCATTACATGAAGTGATTTGCTATTATTCTTGGAATACAAAAGTGGCTTTGATTTCAAATTTCCACTAATTATCAGCAATAAACTAGAATATCACTTTGTTTAAAAAGAAGCTGATTTTTTCCGTCAAGAAGTAAACAATTTTTCGAATAGGTTTCGAACTAGAGTAGTACTCCACATTTTAATTTTCTTTTCTTAACCCCACATCACAAAAATCAACCCTTTAGATTCGAAATTGAGAGGAAATTAAATACAAGAAAATAATTACCCGTGATTCATTCTCATCAGAAATCAACCGAAGGCCTTTTTGATTCAATAATAGATCGCCATCGTGAAAGGTCCCACTGGCCGTCCTGCATCGAGAAACGAACATTAACTCGATCGACAAATCGAAACAGCGATTAAAGAGGAGGAAACGATGCAGAATGGATGAAAACGTACAAAAATGAAGAGATTGGGGAATTCTGAGCTGGGACAGATAGCTTGAGATCCTTGAGAGGCTTCTTCAGCTTCATGATTCCGATTGAAAAGCAGAAATTTAGGGCTACGGATTGAGCTAGAGTGAGAACTGAGAAGAATAGAAGAAGAGATATTCAAATAGGAGTGACCGTCCAACTCCAACGGTAAGCTGCCTTTTTTTCTTGATTTAACTTAAAAATTCAAATATAAAAGGTTTAATTTAATCAACAATTATTTCAGCAATTATTCAAAAATAAATATTGCTTTCCATGCCAAGGTGAGCCCTTGAGACTGGTCGTTGAAATTTTTGATAAAAAATTCTTCATTTTTTAATATTTTTTCTCATTGTTTTTTTAAGACAAACAATATTTATTTTAAATATTACTAATTAAGAACATACAATAAATAGGAAATCAAAGAATATAACAAGAAAAAAGGAAAAGAATAACATATCAAATGGCAATGAAAAACTGAATTTTTTATCCAAAATAAAATGAAAAAGGAAAAGACAGAAAGACAATTTTGATTTGTATAATAAAATGCTAATTAACTAGTTTGGTATGTATAGTATAAATTGCTCGAATAATATTTATATCGTCATATGCATATAATGGAGCGTGCTTCCATAATTAATGAAATTAGAGAATATTTTTTTATTACCCTTTTAGTTATTCATTCATTCATTCATACCCAATCTTCATTTTATTAATAGTATGGTGAAAGTAGATTTTTCGGATAAGTCACACTACATCGGAATTATTGAGTTAATTTGTAGTAATTGCATTATCAGTGATATTGCATTAACATTATTCATCACAGTTTTCTACTGCAGAATAATAGGATTCATGCATGTTTATATAGTGTATATATATAGGGTTATACTAAAACGATTTTATTATAATATATGAGGGTTTGATCTTCGAATGGATAGAGCCGAGATCTGGAATGGCTCAGCTCAATTATTCGAGTGAGTTTTTTCCTCAAGAGGTTGAAACTCAAATACATAAACATATATTTATATAGGGTTGTGATCAATTGAGATTTTTAAGCCTAATTGAGAATTGAGATGCATTATCAGCCACTCATTTTTATTAAATGAGTGGTCCAGAATTTGTCACATGGAAAATATTTTTAGATTAATTAATTATGAAAGGGCAGAATGGTAATTTCATGGTACATTTTATTCAATAAATACTTTTTTTAATTTTTTTTAAATTTTTTTAAATATTTTTTTGTCAACTAAACACATATAATGTCAATTACATATACAATTCATGTCAACTATACACATATAATGTCAACTATGTATACAATTCATGTCAACTATACACATATAATGTCAACTATGTATACAATCCATGTCAACTATACGCATATAATGTCAACTATAAGTTGTTGACATTTGATGTGCAGGCTATTGACGATAATACCATCGAGTTGACATAATCTACTTGCAGTTGACATTTCGAAAATGTTGTGGATTAGTGGCTGAAAATGCATCTCAATTCTCAACAAGCTAAAAGATCTCAACATAACAGGACCCTATTTATATATATGCATATAGTTTACAATCATCATCGGGTAGACAACTCCCAATACGTATGATTATATTGAAATTTGTTATTTAGTTATGGCGTGGTATGATTACTCTTTTATGGATGAGGATTGATAGTGTGCAACTCGTTTGCGTTTATTTTCATGTTTGTTTTTAGATAGGTACATTACATGATTTGTTGATGCATATATTGATTTCGTTACATTTTAGTTGTTGCTTACATTTTGAATTGCTTCTGTAATGCGAGATCTTCGTCACTTAATTTACTTCAGCATTTGTGTGTAGGAACATGCAAATGCGTGTCGGTGCCAAAATTTTAATCAACACATATATGAATATTGGGAATCAAGCAATCGCATTAATGAAAATAATTTTGTGGAGAGAGATGGGATTTGGTATGGTTCATCAGCAGCTCAATTTAACTAGTAGAGTTTTCCTAATATAGAGCATTGTTATGTTCAAGAGGCTCTAACACAACAGGTTCCATGCAACTCATTTACTATATTTTTCATGCTTTGTTGACATGTCGATTTCGTAATTTTTTGTTGCTAATACTTACATTCTGAATTGCTTCTGTAATGCTATATCGTCATATTTACGATTTGAGCATTTGCGTGTGTAAGAACAGGAGAGAGCATATGAATACCACAATTTTGAGCAACGCAGGTATGAATACAGGGAATCGAGTAATCACATTAGTGAAAATGATTGTGGAATACCATAATGACGAAGTCTTGGCAAGAGCAGGGATAATGGTGGATGTTAATGAAAACACAAGATCAAATGTGATGGAACCAACTATTGGGGTATAATCAATTATCTCTTTTGTTTTACTCTCTTTCCACTTTAACTATTTATATTATAATTTTTTTCAAAACGAGCGCAATAAATAAGCGTCTCGTTTATAGTGGAACGGAGGGATATTTTATTACAAGATTAATATAATCAATAGTTGATTTAGTAAGCATATAATATGGTAAAATTTTGAAGGTCCATGTAGGGGAGAGTTTGGAACATGATCATGAAATCGATCCAGATACAATGAGTTATGAGGTTCGTTTTCTTGTTTATATTTGATTCTACTCAGAGCCTGGAGCCTGAAATAAACAGGGATTAAAAAAATAACTATTTTACTTTGATAATGTATAGAATTGTGATTTCAAAAAATTATGCAAATATGGGGAGGGTTTATAATTGGTAAATTGTAGTATTAGTAATTTTTTTCCCTAATTAAATTATTTGTCTTATCAGCAACTTCAATCATTGGGAGATACTGTTGGGCATGAAAACAGAACAAGAACAGTATGATATCTTCAACTCAAAAACTTGGAGTCTTTCTCTATATATATTAAATCAATCATAAAAGACTCGTGATAAAAAGTAAAAAAGCAAAACAAGCACCAAGAATTAGAAAGAAAAAAGCAACCATAAAATGTAGAAATCAGATAATTAATAATCACAGAAAACTTGTCTACCTACGAAAGGATTAAAATAATAAGCAAGAAATCAATTCTAGGTGTAAATAAACCTGGACAATATATACAACTCCAAGATTGTTCATATGCATGTGGTTCTATTATAAATTATAATGGACGAATTTAGAGAATATATTTTAATTATTCATGCGTGATCTTAATTTTATATATGTAATAATAGTATGGAAACTAGATTTATCGACATTATTGAGTTAATTAATTTGTAGTCAACTATATATCTAATTAATTGCATTAACAGAGAATTTGCATCTATGATATTTGCAATTATGTATTAGATGTTGCATTGAAACCATTCAACACACTGCAGCAATGATACATACACTCATGCATGCTTGTATATATATAGCATCATTGGAAAACATTTTGTTATATAATTCATGAGGATCTGATCTTCGAATGGCCGGAAATGAGTCCTGGAATATTAGTTCATCGGCTGCTCAATTTGTCGAGTGGATTTTTTCTTATCCGGTTCCACATGATCGAACACATCAGGTTCGATGGAACTCGTATACACACATATTATATATATGAGTGTGTTAAGGTCCTTCGCAAGCTTCTTTTTAATCACAACCCTTGGATCCTTGAATTGGATGGTTGTGATGATCTGCATTATTACACTATAATGGTGCATCATTAGTCGGTGTGCATTATTCAACTGAAATCTGCATTATTACACTATAATGGTCCATTATTAGTCGGTGTGCATTATTCAACTAAAAATCTGCATTATTAAATGACACGTGTCATCAATCTAACCGTCGGATGATAAAATCGTGGGGCTGAGATTAAAAAAGAACAATAGAATAAAAGATACAAAAAGGAAATGAATACATCTCTATATATATATATATATATATGGGAACTTGTTATTGTTATTGCGTTGATTTTGTTTGCTTGTGTTTTCCATACTGTTTTTATTGTACACTCTGTTGATGCGTTCTGAATTGCTTCTTTAATGCTGGATCGTAGTCTATTTTACAATATTTATGTGTATAGGAACATGAGAATGTGCATGCGCAGCACAATTCTGAACCACACGGATATGAATACGGGGGATCGAGCAATCACATTGATGAAAGGAATTTCGGGGAACACTACAATCTAGGACAACACAGATATGAATACATGGGACCGAACAATCACATTGATGAAAGGAATTCCGTGGAACACTACAATCTAGGACAACGCAGATATGTATACAGGGGAACAACCATTCACTTTGATGGAATGGATTATGTGGAACACTACAATCCTGGACGACACGTATATGGATACGGGGGATCAAGCAATCACGCTGCTGCAAGGGATTATGTGGAACACCACAATTATAGACGACACGGGTTTGAACACGGAGGATTGAGCAATCACATTGATGAAAGGGATTATGAGGAATACTATGATGATGAAGCCTTGGCAACAGCTTTGATGACCATGGTTGTTGATGATCGTCACTCTTCAACCCCCTCTTCACTTGATAACACAATATCAAATTATGCGGTATAATATATAAATAGTTACTTTTATAGTGGGTAAAACCGTAATTTCAAAAAATTCTGCAAATTGGGGAATAACGGATTTTGATACATGTACTACCCTTGTTGTAGATGCAAAATGGTAATATAAGATAGATAAAAATATTATTATTATTATTATTATTATTATTATTGTTAATAGAAAATTGAACAGAAAATGTTTTACAAATAGATAGAGACTAATTGTCACAGACATTCAAAAAATAGAAAAACATGACTATGTTTTAGGTACGGAGATAGTATTAATAATTTTTTCCCTAATTAAATTTATTTGTCGTAATTAGCAATTTTATGACGTTGGACAAGTAAACCAAGGATTGTCACAGAAAGCCCTCTCCAAGTTACCAAGTTCCAAGTACAAAATGAAGTCAAAAGAAAAAAACCAGTATGATTTCCTCAACTCAAAAACTATTTCTCAGTTCATATTAATTTGATTATTAGCTTACTTTTTAAAATATTAGTATTTACATATATTAGCTTTGTTTGTTTTAAGCTTACATGTGAATGCATTTTCCGTAGTCTTCACTATGTTTTCTTTTCTTTAAGAACTTGGAAAAGATGAGTTTCAAATTGTATATTTGAATACTACTACCTACTATATACTATACGCTAGTATAATATATTTATATATTTAACTTATTTTTATTGGCTCAAAATAGGGATTGGGAATCTTCTTACATGTACCCTTTGTTGTTTTGAAGGTGTGTAATATGTTATGCTGAATTTAAGAAGGGAGATAAAGTCATCACTTTGCCTTGTAAACATTTTTTCCATTCCGAGTGTATCATCAAGTGGCTGGAAATCAAGAAGGTTAGTGTTATACTATATTCTTATGTAAAAATAATACTAATAAAATAGTACTCCAAACTCTATACTATAAATAATGAATGAATTAATCTATTTTTATTATATATTGCAGCATTGCCCGTTGTGTCAAAGGGAGGTGAAGCAGTAGTAAATTAAAGGCTGCAAATAGTGAAATAAGGGAAACTCTTTTACATGTGTGAGTTGGCCTAGCAGTAGAGTAGTTATGCATGAGGCCAAAGGGTCGGGTTCGAGTCCATCGTTGCACGACCTTCAAATATATAATCATATGCCTATTAAATAATAATAATAATAATAATAATAATGGGAAATCTTTTATATATTACATTAACATACATTGAGATATATATAGTTATAAAACTAATGTAGAATTTACATTGGTTTAATGATTCAATTTTTACTTGACCGAGTGATATAGTTTATGGGTAGCGGTTTTTGCTAATTCTCCAAGCACGAAAATAAAAGGGAAGTTGAAGTGGAAACCGAAGAAAACTTTGAGAAGATCAACAAGGAATTTGTCCAAGGATCACTTCGATTTTCTTTACTACTTTTGGTGTGATTGAATTTACCATGAGTGGCTATAGTTTTATTGGTTGCTCCTAATACATAGTTTAGACGAACTAATCAGATCATTCATGTTTAATCTATAGATATTCTTCTTGTTATGGTTTGATTAATCTTTTAATAGTAGTACTTTTTTATGCATATTAGGTAATACACTTTTCGTACAATAAAAGATGTCATATTTATTGGATAACACGAGATTTTAAGAGATATTAATGCTCAGTGGGTTAATTTGAGATAGGAAATATATTTCAATGTATTTATGTGAGTGAGGTAAAAGGTAATATAAATAATAATGTAAAGACGTAATAAAAGCTAAATGGATGTATTATTGATGATTTACTTTGTCTAAAAATAAAAACGTGACATCTTTTGTGGTACAAATTAAAAAAGAAAGTGATATATCAGGACTTAAGGAGTAAATATCTGTTCTTTTCCTAATGTCTCTTAATTTAGAAATTGACAGAAAACATAAGTGTAAAACTATTGAATTTGAGTTGTTTAGATAAGGATTTGATAGTTGATTTGCTTAATGACCTTTAAAACTTGATCTTAAACCTTCTACGCTTCTGTAACATTTAAGATTGATAAAAAAAAGTTATAGATCAAGTGTTTAACCAATATCATAGCTAAAATTCGTTAAGCATGTTTAATGTTTTTCTACTGAAAAGTGAAAACTATTTCACTTTAGCATGAAATTGAATCAATAAGATGAAGTTTAGTTCGTTCTAAGAGTGTTATAGAAGCATTAACTCATCATTAATTAAAACTAAAGTTTATCAAAATGGTGAAATCTTTATGGTCCTTTAATATGTCACGCCTTATATTCAACACAAGGGCTCATTGTTAAAGGAACAAGCAACCACATAATGTAGAAAGAAGTAGAAAGAAAATCAGCATAAGTCGTTTATATGCATACAATAATAGCATGTGATTCTATAACAAGAATATATTTTAGTTAATTGTAGTGAATTGTTAGTAGTACTTTTTAATTGCATTAAAGAGAATTTACATTTATGCATGGGATGCAATATGAATCACAATATTGCATTAACGCTGCATCAATAATACATCATTGAACAACATTTGTATTATAGTACAATTCATGAGGAAAATTTAATCTAAAAATGGAGAGAAATAATTATTGGAATGAGTCTTCAGCAGCTGAACAAGCTGAATATCTCAAGTGGATTTTGCCTGATCTTAAGGGTCTTGATGCTCAAGAGGTTCTTAAACAACAGTTTCAATAAAACTCATATACACATATAGTTTACATCATCATCGGGTAGGCGGAACCCAATACGTTTCACTAAATTGGAACTTCTTAAGTTAACAGGGCGATGCTCGCTCATTTGCTTTTGTTTTCTTGTTTCTTTAGATAGATTGCTTGCTCTGTTGATAATAATGCTTATGAATTTGTATGTATGAGAACAGGAGAGTGCGTACGAATACTATAATTTTGGACAACGCGGGTTTGACAACGGGGAATCGAGCAATTGCTTCAATGAGAGTGTTTTTGTGGACTATGATGATGATGAAGCCTTAGCAAGATCATTGATGATGATGGATGTTAATGATGATCAATTTTCACCTCCCCCTTCAAATGTGACAGAATCATCTATTGGGGTACAATCAATACTCCTTAATTACAAGATTAATTCAATCAATAGTTGATTTAGTAAGCATATACTATATGGTCAAATTTTGCTGGACCATGTAGATCATGACATGATGACATTGATCCAGATACAACGAGTCACGAGGTTCTACCTTTTGTTGTTGCAAGTTTACGTTCTGAATTGCTTATGTAAAGCTAGATCGTCATCTTTTTACTTGAGTATTTATGTGTGTATAGGAACGGGCGAATGTGATTGCACAGTACAATTATGGACGACACGGATCTGAACGCGGGGAATCGAGCATTCGCATTGGTGAAAGGAATTATGTGGAATACCATGACTTTGGTTCCTATGCAAGAGCAATGATGGAGAGGGGTGTTGATGTTTATAGCACAAGTACTCCGGTATATCAATAGTTACTTACAAATTTAATATAATTATAATCGTAAACTTCAATTTGATAAATTGCTTAGACGTGGATGACACGGGTTTTAAAGCAAAATTTGTAAAGTAAGATAAAATTAGATAGAAAGAAAAAATAGTTGAAGTGTTGTTAGTAGAATGAAATACCAATATATCCCCATCATTAAAAAAGTAAGAGAGAGACAGATTGAAATTTGTGTGTGTGTGTGTGTTCAACTTGAGTTGACCTACCTTATACGAACCAGAGTGCAAGTAAACTAAGAATTAGAGTAAAATCAAAACATAAATGTAAACCTATATTAGAGCATTCACAATGGTTGGCCGATAGAGAGGCCTTCCCGATCGGTCCCCATCGGCCAACCATTGCAGGGAAAGGGGCCGATGATAGGCCATTGCTTCTCTCTCCCTCTTGGCCGATATATCGGCCTTGGCCGATGAGTGATGGCCGATGATAGGCCTTTCATTGTGGAATAAGGGCCGATGATACAAATATTTTTTTTTAATTTTTTATTCCATAATTTCTACACTATAAATACTCCATTTTTATTTAAATTTGCATCTCGTAGTATTCTTTTTTCCAATAGTGTAATACAAAGAATATTTGCATATTAATATTTTTGCATTTAAATTTATTTAATTTGATAACATATTAAATATAGAAGTGTTAAAATTAAAATAGGCTCTTTGATAAAAAGCTGATGTGGAAAGGGAGGTCCCTTCCTTTGTGAATGCTCTTAAAGGATGGCTACCGGAAGGTCGTACCGAGATGTTTCCATAAGTTTTCCCCTGATATCTCCTTGTAGCTCTTCATAAAGTGGACAATAATGAACTATAATATGGGCAGTCCTCACAATAGATTCATAATGTTTTTGGAGCTTAATCCATCTTCGATACTTGGAATCGCGCATAACATGAATATCAGGGAGGGCATAAGATAGTATAAACTTCCAAGCTATCACCCTCTTATAGATTCGTCCACAACCTTCATCCACCGCTCCCATTAGAAACGCAAACTCCGTTGGTGCTGTCTGGCCACTGTCATTCCATAAAAGAGATAGACTCGAAAATGAAATTGGATTTTCTTCGTTGTCTACCAAAACCTAATCAGTTGTGCACTCGGGAATAATCTAGCTTTTTTCATCTGATGATGCCATACTAGGTAGGGGTGCGGTATACCTTACCGAGAACGTCATACTGCATACCTTACCGAAAAAAACGGTATGACAAAATATCATACCTATACGGCTATGCCATATCGAATTTTCAGTACATTGTTACCTTACTATTACTGCGGTGTACCGCACTTTTGCGGTATACCAAAGTATGGTACGGTATACCCTAATACCGTTATGCAAAAAAACTTTTTTATACACAAAATATTTAAAAATAGGATTTTTTGAAAAAAATTTCTTTTTAATTCTATATTATATGTAAATATATTAAATACACGTAATATATATAATATTTCAACATGTCATATATAATAGTATTTCAACATATACTACGGTATATTGCGGTATGACATACTTGGATTTTACATGGTTTTAGGGGGTGGTTTTGTATGAATTTGATCATATATCGTCTATTATTATATCTACTTCTCTATTATGTTGGTATGTTGACCATTTTGTTAAGAATGTGTATAAAAAGGTGCAAAATAGGTGGATGTGCAGCAGCCTTGGTTTGAGACAATTTTACTGGAGATTTTGAATTCCAATCAACCCCCAATGCATATCATTATCTTCGTCTTCGAAAGAGCTTTGCGTGAGTATCTTAAACACCTCAATCGAAGCTCTGTAGAAGAAGTTATGACCGTTTTACAAACACTGCGCTGTCCAGAAAATCTAACGCGGCCGGGTGAATTGTTACCCTATAATTCCACCCGGCCGGGTGTCGCAAATTGAGCGCTGGAAGGTCAGAAACTGGTCGAAAATCATCACCCGGCCGGGTGATTTTTACCCTTTATAATTCCACCCGGTCTGGTACGTTGTTTTGGTGTATTTTTATACCAAAAACGCGATTTTTTATGGGGATTAAAAGGAGAAAAAGCCTAGGGTTCAATCTATTCTACACTTACCGCCAAACACACATTCTCTCTCTCTCCGAAGAACTCTTGGATGAAGATTCAAGCTTCAATTCCTCCGCCAATTTTAATTCGTATCATGAATTCCATTGTTTTTCTTAGTTTTGGTTTGTTTTCTACCATGAACATGAGTAGCTAAGCACATTTCATGTAGAATTCTTGGTGAAGATGCATTGATTCATAGTTTTAATCCAATTGACTTCGGTTTATCTTGCTCTTGCAATTGTTTGAATTATTCTTGTGCTTTTTCCTATCAATTGCTTGATCACCAATTGGGAGTGTTAGGGTTTCTTAGAGTAATCGGGAGATGAAATATTTAATCTTGAAAGAGGAATAATTCACACCTTAATTCAATAGAACTCGGGAGAGTTGAGATTTTGAGTGTGATCATTAATCTAATCAATCTGTTAGGAGTTAGGTCTAAGAATTAGAAGGGGACTTCAATTATTACACCTAATCTACGGATTTCTCACCTCGGGAGGGGGTTTAATCTGCAATAGTGATTGATTCAACAATTCTGGAGACTTTAAATGGTAAATCTATTTCAATTGGGTTAGACTATGAGTTGTGCATCGGATCCTTGAATTCTGCATATTTCTCCATCATCTTATACAACTTGCTTAATTGCTTTCTTGTTTAAGTGTTTTACTTTAATCTCTGAATTTATATGCTTTTAGTAGTTGTTAGTTTCAAAACCCAAAATTTCCTGATTGTCTGGATAGTAGTTGAAATTTGTCCGTGGTACTTAGGTTTACACTTAATTGTCTCTGTGGGATACGATATACTCTTGCTTGCTAAATGCTATAATAACCCCGTACACTTGCGGGTATTAATTAGATAAAATAAAGTTGAGTCACGGTATAGAAAAATTGATACTGTTACCGTACCAAAAATGTGGTATACCAAAAAACTAGTATTTTCAGTACTGTAAATGTGGTATTTCAGTATATTTCTCCACCCCTAATACTAGACGGATAGAAGTATGATGAATAGGAGTGGTTGTATTGAAGTGATACTATTATAGGGGAATAGAATTATGACGGACAAAAGGAGAGGTTGTATTGAAATGATACTCTGTTAAACTATTAGGGGATAGAAGTATGGAAGACAGAAGGAGAGGTTGTATTGAAGTGATACTCTGTGCTAAAGTGATACTATTAGGGGATATAAGTATGGCGGACAGAAGGAGAGGGTGTATCGAAGTGATAGTATTAGGGGTTTAAACTTTAGAGTGGAATTTTCATTGAACAATTTGGATCCTTCTTCCCCATTATATGTCGACAGATTTGATTCTGTAGCATGTCAGTACAACTTGAGCTAACCTACCTTACTCCACAATAAAGAAATGTTATAGTTATTCTTCCACATATTTCAGTCTAGATAATACAACTCCCCTGTAAAAGATAGAGCATTCGACGGAGGTGTATTTTACTTAATCTCATTAATGCTATGCACTTTCTTTACCTATCTTCACCATAATCTTATGCAAAATTATAGTATATGAGAATTTCTGGTAATTGTTAAGGCATTCTTCGTGCTTGGGTTTGGTGATGCGTAAACAAATAAATCATATAGATAGATCTATTCAACTGATTATGAGAACAATTAATCACATGATAAATAATCCATTGCATGCTGGAAACAATATAATTAACTAACAAGGAAAATCAAAATCATATATCATGAATTCCTATGGTTTTGAATTACCAAACAGATTTTTCAAAGAATCGTCGATGGCTTGCACCTTTTCCACGTGATGTTCTTCATACTCGACCATGAACCTTCTTATTTGTATCTCGAACTCATATAATGACCTTTGGGTCTTAATTAGAAAGAAGACAGATTTCCAGTTCTGTGAAGAACTAAAAAATTTCACTATCGGTGAAAGTAGGCAACATAAATTGTAACTTAATTAGGTCACCAATCTATATAGAGTTATAATAGGCCAGATTATGAATTCATGGAGGTTGGACTTGGGCCAAATCTGTTGGTCTTTTACTAATTAAATTGAGCTCCAATTTAATGCAAGCTCAACAAAATATTGTTATCAGCCACTAGAGTTAAATTATATTGACTACCCATCCAATCCCAAATTACAAGTAATCCAGATTTTACCTCTTTAATTTATTATTTCTCATGTTTAAGATATAAATATCCATCAATTAATTTAAGTTTGCTATTTTATTTTAATTAATTAATATCTTTTTTCAAGAGTTGTTTAGTTCAAAATCTTTATTTATTATTCTGGAATAAATTTCAATCGACTGGGTTTCCGAATAATATTTTTCGAATAACTGGACTCACCAAGTATATGATTCATTTTAGTCTACTATGCTGAAAAATTAGACTTGTTTACTTCTTATTCATTTAAATGTTCGAGAAACATCTTATAAATGCATAAACAAATATCAACGCACTAAAATTACTTCTTCTCGCCTTTGGTTAAAAGTGGATTGTAGAGTTTATTATATAAAAGCAATTCTATCAGTACAACATGCTCGAAATATACTTTTCAGCATACCAATCTTAACACTAAGCTGCAACATGGAAAAGGTTTCTAAATAGAAGTTTATATATATTTCGGAGATAGCGGAAATGCCCATTTCTTCATAGCCTATATGTGGATATTCGTCTTAGGAATTAACTTTTTTTTTCTTTTAACTTGTTTATTGTTTTATAGGTTATCCGTCGAGCTCTGCCTCTACAGATACTACAAGAAGGCGGTACTGTTGAGGATGCAATGGATGTTTTTGCGAGCCTGCTACTCTTACACAGATTACTAAATGGAAGGTTTATACCATTAATAAGAAAAGCTATCTTGCAATATGGTATACATTACACCCTGCCAATGAGATTAAGATTATAAGTACTCTATAAGACACTTTTTTTGTTTCTTTACTCTGTTATGCATCTGCATTGCATATGTACAGCAATTTAAATGCAATTGACCCCAACTTTTATTCCTTGGACTGACTACTTCTTCCTTGGAGAAGACCTTAATTAGGATGCCTCTTATCCTTGTTAGTACTAAAATACAACCAATGTTTCTGCTCAATAGTGAAATGGGAACTTTTATCTATATACATATACTTTCAAATTTATGTAGATTACATTGGTTTAATGATTAATGTACAAGATAGGGGATTGATTTATATGTTTGTACAGTGACAATGAAATTTACCTGCTGAAACAATAATCACATATATATATTGCAAACCCCCATTTATAATCAGGAGCTATGGGGGAAATTTCACAACATTCGTTGATACAATCACATACCATTTTAAGTTTCTGAGCTAAATTACACCCTTTTAACCAAACAAATAGTTGAGATTTGCATCCTATACTAAGTTCAAAAACAATCAGCTCGCGTTCTGCAGATGCTGCCACCACGAATCCTACCGTGTATAAAGCCCCATAAATATTATGGTACAAGGGGACTCCAATCACCTTTTGAAACTTGCCACTGGTTAATATGACTCAACTCAATTTTCCTGAACTACAGTTCTGATTCGGGAGTGACCCGTTTTCCTCTACATGTGAAGTATTGATCGAGGAACACTGTCCTGCTGTAAAACCATTTACCTTGACGGTTGCTTGGAGGGCATCTGTAGAGGTATCTGACTTGGCAGGTTCAGAAAATTTTATGGCCAGCTCTTCTGGACCAACCTGTTGCAAATGCTGCTGTTGGGATTGCAGTTCCATTCGCCTCAGAGATGGCACGTCACCCTTGCAGTATCGATGCCACATATTTCTGTATGCTGACTCTAGTCCCCGGGTGAATTTAGATCCATCACAAAGGGGGGATTTAATCATGAGATCTCGCAGTCTCATTCTTAAATTCGAGAGGGCTGTAATATCAGAGGCCAACTGCACAGCCCGCTCAACATATTCATCTTCATTCTCAGCAACCAGGTTTTTTAAACCTGTAGAGAAATATATTAGTTCATCGTATAGTTGCAAATCCCAGTTCATATTATATTTCATTCTCATGAACTACTGTCAAAAAACATAACATCAGTATATGTATGATTTCACTAACACCATCAATATGTAAATTATAGTTTACTTTAACTGGAAAGGAAGTATCCAATAGCAGTTGAAACAGCTCATTCCGGTACATCTAACTAGAAAACAAAATAGGGCATCTCAAATGAATACCTGTAATTTTATAAAAGGAAAAGGAAAATTTCAAAGGTTTAAATCTTCAGATATGCTCTGAATAGAATGAAGCCTATCACAAGAGATCCATTCGTTACAGCTCAGAATTATACTAGTAATACTAAATTAGGTCTGTAGTTCACTTTTTATGAATTAGGACAGATTGTTGGAATTTTCATAGTTTCTCAGTAATGTTATGTATAAAAACATTTTACACTCATGGATTCAAAATAATTGTGATACTAGGCCAGGGTGCAAAGGATTTAGTATTTTTGGGATCTTTGTTACAAGAATAGAGAAGTATCCACGTTGACGATTCTAGAACCTCAACCTAAGTGAAGCCTGACCACAAATAAATAATGTGTGCATGAAAAGAATACATACCGACAGTCTGCAGAAGACTCACACCAACATTATGAGCATGCACTAAGCCTCTCATAGCAACACATGGGACTCCCATGTACAAAGACTCACATGTGGTAGTTGTCCCAGCATATGGAAATGTATCCAAGCTGAAATATATAAAAAGCAACACATTAACCTTGAGAAATGTTTGATGTGCAAACAACAGAGTCGGATAGATAGAGTATAAATAATCACAGTTTAATCAAACTTAGGAGTAGCAATTGATCCAGAGTCAAATATTAAAGCTTAGAAGTGCCTGAATGAGAATGGCGTCACCCAACTGTTTTAAACTGAATTAAGGCTGAAGAAGAACTAGTTCGTTTTAGTATGAATTAATGGTATCACCTTATGTCCATCAAAGAATATGATTGCATATGATCATGATTGAGAAGAATTAGAGGCAGAAGATCAACGCGCAGGGATTCCAGTCCCAACTTCTCCAGTGCTGAAAGAAATTGTTGTCTCACACTTTCACAGCAAAAAGGCTTACACTTCACAATGAGCCGAGAATTTGGAATAGCACAAAGAATTCTTGCCCATACTTGCAGCACTTTAGGTGTTATCTGTTGCAATTGAAATGTTTAAGGACTCGATCTTAATAATAAGTGTCAAATAATATTGCTTGTCCCCATTACCTTTGCCAGATTGTTAAAGCTACCAAAAGTAACAAAGCCATTAGATAGTGCAGGTGTTGGACACACTGGACCTGCTTCTGGCGAAGGAGTGTAGCACAGAAATGAGTCAGGTAATCGGACTAACTCTTCAACATGCCTGTCATTGATAAAAATGTACAATGTAAACTTGAGCTGAATAAATAACTAAACTCTCTCATGGAGACAAACAATAATACAATGGATAAAAATTTTGAAATTTACTTTTGTTTTGTATCAGATGGATCAGCCAGCGCATCAGTTATCCTGTAATCAATGGTAGGTAAACCAGCTGTATTAGGGTAGCCAATCCATGTCACCTACAAAGCCAAAATACTCATCAGATGGCACCAAAAAAAAACAAATATAGAGGACCCTCTCATCATATGAAACACTGTTTTCTATTAGTTTAAAGTTCCACAAGCCATATAAATAAGGAACAACTTGGTGTTGAAGAACTAAAAGGTGAATCAACCCAAAATGATTAGTTCGGAGTCTAAGTTATTTTTTTGAAAGGCCATGGATCAGCACCTACATTTCAGAGTATGTAGGAATTTGGTAAAGAAAATAAAAACAAAACATAATATAGTCAGCTCACACAATCATTAAAGTGAATAAGATTCCTGCCAGTTGAGCAAATTCCAACTTAAATGCCCAAAGATGTAATACTTCCCAAAGAAGAGAGAATGAGATTGACAAACAACAATTATACGACCCAGTGATGTGCAAAGTTTCCAAGCTTGTGCAGAAAATTTACCTGAACAGGTGCAGGCCGGCAAGCCATCATTCCCAACTTGTTATTTGCAGTATGACCAGTAAGTTCAACAAGGATATCAATTTTATCTTCTCTGACCATGCTTGCAACTTTTTTCTCATCAATCCCATAAATATCCCTCCATTCTCCACCATTTTTTAGGACCCTATCTCTAAACCTGTTTGTTTTTGCATCTGCCTGTCACACGATCATTTGATCAATAATATTTTAGAAATGTTTTGAAGACAGTCACTTATCCTAGATTCTAGAAATACACTCATTGTGGGGAAACATAAAACTATGAGAAAGGATTACAACAGATTTCTTACTTTGACAACTGCTGAATAAACAACCACCTTATAGGCTGTATAGTCATGATAGATAAGTGGAGCTTCAATAAAGTATGAGACTGAATGAGTAAAATAATCAGGAGACACGTATCCGATGACAAGTGGCCTTTCTGGGTCATTTTCGTTGTCCCAGGAAGTATATTGTGGGAATAACTTCATAAAGCGCCTGCCCCAATCCCTGCAAGTTTAAATTTTGAATAAGGAACCAGAAAACAAATATTGGACACTGACTATTCGATTGAAGAAAATATTAGAGTACATATTAGAACACAAGAAAATGCTAGACCTGGAATATTAGTACAGGAATACATAGAAAGACTACCAAAGCATAAAGTTACAACCATTATTGATCTTCTGGTAGTGAATAAATGGATCAAATTTTTAATCATCATAACTGCCAGTCTGACAAGTAACTAATATCAACCACATTGCTCTAATTTCAAAAGGGAATCCTCTAAGTTCAAGAAAAAAATGTACTGTATTTATTTTCCATAACAAGTGTACAAGTGCAATAAATCATACATGCAACTGACAAGCTTGCCAGAACAGACCCAAGCATACAGATGGTAAAAGTGCAAAGCATGGCATGACTGCATATGTTAGTGAACAATACATCAAAACTTTAATAACTTAACAGAGTTTGAAAAGGCACAGCAGTTCAATATCCAGCTATGATTAAGCATGTAATGTCTGATTTGTCAACCTGTGAGCCTCATATAATTTATCATCTGTCCCATCATGTATATAGTTCATAGCAAGCAACCGATTCTGCAGGGTAGGATAAGAAATTAGACAATAAACAATCACAATAGATGACAAAAGGCAAATTTCAGATCCAGGAAGTCACTACTATGCAACTTCTTAAGATCATCCTGATACAGGAAGTCACAAACAAGTTGCAGCCAAAGACCTGCGTCAGAGGGATATCCAATGAATCATAAGAGATGAAAGAACACAAAATAGTTACCAAAACACAGACATATTTTGTTGCAATTGGAGCAGGATCTTATCTTCAAGATGAAGTGTAACAACTCTGAAATATTTCAACAATTACATACTCTGAGACCTATCCTATGTCATGTCGTGCATATACAACACAAGGACGCATGGAAGAAGCAAAAAAAATCAACAGAGCAAAGACTCTTAGAATGGTAACTCTTCTGAAATGATGAAATCTTTCACCAATTATAGTCCTGGATACCCTTTTACATGTCACGTCTAATATTCAACACAAGGACTCGTGATAAAAGGAAAAAATCAACCATAAAATGTAGAATTCAGATAATAATTAGTTAATTACAGGCTTGCAGCCCAATGCAAGAAAAGTTTCAAGAACTAAAAAGAAAATCGACGAGGGACTGTGTAGAATATACTATACCTGGCCTGCATTGCGAGAGTCAGGATCTATTTTGAGGCACTGCTCATAAGCTTCAACGGCGAGAGATATGTTGCCAGCATCTCTATAAAGGACCCCTGCACATCCGAAGAATAAAAAGTAACTATAATGGTTGGTGAGAAAATAACAGAACACACAACAGATGTCACTATGGCTTCATCAATGAACACAACAAAGCGTTTACTCTGTGAAATGAAATCAACCATTTTTTTCCTAATTAAAGTGCCCTTGTATGAAATATTAAAAATTGGTATCATTCAATTCCTTGAGATATGCCACACATAACATGAGGATAAAAGTAAGATTTGTACAAATTGTACTGGCCAAACCAGCGCTTTATTTTTAGCAAGGGTGAAAAGGACCTAGATTATTATAAGCTTCTGCATAAGTCGGATTTGCAACAATAGCTTTCTCAATCATACTTGCTGCAGCATCCATTTTACCCTGTGCACAGAATGACAGAATGTGACAACTTGTCCAACCATGAAACTATTAAAGTTATAAACAAGAATTCTAAGTACAAACCTGGACAGTATATACAACTCCAAGATTGTTCAATGATTGGGAAAAATTTGGCTTGATTGACAATGCCAACTGCAAATAAATGGATATCATAAGAAAAAAGAAGTAAAACATGCTATACATTCACCACAAATATTTGCCCTTGGTGGCTTCAAACTTGCCTGGTAACACTCTACTGCTTTATCTAGGTTGTCTCGGTCCTTATATATAACACCTAAATTGTTGCAAGCCTCTGCACAATGAGGATTGAAGTGGAAGGCCAGTTCATAAAATACAATGGCCTGCATGAGATGAATTTCACTTAGGAAAATGTCAATAGGGCATGACAGAGAGTACATGAAGCAAGACAAAGCATTAAGACCTAAGTGCTGCCTTAATACAAGTTTATTATCTACTGCAATTACCACTTTCCAGCATAAAGCAAAAGGATGTTACAAAATTAGTGTGTCAACGATACAAGAAACGACAGATAGGGACAGGAAAGAAACAGCTCCATCACTTAAATATCACCCCTGTGAGAAATGTATGTTTGAAATAAAAGGTATCTTATGGACCATGAACTTTATTTTCAATTACCATATCAAACTTCAACATTTCTCCATAAGCAACGCCAAGGTTATACATGGCATCAGCATAGTGCCAGTTATAGTACAGAGCTTTCTTATAATATGCAATGCCCTGGTTGATGTCACCCTCCAATTTTACCTGGATAGAAGTAAGTTGAGTCAATAATCAAGATAAATGATAGGTGAATCCACAAACCATAGTATAAAAAACGTAAAAATGTGAATGCATATACAAGAACTATCAGGTGTTAGAATAGATTTTTTTTAATGGAACAACCATAAAGTATATAATTATAAGTTCCAGGGTATAAGTTTAACAATGGTAACCCATGGCGCACCCTTTTTCCCCCGATCCATAGGATAAAATCATAGAAATATTTAATGATTAATGGAATATCTTCTGTATTTCAGTATAGACATAACTTTAAATAGAAAGAAGCCACACCTTCGTGCCTAAATCAGTTAATGCAATGGCCATGTTATTTTTTGCTATCTCGAAGTTTGGAGAGACAGTCAGACACCTGCACATACAAGCATGGACAAATGTGTAAGATAGATGAAAGCTTATCAAACAAGTACATAGCTAACTGAGTACCTTTCATAACAGGCAATTGCTGACTCCAGATCCCCACGATTTTTGTAGATAACGCCCATGTTGCAATATGCTTCAGCATACATAGGTCGCTCTATTGCAGCTTTCTCGTAGCAATTAAGGGCTGTGTCATATTGCATCATTTCGGAATAGACGACACCGAGGTTATAATAAGCAGGCTGCAGGCAATGAACTGATACATCAAAATTCAAATACCAGAACAAAAAATCAAGTAACGAAAAATAATCATGGAAGTCAGGAAAATGTTGAATTACAGCATAGTGTGGGTCAATTTTGATAGCTTCGTAATACTTCTGAATTCCCTCTTGAGTATTACCAGCAAGCTTTAAGCTGGTTCCAAGGTCCGTTAAAACAATGGCCAAGCATTCCGCTGCAAGCTTGTATGCAGGGTCAGCCTTAAGAGCTTTCTGATACATCTGCACCAAATTAAACACGCTGAAGATGGAAGGTGCAATCCCAAACAAGAGAAAAAAAAAAGCCCAGCTATGTTTAGCAATGCAAGAAACTTCTAGCACAGATGCCATGACCCAGTTCCAAAGCAAAGAGAGACCATATAAATTATCAACTCCAGAACAGTATTTCAGCATCTTCCTAACTATAATCCAGCCAATTGAAATACATGAACCAGAGAGGAGAAAATAATATTTTCCACTAACAAGCATAGAATGTACTTCTAGTAAAATAATGAGAGCGGAAAGTTGGGCCTTAGATATTCATAGTATTGCAGTTCGTAAAGTTAGTTTGAATCATTGGAGTGTGCAAAGTGTTGTTATCAATGTGACTATGAGCATACATAGAATAAGTAGGGAAAACCCCACAACAAAATTAACCAGATAAAAATAGTACTTAGGTTCATTGTTATTAACTTTATGGAAGCCTACTGGGGAACTGGGTGAATGAAACCTTGTAGCTATTAAAAGGGAGTAGGAGAAGGGAAAGTTCATCCATAAGAAATAGAAAGTCTTCGGGGCTGTGACCAAGTTAGACTTCCCTACTTATAGAAGTTAAAATTCTTAAGGATTCGTCATAAACTGTCACCTATACAATCTTTGTAACTCGCTAGCAGAAAATTTGGAGTTTGTATCTAGTGTGAGAGCTCATTCGAGAGGTAAAATAGCATTTCTTCGAAGCTTATAGAAAATTACTCAACCAAGTTTAAGATAAGGAGAGCATGTGCAAGCATACCTCAGCTGCCTCCACCAGTCGACCCTCGTCTTTATACAAGATACCACAGTGTGTAAGAGCACAGGCATTTTGAGGATCCAGCCTCACAGCTTCAGCGAAACTCTCATACGCAGGCCTCCCCAAGTTCTGCATTTGTAGGCAAATCCCTTTACCAATATAAGCTTCAACATTTTCAGTATCCTTCTCCAAAATGCTCTCGTAGACAGAAAATGCATCCACGAATTTGTTCCTAGAGCGGAGAATGTTAGCATATGATAAAGCATCTTTCCCTTCAAAACTCTTCTTCGCTGGGGTAATGCCCAGAGGCTCTCCGCTGCCCGAAGAAGGTTGCCCCCCTTCGTTTATGAACACGGGACCATCTTGTGAATCTTTTACTTTTTCACTATCTGCATCTTTTTTTGTTAGCTCCATCTAACTTAACAAACAGGCTCAGAATCCTGAAACAAAAAAATGATGTATTGGTGATTTATGCTGGATTATAATTCAATGTTAAAGAACGATTCTTTCTATTGAAAAAACAAAGCCATCACAAATTTAAAACCAAATTACCACGCCTGCACTCAATCACGTAAATACCACCACCGCCAAAGACTCACATAAACAACCAGGGGCAAACTCACGCTGCACAATCTGGAGGTGACGGGCAGCGTCCATCCAGCTGAAATTTATCACTCCATGATCGAAGGCGGTCGATTCCAGCTAGTGATTCTCACAAGCGAAAAGGACAGCAGCGATGCCACTTCAGCTGCAGCGACGGCTTCGGTTCGCGAGTTCGTTCCCCTTTAGGGTTCTGGGGAGACTAGGGCGGTGGGAAGGTGAAAGAGAGGTGAATGGGCATGGAGGTTGAGGGAAAACCGTCGGGAAATCGGGACGAGAGAGGCGGCGTGATGTTGTTGACGGGTTTTGAGGGGAAAAATATTGAAGTCAATTTGAAAATTAGGGATTTTGAAACTAATTTGGGTTTTTTGGTTCAAATATGGGAAAGAGGAAAAGGAACATAAAGTTGAAAAAAAATTGACTAGGTCTATTTGAACATATTTTTGCATAACCAACTCGAAGATGCATAAATGATACTAGTAGTAAATCTCATTCGAGTTTATGGTTACAAATATGTAAAATTCAAACGAGATTCGTATGAAGCCCTAAAGACAAATGATCGTAAATTTGTCATCGTCCAGATAACTCAAGCTATTGGCTCTCTATCATCATATTGAAGTGTTCATGTAGCTCTTACTTGAGTTCACGTATAGTCATATACATCTCATCAAATCTAAGCATATCTTGTAAATATATTAAGCTTAGATCGATCAAATCGGACCTTAGCGTCATTCTTCATTGTAAAGTTTTTCTCACGAAAATTTGGAACAATCTTTAACCTCACCTCACCTCACCTCACCTCATATCCAAATATAAAAAAGATAGGAGTAGGCGTTAGAGTAGAAAGCAAATGAGTAAGCAACATTTTCTTTATCTCTAATGTAGTATTAAAAAGTGTTTGTTGCATGAAAGTGAAAAAAAGTATGTCAAATCCAATGTATATGTGGAAGAGAAGGTTGTGTTCTAATCGATTAACAGCAACAATCAATAAAATATGAAGTTTGATTCAAAAGCTAAAAGATCACATTTAGGTGCTAGTTGGATTCAATGCAACATAGGCTAGAAGATCACATTTAGCGATGCAAGCGAATATGTTTCTTGCATTCAGATGCAAAAGATACTTATGCTCTGAGTTTCTTTCAACCGATCACCAGAAGTACCCGATTTCTTCACTCTTTCAGGTGCAACAAGATCAACAAAGCCTAACTGCTCGAGGTTCAAAATATTAAGACATTCGGAATAGTGATCATCTTGAGCTTACGAATTATGGGGAGATGTAAAATTGGTAAAAGAAGTAGAAACATGGTCTTGTCTTCAAGAAGGCTACGAGACTACCACCATCTCACTCTTGTGGTCTTGTTTATAACTCTAATGTGACAATTGACACTTCCACTTATACTTTATCTCCCAACACTAAGATTTCGCTATAACTTAGAAGTTATGGGTTGCGTAAATTAAGTCAATCTTTTCCTAAAAGTCAAATTAAAGAATGTTGAAAGATACTAGTTTAGCTTAAACTAATGCATTGTTATTTTAGTTGATAAATCAACGTTTATCAATGTCATTCATTATATCATGCTAAGTTGCCAACTCTATATTTTTGGAAGTATTTTAAGATTTATAATATTTCCAATCCAATTGTCTATCTTGATTAAGACTTTCATTAGTTATTTTTTATCTTGTTCTTAACTACACTAATTACGTCTAAATTTATAATGTAATTGTCGAATGAAAATTTCCTTTTTAAATTTGTTTCTGCCGTCCAAATCACTTCTCTATATATATACTTGCGTGTGTTTCCCTTTCTAAATTGAAGAAAGATAAAGTTAATTAAGTTACTTATTTTTGCCAAATTTCATTCTTCCAAAATCATTATTTTGGTATGTCTCCTTTCAAGGCGTGTATTTAGTCATAAAATGAATCTTTTTAGCTCAAAACACATTCTACTCGTTTATAATTTAGTATAATAAAAAATAGTGAAAATGAAAGTTAATACTTAATATAAGCATATAAACCTAATTAATCACACAAATGATTGACAACAAGATTATGGACGAACATAAGAATATCTAATTTATGCATCTTTATCAATACCATGTCAATGTCAATTTATACATATATATTTATAAGATAGAAGAGCTCAGTTAGGACACATGAAATAATTTGCTAAATAAGAATTCAAGCTAATTCTATATCATTGATAGCTTGTTAAACTTCATGTTGAAAACATCCAAAAATCTTTTAGTCTTTTGTTTTCGACAAAGCATTTGAGACACTTGACAATTTAGTTGGTCGTAACTTGACTTGATGAAACAGTGTCACAATTTTCATACTTAGAAACTTCATCAAATTCGTTAATGATCAGATTTGATGCATTTCTATATGTATTACAAGGAATTCATGTTATCGAATTTTACACAATATGCATCTTGAATTAAAAATTAAGACAATAAATTTAAGTTTATCAGTGTAGAGCAAAGATTGAAAATGTACAATTTATGACTTGTTACGAAACGAACTTCTTCTTCTTCTTTAATTATCTTACATTTAATTTTTAAACACATGATTATTTTTATTGTCCCATTAAATAGAGCATGCTTATTACATTCACATTAAATATGGAGTATAATTGATACAAAATCAGCACAACTTAAATGATTCATCAGAATGAAGCTTTCTCTTCTTCATTGATTATACTATTATCTCTATACTAAATACTCATTTTGGTCCTTAACATATTGTGATTTTTTTATTTTAGTCCAAAACATTATCTTTTGAATTATTCGATCCCTCACAAATAAAAAGGGGTCACATTTGGTCCATTTTGGACGATTACGTCAAATTTGACGGAAATTCCCCCTCCAGCATCTCCGCCGCCAAGCTCCGCCATACCATCACCTTCGGTCCTCCTCCTCCCTCTTTCTATCTCTGTCATGTCCTTCTCTCGCTCTTTTCTTCTCAATTAGAAGTTCCAAATTGAAACACGGCCTTCTCGGTGTCATCCCCCTCTGCCTCAGAATCGATTTCGCGGCACCCTCATTTCTCCTCGGACATGCCGGCTTCCGACTCACGGTGTTCTGCCGCTGCTGCTCACCATCAAGTCGTCGTCTCGCCTCCTCTCCCTCTCCCTCACCCTCGACCCCTCCATCGACCACCTCCCCCTCGCCCTCGCCGTCGTCCAGGCACCCTCCGCTACGGCTGCCTCCCCCGCCGCAGTTCCACCTCCTCCTCTCAAATCGTGGTTGCGGCAACACCGGAAGGCGTCGTCGTCGCTAACTTTGCCGGAGATGAAATCGATCGGATACACCCCCGATTGCGGCACCTGCAATTACCTATTTCGGACTCTTTCGAAAATCGATCAATTTGAGGAAGCGGTGGAGGTGTTGAAAGGGATGGGGAGGGCGGGATGCGTACCCGATTGCGACAGCTACGGAGGATTGATTGCTGAGTTGAGCGAGGCGAGGAAGGTGGACGCCGTGGCGGAGGTGGTGAGGGAGATGATGTAAGGAGGGGGTGCGGCTGAGGGATGAGACGGTGACGACGGTGGGTGAGGCTGAGGGATGATGGAAGGTGGATGCCGTGGCGGAGGTGGTGAGGGAGTTTGGGTTTAGGGTTTCCGTCAAATTTGACGGAACCGTCCAAAATTGACCAAATGTGACCCGTTTTTATTTGTGAGGGACCGAATAATTCAAAAGATAATGGTTTGGACCAAAATAAAAAAATCGTGCAATATGTTAAGGACCAAAATGAGCCTTTAGTCTTTTTTTTATATAAAGATGGTTGTGTTCTATTCCCTTTTAAAATAATTAATTATTTTTTTTTAAAAAAAATATCTAAACCGCGTTTTGGCTTGGCTGGAATTTCACTCGTCGACAAAAAATTCTCCTGTACATATATATATATATTTATTTAAATTAAAAACAGAAACAAGTTGTATAAAAAATAAGTAACAAGTTGTACATGTATATAAATACTCCCATTCTCTTCATATCTACCACCTTCTTGCAACTGAACATCAAGCTTCGGGTATTTCGCATAGCTCACTTTTTGTCAAAGGTAAATTCCTATCTCTCCCCCTTTCTGTATAATTGCTGCTTAATTCGAGCCAGAATTTTCAGTATTGCTCTCGCCGTAGTGTGGATTTTTGGATTATTAAATCGATTTGCAGTGAATGTTCTTTGCCACAGTTATTCAATTTAATTGGATTCGGTGTGTGCAATCCCCCTTGATTAGATTGAAATTGAATTTCTGTTTTATCCTGATTTTAGCTGGTATCAGTTAGGTTAGAACGCTGCGATTTTGGATTCGGGGACGCGGATATTGATTTGACAGGAGCAAATGGGTAAAAGCATGGATTTTGTTCAATGGCTAGGGCAAGACATGTCACTGAAGATCTTTATGTGTTTGGATGACCCTATCGATCTTCTTCGGACGAGTGCGGTTTCGCGGTCTTGGCGTGAGTTTGGTGAGTTCGCTTTCGTCAATTATGATCTACTTGTTTCATTTCTTCAATGTTGATTTTGTGACCTTTGCCGTAGGTGTAGCGACAATTGGGGTTAGAATTGAATGAATTTTGCGTTTTATTTATCCAAACGGAGTTGCTTGATTACTTATGCTTTTTGTGGTGTTGATTTTTCTGCAGTGATTGCTAATGGCTTATGTAAGGAGCTTTGTTTGAGGAAGTGTCCGGAAGCAGCAAGTTTTGCCCGTGTTGTTGTAACCAAAGAGTTTGTCGAACCTAGGGGAACTGCTGTGGAAGGTTCTGGTGACTTGGCTTGTCTGGAGAGAGAGCACAGAGTGTATGCATCCTTAGGTGGAGAGCTTGTAACATCTGGTAAAGAAAGTTGCATAACGGATGCCGTCTGTGCGTCTAGTACGGATAACTATCCACACGAAAGCATCAAGAATACTTTGGAACCAAGTGATAGGATTGGCCACAGGGCCTCGTATTGGTCGAGCAAGGGTGCGACTGATCCATCTGCTTCAGAGACATTGATTTATAAACTGGCTTCTCAGCTATGTCTGATCACTGAGTTACGTGTGCATCCATTTCAAGGTAGTTCTATACCATTTTGTAACTTTCAATTCCCGATACATTGTTTGCTTCAGACTGATTGCTTGAATTTCTTCGATCAGCATATTTTCAGTTTGGCTTCCCCATATATTCACCCAAAGCTGTGAGGTTTCATATGGGCTATTCCAAGGACCCTCTGGAGATAGACGATGAAGAAGAAGATGAGTTCATGGATGTCAAAGAATACCATGATGACATGTTTGTCTGGACATATAGCTCTCCAGAATTCCCAATGGCTCAGGTAACTTTCTTAGAGACTTCTTCGACTTGGCTCTTGTTTCTTTATAATTTCAGGAATGCACTTGCTTGATTTCACGCAATAAAAAATCATAGATGTGCTTAAGCGTTGATAAGCCTAGCTGTTTCCTTATTCTTAGAGGTTTTTGATGAAACATTTGTCATATTAAGGATTCCTTTTTTTCGTTTACATTTTTTAACGCATGGAATTCGTTGCTGACCTGGTTCTTTTGTAAATGGATTATAGGATAATTTCTTGCAAAAGTTTAAGCTTCCCAAACCCATTCTGTGCATCGGAGGAATCCTTAAAGTGGAGCTGTTAGGCAGACTGCAGACTCAAGAAATGGACGGATTATACTATATATGGTAAAGCTGTTCTTTGCTCAATTCGCCTATTGCATTGCCAGATACCCACACATTCTCAATCCAAAAACCACATCTAAAAATTTGTTTATTGTGTCACAGCATCAATCATGTTCAAGTTATGGGACGATCACTCTCCCCTGTATTTGACGTGGAAATGATTGGAGACGAAGGAAAATGCACCCTCAAGTACAACCCTGTTATGAGATACACTTTTCCATCTGTAGACATCTCAGAAACAGAGTCAAGTAGCCGATCACATTTCCACAGGTTTAGTGAAAGCATTAGGAGCTGGGAGCAACTGATCCTCAACACATTCCGCGGTGCAGGACCTCTGATAGATGACTACGACTCTGATAATGAGTACCTCAACTAGTCACAGTTTTCCCGAGTGATACCATCCATCCTCGTATGCTTTTTGCTTCTGTATCTCATGTACTTTGACATCTCTTGCTACATGAATAGGGAATGATCGTTTAAGTTTTCTTCAAAGAGGATTTTTGTGATTTCAGGTAACTGATTCTATGACTCTGTGAGTGTATGGACACTAAAAAATGGTACTGTATAAAATAGGTCATATACTATGGGATTTTGATTTTTTTTTACTTTTGAACTTGTTAAGAAAAATACTTGATGATTAATCTATTGGATCACACTTTGATGGTCAATAACACCAAAGTCAATTGTGAAAGCTTATTTAGAAAGTCACAGCATAGAGAGACATAAGAAAATGAAATATACATATGTATTCAATCCATATGATTCACAAACCAATTACATGCTAGGAAAATAACAAACATCCCATAAATCTATGGAGGAGTATATGACTATATGGAAACACTTAGCTACTCATATCAATACATAAAAATACAAACACCCCATAAATCAATGGAGGAGTTGATGATGATTTCGTAGCACAAATGCTTCATTTTATGATTCTTTGGCTTCACCAATTTCTCTTTCGTTTTTCCAGTAACGTTTTTCATGCTTCAAGACATATTCCATTCCAAATATGCTACTCGTTTAAATTTTATTCGTAGTAGGAGTATAATCTAATATTATTATGCAAAAGCCCATATCACCTAAAATAACATATACTACTCCACAAGTTCTTTTAATTAAAATTCTAAAGTCCAGTATCTTAACTATTCCCTTTGTCCCACTCTAAAAAATGCATTTCTTTTTTGGCACGAGATTTTATAATATATATGAAATATATCCGTAAAGTAAAATGTATCACCTAGAATGAGACATGACAATTGTAATTATATGGAGTAATCCGTATAATTTTAATACAATAAGGGGGTGTTCGGTGTGCAAGATTGTATCCGAAATTAAATTTATAGTGTGTTTGGTTCATAAGATTCAACCAAACAACTCAATCCTAGATGGATAATCATGGACAATTAGTTATAGCTAACCCTCCTATGACTAAAATAATCTCTCAACTCAAATCGTAGATCGTGTCTTGGTTTATTTTATCTTGGAAACCGAACACTAATTAAGGGAAACAAGGTGTATGATCAATTCCCAAAAAATATACGTACATAAATAAATACTTCTAGGTTATATTCCAACACTGCAATTCTCAGTCCATCTACCAATTCATCAATCCTCGGAGAGCTGAGCTTCCGTCAAAGGTATACCTCACTGTAGTGTGGGTTTTTGGAATGATTGTATCGGTTTGCAGTTAAATAGAAATCCAATTGCTATATTATCCTGATTTGAGCTTGTATCAGTTATTTAAATTTCAATTGACAGGATCAAATGGGTGAAAGCATGGATATTTTGAAATGGCTAGGGCAAGACATGTCAGTAAAGATCTTTACGTGTTTGGATGACCCTTTTGATCTTCTTCGAACGAGTGCGATTTCGCGGTCTTGGCGCGAGCTTGGTGAGCTCGCTTTCGTCAATTATGCTATTTACTTGTTTCATCAATGTTATTCACCGTAGATATAGCAACAATTTAATGAATTTTGTATTTTGTTTATGAAAAAGAGTGAGCTTGATTTTTGTGCAGTGATTGGTAATGGCCTATGTAAGAAGCTTTGTTTGAGGAAGTTTCCGGAAGCGGCATGTTTTGCCCGTGTTGTTGTAGCGAAAGACATTAGGGAAGTTTCCGGTGAATGGGCTAGCCTGGAGAGGGAGCACAGAGTGTATGCATCATTAGGTAGAAATCTTATGACTTCTGGCAGAGAAAGTTGCATAACGGATGCTGTCTGTGCGTCTAGCACAGATCGCTATCCAGACGAAAGCATCAAGAATACTCTGGAACCAAGTGACAGGACTTTTCTCGGGCCTTCGTATTGGTCGAGCAACGGTGCAACTCATCCCTCTGGTTCAGAGACATTGATTTATAAACTGGCTTCTCAGCTATGTTTGATCACTGAGTTACAGGTGCATCCATATGAAGGTACCGTTTTGTATCTTTCAAAATTCCCTATCCATTGCTTGCTTTGGACTGACTGCTTGAATTTCTTCGATCAGCATATTTTCATGAGGACTGCCCCACATATTCACCCAAAGCTGTGAGGTTTCACCTGGGCTATTCCAAGGACCCTCTGGAGATAGATGATGAAGAAGCAGATGAGTTCATGGATCCCAAGGAATACCATGAGGAAATGTTTGTCTGGTCATATAGCTCTCCAGAATTCGCAATGGCTCAGGTAACTTTTAGAGATTTCTTCACTTTCACTCTTGTTTGATTTCATGCATATGCTTCTGCCTTGCTGTTTCCTTTTTCTTGTAGGTTTTTGTTCTAGGGCTGGCCATATTAGTTGTTTATGTATTGCATTGAAGCTGACCCGGTTCGTTAATGGATTATAGGAAAATTTATTGCAAAAGTTTAAGCTTCCCAAACCCATTCTTTGCATTGGAGGAATGCTTAAAGTGGAGCTGTTAGGAAGATTGCAGATTGCAGAACTGGACGGGTTGTACTATATATGGTAAGCTGTTATTTCCTCAAATCGCCACCTAGGACTACTATAGTTTTTACCAGTTAGAAATTCCTATATCCTTTGGAGGAGATGTCTAAAAATTCGTTTGTTGTGTCACAGCATCAATCATGTTCAAGCTATAGGACTACCACTCTCCCCTGTATTTGACGTGGAAATGATTGGCGACAGAGGAAAATGCACCCTCAAGTACAACCCTGTGTAGTTAGTCGATAGACGACTATGACTCTGATAATTAGTCACAGTTTTCCCGAGTGATGCCATCCATCCTCGTATGCTTTTTGCTTCTGTATCTCATGTACTTTGACATCTCTTGCTACTTGAATAGAGAATGATCGTTAAAGTTTTCTTGAAAGAGGATTTTTTGTTTTGTTTTGTTTTGTTTCAGGTACACTGTTTCTGACACAAATGGTATGAAAGAAGTCATATACTACTATGGAATTTTGATCTTGTTTTTTACTTGGGACTTTGTTAAGAAAAATACATGATGATTAATGAATATCCCACGGGTTTAGTTTATATGTTTGTTTTGGTCACTGATGTTACTCTACGAAAATGGAATAGATTAAGCTATTCAATCCATATAAGCCATGGAATCACTTAGCTACTTATTTCAATACAAAAAACACCCCATAAATGATAAATCAAATGGAGGAGTTGATGATGATTTCGTAGCACGAATTCTTTGACTTCTCCAATTTCTCTAACGTTTTTCGTGCTTCAAGATTGAGCAAGGCAGATTCATGGTCATTTGTAAAACAGTTTATTGCTTCGCTTATATTTCATTCGTAGTACTAGCTACTAGGCGGACACACTTGCATTATACGGAGCAACTTTTTTATTTTATTTTTTTAGTTATGTAATCTGATCCAATTTTAGTATTTTGAGTACTAGTATATTGTTATGAAAAACTCCATCTCACCTAAATAACATATAACTACAGATTATTTTTTGAATTCTAAACTCGAAATTTAGAATATATAATCCATATCAAAATAAATTTTCGCAGCGCCTGAATTCATCCACTCTAGTATCTAAACTCTAGTATGTGGAGACTCGGGTGCATTTTAAATCCAAAAAGAGAAATAAATTGTATGATCAATTCCCATAAAAAAGAAAAGTTGTACTTGCAAGTCAAAAAAATACTATTTCCTCAATTTCATAATAATGGAGTTTTGTCAATTTGATACATTATAAAATACTATTCCCTCAATTTCATAATAATGGGGTCATTTTGTCAATTTGATACATTTCAGTGAATGAAGTCATTTCCCCTTTTAATACTAAAAGTTAATAACATTTTTTCACTTATTTCACTTTTTTTTTACTTCATTATGTATTTTCTATCTCTGTTTTTCATTTCCTATTTATTCTTGTGGAGGGAGTACCAAGTAGTGCGCGCGCGCGCGCACACACACACACACACACACACACACACACATATATATATATATATATATATGATAGTATTGGCCGTAGCAGCAGTATATTCATAATGTACAATCCATTAAGTGCGTCTGCATAATAATGTAAAACTTAAAGGCCAACAATCTACATTATCGGTTTCGTAATGCAATGTGTAATGTACATAATGTGTCTAATAATGAACTGTAATGGAATAACTATATTGAGTCCAGTGCACTCCGATAATGTAAAACTTCTTTACCAATAATGATCGACAATAGATTACAAATGCAAACATAATGTGTACAACACATTAAGTGCATTTTAATGTAGATAAAGAAACGTATAATGTAGATAATGTGGCTAATAATGAACTGCAATGGAACATCTATGTAGATTAATTGAAGTGCTAGAATCCAATAATGAACAACTTCTTTAACGATAATGGACTAAAACAGATTAATAATGCAATAATAAAATGTATAAAATGTTCATAGTGTGAATACTAATAATACTAAGACCACCAATTGAATCACGCGACGAATTCGACTAAAAAACTAAAAAGACATCAAGCTGGCCTCTTGCCCTTCCGCGTCTCTTTCTCCATCGTCATCTCTTTAAGCATTGGACCATTTCTTGAGTCGTTATGGCCCATCTCATCGCACGCCTTACACCGTCTAAGAGGCCTAGTAGCATCCTTTATAGCATTCTCTCTCTTGGAAATCAGACGGCTCGCTGAGCTGCTAGCGTGGCCCTTGGTTTTCACAACATCCGGAGGATGCACCTCAACTACTTCAGGCCTTGCGAAATCTAGGGATTGGAATTTCTGACCGACGACAGGCTTCAATTCAGGAGAACAATCAGGTACAACCACCACTGTACAAAAACAGAGAAAAAAACGGCTCAACAAACATATACATTACAGCTAATGTCTCGTCCATTACTAATACTAAAACTGCCATTATTTAGTATAATATGTACATTATGTAAATCAGAAACAACTACTCCCTAGCCGAGATGATATCTAAACCCTCGTTGAATGACTAAAACTCGTGGCGTTTGGTAATGATTTTGTTACTTAGTACACACTACACCCTAGCCCCAAGGATTGCTAAACCCTTTGGGAAAACAAGAAACGTGCGCGACGGTTTTAAGAATTAGTACATACTACACCCTAGCCCCAATAATTGATAAACCATTTGGGAAAACAAGAAACGTGCGCCGAACAATCAAACACGGCCAAACTTAAATTAAATTGGTGAGTTAAAAAGTACATTATATATAAAAAAACGTGCATTACAGAACCTAAAACAACCATTATATACTATAATATGTACATTATGTAAATCAGTTTAAAACTACTACCTAGCGGATATGATTTCTAAACCTTAGATGAATGACTGAAACTCGTGGACTCAATGCGTACTACACCCTAGCCCCAAGGATTGCTAAACCCTTGGGGAAAATAATAAATGTGCACCGAACAATCAATCTCGGCCGCGTAAATTACACTGGTCAACAAACAATTACATTATAGCTCACAAATCGTCCATTATTTCACATAAAACAACCATTACACAATCACATATGTACATTATGCGTATCCGTTAAAAATTACAATCTTACTGCTTTAATTTCTAAACCCTAGATGAATAAACTCGTGGACTCACTACGTACTACACCCTAGCCTCAATGATTGGTAAACACTTGGATAAAAACAAGAAACATGGACTGATATTTTACTCACTAATTTGTGTAACAAAACAAAACATAAAATACAATGAATTACTCAAGCAACTGGAAATTTGTCACGACCGCATTTTCTAAGGATAGAAAACACGGTTGATCGCGACTAGGGGAGGATTAAAGAAGCGGGGAAGAAAGGGGAAAACAACACAATTCGACCATAGCTCGAAACAAACGGGAATAGCTCGAATTACAATCAGAGTTTTGAACAAAATAGACTTGAGTCTTTTAAGATGCACAACGGAAGCAAATGAACGCGGTTCCATGTATGAAGACATGAACCTCCGAGAGTCAAAATCTGACTGAATTAAATGTCTTGTCTCAATAGCACTTCCTCCACCACTTCGCTGCTCAACCTGCACATTTAGAAATATATGCAGGGCTGAGTACAAAAGTACTCAGTGAACACATTGCCAAAAATACAAGTATACATTTGAAAATATTGTCATGCCATTATCACAGTAACACTCGGGGGGTGTTATTAAAAATGTCCGAGCTTACTAAAAATATTCACATTGGACTGCAGTCCCCTTTTTTCCTGTACTTAGCCATATCTGATCACATTGTGCCGTTGAGATGGTGTTCTCACACGGTCACCTTACATACATGTGCCGGGAAGGTGGCCACCTTCCTCGGTCACCTTCTCTGCCCAACATGTCAGAGGTATCCTTGTGCCGGGAAGGTGGCCACCTTCCACGGTCACCTGCTCTGCCCAACATGACAGAGGTAGCTTGTGTACACTAGTCCGAGCGGGGACACCACCCTCACTGGGACCCGAATTCGACTTATATCATCATTCATAATTCACTTGGCCGTAGCCAACAGATAGGCATCATACACAAAATATTTATGGCATGACAACATCACTTGAAACCGCAACGAACATAGGTTCGAGTTTTCATAACATATCACCTCAAAATAATTTGCATTTTTATCCACATTAGTATGTAGGATAAGAAAGTTCACCTGGTTCGTTTAGTTCCTTTAACTTGAATTTCTTACTCCGACCTTACTTGCGGAGATAACCTTTTTGAAAACAAACAACGTACTAATAAGACTCGAGAAATTCACATACTTATAAGAATGCATGCCCCTACTTTATTTCTTTTATCATTTGTTCACCGTTAGAAAATTTTAGAAACTTGCATATTAATTAAATTGGGAAATTTAATTAATAGCACTTCTTTATTAAACATAATTATTTCTGTGACTTAAGAACTTCGGCTCCCTCTTTCCTTCCATTTCCTTAGCGGCCGCCCGAGGCGTCGCGGGGCGATGCCGGTCGGCCGCTTACGCCCATAATTCCTCCGTTAGCTCCTCGTATGTTCCATAATAAAATCGAACAAAAATCCTAAAATTTATTTAAACGCATAATTGAATTATCGCAACTATTTCCCTTTGTTAAGAAAAATTATATGTTTTCCGGGCTTGGGATAAATTATTCATACTTTAAAATTATTTCAAAATTAATTAAATAACTCCTAAAAAATTATTCAATCCCATGATTAACTTATCGTAATATTTTCCCACCGAGTATTTATATTTATTCCGGCATTGGAAAATATTCTAAAATTTATTAAACAATTCCCCACAATTAATTCAATTATCAACCCAAAGATTTATTTACAAAACCCAAATTCTCCACATTATCTCTCAAATGATACCATTTTCGAAACTGGGCCAAGTTTCTTTCCCATTTTTAGCCCACAATGATTAAATCCGAAAATTGGGCCTCCTCCAATTAAAACAGCCATTATGATTTTAAAAGAACTGGGCTCATCTTAATTTCCTCACTCATTTGGCCCAAGTAAATAAAAGAACTAGCCCAATGAATAAGCCCAAATCTAAGTTTAATTCAACCATGTACCCCCCTCAACTTATCGTCTCTCTCTCTCAATCACAATTCACCCCCTTCTTCCCCAATTGCACAAAATAGGGAAATCCCTCCCCCAATTCGAAATTCCCGTCGACCAGCCCCTCCGCCGCCGCTCGCCAGCGCCAGCCTCAGCACCACCGCCCGCCGCCGTCTCCTCTCTCTTCTCCCCCCTTTCTCTCTTTCACTCTTCTCTCCCTCTCACCACCGGCATGCAGAGGCAGCGGCTTCGCCGCCCTCCTCCGGCAGTCCGGCCGTCTCCGGACAACAGAACGGTGCTCCCTTCCTCCTCGTCTCTCTCTCTCTTCGCCGTACCGTCGCCACCACCGCTGCGGATCCGCCTCAGCTGCCGTCGCCGAGAGCTTCCCCAGCCGCCGTCCACTTCCTCCAGTTGATAAGAAATTCATCCTAGTTTCTCTAAATTCTTACTTTGTTAATTTATACATATATAAGGATCTTGGTGTTTGAAACATGTAGATGGGTGAAAGTTACGATTTTGGTGGTCGATTTGGGGTTATGGAACTGCTTTTATCGACGACGGAGTGCCGAAGCTTGCTGCCGGAAGTCGGGCAGATTCATCTTCTAAGATAAGTATTACTAGCTGTCCTTTGTTAGTTCTATTGTTCAACAGTTTGGGGAAAAACTTGGTTTTAGCTTGCTACTTGTAAGTTTTGGTGAAATTTGGAGCATTTGTTGTGTTATTGAGAGTCTTAGATGTAATATGTGGTATGGTGGTGCCTAGCATGTGTGTTTCCATTTTCATTCCTACTGTAAATGGATGTATATGCATAAAGAAAATGAAAGGAGGCTTGTGGTTACCTTTTTGATGTGGGGACGAAGAAGTGTTGTTGGATTGGGGAACTTGATCCTACAATTATCTGCAACTCTCCTTCCTCTATTCTATGTGGAAACTTTGGAAAGCTTGATTGTGATGTGGGTGGTGAAAGTGATTGTGAAAAAGAGCTGCCGAATTTGCTTCCTCCTCTTGCTTCAGCTTTGTTGGGAGATTGATGTGGAGTAAAATGTTTGTGTGGGGGGGGTTTTGTGAAGGGAAAAATTATGACATCCGATGGTGATGTCTTATGGTGAAAGAAAGTGATTTGCATAAATGTATCTATACATAAAAGATTGCAAGTGGCGTATGTTGCAAATATTTTGTCAATTTCTACTGCAAATCCATTAATGCACATTTAATGTTGTATATGATAAGGTTCACATTTAATATTGTATATGATAAGGTTCATTAATGCACATTTAATGTATCCGATAATGTTGATCCTCTAGGATCCGCCCTCTCCCTTTTAATTTTATTTTATTTGCTTATTAATTTAATTATTTGAGTATTTATTCACTTGTTTATTTAATTTGGTGTAGAAAAAAAATCCCAGTTTAAGCTCGTGGCTTTGGTGTAGGAAAACAAATTACATCCATAGTCTTCCCTGATGATGTACCGGACTTTCTTGGAGTACGAGCACGACCGTTGAACGGGCTGCGTGAACTTTTCCCCAATTGTAAGGATTTGATAAAATAGTAATTTAGCGAACTTCGGAGAAATGTCGGACATTAAAAATTTTTATTTGGTGTTACCTTTTTTTTTACTTGAAATATTCGTTCGAGAACGAAGCAACGATTATTTATAATTCCAAGATCAATTATTATACATGAAAACGGCAGATTTCGAATACTACAACGATCACTTATTATTTATCTTTAGGCTAATAATAATAAGGTACGAAAGTTTGGGTTGTTACATTCTACCCCTCTTAAAAGAAATTTCGTCCCGAAATTTAGGATGTATTTAGACAAAAAGCTCCGGATATTTTTTTACTTCATTTTCTCTTCTAGCTCCCATGTTGCTTCTTCCTGTTTGTAGTTTTTCCATAAAAATTCATTGTAGCAACCGACTTGTTCCGAAGCTGCTGCACCTCTCGATCTAGTATTTCTACCGGCTTTTCTTCGTAACTCAGGTCAGGTTCTAGAGCGATTCCTTCGTGACGAATCACATGTTTTTGGTCGAACACGTACCTTCGAAGTTGGGAGACGTGGAATTCATTGTGTACGTTTCCAAAGTTGGGTGGTAATGCCAAGCGATATGCTACTGGGCCCACTTCCTCTAGAATTTCATAAGGTCGCACGCGAGGAAATATATAGTTGATCTAACCGTTTTAACTTTGACAGGAACTGAATTTGAGATTCCAAGAGAAATATTCGAATTGTTTTTACTTTGTGTAGGCTCTAAGGTAGCCATGAAAATAAAACGATTATAATTATTTCAATTACGTGAGTGTTTGGTTCACCACAAACTTTCACTAGGAGCTTGCAACAAAGGTTTTCATGAAGTGCAAAGACTAGGCTCAATTGGGCTCATTATGCTCATTCTCAGAAAAGAAAAGATGCAACTTTAAAGAGCTTGAGCTATACCCATAGAATTGGAATTTTTATTATGGGAAGAGCTTGACAGATGGAATAAATTGCGAAAGTGAGAGTATGATGAATAGAATGTAAATGTCAACAATAGGTTGACAATAATATAATAAAAATGAACAGTGAAGTAGAAAAGTTTCGAGTATCCCCGGATGATAACAGGAAGACCTGAGATGGTTGGTTACCAATGAATTTGAAAAGAATAGGAAAACAATCAATTGCAATTTGCTCAACAACACTGTGGTAGAAGATCATATCAACGAAATTTTTAGAGTTTATAAGCAGTTCAGGGAAACTAATTAAATAAGAGGGCAACAGGAGGAAACTAGCCAAAGAAGAAGCAATGTGCTAGCTTTAACATGGAGCTTGCAGAAAAGCTCCAATCAAGAGACAACAGTCATATTTGAATTCAGAAGATGAGATTACTCATGTAAAACAAAGAGCTTGTCGATATGTCTGAAAACACAAAGGGTCAAATTAAAAGGTTTAAGGTCTCACCAGATGGCTGCTCTAATATAGTAAGACTGAAAATGATTGGTCCCAAGTGGATTTGAGAAAGAAGAATAACAAGGAACTACCCTCTTGGGTCAACAACATCGTGATACTATATCACGTTAATGAATTCACAAAGTTTATAACCAAATCATGGAAATTAACTAGTAGAGAAGACAACCAGAGCAAACTAGTTTGGGAAGAGAGCAAATTACTTTAGACTTGGAGTTGCTAAAGAGCTCAAAGCATGATGGAATAATTATAGTGGAATTAAGAAGAGGGAACTACTCATATAAAATAAAGAGCTTGTCAAGAAGCACTTTTGAAAACAAAAAAAAGTCCACTAATGATCTTTGAAGAATATTATCATTGAAGAGACAATAGTTTAGGGAAACATGTTTATTCTGAAGGCTATAAATAAAGCAGCTCCGAGTATAAAAGTTTGCTGGCAAGAATTCAGAGAGTCAAAGTATTGCTTTTATACAGAATGAGTAAAGAAGGACCGTAGTCACTGGAGGTTATCAGAAAGCATGAGGGAGCAAGCTCAAAACTGAAAGTGATTCACAACCTTGACATAGAAGATGGAAAATAATGGCACATTACCTTGAAAAGGAAGTCATTTAAGATCTTAATTCAACAAAAAGTATTTTGATCAAGGGAGTGCGAGAAAATGGAATTCATGGGAATCCCAGTAAGCATTGCTGATGAATCTTCTTGGTTAACTACGACGGTGATACTCCGTTGTTTAACTCTTTATGGAGGATGGTAACTGAGTTATGGGAAACTTTGGTCACAAGCTACTTTCACCTTACGATCATGTCAGAAGACCATATGTGAGAATTATGACTCCTTGGTACTCTTGGTTCGTCATAACGTTCATCCTCGTAAAACGTCATTTTGTTTTATTCTATGCTGGATTTCTTTTCTCGTGACGAAGTTTCTTTCTTATCGCGCCCTTTTCTTTTCGTCGCTCGGGAAAGCGAGAAATGTTCATACTGTACTTCTAAGTTCGAGTTCATATTGTGTTCTAGAAGGAACGCATAACTAAGTATTCTAAGTTCTTGGAAATTTCGATTTCCCCATTCTAGCAACATGATTCAATGACTACTCAAAAAGAGGTATCATTTCAATAATTGGTACCAAACTCGTATACTTTATACTTTCATATTTCAGTACCTTTTTCCATTTAGGAAAGTTACTTCTTTTATTCATACATTCAGTCTTTAGCCAAGAAAAGACATACTAACTATTTCTTTAAGTACACTACCAAATAAGAAACATCACTCTTTCTTTGAACTTAGTATTTTCATCTGTTCACTCAAATTAACTGCATGAGTTATTTCTCAATTTCAAACTTTCAAACATCTTGACTTTCTTTTGAAAAAGGGACAAGTTACCTTTTTTTTCCTCGTTGAGTGCGATTGGTGGGAGTGCTAAGAGCATTTTCATCGATTATACAGTCTAGTGGAACAAGGCTAGACCAAAGATTTTCAAAAAGACTCTCGGGTTCAGAGCGAGAAAGAATTGCTCTGATACCACTCTGTCACGACCGCATTTTCTAAGGATAGAAAACACGGTTGATCGCGACTAGGGGAGGATTAAAGAAGCGGGGAAGAAAGGGGAAAACAACACAATTCGACCATAGCTCGAAACAAACGGGAATAGCTCGAATTACAATCAGAGTTTTGAACAAAATAGACTTGAGTCTTTTAAGATGCACAACGGAAGCAAATGAACGCGGTTCCATGTATGAAGACATGAACCTCCGAGAGTCAAAATCTGACTGAATTAAATGTCTTGTCTCAATAGCACTTCCTCCACCACTTCGCTGCTCAACCTGCACATTTAGAAATATATGCAGGGCTGAGTACAAAAGTACTCAGTGAACACATTGCCAAAAATACAAGTATACATTTGAAAATATTGTCATGCCATTATCACAGTAACACTCGGGGGGTGTTATTAAAAATGTCCGAGCTTACTAAAAATATTCACATTGGACTGCAGTCCCCTTTTTTCCTGTACTTAGCCATATCTGATCACATTGTGCCGTTGAGATGGTGTTCTCACACGGTCACCTTACATACATGTGCCGGGAAGGTGGCCACCTTCCTCGGTCACCTTCTCTGCCCAACATGTCAGAGGTATCCTTGTGCCGGGAAGGTGGCCACCTTCCACGGTCACCTGCTCTGCCCAACATGACAGAGGTAGCTTGTGTACACTAGTCCGAGCGGGGACACCACCCTCACTGGGACCCGAATTCGACTTATATCATCATTCATAATTCACTTGGCCGTAGCCAACAGATAGGCATCATACACAAAATATTTATGGCATGACAACATCACTTGAAACCGCAACGAACATAGGTTCGAGTTTTCATAACATATCACCTCAAAATAATTTGCATTTTTATCCACATTAGTATGTAGGATAAGAAAGTTCACCTGGTTCGTTTAGTTCCTTTAACTTGAATTTCTTACTCCGACCTTACTTGCGGAGATAACCTTTTTGAAAACAAACAACGTACTAATAAGACTCGAGAAATTCACATACTTATAAGAATGCATGCCCCTACTTTATTTCTTTTATCATTTGTTCACCGTTAGAAAATTTTAGAAACTTGCATATTAATTAAATTGGGAAATTTAATTAATAGCACTTCTTTATTAAACATAATTATTTCTGTGACTTAAGAACTTCGGCTCCCTCTTTCCTTCCATTTCCTTAGCGGCCGCCCGAGGCGTCGCGGGGCGATGCCGGTCGGCCGCTTACGCCCATAATTCCTCCGTTAGCTCCTCGTATGTTCCATAATAAAATCGAACAAAAATCCTAAAATTTATTTAAACGCATAATTGAATTATCGCAACTATTTCCCTTTGTTAAGAAAAATTATATGTTTTCCGGGCTTGGGATAAATTATTCATACTTTAAAATTATTTCAAAATTAATTAAATAACTCCTAAAAAATTATTCAATCCCATGATTAACTTATCGTAATATTTTCCCACCGAGTATTTATATTTATTCCGGCATTGGAAAATATTCTAAAATTTATTAAACAATTCCCCACAATTAATTCAATTATCAACCCAAAGATTTATTTACAAAACCCAAATTCTCCACATTATCTCTCAAATGATACCATTTTCGAAACTGGGCCAAGTTTCTTTCCCATTTTTAGCCCACAATGATTAAATCCGAAAATTGGGCCTCCTCCAATTAAAACAGCCATTATGATTTTAAAAGAACTGGGCTCATCTTAATTTCCTCACTCATTTGGCCCAAGTAAATAAAAGAACTAGCCCAATGAATAAGCCCAAATCTAAGTTTAATTCAACCATGTACCCCCCTCAACTTATCGTCTCTCTCTCTCAATCACAATTCACCCCCTTCTTCCCCAATTGCACAAAATAGGGAAATCCCTCCCCCAATTCGAAATTCCCGTCGACCAGCCCCTCCGCCGCCGCTCGCCAGCGCCAGCCTCAGCACCACCGCCCGCCGCCGTCTCCTCTCTCTTCTCCCCCCTTTCTCTCTTTCACTCTTCTCTCCCTCTCACCACCGGCATGCAGAGGCAGCGGCTTCGCCGCCCTCCTCCGGCAGTCCGGCCGTCTCCGGACAACAGAACGGTGCTCCCTTCCTCCTCGTCTCTCTCTCTCTTCGCCGTACCGTCGCCACCACCGCTGCGGATCCGCCTCAGCTGCCGTCGCCGAGAGCTTCCCCAGCCGCCGTCCACTTCCTCCAGTTGATAAGAAATTCATCCTAGTTTCTCTAAATTCTTACTTTGTTAATTTATACATATATAAGGATCTTGGTGTTTGAAACATGTAGATGGGTGAAAGTTACGATTTTGGTGGTCGATTTGGGGTTATGGAACTGCTTTTATCGACGACGGAGTGCCGAAGCTTGCTGCCGGAAGTCGGGCAGATTCATCTTCTAAGATAAGTATTACTAGCTGTCCTTTGTTAGTTCTATTGTTCAACAGTTTGGGGAAAAACTTGGTTTTAGCTTGCTACTTGTAAGTTTTGGTGAAATTTGGAGCATTTGTTGTGTTATTGAGAGTCTTAGATGTAATATGTGGTATGGTGGTGCCTAGCATGTGTGTTTCCATTTTCATTCCTACTGTAAATGGATGTATATGCATAAAGAAAATGAAAGGAGGCTTGTGGTTACCTTTTTGATGTGGGGACGAAGAAGTGTTGTTGGATTGGGGAACTTGATCCTACAATTATCTGCAACTCTCCTTCCTCTATTCTATGTGGAAACTTTGGAAAGCTTGATTGTGATGTGGGTGGTGAAAGTGATTGTGAAAAAGAGCTGCCGAATTTGCTTCCTCCTCTTGCTTCAGCTTTGTTGGGAGATTGATGTGGAGTAAAATGTTTGTGTGGGGGGGGTTTTGTGAAGGGAAAAATTATGACATCCGATGGTGATGTCTTATGGTGAAAGAAAGTGATTTGCATAAATGTATCTATACATAAAAGATTGCAAGTGGCGTATGTTGCAAATATTTTGTCAATTTCTACTGCAAATCCATTAATGCACATTTAATGTTGTATATGATAAGGTTCACATTTAATATTGTATATGATAAGGTTCATTAATGCACATTTAATGTATCCGATAATGTTGATCCTCTAGGATCCGCCCTCTCCCTTTTAATTTTATTTTATTTGCTTATTAATTTAATTATTTGAGTATTTATTCACTTGTTTATTTAATTTGGTGTAGAAAAAAAAACCCCGTTTAAGCTCGTGGCTTTGGTGTAGGAAAACAAATAACATCCATAGTCTTCCCTGATGATGTACCGGACTTTCTTGGAGTACGAGCACGACCGTTGAACGGGCTGCGTGAACTTTTCCCCAATTGTAAGGATTTGATAAAATAGTAATTTAGCGAACTTCGGAGAAATGTCGGACATTAAAAATTTTTATTTGGTGTTACCTTTTTTTTTACTTGAAATATTCGTTCGAGAACGAAGCAACGATTATTTATAATTCCAAGATCAATTATTATACATGAAAACGGCAGATTTCGAATACTACAACGATCACTTATTATTTATCTTTAGGCTAATAATAATAAGGTACGAAAGTTTGGGTTGTTACAAAATTTCTGTAAACAACTAGTTTAATAACTCAAACTCGTGGTCTTTGGTAATGCTTTTATTAATGAGTACATACTACACCCTAGCCCCTAGGATTGTTAAACCCTTAAGGAAAATAAGAAACGTGCGCCGAACATCCAAACACGGCACAACATAAATTAAACCGGTCAGGATAAATGTTCATTACAGATAACAAATGATGCATTACAGAACCTAAACTACCCATTATACTATACAATATGTACATTATGTGTATCAGTGACAAAAAACTACCTAGCCGCTACGACTATGGAACCCTAGATGAATGACTGCAGCTCGAGTATTTGGACAACGTTTTCTAGACTTAGAACATACTACACCCTAGCCTCAGGGATTGCTAAACCCTTTGGTAAAACAAGGAATGTGCGACGAACATTCAAACACGGCCATACATTAAATTAAACAGGGAGGATTCCCTCGCTATGCTCCCTAAACCCTAGATCATTGACTGAAACTCGTGGACTTGGACGATGTTTTTAATTTGTACATAGTAAACCTTAGCCGCGATGATTCCTAACTCATTGGTGTCAACGAGACCGGTGTGTCGAGCAGTGAAACTAGACGAATAATATATTACTCATGACTTTGGTAAACAAAACAAAACATTGCATACGCTAGCCTAATCTACCAAATCTGAATTTCTGTGAAACAATATGAGTACAAATCGTTGCAACGGATAAAATATGTACCTTCTTCCATTGTTCAGCAAAACAAAAGCACCGACGAAGCGCTCTAAGAAATCGGCGACGTCTGCCACAAATACACAAACGGTATTCCTCACTAAACAAAACCAGCGGTGAACTTCAGACGTAATGATATCAATGGAGTATAGATGCATAAATTTTTGGGAGAGAAGAGATATTGAAAACGTGATCTGCAATGATAATAACCGCAGAGATTTAGGGAGAGGAAATCATGGGAGTTACCATAACAAACAACTTTGCATATATCGAATATAGCCTTTTTCAATTTTTTTAATGGTTATAATTTAAATTCAGTTGGCAATATTTGGGGCAGTTAGATCTCCAGATTGAATGGATGAGATTGAAAAGAATAATAGAATAAAAGATACAAAAATGAAATGAATACATCTATATATATATATGAGTAAAAGTCCTTTTTGGTCCTAAACATATGGCGATTTTTTGATTTTGGTCCAAAATATTATCTTTTGAATTATTCGGTCCCTCACATTTGTAATCGGATCACATTTAGTCCGAAATGGACAGAACTGTTAAAATTTAACATCGCCTCCGACCGTGCCGCCCTCCGCGCCGCCGTGGGTGGCCGCGTCCTCCTCTGGAACCTTTCCAGCCCTACCCCCTGCGCCTGGCCCGGCGTCAACTGCTCCCCTGACAACTCCTCCGTCGTCGAGCTCCACTTCCCCGGAATGGGCCTCTCAAGCGAGCTCCCCCCAAATCCTTCTCCAACATGACCAATCTGCAGACTCTTAGCCTCCGCTACAACGCCCTCTCCGGCCCCCTCCCGCCCGACCTCTTCACCTCCCTCCGCAATCTCTACCTGCAGCACAATTTCTTCACCGGCGAGCTTCCCCAAACCCTCTTCTCCCTCACCTCGCTGGTGCGGCTCAATCTAGCAGAGAACAACTTATCCGACCCGATTTCGCCGGGTTTCACCAATTTGACTCGGTTAGGAACTCTCTATTTGCATAAAAACCGCTTCTCCGGCCCGATCCCCGCCCTAGATCTGCCCGCCCTAGTTCAATTCGATGTTTCCAGCAATAACCTAATGGGCTCAATCCCCAATTCCCTTTCGAAAAACCCTTAATCCTCATTCCTCGGCAATTCACTCTGCGGCGAGCCTCTCAATTCGTGCGGAAACGCTAATCCGAAGAATAAGAAGCTCTCTGCCGGAGCGATTGCCGGCATTGTGATCGCCTCCGTCGTCGCGGTTTTCGTTGACCGTTAAATTTTAACAGTTCCGTCCATTTCGGACTAAATGTGATCCGATTTCAAATGTGAAGGACCGAATAATTCAAAAGATAATGTTTTGGACCAAAATAAAAAAACATCATATGTTTAGGAACAAAAATGACCTTTACTCTATATATATATATATATATATATATATAGGGGAGCGTTATTCTCCTATTCATCCCTTAGATCCTTTATTCTTCTTAATATGGGCCGTTAGATCTCATTCATCAACGGTCCAGATGATCTGCATTATTACACTATAATGGTGCATTATTAGTCGATGTGCATTATTCAACTGAAAATCTGCATTATTACGCTATAATGGTGCATTATTAGTCGGTGTGCATTATTCAACTGAAAATCTGCATTATTAAATGACACGTGGCATCAATCTAACCGTTGGATGACAAAATCGTGGGGCTGAGATCAAGAAGGAAAAAAGAGGAAATATGCAAAAAGGAAATGAATACATCCCTATATATATATATATAGAGTAGTGATCTATGGCAAATACACCTTAACCAAATAACTAGAGAACAAATCATAGCCACAAGATCAAAAAAATCAAGGGCTAGTATTAATTTTCGAATTTAAGGAGATATTAGTTCCATTAATCATAAATTTACTCTATAATAAAAATGCAGGGGTATTATGGTCAAAAGTACATATCATAATTTATAATAAAAATGTGGGGTGCTCGGTGGTGGAGCCGTGGGCGGCGGTGGGTGTGCGGGTTCGTGGCGGCGGTGGTGCTGATCGGGAACAACAGGCTGGCGGAGAAGGTGAAGTTCGACAACCCGCTGGACTTCTTCACCATTGCCACCTTTGATTTTTCCAAATACGAAATTCATGAACTTCTTCACCTTGGGGCTTGCATCTTCCCCGAACACGTCGAAGAGCGTCGGTCGCAACTTCCCCACATCGATATCTTTCTTGCCAGTTTTCTGCTTCAGCAACTCGATCAGCGTTGAGATCGGCAGAGATTTGTTCTTCACACCTTCTACTTCTTCCTCTTCCTCGTTGTCTTTGCTTTGGCCAAGTCCAACTTTCCTGCGCAGGTAGTTTCTGAAACCTCCAGATTCCTTCTCATCTTCATCTTCATCATCATCATCATCCCCACTCTTCCTATGACTCTCTCCGATCTGCTCCTTTGATTCATCAATCAGCCCTCCGCTGTGGCATGAATCCGACACGATCGTGATCTGGCAACCGCTCGGCACTTTGTCGACCAAATCTCTGAAATCATCATGTGTTTTGTGATGTGTTTTGTGAACAAGAGTGAAGTAAAATCATAATAAGAGTGATGTGTTTTGTAAACAAGAGTGAAGTAAAATCATAATAAGAGTGATGTGATTTGTAAACAATAGTGAAGTAAAATCATAATAAGAGTGATGTGCTTTGTGAACAAGAGTGAAGTAAAATCATAATAAGAGTGATGTAAAATCATAATAAGAGTGATGTGCTTTGTAAACAAGAGTAAAGTAAAATCATAATAAGAGTGATGTGGTTTGTGAACAAGAGTGAAATAAAATCATACTAAGAGTGATGTGCTTTGTAAAGAGAGTGAAGTAAAATCATAATAAGAATGATGTATTTTGTAACAAGAGTGAAGTAAAATCATGCTAAGAGTGATGTGTTTTGTAAACAAGAGTGAAGTAAAATCATAATAAGAGTGAAGTGTTTTGTTAACAAAAGTGAAGTAAAATCATGCTAAGAGTGATATGTTTTGTTGACAAGAGTGAAGTAAAATCATAATAAGAGTGATGTGTTTTGTTAACAAGAGTGAAGTAAAATCATAATAAGAGTGATGTGGTTTGTGAACAAGAGTGAAGTAAATCATAATAAGAGTGATGTGCTTTGTGAACGAGAGTGAAGTAAAATCATAATAAGAGTGATGTGGTTTGTGAACAAGAGTGAAGTAAAATCATAATAAGAGTGATGTGGTTTGTGAACAAGAGTGAAGTAAAATCATAATAAGAGTGATGTGTTTTGTGAACAAGAGTGAAATAAAATCATAATAAGAGTGATGTGTTTTGTGAACAAGAGTGAAGTAAAATCATAATAAGAGTGATAACAAGAGTGAAGTAAAATCATAATAAGAGTGATGATATGTTTTGTAAACAAGAGTGAAGTAAAATCATAATAAGAGTGATGTGGTTTGTAAACAAGAGTGAAGTAAAATCATAATTAGAGTGATGTGCTTTGTAAACAAGAGTGAAGTAAAATCATAATAAGAGTGATGTGCTTTGTAAACAAGAGTGAAGTAGATTATGCTAATAGTGATGTGTTTTGTTAACAAGAGTGAAGTAAAATCATAATTAATGCTTTAAGAAATTCCACTAAAATCCAAAGTCCGTTAAAAATGTCTGCTATTTTTCAATACTTTTGTAGTAGAAATCTAGTCTTTAAAGTCATTGCTACTTTCAAGAATTGAACTTTATTAAAAATAATGGTATATTTATTGGCTATTTAAATCATTTGACACTATATATTTCATATTCCACCTCCACAATCCTTGCCAAAATCACATATATTTTCTTCTTAAAAAAATGAATATGCAGATTCCATCATATTCATCATCACAATATGTACATAACGCAATTTGAAGCTGCAATCTTCCTTCCAAACTGCATTTCTCCCCAATTTCATATCAACAAATAGGACTCCCCTTCTTCCTTTCTGCTTGCGATCGAGAAATACTAATTGTTAGCTAGAGAGAGAAAGAAATAGAGAGAGAAGAGAAGTAATTAATTTCCAGCTTAAGCGTCTGATCTTCACCATGTCTGTGGCGGCGGCGGCGGCGAGCGGGAGCGGAGGGATGGACGACGACGATGACAAGAAGAGGAAGCGAGCTCTGTCCGTAGATGCTCCAGATCCATTAAGTGAGAGCAGCGATAATACTGATGATGAATCTGCTCCAATTAACAGCGTTTGAGCTCGGCGGCGGAGGCTGGGAAGAGGAGGAAGAGAGGGTAGAGGAAAAGGTGCGTGAATAGAAGCCCCATTTTTGAAATTGGAGTTGAAAATTTGAAGGAGCCGGTTGAAGTTGAATTTAGTTTCCAAAAATACCCTTATTAATTACTTTTTGTTTAAAATATGTAAAAATAGCTAAGCCATAGGATTAATTTGGAGTATTAAGATGTGTGGCTGAGATTTGTTCTCTAGTTATACACTTAAAATTAGTTATATCTTGATCACTAACCTACCGGAAGAGATCACCTCATGCATTATATACTACATTTGCTAATACACCATTATAAAGTGGACAAGTGGAACCCATATTTATGGTAAAATCTATTTTCAATACAACCTCTCTCATATTTCCTCTCTTTACCATTTTTAATCTAAATGGGTTAACTCTTTTTATAAATAATTGTATTAGTAATTAGCATTTCTAAATATTTTTATTACGAAGAGAATTATGCTTATTATGAGATCAGTTTATGAATTATGAATCTATTTAAACCTAATTAATTAGCCACATGATGTCTTTCTATAATCTAAGCAAATACACTTGTTTATACACGAATGTGTTCTTCTTTGCGAAGAAAGTAATGTGAAAAATGATATTTTGTATATGATATATATAGCTAAACAACTTAAAGCACATGAACTTTAGAGTGAAAAATAATCACAACAAAAATTTAATCTTTGAATAAGTCATGCAATATTTGTTATTTTTATAGGAATCATTTGTATCGTGAAATTTGTTTCAATAAACTATGAAAAATTAAGAAAATAATAAAAGAAAATTTATTTTGAAACAATCACTAAAAACTTATATTGCCATTTTATATTTTAAAATAATCAAAATACTAATATTATACATCCTCGGTATTTAGCATATGATATATCATAGCTATGAAATCATGGAGAATAAATCATTTGGCTTAAGTAGAAATCTTAATAATAAATTCGTTCAGAATAAGTAGCAATGTGATATTATTAGTATTTTTTTTAAATGAGATAACACAATTACTTTGATTAAAATAGTAGAAATAGAAAATAAAAGAGAGACAGTCATGGAAGGCTAAAGAGATTATGTTAGAAATAGATTTTATTTCCCTCAATATAAATTTACATGTCCACTTTATAGTGGTGTATTAGCAAATGTAATATATAGTGTAGGAGGTGATCCATTCCGCCTACCTCTCTATATATATATATATATGCATTATATCAAGACATCATCAACACACCAATTCTCTCCACATTCCACATTCCACATTCCACATTCCACATCCACCTCTTGACAACCGAGCATCAATCTTCGGGTTTTTCAGGAGAGCCGACTTTCCGTCGAAGGTAATTACTCTCTCTCTCTCTATATATATTCAGAGTTGTCAGCATTGATCTCGTTGTAGTGTGGATTTTTGGAGTTATTCTATGACTTCTATCGGTTTGCAGTTAAATAGAAATCCAATTGCTATATTATCCTGATTTGAGCTGGTATCAGTTACTTCAATTTCACAACAAGGATATAAATTCGACAGGATCAAATGGGTGAAAGCATGGATTTTGTTAAATGGCTAGGGCAAGACATGTCACTGAAGATCTTTACGTCTTTGGATGACCCCTTTGATCTTATTCGGACGAGTGCGGTTTCGCGGTCTTGGCGCGAGTTTGGTGAGCTCGCTTTCGTCAATTATGCTATATAGTTGTTTCATCAATGTTAATTTCGTGTTCTCCACTGTAGACCTAGCTACATTTTAATGAATTTTGTATTTTATTTATTAAAAGGGTGAGCTTGATTTTACTTCAGTGATTGGTAATGGCCTATGTAAGATGCTTTGTTTGAGGAAGTGTCCGGAAGTGGCAAGTTTTGTCCGTGTTGTTGTAGTTGAACCTAGGGGAACAGGTGTGGGAGGTTCCGGTGAATGGGATTGTCTAGAGAGGGAGCACAGAGTGTATGCACCCTTAGGTAGAGAGCTTATCACTTCTGGCGGAGAAAGTTGCATAACGGAAGCTGTCTGTGCGTCTAGTACGGATCACTATCCAGACGAAAGCGTCAATAATACTCTGGAACCAAGTGATGGTCACGGGGCTTCGTATTGGTCAAGCAAGGGTGCAACTGATCCCTCTGCTTCAGAGACTTTGATTTATAAACTGGCTTCTCAGCTATGTCTGGTCACCGAGTTACATGTGCATCCATTTCAAGGTAGTTATTCGCCATTTTGTACTAATTTTCAATTCCCGATCCAATGTTTGCTTGACTGATTGCTTGAATTTCTTCAATCAGCATATTTTCAGTTTGGCTTCCCCATATATTCACCCATGGCTGTGAGGTTTCACATGGGGTATTCCAAGGATCCTCTGGAGATAGACAATGAAGAAACAGAATACCATGATGAAATGTTTGTATGGACATATAGCTCACCAGAATTCCCAATGGCTCAGGTAACTTTCTGGGGATTTCTTCGATTTCGCTCTTGTTTGATTTCATGCAAAAAATAGTAAGTATTATAGATATGCTTCTGCGTTGACGAGCCTAGCTGTTTCCTTTTTCTTACAGGTTTTTGGATTAAATTTTGTCGTATTAAGGAAGTTGGCAAGTTATTCTTTCTAGGACTGGCCATATTAGTCGTTTATGTATTGCATATCTTGATCAATTTCTCTCTCATGTTTTGATGCATGGAATTCGTTTTGTTAATGGATTGTAGGAAAATTTATTGCAAAAGTTTAAGCTTCCCAAACCCATTCTTTGCATTGGAGGAATCCTTAAAGTGGAGCTGTTAGGAAGATTGCAGACTCAAGAAACGGACGGATTATACTATACATGGTAAAGCTGTTCTTTCCTCGAATCACATAGTTTTTACCAATTAGAAATTCCTACTGCATTGCTTTTGGAGGAGGACGCATTCTCATTCCAATAAATTCGTTTATTGTGTCACAGCATCGATCATGTTCAAGCTATTGGACTACCACTCTCCCCTGCATTTGACGTGGAAATGATTGGCGACACAGGAAAATGCACCCTCAAGTACAACCCCTCTGTAGACATCTCAGAAACGGAGTCAAGTAGCCATGGTGCAGGACCCCTAATAGACGCCTACGACTCTGATAATGAGTATCTCAATTAGTCACAGTTTTCCTGATTGATATACCATCCATCCTCATATGCTTTTCGTTTCGGTATCTCATATCCTTTGACATCTTTTGCTACTTAAATAGGGAATGATTTACTGATTCTGATACACCAGAGTGTATGGACACGAAATGGTGTAAAATACTAGGTCATATACTATGTAATTTTGATTTTTTATTACTTGGTAAGACCACTGACTAATATGTTTGTTTTGGACCTGGTGATGATCTGCTGGTTAGTGATATAACTCAATTGGTATACACTTGGATGAAATAGCATTTGAGAGACTTATGCACTTCTTTTTGACATAATTTTTTGTTCGAAATGTTCTTTCATCATTTGTGGTCCTTTTGCAATGGAGTCGTATCATTTGAGACACTTTTGACCTATTTCTTAGACTTCTTGATGCTATAAATTACATGGGTTAGAATTATCACAAATAATTACCACGTGGATAAAATTATGTAAAGTTAAAACATCCAATGGTCAAGAAATTTCGATGTGTGTTATAATTGTAACCATTCAATATTTATGTATTTCCTTACAAACACAGAGAGATTAGAGTTAAGACTAACAATTTTTCATGAATAATATTGATCGATTAATCGCTTCTTACCTTGTTTGGGGTGGTTTCTAAATCAAATACCTACAAGGCCGGTCTGATTATAACTGAACCCGAAATTCAGAATTAGGCATTAGATCAAAATTGGTGCGTGGATTAAGGGCGACATCAACCTAAATTTAGAACTATAGGGACCACTTTGAAATGAATCCCAAAAGTGAAGGATGTTTATGCAAATCTGCAATGTCAAAGGCGTTCTGGTTAAACCTCTGCAGTCAATCAGCAGTTTATGCATTCCTCTCTCTGCTGCCACCTCTGCAGTTTATCCCTCCGCCGCCGCTTTTTCCATCCGATGGGGGAACCCGCCGCCGCCACACAACCAGCATTCGCCAAAGACGAATCGTATCTTCAATCCGTCACCCCCAAACGCATTGCCCTATTCGAATCACTCCAAAATGAGCAGAAGCTCAAGCGAATGGCGCTTGACGACGAGAAAATCCTGTAATTTCCGCTATCAATTCTCCTTTTTGCGTTTATGTAGCTGTTGACTTTCCATTTCTAGCTTGCTTAACGCTATGACTGTAGGATTACATTGCCGGATGGGAAGGTCAAGGAAGGGAGGAAATGGAGCACCTCACCCTTTGATGTGGCGAAGGAGATTTCAAAGAGCTTGGCGTCGAACGCGCTGATTGCTAAGGTGAATGGGGTATTGTGGGATATGAATCGGCCTCTGGAGGAAGATTGCAAGCTTGCGCTGTTTACTTTTGACACCGACGAAGGGCGCGATACGTTCTGGCATTCGAGTGCGCACATTCTCGGCGAAGTAAGACTTCACGAGCCTCATGGTTTTGTTTATTGAAAGATATGAGTTTGCTTGATCTGATCATGAATCATGTTATTGGTTTGGGTTTTTCCAGTCATTGGAGCAGACATATGGATGTAGACTGTGCATTGGCCCTTGTACCACCAGAGGGGAGGTGAATTTTGTGATTTTCCTTACTGCCTTGTTATCTCACACAGCTTATGTCGAACTGACTCAATAATTTGCAGGGATTTTACTATGATGCATTTTATGGCGATTTGGGATTGAACGAGGAGCACTTCAAAAATATTGAAGCAGCTGCCAAGAAAGCTGTTGATGTATGAGCTCTCTTCTACTCTTAAAAATAAATATAGGATTTGTATGGTAGTCAACTTAAGTAGTTACTTGGTCCTATCCTATGATGTTATCTGTGACATGCATTTGTGCTGGTAACTTAGTTGCTTCGACATTGACTTGTCTTTTCCTCGTCCACCTACCTATATAGTATATGTGTATACCGTTTTATTTTACATTTCAGGGTAATCAACTAATCAAAAATGCTCCTTTTGCATTAGGAAAAACAACCTTTCGAGCGCATTGAAGTCACAAGGCAACAGGCCATCGACATGTTTTCTGATAATCCTTTCAAGGTCATTATACTCCTATTCATCTATGTATTTCTATTCTTTGAATTAGCTCTATGCCACTTGTTTATGACCTTTTCTTCCCATCCTTTCATCAGGTTGAAATTATTAAAGATTTACCTGAAGATAAAACTATAACGGTATACAGATGTGGTCCTTTGGTTGATCTGTGTCGTGGACCGCACATACCAAGTACTGCTTTTGTGAAAGCGTTTAGTTGCTTGAAGGTGGGATCTTCTGTCTGTTGGATGTAAATGCTTGCTGTCAACAAAATTGTTCATTTCTCTTATTCTGTATAATTAGGCTTCATCTGCATATTGGCGTGGAAATAAAGACCGTGAGAGCTTGCAGCGGGTTTATGGCATATCTTTTCCGGACCAAAAACGGTTAAAGGTAACATATTTTTACTTTTCTGTTAACCTGCTGACTTTATGAAGGTGATAACTGTTTGTATTATCAATGTCTCTTGATTTGTTTAGTTGTAATCCTTTCAGGAATATAAGGCCATGATTGAAGAAGCTAAGAAATATGACCACAGAGAACTGACAAAAAAACAAGAACTTTTCTTTTTTCACCCTTTAAGGTAAAAGTTTGAGCTACATGACATTTTGATCTTAATTCAGGATTTTAATTAGATTTCTTTTTCATGCAAGATAGCCCGGGAAGCTGTTTCTTTCTGCCACATGGTTCTCGAGTTTGCAACAAGTTGCTGGAATTTATACGGAGTCAGTACTGGAAGAGAGGTTATGAGGAGGTTAGACTTTAATGGTGACAAGGATGCATTTGGATTTGTTGCCATACAAGTTCTCGATTCATAACCACATATTGCTTGAAATCATTAGGTTTGGACTCCAAATATGTACAATATGCAGCTGTGGGAAACATCTGGTCATGCTGCAAACTACAAGGAGAATATGTTTGTGTTTGAGGTTAGATTATGGTTTTTGGAAGATCATTTGTACTCTATTCATTTTTGTTGGTTATTTGGGGTTGGACTTTTGGTTGCATCTGCTAAATTTGTTGTGGTATGTGTTTTGATGTTATTGCAGGTAGAGAAGCAAGAATATGGACTCAAGCCAATGAACTGCCCTGGCCACTGTTTAATATTTGATCATAGAGTGCGTTCATATAGAGGTGGGCCTCTTTCCTTTTTATTACCTTTTTTTACCATGTTGACTATTATGGATGTGCATCAACCTGCAGTTGGGAACCAAAGTCATATCTGTCTGCAATCCATGTAATTAGCGGTTATTAAATTACTATATTAATTTTGGTTTGGGGCTGCATAATTAACTAATGGAAAATAATATTGTATAAGTTGAATTATCATTGCTTTGCTTCCTGTTATATCTACTGATTACATCAACTTTATTCCTGTAATAGCCACTATCTGCATTTCATTGGTCGGGTATGAATGCTAACCATCTTGCTATTACTGTTACATATTGAGAAACTTACGTAAAAGATTTCATGCTTACTGTATGTCCTAGTGCTCTTTTGCATGGAGCTCTTACATGTAGTTCCTTTGTCAATAGATCCTCACAATTTACATTTGCAACTTTTGCAGAGCTTCCACTCCGCCTGGCTGATTTCGGGGTTTTGCATCGCAATGAGGCAAGTGGTGCTCTAACTGGGTTGACCCGCGTGAGGCGATTTCAGCAGGTATATACCTAAAACCTTCTTGTGAAAAGTGATACAGAAGGAACTGTGATCCTGTAAGCCAATTGCTTGTCCTGTGTCTATCTTACATCAATTTTTCATTTTTAACTATTGCCTGTGTTCTATATTAAGGTCCTTGGTTTTCTGTCTTTTGGCCTGATAAAGTTTGCCTACATGAAGCTTGATAATTAGCTTAGTTAAATAGTACTATAGTTTATTAGTAGATGCGATTTTTTTGTGACTCGTTGTGGAGATCTGACTCCAAGGTCTTGATACAGGATGATGCTCATATCTTCTGCAGGGAGTCTCAAGTAAGATCAATTATCTGGCTCTGTACTAGTTTTTTCATTTCGGTACAAAATCTGTCTGACTTTTACCACAATTTTAACAGATTAAGGATGAAGTCAAGGGTGTCTTAGAATTTATCAGTTGCGTTTATGAAATATTTGGCTTCACTTTTGACCTGAAGTTATCGACGGTATGAATCCCAACACTTCTTAATTAAAATACAATTGTGTTCAGGACTTTGCTTGCTTCATGGCCTACAATATGTTTATGAATTGTGTTCAGTGCACAAACCTGAAGTATAGTGGTCCCTAAGTTAGTCATCGTAGTTCTAATTTCTACTCACCTTCGAGTGTCTCCCTGCAAAAATAAAATAGTACTACTACATATATGAAGTACAAAGCACATGTTAGATGAAAGATAATCTAAAATTGATTGTTTGTTCATGTCGCACTCCTTTTACACTTTGCTTTAGTGGTCAGACTTGATACATTGTGGCTAATGTATAGGTTCTTGTTTTAATATTTGTCCAATATCTTGTAGAGGCCAGAGAAATATCTTGGAAATGTAGAAACATGGGAAAGGGCTGAAACTGCTCTTAGAGAAGCACTAAATGAGTTCGGAAAGCCCTGGGAGGTTAGTTTCTTATGAGCTGATATTGCTTTGCCAAACAAATTTTGGTCCACTCTTAAGGCATGCTTTTTTAGAAAAAAGTGATTTCATTTCAATGTCTCCATACTTTTCAACTTTGTCAACTTCTATTTCTAGAACTGATTTCAGATATTCTATTAGATAAATGAAGGTGATGGTGCATTTTATGGGCCGAAGATAGATATCAGTGTTTCTGATGCAATGAGAAGAAAATTCCAGTGTGCAACATTGCAGGTTATTTTATAACCTCCTTTTCCTTATCTTATCATGTAAATGAATAAGTGAAGGATCTAACGAGATTTAACGAACTTTACTTGCAGCAAATTACTCACCCAAACTAAGGGTAGCATTTATAACATTCAAGTACTACCATATTCAATAATTTTTTGGTAGATAAAATAAAACTATTAAGTAATAAACAACAACTGTTATTCTTGGGAACAGAAGTGATGTCTGTGTATGGGTTCTGTAAGGAAAAACCTACAATTTAAAGCTAAAATCCTATTGGCCGAGTATGAGGTTTTTACTAAAACTTGTGCTTGAAAATCTCGTAAGCTGCCATAGGACTAGTGGACCTGGCATTTTGGCATGCTCATGGCCTGTGGGTATGGACCTATGGTCCCTAATATTTTGTATAGCGCAGAAAAAATGTGATGCATCTTAATCTAGGTATGGATTTTTGATCAAGTATTTAACTGTTTCAGTTGGACTTTCAACTCCCTGCGCGTTTCAACTTATCTTACTCCACTGAAGATGAAAGCAAGACCGAAACACCTGTAATGATTCACCGAGCAATTCTTGGTTCTGTTGAACGAATGTTTGCTATACTCTTGGAGCACTACAAGGGGAAGTGGCCTTTTTGGCTAAGCCCACGCCAAGCAATAGTATGCCCTGTTTCTGACAAATCCCTGCCTTATGCCCTAGAGGTTAGTTGCTGGCTTTGTGACAAATATGAGACTCAGAAATTTAACACCAGTTACTTATTTTTCCTCCTTTTTTCTCCACCCCTGGCTCCCCATCCTTTTTGGTTTGCATGTATGTGATGTGCAGATTCTCTAGGTGATTGTGTTCCTTATGCTTGAGATAGTTAAGGGTTTTATTCACGATCACATTTTCATTGATTGTAGATACGCGATCGGATACACGGTGCTGGGTATTATGTTGATGTTGACACAACTGACAGGACAATTAATAAAAAGGTGCGTAGATATCCATTATCTTCATCAGAATGCCTAACTGTTAGGGTTGTTTTAGTCTTATATTGACCAGTAAACTCATAGGGTTTCATTAGAAGTGTGGAGGTTGAAGTTTGACTTTTGTAGTCTCTTTAACCCAGGATGATGATATGTACATATTATACTAAGGTTGGTTTTGGGTGATTATAGGTACGAGAAGCTCAATTGGCTCAGTACAACTATATCTTAGTTGTTGGGGAGAAAGAAGTTGGAACTGGACAGGTGCGCATCTAACTTTAGAATATACACTCATTTTCAAGTCTGCTTTTGAATAGCAAGTCTGTGTACTTACTCAATACTCGCACCCTAATTAATACGATTCCTCCTATGTTTCTTTGCTGCAACCTTATAGAGGTTTATCTTTTCCGGATTGCTAGATTGGGACTATACTTGACAAAATTGCAAATTTTATTCTTGTCGAGTACATTCAAACAAGGCTCGTTGAATCCTTTATCATGCCAATTTTTGTAACTTGTTTCTTATGTACTCACATGTCTTCAGGTGGCTGTGCGAGTCAGAGACAAAAATGAAGCTCCCCTGAAGAATATTGAAGATCTGCTGTTACAATTTAAGGACGAGGTTGCGTCGTTTAGATAGTCAGCTTTCGTACCCAGCAGATGACAGAATTGATGTCCATTGTAATGCCTTTTTTTGACAACAAAACCATATCAAAGTATAGACAACAAAACAGTTTGTGTTTTTTTTTACCGAATTCAAGGTATAACATGTTGGTTTCGTTTGTTGTTAGTAAACATGCCTTAATATTTGAACTTATATTATCACCTCAGTGTAAAAGCTGTGCTTTTCCTCCATCTCAACTAGATCATCTCTTGGAATTCAATACTCTGCAGAAAATCTGGATTTTGGATCATCTGCAAACAAATAAACTTAGTAGTTTCTATTTTGCAAAAGCAAAATTATCCTTGAAGTTTGTGTGTTCCAAGTAGCATATCGTATAGCAGACTTGAGGACTTGAATCAACTTCAATAGATTACACTTGCAAGAAGTTTAACATGGAAACCATTAGTTTAAGAAAGGAATAAACAAAAGTTAAAACAAAAAAAGAATAATGTGCTAGAAACTGTCCAACAACTTCCATAATCAGGGGAAAAAAGAAAAGAAAAGACAAGATTAAACTCAACAAGCTGTACATCATTCTCTGTTTCAACTCCATGGCTCAAGACTTGTTAATAGCAGAGAATATACTAAGTTAGTCAAGCCTTCCAGTCAAAGTTCATGCTGTCGTCCAGATCATCGTTAAAAAAACCATTCTCCGAGAACTCATGGGCGACATCAGGAACCAACTCATCTGATAGATGCAGGTTCTGGGACAAATCCGACGTTTTTTCACTGAATCCAATGCTGTTCCCAGCAGTAGTAGGAGGTTCAGCATTTGATGTATTAAAACTATTGCTTCTGCTTGGAGGCCGTCCAGCGCTATTCCCTGGTGCGTTTCCAGCTCCACTGATTGTCGGGGAACTCCTAAAGCCAGCACCTTCCCTTGACAAATTGCCACCTTGATTCTGTGCAGACAAGGACTGATGTGGTGGAGCTGTCCCATTATTTTTATTGCTCATATCTTGCAGAAGCTGCTGGATCATTTGTTGTTGTAATGCTTGGCTGCCTTGAGAGTGCAGAGATTGATGTTGATGCAATGGGCCATTTCCATTTGTCAAATGCTGCTGCATTAGCTGCTGTCGTTGAGAAGCTTGGCCACCAGAAAAGCTGCCGACTGGTTGATTCTGAAAGCTACCTGGCAAAATGCCCGGAGTTGTAGGCTGGCTGGATGTACTGAAAGGCGAAGATGCATCGTGCTGATGTGAGCTATGCGCTGAGTTCATCGAGTTTTGTCTCGTCAGCAAATTCTGGTAGTTAGTCAAAGCAAGAGCAGCCTGTGCTGAGCCAGTCAGAGCACCACGACCAACCAGCTGTTGGTTATTGCTTATCGATCCATTAAGCCCGGGATTCAGTGACATCAGCTTGTTGAGTGTGTTGCGATCACTAGGAAGACTACCCACCTGTTCCATTTCTTGCATCTTTTGCATCTGAACCTTGGGCATGGAGGTGTCTCGGGGGAAATTCTTCAAGCCCTCTGCAAAATAAATGGATATACTTAAACTGCCACAACAATCAAAGATTACTTTTTTTTGAGTGAGAACTGGGATTTCAACCACAGTCGATCACCATATAATGGTGATGAATACTATTAAAGCTATAGATGGACTGTCGCTAACGTCAAATATAGAAGGCATCATAGAGGCATTCAATTTCTAAGTGCTCCAAAAACAACATTTTACCATAAAGGAATTTTCTCCAACTTTCAAAACCAAAAAGGAGAAAAGCGGATTGCGAGGATTCATTACCAATAGGTCCAGCTTTTCGTCCTGTGCAGAAATCCATCAGTTCCTTCATGCTGTTGACAACCTCAGCTATCTAAGATTATAAAACGAAGGATTAGAAAGACAGGGCAAACAAGCAATCCACACAAAAAGTTGATAACTTTTCAGCATGCCTGTAGACACCGGACATATCTTTTTGAAAAGCCCAGATCATTTAGTGACTGCAACTCCAAACTCCTTGCAAGCTGACGTCCAGCCGTTACCACCCTGAAAGGTACGTCATTAAATAAGGAATCGCACACTACATAAAAAGAGCTATATATTTATAGACAATCCAATAATTTTAAGCAACTTAACGTTTGCATTGTGTCACAACGCATACTTTTTGTTATCCTCATTATGTTAGTTAACTGTACCCGCAACATGTTTGCATTATGTCAATCTTTGATGAATTGAATACATTTTCAATTTCAGAAGCCTGATTATGTCAGTTAACTGCATCCGCAACATGTCAGATTGTGACTGAAAGTACTTAATGATGTGTCGATTAGCATTAGCAGGCACACACAACTCTTTCCTATATAAACCGCAATTGTGAAAAACAATTATCTCCCCTACCAGGCTAATAAGCTATACTAGGCAACCAGAATTCTCGCAGAAGAGTTGGAGTTTGAGCTAGACAGAATCTTACTAATGAAGATAATCGACCCGACCACAAAAAAGTAAAACAATAAAATAAAATAAACGACGTCTGGATTATTATACCTATTCACACAAAACATATCGAGAAACCAGAGCAGAATTTTGAGATATGACGTGAAATATAGCAAAAGGAGAGAACAAAGATCACAAAAGGAAGCTTTTCACTCACATTACACTATTTGCTTGTATATCTGGTTGAGAAATGCCATCAGGTCCACTTTCAGATATCGTGCTTTGGCATTTTTGTGCAACTTGCAGTAATTGATTCACCTGCAACGCCAGAAGATAATCGTGATAAATTGTCACATATTTGAGTAAGGAAGTTACATATTTAAGATAAGTTAGAAACAGATTTCAATAACTGAACTAGATTAGGCTGTGAATTTATGTCTACCTGTGGCGCAACCAATCTGCGAGAAAGAAGTTCTTCATGACGGCGTGCACAAAACTCCCAAGATAATATCTAAAGAAGATCGGAGTGCAAGAGTTAAGCATGATATAACTGGGAGATGAATCTGGAGGTACTTTCAATTTTTGAAATGAACAGGTGTACACAGGTCACCTTCAGATCAGGGGTGAAAATGATGCGAAGCTGGCCCTCACGAACCACACGGAGTTGTTCATATACACTCTCTTGGACTGCCTTGGCATACTCCAGCATCATCATTCCTGAAGGAAATCGACATTCACGAGGCAAGTCCAGAAAAAGAAGCTCATCAATGACACCGCTACCAAATTTGATTTCATTGAGTCTGGGGAGCACCTCAAAAGTCGCTTCTGCCAATACCAAAAAGACAAAAAGGAAATATTAGGGACAAATAAGTACAGAAGGAAATATTAGGCACAAATAAGTATGTATGACTAATTGACTAGTAGCATTACAAGTTTCAACCTGAAGACGTCTAAGGAATTTAAGTGAGACTACTTCGGCCAAGAAGCCTAAAGCTAACTGAACACTAGATCTGCTCACTTCTATTATATGCAGAATATGGTCAAGTGAGTGTTGCAATGCAATAGGAAATCAGAATGTGATATGTACATGTGGAAGGCTCTCAGACCTCTAGCCACTACAGCTCAGGGATTTACTGGTTATATAAAAGTCATAATAAACAAAAAAAAAAAGAAAAGGCATATATGCTATAATGTTAGACAAAGCTAACCAAATCCCCTTCCAGATTTTGACCCACAGATGTCACACTGCCATGCGTCCTGCACGAGAAGCAACAGGAACATTAAATATATAATTCAGGCCGTTGTATACTCGAGGCAAGCCCATGGAGAAATGGATGAGTTGTAAGAGATCAAGAAAATAATATCATAGTGCATCTAGGGAAGACAAAAAAGTGAAGTGTAGAATAATTTTGGTAAATTAAGAAGTGATCCAAGACAACTACCATTGCCGCCTGGGGGAATACTCCTAGGGAATGATGCCCCACATTATCGTATAAGGATAGACACCACCTCTTCTTTGCACGTGGAGAGTAATACTCAGCTACAAATTTTCTCCAATAGGCAATAGTATTGTCCTAGCAAGACCAATAATAGATATATCACTACAAAGTTTCCAAAAAAGTTTCAACCCTAGATAGGAATAAGGCCAAGTAGAATACATGCACATGTGCGGAATAGGTCATGAGTCATCGCTGTGAACAATAATAATTTTTTTTTCAAATCACTTAAGAACTAAGATACCATCAGGCACTTACAGCAGGTCTCTGTCTCTGGTGATACAAGTACTGCATTAGCCGACGTGAACATACACCACCACCATCATAGGGGCGCTTCATTCCAGACGCAGGCTGCATTCCCTGTTGTAGAAGCTGCTGTCTTAGCTGCTGCTGCTGCTGCTGCTGCTGCTGCTGCATCAACTGAACTCTCTGCATGGGGGGCATAGACTGAAGAAGCTGTTGCTGTTCCCGATGCTGTTGCTGTTGCTGTCTTAGTCTCTGTTGTTGAATTAGAGCTTGCAACTGAGGATTGGGGTTCTGTAAATGCATGGGATCTTGTTTCTGCAACAGCTGTTGCAAAACCTGCTGCTGCATAATATCTTCCTGCTTAATATCCAATCGGGGTTTCTTTTGTAGCTGAGAAATAGCAGTTGGATCCTGAATGAAAGAATTAGGGACCCTTGGACCACTCGGGAGGTGTACTTGCCCCATTCTTGACGTGGGTAAAGATGTGGCACTGGAAGCTCCCTGATGCTGCTGATTTTGCTGACATTGTGAACCTGGCTCTTGATTGGAGCTTTGTGGAACAACAGCCGATCCATCCATGACAGAAGAACCCGTAATGCTAATGTTATTAGATGTGAATGACATGGGCGATGCAGGTAACCGCATGTAAGAATCTGTATTAAAACTAGCACTTCTCTGCATATGGGGACCTCCCGAAAGCCCTGAATTGGCATCAGTGACCAAAGAGCTTGCCCCAATGCTGGGTCCCGAGGTTGCCACGCTACTGAAGACTGTGTTGCTGACATCCCCCTGAAGCGGCCCCATGTTGGCTCGAGCATGTCTAGGAATCGCATGTGAAGAGTTCCCAAAATTTGAACTCAACTGAGAATTTCCCGCAACCTGCGACTGTCCATCTCCTTGAAAAAATATCCCAGAACTCGAAGATGATTGTGCCATTCCACCAACCATCCGAGAAGGCACCATCGGATGCAAAAATGCTTAACTCCCGGGGTACAGTGCTAACTCTTCGACAGATAGAGGCAATCATACAAAAGAGAAGACTTAATTAAGCTAGAAAAAGGGAAGCAAGACCCACTTCATCCCCTCAGATCGGAACCCCAAGAAAACTATGGGTACTTCTTCAGAACTTCTTCCACACCCTCATAAAAAAAATTCTAAAAAGACTACTCCTTTGGATGCTGCCAAGAACTATACAAGCAAAAATGTCAGTAACAGATAAGCTCCAAGTTTCCAGAGCTAATCAACTAGAAAAAAAAGCATCTTATTTGTAACAAATCACTTCGAAAACAACAATTTCACAGCTACATATACAAAACCCTAATTCAAGACCACCAGATTAAAGCCAAATCCAATAAAGCACAAATCTCAGCAACCAAGAAGCTGAAACCAGAAGCCAGCAGTCGACGAATCATACAAACGAAGTCACCCAATTCAATTACAACCTTCCAATATCAAGTAAGACAAAGCGATCAAGCTGAAACCATCTTTAATCACTAGTAATCCGCAGTAAATTTAATCAGATTAAGCTCCAAAACAGATCAGCTTAGACCCCTAATAAATGTAATCAAAGATAAAAGAAGTTACAACTGGCGCAAACTATCAGAAGGAGGGGACAAAGATTAAAGGTCCGAACTTGGAACACGCCAGCCAAGAAAAAAACTTTCAAACTCAAATCTAGCTATAAATATTTAATTTGATTGAGTAAATATACAGCAGATAAAAAGTAAAGAATTAGCATGAGCTAACCTGGAAACAGAGAGAGCAATCAGAATCAATTTAGCAAAAACAAAAGGAAAAAAATTGCAGAAAAAGAAACGATTTTTCGGTGTTGGTCGGTGCTTAGCGGGAGTAGAAGGGGCAACTACCGGGTGTAGCCGGTGGAGGCTGGTGATGACCGGACACGTGGCGGTGGATTGATTGATGTCAGTGCAGGATCTCACGGTGGCGACGCTTGGTCTTTGGGTTGACGATACACGTGGCGCTCTGTGATTGGAGATTCAAGTTGCGAAGGTGCTTTATCTCTTTTGTTTACGCTTTTATTATAAGTGCATCAGCAATGGCGTCCGTCCCAGCGGAATTCCGACCGGCGCGCCGGAATTCCGCGGCGGATATCCGCCATTGTGCATGGTATGCACGAATATAGAATTCCGCCGAGGACACCGCAGTTCCGCAGCGTTTATGCGGAATTCCGTCGCGACGCCGCGCGGACATCCGCCATTGCGTTGACTCCCACGGACGTCCGCGCAGAATTACCATTTATTGCATTAAATGTTTTTTTAAAATTTCTATAAATACCTTTCTTTCGAAGAACAATGGAGCACCACTTGTATTAACGAGTATCTCTATCTCTAAAAATACATTTCTTTCGAAGAACAATGGAACACCACGATAGCGATTCCCCGCCACTAGCGAGTCACCGGCGCCTTATTTTTCCGTCGGCAGGAGTGCCGGAATGCCGAGGATGATGCCCCAATCTCAAATGCCATCGGGAATGATGCTCGGGTACTACAACATGTACCCGCATTGGTATGGGATGATGCCCCAGATGCCCGGGGTGAGTGCCGGAATGCCGGGGATGATGCCCGGAATGTCGGGAATGATGCCCGGAATGATGCCCCAAATGCCGGGGATGATGATGCCCGAGATGATGCAGGGATCGCATGTCGCTGCGGGGGGAGTAGGCAGGGGGTCCCCCAATCGCCGGTGGACAACGTCTATCGGCCCTATATGGATTTACTGTCGACGGACAACCCGACGAGTTCTCCTCTCGAGACTCAGGTCACTGGCAATAACACGTTCTCGCTCGAGGAGTTGGAGCTTTCTCCGATCCGGGATTCTCCCACCGACGCACCACCGACGACAGTGAGGAGATGGAGGCTAGGGCGAAGGAGGGGTAGGGGACGAGGCGTCCCGATGTACGGTGGTGAGGAAGGGGCCGCTGAGGTGGGGGAGGGATCCAGCGGGAACAGGAGGACCGTCTGGATCATGGACGAGTGCGTCGCGCTGGCGAAGGCGTGGATCAGTGTACTGGAGGATCCTTAGGTCGGGGCGAACCAGCACATCGACCGGATGTGGTGGCGCATTAGCCAAAGGTACCTCCAGTTCAAACCGCCAGGGGGGAAGGCTCACAACGGAGAGCAATGCCGGAAACAGTGGGATCGGCTGAAGAGGCAGCTCAGCCGATTTGCCGGCATTTACACAAATATTGGTGTGTGTTTCTTGTGGTGCAGTCTTCGGCCAAGTTCACTGCGGGTGTTGAATCTGGCTGGCCGAAGCCGACGAAGATCAGCAACTCCGGAGAGTACAGTAGCCGTGCCGGTTCCGCTGAACTCTCCCCGCCGAGGCAGAGTTCCCGACACATGAAATCTTGTTACGTGCAATGGTTGAATGGCTCCAATCGATCGACCCCCATTACAAGCGGTCGCTTAAACCCCTCATCAACAGTATGCAGCGCGATTTGGGGTTCAGAGACATGTCGGACGGTGACGGCGAAGGGGTCATAGCGGCGGGGACGGCGGGGGGGATGGCGGCGGCGGGGACGACGGCGGGGAATTCGAGGAGTGAGAAGCCGGTTTTTATTTTAATAATGTAATTTTTTTAGTAATTATGTATTTTTTTTATAATGAAGTGTTTTTTTAAAAAATAAAGTGGTTGCATTTTTTCCGTATTCGTGTCGCCTATTTAATTCCGTAAATTTCCTACTTTCAGAAATTGTTTAATTTGTGAATTTGTGAATTTTTTTAATTGTGGGAAATCCTTCGGGATGTCCTTGGGGATGTCCGCCACTGTGCAGTGAGAATTCCTTATGACGTGGCAGTATAATGAGAAATCCGTATGACGTGGCAGGAGGTGTTTTTGAGAATTCCGCAGCAATGTAGGAGGTGTTTTTGGGAATTCCGCACCATTGCTGATGCCGTAAGGATACTCATACTATACTAGTACTATAATTATTAATTTGATCGTTTGGGATTACAATTTTGTAACTTTATATTGAAGGGGCTGGCAGCGGAAGCGTGCGAACAAAACGGATCACATGAATTTGATCTATTTAGCAGATTATTTAGACAAAATCTATTCGCGTAATTATCACATGTATCATGCTCATAACTTGAATTAAAACATGCTTTAGCACATAAAATTCCTAAAACATGCTTACTACGGAATTAGCCAATTTACCTCGTTGATTCAATCAAGAATCGATGATGGCTTGCTCCGTCTCCACGTGAAGATCTTCAATACAAGACCTCGGATCTTCTGACTGGTGTCCCGGACTATACGCTGATATTTGTGTGGGCAAATCTCACCAACGTACTAGGACTCGAATAATGGAAGACAGAACTCAGCTCACGGAGGGAGCACAATTTTCGAAAACTCTCTCAAGAGGGGGGGGACGAAAATTGTGTAAAAAAATTGTTGTGTTTTCTGTCTCCTTTATTCTCCTATTTATATAAGTCACATATTGGGCCCAGTCAGAGATCTAAGGAAGAATCTGGAACAGGCCTCACCCAATTAGCTTTTTACTAATTAAATTGAACCCAGAATTTAATATAAGCTTATATTGGAATATTACGAGCAGCCACTACAGAAGTAATATTGCACTGCCTTCCAAATCCGAAATTACAAGTATTCCGGGTTTCCTTTAATTGTATTTGATTTATTTCCCGCGCTTAAGATGGAAACATCCATTAATTAATTAATTAATGTCTGCTATAGACTTAATTAATTAACATATTTCGAATTCCAAGAGTGGACTTAGCAAGAAACTCTTATTTATTATTCATAGAGTAATCAAACTCCAACTAGCTAGGTTCCGAATAATAAAACCTCGTTTCGAGCACCTCTTGTGGATGTTATCAAACGAGACTCTCATCGCGCACGTTTCAACATAATAGCAATCCTAGCACCTCTAGATAATGATCACCACTACCCAATATACTTGGATCATTGGATTACGAAAAACCCGCACCTTCGGTAAGTCAAAGTAGTGGATCATCAATATCGTATGCTCAATGCTAACGTACATTGATTAATAAATTAATTTTCAAGACCTCGTCTTTCAGTAGATAGCATAAAGACTCGTCTTGCTGTTAGATCCATTCAGTGCTATACCACACCAACGTCATCTTATTTCAATAAGGTTTAGAAATAATCGGACTGACATTGCAACCTTTCGCGATAGGTAGTCTAGGCCTATCTAGGTTGTGAAATTCTTATTTTTCTTTGTTTAGAACTGACCGTGTTATCTTAAATTGGACGACGCCCACAACCGGCCTACTAAAACAAAGACTTAGACTTTGTTACGTTTGCTCATACATTTAAATATGCAATAAACAACCATTAAATGTAAAACACAACAACATTATGACAAAAATAATCTGTTGCATTTATTGAAAAATAATCATTAGAGTTTTACAGTATCCAATCACTCGAAAGGTGATTTCTAGTATACAAAACCCTAACATATATCAAATCTTGAAAATCGATTCCATTGAAATTTTAGTGTAGCCCGATCCCCATTTGGCTAAATCGATTCTATTGGATCAAAAATAATACTCTTTCCATCTTCCTTGCAAAGTATTTTTATTTTTTAGTCAACAAAAATTTTTATAAAATAATATTTTATAATGAGATTAATGAAAGTTGAAAACTTTGTGAAAATGAAATTATAACAAACATACTAGTATAAATAAAAAAGAAATTAGGAAGGAGGATCGACTAATAAACTAATTTTAATTTGGTTTTATTATATAAATACTATTCCATGCAGCTATGCATGTTTGTGTTGCTGTGATACATGGTTGTTGACATAAAACTTTATCGTGTTTTTATTGTGTCAATACGGTAAGTACACAATATAAATTTAGTGCGTATCCGCACCGCGATAAATATTGTTCACCATAGCCCAATATTTCCTTAGGTAAGCATTTTAAAGATCAGCTCTCTTATTGGGCCAATTCAAATTAACACTAACAGTTGGGCTCTCTTTTTTTTCAGAGTTGGAAAATTTGGTCTCAGTCTCTTAAATTTGAGAAAATCAATTTGTGACACTTCTCTTATATGTGTGACTAGCAGATTAAATAATATAGGTAGGGCCAAAAAATAATAATAAAAAAGTTACGAATTTTGAACAAAAGAATCCCAATAATTGAACAAATCATTGAAGACATATGTCTTTGTGAAGTGAATTTAAGATGAAAACGTCATTGTCGTATACTATTCTACTTAAAGATAACCTTACTAAATCCGCTTTACAGGTTAGTACTAATTTGGACACGATTGCAGATAGTACTATTTGATAAAAAGGGAAAGAAAAATGGTGTCCTAGATTCCAACACAATCTAAATCTTCATCCAAGATTCCCACACGTGCGAATCTATACATACATATTTATAGACAGCAATGTCACCATGAATAACTCTTCCCAAATGACCTCGAAATTACTCTATATACTAGTACCAAAAAGTCGAAATTTATAGTACTACATTACACTATATTTATTTTATATGATTAAAACCATCAACTTAATTAGGATTTAATATAGGTGACTCAAAGTATTTTATATGACGAGCTATTCTACATTGCTACCAGGTGGGTTTAGACTATAGAAAAGTGCTAAAAGTAGCATTTTTTTCCAATAAAGAAAAACTATAAAACTGTTACTACAGTATTAATTTGAACGAGTCTTGCAAAATCCAAAAATAAGGTAAAAAGAAGAAGAAAAGTAGTCATTTTGGTTCGTTATTGGAAAAGTAATTGTGTGTGAATATTCAAGTCTTCCTCAAGTAAACCAATTACTAGTTTTATATTTCCAGGGTGAAAGGTCATAAACTTGGAGTTTTTTTCTTTTCTAAGTGGAGATATGCATCTATATCATGGAACTATTTTGCTTGAAAATCAATATTAATAGCCGTTCGTGGAAAAATGAAATCTATTAGTAAAAATTCCATTAGGCTGCGCGCGTCTAAAATAATTTATTTAATTTGATAAGATGACTTAGAAAAGAAACACTTTGAATTCTACTCTCTAATATGATAAATATTTTTCTCTTGTTTTTAAATTTTATGCATTCGACTACAATAAATCTATATACAGTTGCATTAGAGCTTTAGTAAATCTCAATTATAGACCCATATATCCGATTCATGCAACCTCTAATACATAAAAAAAAAAGTCGATTGTGGAAATAAAATATTAAATCGCGAAGTTTTAATTTTTCGCATTTGTTCGTTCATTCAAAAAATGATTTTGTCCTTTTTAACAAAACAACAGAAAAATCAAAATGCATCATTTGGTAATAAAAATAAATAAAACTTCATAGTATATAATATTTCCTTATAAGATGGCTACAATTTAACCAATTTCATTACTGAAATGGCTATCATCCTCATTATTCCCAAAAAATCATACCAAATTATTCAAAAGAATTCAAAAAACTGTGATACTCACTCATGCAATGTAGCCATTCATACTCAGCCAAATTCAACAAATGCAATCTTCATCGAATTTGGGTTTAACCTTACGATGAAGAGTTTGATGATCATCTAGAATCTGATATTCCCCAGTGAGCTCCTCCCCTCTCCTTGCCTCCATCTCCCAATCAGTCCTCATCAGCACCACCATCATCGTCACCATACACGACCCCTGCGCCGCCAGCAACCCGATCCACAGCCCGACAAACCCGATCTTGTAATAAAACGCCGCCACCACCGCCACCGGCATTCCGACTCCGTAGAAGCACACTAAATTGATATTCGCCGCGACGTTGGGCCGGGCCGTGCCCCTGAGCACGCCGCAGCCCGTCGTCTGCGTACAGTTCCCGAGCTCGCAGAGCCCGATTATCGGGAGGACTAGCGTAGTCAGCCGGATGATGTCTTGATCGTCGGTGAACATTAGCGCCCATGTGTTTCGGACTGATACGGCGAAGAGGAGGGCGGCAAGGCCGAGGAGGAAGCTGATGGAGAGGCCGACTAGGGCTGCGAATTTAGCCCGATCGGGCTGGCGGGCTCCGATTTCGTTGCCAACCCGAGTGGAGAGGCTGGAGCTGAGAGAGGATGGGAATGCGTAGATGAGGGCTGTGGTTTGGATTAAAATCCCCATTGCGGCGACGGCGGGTTTGGGGTGAACAAGGAGGCCGCAGAGGAGGATTATTAATTCATACCACCACCATTCTAAGGAGATGGAGATGCAGCTAGGGATTGATAAATCGAGGAGGGGTTTCCAGCCGGAGAGGGCTTGTTTGGAGAAGCCGAACCATGTGGATTTGTGTTTTCCGGTGAAGAAAAGGAAGGAGAGGAGGAAGAGGAGGGTGTTGAGGTTGGTGATGGCGGAGCCGATGGCGACGCCGCGGACGCCGAGGCGGAGGCGGTCGACGAGGAGGAGGTTGAGGGGGAGGTGGAGGAGGAGGGAGGCGGCGGCGGAGAGGGTTAAGGGGAGGGTGATGGATTGGGAGCGGAGGTAGATGCGGAGGGGGTGGAGGAGGGAGAGGGCGAGGAGGTCGGGGAGGGAGTGGAGGAGGAAGGTGTGGGCTTGGGCGGCGATGGCGGGGTCCTGGCCGGAGAGGAGGAGGAGGGGGGTGATGTTTAGCCAGAGGAGGGAGATGGGGAGGGAGGCGAGGAGGAGGAGGAGGGTGGCGCGTTGGAGGGTGAGGCCGAGGAGGGGGAGGCGTTTCGCGCCGAAGGATTGGGAGCAGATGGGCTCCATGCCGGCCGCGAGGCCGGACAGGATGGAGTAGCCAGTGATGTTGGCGAAGGCGACCGCGAGGGCGCCTCCCGCGAGGGGGAGGGGACCGAGGCGGCCTAAAAAGAGGGTGGAGATCACGGAGCGGGAGTGGAGGAGGAGGGCGGTCATGAGCTGAGGGAGGGCCAGCCGGAAGAGGGCCGCGGCTTCCTTGACGAGGCGGGAGGCCGCGGAGTCATGCTTCTCCGGTGGTGGAAGGAGGGGGTGAGTTGATAATGAAGGGGTGATTTGAGGCATCATTGTTGGAGAGGGAATTGGGAAGGAGATGGAAATGAGAGAGGGAGGGGTTAGGGTATATATAGGGCTCAATTTTCATTTACCAAAACTTATTTAGATTCTATGTGGTTATAAAGTTTGAGAGAGAAGCTTTATCTAGTGTTTGTATGTATGCAGCGGGAAAGTAACTGGTTACGCGTTCTCTGAATACGTCACCGCATTTCGAAAAGTATAATCGCACACAGTATTATACGGTTACCAATTGTGTGTTAAATTTCATAGAATTAACTAGGAGTAAGATTATGAGCAATATCACTAGATTATGTTCATCTCGCTCAATTTTACTACTATGCTCTAATGTTGCAAAGTAAAAAAACAAATAATTTGCCAATTTGGTTGTGGAATGATCCATATTAAGAATGTTATTGATGCTTGTTTTTACTAGGATGAATACATAATAGCTATCAGGATCATTATATATTAGAGCATTAATTTAGTTTGTAAGAATTATTTAAGAAGACGAAATAGTAGAGTATATGAAAATAGTGTTATAATTTTCGGTAAATTTATTTTTATTTTAATAAAATCATTGTAAATATGTCATTGTGTCCAATACAATATATTGACATGCTATGCGATATATTTTCTGAAGTGTGTTACGTATTCTTCAAATACGTAATATCCATTTTCAGAAATAAAATTTTGCACACATTATTCACTAATAATATTTCAATCACTTTTTCTTTCTAGATCTCTCGTATTATATCATTTTTACATTAAATGCATGCTGGCCACAAACGAGATTAGGTGCAACTGTTGCCATTTTTTTCATATTATTTGGAATTGATTCGATATGTCAGTGACGAATTTTATAAAAATGAATAATTAAAATGGAGAATTAATTTTGTAAGTTTGGACAAAATCAATGTCATTTGAATTCATAAAAGTTAAGTATAACTCAATTGGTATTCACATTTCAAAACGGTGGGTGAATCGGATTTCAAAACGGGCCAAAACGCAAATGGCGTGAGAGATATAAAGAAAAACTAGAGATAAGTTTTCGCCACCTAATCTTATCTCATGATCTCTAAAATTTGGAAATATAGTAATAGGGAGGATGTATTAATATGATAAACCTTTTTTTATTATTGTGACTGTCATATCATCATTTTAGGCTTTTAGATATGAAGATTGTGTTATTCTAAAGTTGTCATGTGGCAGCTAATTTTAATTAAGTTTAATCATTTTAAAACGCCAATGGGCAAAATCTCATGTTCCTGATCTTATTTTATGAAACGATACCAGATTGCAGTGTTATGCATTGAATGTTGCAGTGGTACCACCACGATTTTGCAGTTTACATATTTTATTTTTTGTTCCAGATGTGGTTATATAAAACGATACCAGATTGCAGTGTTACCACGACAATTTTGCAGTTTACATATTAGAGCATCCCCATCCGTGCTCTTTGGCAAGAGCACGGATGTGGGCCCGGATCCACTTTTATTACTTTTTTACTCCCTGCTCTTCCCCAAGAGCACAACACCCACATCCACGCTCTTCTGCAAGGACATGCTCAAGGGTCCCACCATTCTATTATTCAATTTAAATAAAAACATTTCCACAATATTAAAATGCATTAAAAATACCCGGAATACTATTACAAATTACAAAAATTAAAAATTACATAATTAAAATCCTAAAAATAAAAATACATAATTAAAATCCAAAAAAATAAAAAATACATAATTAAAAGCTAAAAAATACCCCCGTGGAAGGCTATTCCTCTAGCCCTATCCCCAATGTTATTCGGAGACCCCGTATGATTGTCAAATGTGAATCAAGTTGCTCGGGGGTCATATTTGACCTATCGGCCAAATTGAGTTGGGCCAAAAGGGTCCACAACGAGTTGGTGGGGGGTTGAGGTGGCACAAAGGGAGCGGGAGCAGGAGCGGGGGCGGATGGAGTCGCCTTCTTCCTTCCTTGCGGCCGGCGTTGGGAACTGTTCGGGCCGGCGTCGGGGCTATCCAAGTTAGCTCCGACAAGCTGGCTAGCCACCTCATCCTCGCCGGCGTCGGATGGGGATACCGACCTCGACCGTTTGCTGGAGGAGGATGATACGCCCCCTATACTTCGGATGCACACGCACCTCCTACCAAGCGCTGAGGTACTTGAATGGTTTGTAATTTAGGGATTGGTAGGTCGCCAAGGCGGCACTGATGATGTCGAGCTCGCTCCTGCCGCTCCCCGTCGACCGCTCTTCCTGGAGGTAATACCCCTGGAACTTTTGGATTTCTTCGTTGGCTCTGAATATGGCATTGCGCACCATACTCTCATTGCGCTCGATGGTTCCAGCCAGACAGTTTTCATTGTACCGGCGAGAGACGCGCCACCAAAACCTATCCCCGCTTTGGTTCGTGCCTATATCCGGATCTTTGGAGATAATCAAATAGGCTTTGAATAATTGATCCATCTCCGCCGGAGTGTACGCGGTGCGGACACCACGAGGAGTAGGAGTAGGAGTAGGAAGATGATGAATTTGAGAGCCGCCCTCCCTCTCGATCTGGGTTCGGGTGCCCACCCGTATCGCTCATCGGGGGCATCTTGGTCATCCACCGAGTAAGGCCGGTAGCCACCCGGAACTTGAGAACCTTGGGTTTGAGGAGGGGCCGAAAATTGCGTTTCCGGACTAGGGAATGGTTGTGAGTCGAACCATTCGTGGTTCCAACCGCGGGAGTCAGAGGGGTGATCGCCGGAGCCGGACATTTTTTTTTGTAAGAGTGAAAGATTGAGAATTGATAAGAGAAAATGAGAGAATTTAGATGAGAATTGTGTAGTGTGGTGTGAAATTTTGGTGTGGAAGTGGGTATTTATAGATGAAATGTGAATTTTGGAGAAAAAAATTGATAAATAAATTAAAAGTGGGGAGAAAACGGATATTATTTATTGGGAGTGGGAAAATATTTTTTTATTTAAATTGATTTTTTAAATTAAATTCAATTTAAAAAAAGAAAAATCGAATATGCCAACGGCTTTGCCGTTGGCATCAAACGCGCCACGTCAGCCTGCTCAGCGGCACGAACATGCTTGATGCATCGAGCAGCGCCGTGCCAGCGGTGAGCAGCACACCGCTGCGCCGGTGGCATGGACGCCGTCCGTCCGGATGAGCAGCGCTGCGGATGCTCTTACTCCCTTTGTCCCTCTGTAGTAGGAATACGACTCAACTACAGAGGAACAGAGGGAGTACTTTATTTTTTGGGGATAGAGAGTTGCGTTAAATTTGGGAAATATTCTAAATTTGACTCAACTTCAAATTTTCAGGTATGACTAAAATGCTCACGCCTGCAATTTCGAATAAGGTAAACTATAATTTGCACTCTATATACGAAATTTAATCATAAGCGTCTATATAAGAGATCTTACGGCCTATATTTGTGGTACGGTGTCACTCTAATATCTATGGTGTCACTATAGTGCCCCTATAGTAATATCATTAATTCATAATGATATTATCGTAAATTAAAGTGAAATCGAGGGGAAATAGGTTTTTATGATAAGTTTTCGATGTTGTCATGAGATACTAACGTGACAATATTTTTCCTACTTGGGATCCTTTAAATTTATGTGCCACTTTTAATTTCTTTAGTATTTTTCAAATCTTCAATATCAATTTATTATATTTTAATTTAAATTAAGTTAATCTAGTTTTGTACTCGTAATTGTAGATAAGGTTCAACCAATAGAGTTACATAATTATCTTTCAGCATCAAGAATTTCCATAGAATATTAATTTATGAATAATTAATGTTATGAAATTAAGTAAATATATTAGTATAAAAATATAAATTATCATCGGAGTCACCTTAAATGGTATAGTAGTATATTGTGTATTTATTTATTACTTCACTAAGCAAAATGGGTTGCTTTTTTCAATGATGTGTCATATTTAGGCTTAAAACAAAATGAAACCAATTCAAAGTCATTAATCGAAATATTGGAAACACATTAAGTCAACCCCAAATGGAAACTTGTGTACTAATATTCTACGCCGTCTGAATTAGTGTATGAAGTCGTAGTTGCACACTATTGAGATGTCATAAGTTGGTTGTTTAATCGAAGATGAAAAATAAAAATAATCCAATTTAAATATTTTGAAATCGTATTGAGTAAATGTCTCATGCTCAACTCGAATGTGCCACCAAAGGTTACAAAGCATGAATGATCTTGTCAAAATATTAACAACGACGAAGGGCTTCAATAAATGAGACCGCACATCGACATAGCCCGCTAAAATCTAACATTGTACCCCCCCCGTCCCTTGCTACGCGAGACACTCTCGTTTATGAAAAATAATACTCTCTCCGTCCCTTGCTAAGCGAAACACTCTTTTTTACACTCATTTTTTAAAAAGTGGAGAGAAAATATAATAAAAGAGAAAATAATGTAAGGAATAGCCCTCTCTACATTATTCTATTTTTTTTTAATTTTAATTTCTCTCGACTTCAACTATTAAAGGCGACTTCGAATTTGCCATCGATGATGATAAAACATAAATGGTCATGTTCAGATATTAACAATGGGACTCATGTGTGATGATATCCATTCCTAATAAGATTTGGTATCAAATCTAACAATGTTTGAAGTGCTCTTTACGTATTATGTATGCTTCAATGAACGATTCTATACTCAGTCCTCGTGTTACTAACCTAATGCAAGTCAATGAAGTAAGCGCAAGTGGATGGCCGATAATGGTTCACTCTCAGACACACTAAAAATGTTATGGTCCATACACAAACATACACTGTTGGCCAAATTTCGAAGTACACAATTTAAGGTTTTAATGCTTTGGTCGTATAAGCGTGTAGAATCATTAATTATATTGTTTTTATTTTCAATTTCGTTTCTAAGACTGGATATTTAATTCCCATCTAATAAATTAATTCCACTAAAAAACATAAAATCATTCTTGCGTATTACTCTCTAGAGTGTAGTTATACATGAATATTAAGGACTGTACATGAAATTATTTTAATAGGGATTATACAATTAAATCACTTGTATGAATAGAATATGACCCATCAACAATCTTCAACAAAACACCAAAAGCGAAAGCGATTCAAATACTAATACGACATCGTTTGTCAAAGCTTCTTGAATCGTATGTGTCGAAAAAGAACATTATAAATTATTAATAAATCTTAAAAGAAGACAACGCAGGCTGACTTGCATCTTGACAATCATATCACCCAACGCTAATTTCTTCGATTACTAGAAGATACTCCATTTTTCTTTTTTAAGTTTCCTATAAATTATCTCCTAATTAATTATTATTCGTCAAACAAACAAGAAACAAATTAACTAGTAACTAACCAACTCTCTAATTAAGACTATTAGGAAACATCGAAAATGTGGCATTTCTCATTATGCTCGTTGAACATTTCTAGCTTTAGTTTGTGTGGCTAACCTATTTAATTTTAACATATTGAAATCTTGTGTACAATTTGTTTTATACACATCAATTTACATGTCATCTATTTTATCTACTGTAAAACATTAGATGAAACATTAGAATATTGTATATTTAAATATTATCAAACTGAATGCAAACATTATATGGGGCTTCAAATTATCTCTCTTTTTATTTTTAAATAAAATATTAGCTTTAACCATAAGGATAAAGGTAATTTGTTCAAAGACAAAATAACCGACAATTAAAACAAATAAAGAAAAATAGAATCTATCTTGTATACTAATCTTATCTCATTATCATCTTAATCAAAGAGATAATGATGATTAATTAATTTCTTCAACGCTTTCGTTTAATACTGCGCCCATTATTAATAATTCTACTAGTAGACTTGTGGTCAAATGATTTCGACTCATTCTTTTCCTAATTTAATGATATGAACAAACTTTAGAAAAACAAAATCTGCTGCATTTATTTTAAAACGAGAATCACACGCTACACATGTCACTCCTAGGGGAAAAAGAAAGATCTAAACGTGTAGAATAATTGTAAAAGTTCATCACTAATTTCATGTGTACGTCATTTAATGTATGAGCCTTCTATTTATTTAATTTACACAATATTGACGTGGTGTAAAACCCTTCCTCTATTCGGGATCAAAATCTCCTACTTTAACTTTCTACGAATTTAAAGAAATATAAAGATAAATAAATTGAAAAAATTACTTGTAAAATATGAGACATACCTTTATACAATAATAGTGGAGTAGTATTTTTAAAAACAAAATGTGCATAGAATGAGATAGTAAAATAGTAGTATATGGTTATTTATAAAAAATAGTAAAATTAATTAAAAGTAAAACGGGATAGTTAATGATAGACATTCTAAAATATGAGATATTTAATGACGGACGAAGGTAATAGTAGTAGTAGTTAGTTTATTCGGTGAAGGTGGTCGACATATGTCTTTGGATCACAATAATCTTGGATTAATTGAATTTAAGAAACAAACTATAATTAACTTTACACATACTTGATCTAGTTACCAAAACAATATGCATATGAGAGATTCTTTTGAGATAATTACTAAAAAATCTGTTCAGTTAAAGTTGCACTGAGAATATTACTTTCGGCGGATGGAGATTGACAGATAACATCGTGATATATACTACTTGTTTGTTTCAATATTATTGTTTTTGTAATACTTTGCTATTTTTTGTTACATTCTGAGCTGTTTCTGTATTTTTAGATTGTCGCATCTTTTTTTTATTTTGAGCGTTTCGTAAAAAATAAAAAAGCAAAACAATATGCATGTGCAATGTGCCACACATGAAAATCTTCCAACAAATTAATATGCTTTCCAAAATTTGTTGGTACTAGCCATATTATATCTTCATTATTATTTAAATTTTAAGCCAAATTAAAGAGTCCTGATCTCGAACAATGCTTTCCATTGTGTCACCGAAATTCCAAAGCAATTTAGCAATTAAGAAATAATAAAGGAAGCGTAAATCAAGGAGGATATATAGAACTAGAAAACAAGGTAGCATGTGCTTGGGCAAATAAAATTGATTTGCTAAATTAATGTAGGAGAATTAATTAGAATCATCTAAAGAAATGCCTTTAGTCTTAGACTATGAAAGCTTCTTGTTCATATCCACTAATCCAAAGTGATATACAGCAAGAACAATTAATAGTTACCTTTGTATTGTCATTTCCCCACAAAGATAGCTAAAAACAAAACTTTAGAGTTGTCATCTTCTCATACTTCATAACAAGAGACAATTTCCATTTTTGCACGTTTCATACGTTAGAAAAGACTGGCCATGAGATGCGAGAAAGCAAAGTAGAAAGAGCGAGTTTATACTTGATGCTGCTCGTGCTCGTGCTCGAACCCCAGGCATGTCGTCGATTGTAGGAAAAACTTGGATTTGAGGTCTTCATTGTATTTTCATGGAATATATCAATTTATTTTACTATTTGGGTTTGAATCTTCATTTTTAGTGATGACACTTCACTTGATTTTAATAAGTCTATTTCAGGTTCCTTTAATCACTTGAAATAATTAAACTATTGATAAATGTCAATGAAGTTAGTGATTAGAATTATTATTATTATGATTATGTAGAGACGTATAAATATGTGAAAATGAATTGAAACAAGCATGAGCTTTACTCAGTTTATAGACTACTATCCTGGTTTAGAGGCTGCTTATCATATATAAATATTTTATAGACAATATCAAAATAAGTACAAAGAAACTATAAAACGATAATATTTAGGTCTATATTATGTTTTATTTAACTATAAAAAGCTAAGGGTGTTTGATACATAGGAAAAGACTTGTTTTAAGAGTTTATTGAATATTTGATACATAAGAAAAGCCATTTTTTAAACTTCACTTTTGTATCATACCATTTCTCAATTTAAGTATCAAACGGTTAAACAAGATTAGTCGATGAATCACACGCATAGCATAAATCATAGGAACATTGAGAATCTTGGTGGAAGAAAATAGAAGCAAAATGTTACATTCTGTTAAGTCCAGATGCAGAAGTTGAATATAACAAAGCAATGTGCACACAAAAGAGAGATATAGCTAATAAATGTCATTGGCAAGGCTGGTGAGCTGCAGTATCTAGCGCATACCTTCTATGGAACAATCAAAGTTGCAGATGGAGGCAATCAATATTTTTCTCATGCCCCGGGTGATTGGCTGCATTGCAGTAACAAGCAGTGGATCAGTACATATATATGCATACCCGGAAGTTCAATTATAAACACAAACACAAACACAAACACAAACACAAACACAAAATGAAAAAAGCCTACCTCCCAAATCTATCGGGCGGGGGGCTTTCTCCATCACTGTAAGCTGGAGATCTATCGCGAGCAAAGTCATCAGGGATAGATGCCTTCTCAGTTTTCTCTCCTTGAGGACTTACACGGGGGTCACAATCATACCCGGGACTTTCACTCTTTCCTGGATTCAGGCCACTGCTTATATCACCATTGGACCTCTTTCTTTGAGGGCTTAAGCTTTGTTCATTGTTGTGATCAGTAGTCTCTCCCTCCTCCTTCTCAGGACTTGGACTCCGCTCATGATCACGTCTATGTTCCCTTTCCTTCCTATTGGGGCTCCCTCTTTCCTTCCTATCGGGGCTCCCCCTTACCTTCCTATCAGGACTCTCCCTTTCCTTCCTATCTGAGCTATCCCTTTCCTTCCTAATGGGGCTCCTCCTTACCTTCCTATTGAGGCTCCCCCTTTCCTTCCTGTTGGGGCTCTGGCTACTCCCACGAGTATAGTCAGGACTTGCTCGCTCTCTGCGATACGGGCTTGGGCTACGGCCACGACTGTGCCCATAATCAGGACTGCCCCTCTCTCTCCTGTACGGACTCTGAGATCTTGCCCTATCATAGCCTCTCCTAGGTGATCTGTCACGAACTCGGTCAGGGCTATTTCCGTTTCGCCTATCATCATCATCCTTGATAGCAAATTCAACCGTAATAACACGATCCAACAATTTGCTGCACAGCATACACAAACAGTAATTAACCACATCCTCAACATTATTTTACAAGAGAAAGCTCAGTAGAGAGATATGCTAAAGTTCAAGAACATAATATATCTAGTCTAAGTCTAAACTCACCTCATGTTAGTAGCATCCAAAGCTTTTGATGCATCTTCCAGAGATTCAAACTGAATAAACGCAAAATTTCTCCTCACCCTTATATTCAAAATTTTTCCGTAAGGATCAAAATGTCTTTCTAAATCTCTTGTTCTTGTATGATACGGATCAAAGTTTATGACAAAGAGGGTCTTTGAGGGTCTTGTGTTAGATGAAGTTTTTTTGGAGCTTTCTGGCCGCCTGCTACTCCGTTCTTGCTGGGGCACAAAAGTGGTGTTAGGAATGCAAGCATTTAATAATTGAATAGAAGAATAAAAAACATATACTAATAGCTTCCCAGAGGAGATTCAGCAGAAATGGGCATATTACCTTGGTCCACTCAACACGAAGTCGACGACCCTTCCTACCAAATTCAATTCGGTCAAGTGAACGAATTGCATCCTCAGCATCCCTTTCATCCTCCATGTAGACAAAAGCAAAACCTGATAACAAAAAAATGTTCAAGAGCCTTCTCTTAATATCACCAATCCTTAAACTATTTAGTGGAGCCAATTGTGGGAAACCTCTTCAGACGTATCTTATGATCCATCATAGATGGACAAACCCATTCCATGTTGCCTGGTAACATTACGAAAAGACCTGCCCTAGGTACCCAAACTATTGACCAGTTTAATCAGTAACAGACCTTAGCCAACGAAGTGAGCAATGTCAATGAACAACTATCCAAAGGTGGATGTTCCATTACAGCACAAGGTAAAGTGTGTGCCTTCTCTGACTTATTCAGCTGCCTCAACTTCGAGGTCTGCGTGTAACGTGGAAAAATGTAGGTTGGGCTAAAGTCATGAGGAATGAAGTCAAGAATGACACATGAAAATGCGTGATGGTGATGTCATGGATGATCAGAGAGCTCTCCTAGGAAATTAGAAGAGGATGCTTGTCACTGTCAGGAAATGAAATGCAGAGGAAACCCTTCCATCAGCTGGGAAATGTATCGATATTGCAATGAGATCCTGCGCCAAAAAATCAGTTGAATATTGGGGGGGGGGGAGGTTCTCAGACTTAGAAAAGATATATTTTGCTTATTTTAAAACATCCCAACAGCCTGTAAGGCAACAAAGCATCACTTTTGTCGCCCACGTGCAAGTTCACATGGTATTGAACTGAAGTCACTTCAATGAGCACAGAGACCTCCCAGTGCCTAGTAACCACAGCCTTCTTCCACTCCATTTGTCTTGTCAAAAGATGATTACTGATCTCTACTATATTTTATTGACGAATATGAACACTTACCTATATATATGTATACTATACAAATGAGCTCATAACTGATATACTCTACTATGTAACTACAAAAAACAGGTACAAAACCTTGTAAATATAAGAAACTTACCCTACCATCACTCTGTCACTAGTCATGAAAATATCAACGTAATTGCTAAACGAGGCAATTTTTCACCATATCAGTTCTTTGTCTGGCGTTAGTCAGTCTCTGCAGTTCTTATATCATAACATTCCAGCATTTATACTCCTCAGAGGAAAAGAAATCGCATGGAAGTGATATGTTAAAGCAAACCCAAGCCCTTGTGGATACATTTGCTTCTCCAAAACACAGTGCAAATGACTAGTAGTATTCTACTATCCTTGTGGATTAATAGCATTAGCATATAAGTAGACACCAACTTTAATTACATTTAAACAGAAAAGGAAGCTACTTTTAGACATAGATCACCTCCACTGATTTCACAAAGCCAAAAAGAAAATTGACTTCTAATTTTAAACCTGCCTAGAGCTAATAAGATCATGCCAAAAATTATACTATGCTTTAAGAGAACCTTGGATGACCATCAGAGAACCTTAAATGTGTAGAGATGAAGGGTTATTAATGAAATAGGTTTATAAAAAAGAATTTCATTGGCTAAAATCTAATACTTTGGCAACAAAAAGTAAAAACTAAACACCTCAGACTTACCAGACTTCATATCAACCCTGTCGACTTTCCCATATCTTCTGAAGAGTCTCTCCAGATCAGACTGCCGAGCATCATACTCGAAATTTCCACAAAAAACTGGTCTCATTGCTCTTCAATTCTGATATACACAAAGAAAGACCACAATTTCATAATAGTAAGAGACAAATTTTAAAATTTACAAGCTTCACCACAATGTTTTATTGCATATGAATAATGAACATCACCAGTACCAAGCTGCATTTGAGAAAAGCTTTAGGTATTATTACAACTACTTCAAATAATCAAAGATCTGGATGAAATAAATTATGAAGGCTTAGAGGCTTAATGATGTTCAGGTTCACACCAATAAAGGTACTAATTTTAAAATTTCAGAACACAACTTTTGTATTGGATTTGATACAACTACAGAAGCATATATACTAGACGAGCTAAATTTCTTAAATTTATCAAATCAGCTAAATGCACAATTCAAATACAATCCAAACCCACAATCATTCTTCGTTTCAAGGAGCAATACCTCCTAAATTCAATAGCAGAAGAAGAAACAAGCGCAAATATATTGAATTTAAAAACCATAAAGAATTTGCTGCTTATCCAAAAATTAAACATCGCTGAACATTACTAACATTCACAAAACATGTGATGCAGTATCAATTTTTCCCCAAATATCCCATACCAAGACAGAAAATACTTATATAAAACAACGTGCGAGAGCAAAACCGACAGCTAAAAGGGCTCACAGATCCGGGTAAAAGATAAATCTTTACAATTAAATCTCGAAATTCCGCACCTCTGGAGAAAATCGAAACCCTAATTGCTGCGATTGCGAGCTCTCGAAGAGAGAAAATGCACCTTTTCAGCTAAGAAGTCGTCAGCTAAATACAGTGATTATACTCAGATATTTATATTTGGACCAGGGGCTTATTGGTCATTTTGGTAAATCATCCAAACTCCAAAGGTCCCCAGCATATAATGCCTTGTTTTTATTTTCCTAAATTTTAAAGTTGGGATTGATTTTTTAAAAAATACTAGTAGTTCCAATTCTTTAATGAAATTTATCCCCAATCTTGAAATTTAATACATTTATTTATAATTTTTAATAATAGTGTCAACATTATCCCATTTTTGCAACTTAACAATTATATCTCGATCTTTTTTCTATCTATCAATTTTTATCATTAAAATTTCATTCCAACAATGAAATCATGACACAACGGTGTGGCCTATTTTAGTTCTCTAAAAATAAAAGTATAAAAATATAGTAGTATTAGTTTTTTTCAGAATTATCTGAAAATGATTGATTAAATTGGAAAGTTGAAAAAATTGGACTACAATTGATATAATTATTAAAGATTAGAGATAACTTTTTGAAAAAATTATTAAAAGACTTGATTTATTTGATCATTAACGCTTGCGATAACAATATATGCAATTTTTACTCATCTTTATTATACTGCTCCTACTAGATTTATAGTTTAGTTAAAATTTTGGCTTAATTTTTTATTAACTAATAAACATAAATTTAAAGATCATGGTGTATAATGCTGAAAAAGGTTGATTTGACATTTAACATAAAATTATTATAATAATAACATATAAATTGATATTGTTAATAATTCTTGAGGTAAAAATAACAAACAAAGTTTTTTTTATCGAATTTTAATTCATTCTATATAGTGAACAATAGAGATAAATCTAAACTATATATGTATTGTAAATTGAGGCTAAAAACCACTAAAAACTAAAGTTCAGACTATTCTCCAAGAATAACTAGCAATTTGTTGTAAAAGATTATTACACACGTCCATATAATACATACCATTTAACTGAATTAGGTGACAATCATTAGTTAGTAAATAAAAATATTAAGCATTACATATAACTAAGTCAAATTTCCATTACGTTCACTAGTTTAAAAACAAACATATATATAAACTCCCCAAAACATTATTAACAAAAACAGAGAACATTATTAATTATTATGGTGACTGAGAATGCATGCAAATTACATAATTGTTATTCCTAAAACATGTAAACATCAACAACAGCCTCTTCTCTACAAGGTTGATATCGATCCTTTGAGGATGTGATCCTCTTGAAATGAGGCAAGCAAAGACTCCAGAAAGTCATCCTCATTTTGCTGCAACAAAACATAAAATTTATATGTATATAAATTCATAAGTATTTACAATAAAATAGATTGAAGTGATAAAAGGAGAAAAAAACATACCTCATGAGCAGGAGAAACAGCATTCATTTTATATGTGCCAAAATCAAGAGAGTTGGCAAAACCTTCCTGCTAGTTACATCAAATGAAGAATAATTAGATAAGTGAATAAACAGAAAAAGATTATTAAATAATTAAGAGTATCATATGTTGAAAAAGTATACTAATTGGCATACCTCATTAGTTGGTTGAAGTGCTGTTCCATTGAGCTGAGAAGAGGTGGTAAATTCTTGAGAGTTACTGAATTGGTTGCTTTGAATCTATATTAATTTGTAGTTTTCACAAAAAAGGATCATGACATATATAATTTCATATTAAATCACCAACAAAAAATAGGCTTTAATTCAAAAGCATGTTAATTAGTGAGAAAAATCAATAGTAATTCTTGCCTGGTTCTGAGGTTGATCCAAAAAATTTGGAACATTTACAAAGCTGTCCCAGTTAAGCTGTTTTCCATAAAGGTTCGAGCTTTCGCCTCCATTATTCTGCGGTGAAAATGAAACAAGAGTTAACAGAAAAAAGGAATTGAAATTTCATATATAGATATGGGCTAAAGAATGAACCTGTGGTTGGTTTTGAATGGTGAATTGACTCTGCAAATTTATGCCAAAAGAGCCTTGTTGAGGCGACAACAATTCGAGTTCAGACAGATCAAAAACTGGCATATGATCAGATTCTTGAGCTACCAAAGGCAGAAAAGGCATCTCATAATCTGCAATAGCATTACACAGTTGATCCAAATCATTTGCAGCAGCACTACTATTGCTTTGAAGGTGATGAATAGTAGGATTTTGGAAAGCATTGGATGGATCTTCTAGGGCTATATTGGAAGGGTTGCTAAGTATCGTGGTGCGGGGGGTCCCACAGTAGCCCTGCGCGGTAGAGTCATGATCCTGACAAGGTACAAGGTTTGGGGTTGGGTTCTGCCAGCTTCCCACATTGGGGAGTAGTCTTGATTGGGTGGTTATGGTGAGTTGTGAAGTAGGGTTTTGATAGGTCAGTTTGCTCAATGTGTTGGGCATTAGGGTTGAGAGTCTTGGTGATTCAGGGTTTAGATAGAGATTCCTGCTAGTTAAGCCCTTGTGTGAGGACCACGACGAAGAAGACGAGTATTGTATTTTGTAGCTTGCGTCCGATACTCGCCTTAGGAAGATCCTGTATTTCTGCGCAATCGAGAAGTTATTACATTTAATAAAATTGGTAAAAAGGGACCGTTCGTATAATATACACCGTTGCAAAGTCATACTGTTGGATTTTATGAGAGCTAGATACGATCGCATTTATTGAAACGTATCCGATACGTGAATAGGAACAACCAAAACCCTACATCCCGTATAAATAAGCACGGTATAATAAAGACATCAACTTAAATACTTAGTGAGTCACGGATTTTATCACAAATTGATTTTCGGATAAAACATCGCTATTATGCTAAATAAATCGGACCGTACCAAGCCCGGATTAGCACTTATAACATCTCCATTCTTGACAAGATATCTTGAGATTCACTAATTAACCTTTGGATTTGAGAAGCTCATAATCAAACATACAACCCAATGATGATATGGGGTTACTTAATTTATAAACATATATCTAATACATCAAATATGGTTATCTGGGCATAAAAAAAAAACAAGAACCTGCAAATGACTTGCTACATTTTCTCTAGTCATCCCAGGAACATTCATCACTTCAAGAATTTTCTTTGGAACAGCTCCTACACATGATCATTTCATCATTAATAGCAAAAATTAAACCAAAAAAACATTGAATTAAAATAATGAAACTTACTTTCAAGACCAATACTTCTAATAGCTTCCAAGAACCGATTGTGCAGAGAATTAGTCCAAACAATTTTAGGTCTTTTCTGTGAGTAAGATTGAGAATTTTCCCCATTTTTGTCCTCACTCCTCTCTTTCTTAGGTGATTTTCTCTTGCCATCATCATCTTCATTCACTGATTCATCTGAATCAATACATTTCTGTCTCTCCTCAAAAGCATTAGCTTTTTCTTTCCTTTTCATGGCAGCAAATTGCCACAAATCCTTCAAATCATCAGGTGTTATTGGCTTCATAATGAAAAATGCAGCACCACTCTCCAAACCTTTCAAAGCTACTTCCTCTTTGTCATCTGCTGACATCACTTTGAAAACACACACACACACACAAAAAACCATTTAGTCACATACACATGCATAAATAATTCAGCAATATTATGAAATTTACAAACTACAGGCAGGTTGAATTCTTGTGTTATAGCTCGTTGCAGCTCGAATCCATTCATATCCGGCATGTGCACATCCGATATGACCAAATCGAACACGCCCCCCTTGATTCGAAGCGTGCATAAGGCATCATTTGGATGCTTCACTGTCACAACTGTTGCAAAAAAAAGAAAAAATTTCAAGATTGTGAAAAGTTAGGGTTTCCCCTTTAGAGCCTTTTAGATGCTCCCTTTTTTTATATATATCTTTTTGATTTAAAGGTCATTTAGAGATTTATGTACATATATATAGAGGGTTGGGCTTACCTTCATATTTGAGCTTCTTGAGTATAGCAGCAACTATGGCAAGGCATGTTATGTCATCATCTACAACCAAAATACTAATGGTATCATCAATTGGTGAATGGTTGGTTGGTGGAAAATTACTTCTTCCCCTTTCCATGACTTTTTTTTCTTCTTCTTTCTTTTCGACAAATTGCTGATGAATGCAGTTAGTCAACTTTGTAGATGTGGTAAAGGTAATGATTGCAATCAATAAAAATGACTATATGAAGCACTAATTTATATAACTTGTCTTTTTGTTTTCTTTTGCAACTTTTTCTCTTTTTGTAGTTTGTGTGTGAAAACTCAATTTGAGTGCCATTTGTGAACCATACTACGGTTGGCTTGATTAAATAATTAATTATGGCCAAATTGGAATAAGTTTGAAATTAAGAATGGGATTAATTCGTTTTGGGGAGATTTAAATTTTTCATGATGTGATTAATCTAGAATATCTGTGTCAAATAATCACATTTAAAGCTACTTACCAAATAATGCAGGGTTCATTTGTAGGCCTTCTTTTTCTGAGAAGATTTTGAGAATTAATAAAACTTTATTGTATTTAATTATAATGTGTCTTTCTTCAGATTTTTCCATTACATATATTATGAAGTGTTTAAATATTACAAACACCTCCTTTTCAAGTTTTCCTCACAATTACTAATTTAATTGGACATTTCATGATGTGAGTAGTATATATAATAATAGAGATAATAGTATGTGTATCAACGAAATTTGATTATGATTTTGCAACAAAATAGCACTCCCTGTAAATTATCATATTTTCATTTTTACAATTGGATATCCATAATTTTAGAGGCAATTAATTATGCCTTTGTATAAATGAATTAGTTTTGCCTATGGAAAGTTATAATTAATGATGTTTTAGTATGTAACAATCTCATCACTAAATACATGTAAGAACGTAAAGCCAATCCAAGAAGAACCAATTAAAAGATTCTATTTAATTTATTTAACCATAAAAAAGAACCAATTAAAATTAATAAAAAGAACCAATTTCTATATTATGAATATCATATTCAAATATCTCCAATTGTGCTACTATACTACTCATAATAACAAGGAATTTTTTACTAACTTTAAATTCTTTCTTATCATCAATATAAATAAAAATAACATTGTTGATAGATCTTGACAAATAAAAACCACAAACTTATATATGCTGGCCTTTATTATGAAGCCAAACTTAGATAAAGGATATGAACATCATGGTTCTAAAAAACTGGCTTGAAGTGCTCATATATTAGCCATAGCACACCACCAATTACCGTGTCTCGAACCAAGTCTCGTGCAACGGAAGCAGCCCACCCACCGCGCTCTTTCTTCCCAGCGAGGTCCCTGAAGCGCAAGTTCCCTGTGTCCGACACCAGTGAGTATATGACTCCATTCATGTGCCCCTTACCGATCACTCCAACCACGTTCACACTCTTATTCACGGCTTTGCTTCTTTTCAGGGACCACGCCAGAAACTGGATTCATGCGCGTTTCGTTTGCGTTTGTCAATATAGTTGGAAGCAGAGCATTTGATCACTGAAGAAATGGTTACGTTTGAACTACTTACTGTATCTCGCTCGTGTATGAGAGGAGGCAGCAGCGACGGGTATGATAAACTCAGCTGCTCGTACAGCTGAAAGCTGCTGTCACCACCGGTAGCTTCCTGAAAGGGTAACCGACATCTACAATAAGGATTCATTTTAACCGACATCTGAAAGCTGCTGTCGCCAATGGCTTTGATATTGAAACGAAAGTAAAGATTCGATTGACAAACCTCCACCGGCTTAACGGATGATGTCATTCCACGAAGAATAGTGGAGACGAGACTTAGTTTTTCCTTCCATTTCAGAGAATTCCATGCCCTTTCAAGCTGAAAAAGGATGACGATAACAATTCAGATTTCCTTCAACCAACAGAATCAGAATGGAAAGAAATCAAATATTTCCAACAAAAAGAATGGCAAAAAAGGAGTTCTCACAGTTATCTCGATAGGACGATCCCCCAAGACTAACTGAGCCCCAATTTCTTCAGCAACCTTTCTTGCAGCACGAAACTGGAAATTCGAAATCCACAATGCAAACTTGCTCAATCAAATTACATTCACAATATGATTTATAAACCTAGGAATTTTTTTACCTCATTACCAAAGGGACGATTAATATCTGAAGATAATTTGGAAGAGAACGTAGCCAAGAGCAACCGTAGTGCTAAAGCAGTTTGCCCACCTGCCATGTAGGAAAACAATAGAGAAGATGATGGTGCTGAACTGGAAAGTAGGCAGAGATCGCAGAAAAGAAAAGGAACGGGACAGTATAATGATTGAACAAACACTCAAACTATATTTCTCGACAATTAAAACGTAGGAACATAAATGCCATTTACAAGAAGCTACTGACAGACTCTTAACTGAACAACACGATGAACTCAAACTATATCTCTTGACAATTAAATTGTAGAAAGATAAGCCCTATTTATAATAAACTACTGACAGGCTCCCGACTGAAACAACACGATAAAATCAAACTATATTTCTTGACAATTAAAACATAAGAAGGGACAATCTCTATCAGAAAACAGTCACTCAATTTTCAAAATACGAAGTCATGCATACGAACCTAAGTTGATGCTCCGGCCAATGGCGCCAAAGAATCCAGTCCCGGTGAGAGAGAACATGCTCGATCGTAGCTGCTGATTCTGATCACCATTATCTGGAACATACATGATCCCAGCTCTGAAACACAGCTCTGCAACAGCTGAAGTAAGCCATAGTTTGGAAAATCAAGCATGGTTCTTAAAGAGCTGAGACTTTCCCCCAAATTTAGGTAGATGAGCATAACAACATCCCACAATCCACAACATATCTTGATTCAACCAGATCAATAACAGCCATTGAGGCATTAAAAACGAATATAATTGGGGGGAAAACAGTTTCCTACTTCAACAAAGCTTAATTGAATAAAATCAATAACAGAATTGAACCCCCAAAACTTGCCTGCTTCTGCAGAGCTCAACGACGACGTTTTGAGGGCTAACGGCTCGAATAACCCTTTCAACATCAGATGCTGATTCCTGGGAAACGTGGGTAGTCCCAATTATCCAAATTGCGTCGGGCTCGACAAACTCGCTTCGCCAGGGCGGAACGGCGCCGTATTGGGGTTTCGTGACGAGGACCAAGGTGCCATTTTTGGCCAAATCGAGTAGCTGTGGGTGGGATTCGGCGATTGCGGCGGTGGAAATTTCGAGAATCTCCTTCTTGAAGTTGAAGGTGGGAGGTGGGGAAGGGATGACGGAGGCCGCGCGGCATGATAGTTGAACGGTGGAGATTGGAGCGAGGATTGGGAATGGAGATGGTGAAGCATTCATGCTCAAGAATTCCATGGACACAGAAACTGTTTGATATTTTGTTTGAAAGATAAGTGCAAGAGTGTGAACCTCAAGTCCAAAATCTCTTCTTTCCTTTTTTTTCTTTAATCAATATGAAAAAAGATCAGATTTTTATTTTGTTATTATTGTCGTCATTTTATTTTGTTTATAGTTTCCATCATTGATATCGTAGCTTAGTGATAAAATATTTCTTACGTCAAAGTTTGAGTCACATAGAAAGGTATGTTAAGGAATGTGTATGCATTGTAATTCATCAACAAAGTCCAAAGATTACTAAGTTTGAGTCACAAGTCTAAATCTAAAATAGTGACGTTGAAGGAGCACCAATCAAATTTTTATGATATACTTCCCGCTTGAATTAATAAGTAGCCGCTGGCTTATCATTTTTGACGTTTGCAATCTTGTACTATTAGAATCTATGTAACATCGTATTATTTTGGAAATATGTCAAAGTACAAAGATCCCTTTTGCAGTAAAACAGAGATAAAGTTGATGTTAGTTATGTTCGGCCTTGCTATATCATTATGCTTACACAGTTGTTTATAGTACTTTTTTTTGTACTTGGCATTCTACCAAATATCTTCTCTTCTTGGTGATTTTTGAGTTTTTTTTTATGCTTCAACACTTAGCTCATTCATCTCCATGATCTCGCGCGTTTTTATGTATTTAGAAGCAAATTTTGATACCAGTAACAAGAAAGAATTACTACTAAAATTTAAAATGAACTGGAGTAGTTAATTTGGATACCGACACGATCCAATTATATTCAATAACCGAATAATTCAGAAATACAACAGTTGGAATTGGTAGGTATGCCATAGTAATACTCCTACTATTCTATTCTCTAGATATTTAGAGATAGAAGAATAATGGATCCCACCAATCTAAATAACACCCAGATACAGCAGCAAATAATTCCAATAATCCAAAAAAACAAAAATTACACTTGGGCACTAGAACATTAGACTATCGAATAATCAAACAAGACAAGAAAAATCCTAATGATATTTAAATGTTTATGAGCTGGAAATTAAAAGGAGGAAAGTGAGAGTGTCAAGTGTCTGTCCCATCCGTGTATTTGCGCGTTAGATTGAGAGCAGTGAGTGAGTCAGTAAGTCAGAGTGAGCCAATCTTATAATACAGCTAACCTTAAACTAGTACAATAGATTCTACCAGAAGCTGTCAGACAATTTATGGCCCCACGATTTTCCCGCGCCTTTTCTTTCTCTTTCAATTCCATCATATGCATATATATATATATAGATCCCCTTCTACACGTTTATCCCATGTTTCCGAATTACAAAGCCTAGCTACCAAATCCAAACCTTCCCTTTTTCAATATTTCCCCCAAATTTCGAATGCATGGCTGCTGAAGACGCCTCCATCCCGCCGCCGCCCGCCGCCGCCTCCCCAAGATCCGGCCGCCACCCCAGCTACCGCGGCATCCGGTGCCGGAGCGGGAAATGGGTGTCGGAGATCCGGAAGCCGCGCCAGACCGCACGCATTTGGCTCGGGACCTACGCCACCCCCGAGATGGCGGCGGCCGCCTACGACGTGGCGGCCCTCACCCTCCGAGGCCCGGAGGCCGCGGTCAACTTCCCCGGCCTCGCCCCCACGTACCCGATGCCGGCCTCCTTCTCGGACGAGGACATACGGGCGGCTGCTTCCGCAGCCGCCTCCGCCATCGCCCCGCGGAACGACGGCCCCGGCCTGGCGGCCGGGGCCGCCCAGCCCTGGGCAGCGTCGTCGAGCAACAATGAGTTTGTGGACGAGGAAGCGCTATTTGGCATGCCGAAGCTGCTCGACGACATGGCCCAGGGCATGCTTGTCAGTCCTCCGCGGGGAAAGGCCACCGCAGAGGACGAAGGGTGGGCAGAGGATTACTCCAGAAATGACAATCTCTGGAGCTACCCCTGACTCCTCTGGTGTTATATTATATTATATTATATATGTGTGGATCCGGGAGCGGGGCGGTTGGGCAGCCGCCAGCTCTGAATTTTCCGCCGCCGCCGTCTCTGAAATTTTCCTCACACAGCCGCATTAAACTGTGGCTTTGGTAGCGGCCTGCTTTTATGAATAAGAGCTGAGGAAATGTTAAATTTGAGTGAATATTAAGGAAAATTATGTATTACTGTTGGAATCTGTTTGAAGAAGTGCTACATAATGCTGTTTTGGGCAATATAAGTATATCATTATGATTGTATTATAGCTTTCACTGTATGTAACTTAGTTAATTAATTGATATTATTAATTTTCTAATTTGTATAAAAATCAACGTCGATTAATTATATTATATTTATTAATGATATGCCAATAATATTCTTTGAGTTATTAGAATCAAATAAATGTATAAACCAAAATAAACAATAGTCTAACATGAACTTAAACAAAATTAACAGTGATATATATAAAAGCATGTATCAAAACATTAGAGTAATAAAAATCTTTTATAATCTACTCGCGACTACTCTTTATTTTTTAGTTTATCTTAGTGGAGCATTTTAGAAACCAATTAAGAATAATTTACTCTTCATCATTTAACGATATATGGTAGGATCTTTCTCCATTTATCTTTATACTCCACAAATGAAATCACAATTACTTAATTTTTTTTTAATTAAAAGTCAGGTCCATAAAATGTGACCTTACTTTAATGAACGGAAATAGTATTAAACTGCAATATAGTACATAATGATGAATTGGTTGTGAAGCATGTAGAAATCATGAGTGTTGCAAATTCATTCAACGAAACCATTATGAGCATATCTTTACAATTTAAAAGCTGAAAATGATCTTATTTATATATAAATAAGACATAAATAGTGAAATGTTTTTGGGAAAAGTTCCCAAATCAGTCATCTAGAAAATAATGAGATATGTGTTCCAAAGGCTGCTACACGACAAAAAGCAGCAAAATCATACTTGTTCCACTCTAATTAAACTCTTTAAAGCGTGTGTGCTTTCTATTCGACAACAATTTTCTCCTTTTTTCCAAAGCCATAAAATGCAATTACTCAATTTATTAAATTTTATTATTAATAAGTGTTTGGTTTATAATTTTACAAACCAACTATGCTGGGTTTGGGTTAAGAATTATTGGAAATATGCTTCTTCCTCCCTCGCACATCTCGATCCTCAGTGATAGGCCTACCTTTGCTGGCAAAATCCAATGCGAGAAAAAAGAAAATTGAGAGTAAAACATAAAAAACAAAAAGAAGTCAGAAAGAACTTTCTCAAGAAGGAAATTATTATGTCACTCTTTTATTGGGGGCCCTTCAAGTATCCCATTGATCAGCACGTGTTTCACGCGTTTCTATAGAAGATTTGGCAGTTATTAACCGTTAACCCGCGGGCGGCTCACTGGGTCCATTCTACAAAAGACAAATTTGTTTTAAAATTTGATTTTTTTTCTTTTCAGACGAATGATCATCTACCAAGTTATAGTGTTGTCTATGTTCGATCTGTAACCTAATTATTTTACAGATTAAGTTGCACCCCAATAAGCTTATTGGGTTATTCCTGTTCAACAGTACAGGAAACATTTTGGGAGAGAAAGCAATGTATTGTGTTGAATGGGATGATTTATTTACCGTATAATGTTCTCTTTAAATAGGGTGTAGGAATACAATATACATGGTAAGTCAATAAACCTATTTTAGGATAAATATTCACACGGTGATTGATTTGGGTGATTGGCTCCCAATTTGTGGAGATTTAATTGTGATGAATCTTCTCTCTTTTCTTAACATTTCCCTCCTTCCCTTCCCTCGTTAATTGGCATGATTTTTTTTCGTTTATTCCCAATTAATTGACACTCTTACCTTTTACTACTTTTGGTAATGGACCTAACATTCCATTAATTCATTTCACTCACATTTTATTATACAATTAATATATAAAAGTAAGACTTACATCCAACTATATTTTTTAAAATTCATGTCAAGTCAACCGATGACAATTAATGGAGGACAGAAGGAATATTTTGCAACTGGGTCTAAATTTTGAGAGATCATAAAATTAACATGGTAAATTATGGATGTGTGACGCACACATTGTGTTAAAGAATAAGCTTTGACCAAAAATAATGAAGCTTAGTAGAGTGCATTAATATTAATGACATTTACATATGAGTTAGAAAATATAAACTAAAAATAAGTAATCTAAATATTTAGTAGCCACATTTATGCTATCTTTTTAGAGTCAAAACTCATTATAGTACTAGTTGGTGTCTCTTTATATAACGAGTACGCTAGAAATGTAATATTCACACATGAGTTGTCAATTATACCTAGTCCCACAAAATTTGAAATGGTAAACATGCAATTGGAGGTAACAAGACTGATAAATCTTGTCAAACAAAAAACGAAAGGCTTATATGTAAAAACACGTTGAGATATTCACACATCGAAAATGTAAATGATGGAGTACGTACTAAACAAGCCCAACAGCAGTAAAGCCCATCAGCCTAAAGCCCAAGAAAGAGTATCAGTTCGGCATGACTAAAGAGTATCAGTCCGGCATGACTAAAGAGTTCAGTTCGGCACAACCAAAGAGTTCGGCCCCAGCCTACAGCTCGGTAAAAGCCAACCAATCAAACTCTGCTCTCAGGTCGGCATCAAGCTCTACTCTCAGATCGGCAAAAGCTGCTCGGTAATAATTCAGCAGTTCGGTCTCAGTATTCGACCGAACTAGGAGATAGTGGACTCATGCAGGATTTCCACCTCCACTACACCCACGATCTATTTAGTGGTGTCAAGCAGTCATTAACTCATGCAGGATAGTGGACCCATGCAAGATCGCCACGATCTCCACGACATCCACTACCTAGTAAATGGCTGCATGCCACGATCTTGGTTTAATGTATAAATAGAACCTAGATCAGATAGATAGGGTTAGACTCTCTCTCTCGCTCTCTAGAGATAAAATATCAAATAGCAAGTCTGTATTTGTAAGCTGTAGAAAACAGATCAAGCAATACAACTCTGCCCTCATTTCTTCCCGTGGACGTAGATTTACCTCAGTAAATCGAACCACGTAAAATCTCTGTGTCGTGATCTGCATCTTCCTGCATTCATCACCATCAAAAATTCGCCGATCCATCACTGGCGCCGTCTGTGGGAAACAGAGAACCAAATTTGTGATAAAGCGAATTTTTGACCCTTTTTCCACCCCAAAAAAAAAATGCATACCAGATCACATACCACCCGTAATACCGTTCGTGATCACCGTGAGGAAGCTAGTCCAGCTCGCAGGTCTGAAAAACGGCCTCGGGAGACATCTACCTCCGGTTCTCACGAAGGAGGAACAAGCCACTCCAGGAGTCATCGCACCGAGTCTTCCCAGCAGCCCGATTTAAATGAAGCTGTCAAGCTGTTCTTGGCCGAGAAGCAGGAGGAGTTCTTAACCTTCCTGCAGAAGAGCCAACAGCCGGAGAAGACAACGACGGATTCTCCCTCCTCATCTAGGCATGAAAGTCACTACCGCAGTAGTGACGTGTCTTCCAGGAGAAAGAATCCTCAACCCCGACATGTTCCTGTTCCTCCTCGGTACCGGAACCACAGGAGAACTCCATCTCCTCCGTACCGAAGAGATGTCGGGTTCGCCATGTACGGAGCATTAAAGACTCCGTTCTCGGACGATATCACCCGAACTCCTTTGCCACGGAACTACCGAACTCCGTCGATAACCTATGACGGACTCGTGGATCCTCATGATTTCTTGGGACGCTATCAATATAACATGGCGAACCAGGGTCTCAACGAGGTCCACATGTGCAAGCTGTTCCCCGAGCTGCTCATCGGGAACGCCAGAAGGTGGTTCGACAGCCTTCCTCAAGGCAGCATTAGATCCTACCGAGATCTAATGGATGCTTTCCACAGGAGGTTCTTTCAGAAAGCGGAAGTCCGAATCACTTCGGCTCAGCTGCTTTCCATTCGTCAAGGTCGCGACGAAAGAATCAGCGACTTTATGACAAGATTCCACAAGGAATGCCTGCAAGTAGACGATCTCAACGATCTGCTTGTCATCTCGGCATTCCAAAATGGAATCCTGCCCGGAGCTCTCTACAGAAAGCTCGTGGAATGCAGTCCGTAAACAGCTCAAGAAATGTGGGACATTGCGGACCAGTTTTCCCGTGCGGATGAGGCAGACCGTCTAAAACGGTCTTTAGACAGCTCATCCCGAGGAGACGAAAAGAAGCCCGATCATAGCGATCAGAGACATCCTCGCCGAACTCCTTTTGAAAGAATTCAAAGGGCACCGGTACAAGGCAGATTGGGACCACGTCTCAATCCTGAGAAGCCGCCCGCTCAGTTCGTACCCTTAAACAAGTCAAGAGCGGAAATTTTCGAACTACATTCCGATATGTTCGAAAAACCAAGGCGGATGACGAAATCGGCCGCGCGGCGACCTCAGGATCAATATTGCTCCTTCCATCAAACCCACGGACACGATACCGAGGAGTGCCGAGATTTGGCTGCAGGTATTGATGTTCTTGTGAAAACAGGAACGTTAAAAAAATACCAAAGCAAGCAGCCGAAAAAGAACAAAAGGCAGAGAGGTGCGAACTGCAATCCTCAGGATCCGAAAAGGCATGAGGATCCCAAAGACGACGACGAGCCGCAATATGATGGAGTAATCCAGACTATTGATGCTCTCCCTGCCGGGAAGACTAAGTCGTCCCTAAAAGCAGAACGCAGAGGTTCCAATCAAGAGGAGCCAACACATAAAAGGCTGAAGAAAGACGAAGTGATTACATTTTCAGATGCCGATCCCGTCCCAGCCATCTCTCCTCACCAAGACGCTATTGTCATTCAAGCCGGAGTGGCAAACAAACTGGTCCACAGAGTATTTGTGGATACAGGAGCGTCAGTCAGCATTCTTTTTAAAGAATGTTTCGATAAAATGGAAGTGGATCCAGCTCGGCTCAGTCCGGCTCCACTTCCTCTGAAAAGTTTCGCCCAGGAGGACACCCGCCCTGAAGGTATTATCAGCCTTCCGATCACGGTGGGAAAAGCACCTACAAGCTCCAATACGATGATCGAGTTCTTTGTGGTGAAAGCTCGGTCCCCGTACAACATCATCCTGGGGAGAGACTGGCTCAACACAGTTCGGGCCGTTTGCTCTACTTATCACCTCACCATCAAGATCCCCACTAAAGGTGGGATAGCGGTCATCCGAGGTGATCAAAAGAGAGCAAAAGAATGTCTGCAGATTGCGCTTAAAAGTGCCGAGCAATCAGTTCGGCACCATCAAGCATAGCAATCACAGCAACCGGAGTTAGAGGCAAGCGAGATGACCGAAGTCACTTCAGAGCCGAACTCAATGACCGTTCAGTTATACGGAGATGATCCATCCAGAGCGGTCAAGATCGGCTTCGCAGGAACGCCTCTACTCCGGGAAAAGACCATTCAGCTCCTCAAGGAGTACAAAGATGTCTTTGCATGGTCTCCGTTGGACATGACCGGAGTGCCCCCCGAGGTAATCACTCATCGGTTAAATATTGATCCTTCAATCCGGCCAGTAAAACAGAAGCAAAGACTCTTTGCGGCAGAAAGAAGCCAAGTCATCCATGACGAAGTCCGCCAATTACTAAAAGCGGATGTACTATTCGAGGTGAAATATCCTTCTTGGGTGGCCAATCCTGTGATGATCAAGAAAAAAGGAGGAGGATGGCGGATGTGCATAGATTTTACCGATCTAAACAAGCACTGTCCTAAAGATTGCTATCCCCTTCCGAATATAGATAAAAAAGTAGAAGCTTTGATCGGCTTCGAAATTTTCTGTTTTCTTGATTTATACAAAGGATATCACCAAGTGTTGATGGATGAGAGTGACGCTCCGAAAACAGCTTTCATTACCGATTTCGGCATTTTCGCTTATAAAAAGATGCCATTCGGTTTAAAGAATGCCGGAGCCACTTATCAAAGGATGGTAGACAAGCTTTTTCGGCACCTAATCGGAAAACAGGTTGAAGTGTATGTCGACGACATAGTTGTCAAAAGCAAAAGCACTTCGGAGTACGAAGACAACCTCAAATCCACTCTCAACGTGCTCCGAAAAGCCAACCTCAAACTCAACCCCCAAAAATGTACCTTTTTGGTAGATTCGGGAAAGTTTCTGGGTTGTTTGGTTTCAAAGGACGGACTCAAGGCAAACCCCTCAAAAGTTCAAGTCGTTCAGAACATGGCAATGCCGAAGTCCATACATGACGTGCAAAGGCTAACCGGATGTCTAGCCGCACTGAATCGATTCCTTTCCCAAGCAGCCGAAAAGCAACTGCCGTTCTTCAAGGTGTTGAAAAAGGCACCAAAGTTCGAGTGGGGAGCCGAGCAGAAAAAGGCCTTTGACGAGCTCAAAAGTTATCTAGCCGAGCTTCCTATTCTCTCTGCTCCAACCGAAGCCGAAGTAATTTTCTTATACTTAGCGGCATCCGATCAAACCATTAGCGCGGTGCTTGTACGAGAAGAAGGCCTAAAGCAGTTTCCCATCTACTTTACAAGCCGAGCATTAAGAGGTCCAGAAACAAGGTATCAACCTCTGGAGAGAATTGCTCTGGCGTTAGTAAATGCAGCAAGGAGACTGCGGCCGTACTTCTATGCTCACAAGGTATGCGTCTTAACCGATCTGCCTCTTCGGCAAGTTTTGACCAAGCCAGAAGCATCAGGCAGAATCGCCAAATGGGCCATAGAGCTGGGAGAACACTCAATCGAGTACCTACCTCGAAAAGCCATCAAGGGACAAGCCTTGGCAGATTTTCTTGCAGAGGCCAAGTTCGATCAAGCAATCCCTGTCATTGCCGAACAGAAAAATTCTGCCAATGCCGAACTAGCACAGCCCTTGGAATCCGAAGAAGAGCCGCCGGACTGCTGGAGCGGATTCATAGATGGAGCTTCAAACAAGATGGGAAGTGGAGCTGGTATTTTACTTGTCGCTCCCGACGGACACGAGGTAACCTACTCACTTCGGTTCCTATTCCCCACTACTAATAATGAAGCCGAGTACGAAGCCCTCCTGGCCGGACTCCAGTTAGCGCAAAGTCTGCTCGTCAAATCTCTCAAAGTCCATTGTGATTCACAAGTCATAGTAAATCACATGTTGGGTACAAGTGAAGCTCGTGACGAGAGAATGAAGAAGTATTTGGACAAAGCGCAAAGCATCAGCCGAAGTTTCTCCTATTTTCGGATAATCCGCATTCCCAGAGCGGAAAATAGCCGAGCAGATACCTTAAGTAAGTTGGCCTCAGATCCGAGCTCAAAGGCGGAAGAATTAATGCATCGAAGCATTGATGAAGCCGAGGTACGTTCAGTATCCAGCTCGCCGAACTGGATGACGCCAATCTTGCAGTATCTGGATCAAGGACAATTGCCCGAGGATAAGAGAGAAGCTCGGAAGATCACGTGCCGAGCACTTCGGTACGAACTTCATGAAGGAGTCCTCTTTAGAAAGTCTTACCTCCAGCCGTTATTGCGGTGCGTAGGACCAGAAGAGACGGACTACATCCTCAGAGAAGTTCATGAAGGATCGTGCGGCAGCCACATCGGAGCTAGAACTTTAGCTAAAAAAGTTCTAAGATGGGGATATTATTGGCCAACCTTGGTACGAGAAGCAGTGCAGCTCGTCAAGACCTGCCCGAAGTGCCAAATCCATGCAAATATCCCAAGGATGCCGCAGACCGATCTATCCACTATGCAGAGCCCTTGGCCTTTCATGCAATGGGGCATAGACATAGTGGGACCACTTCCTCAAGCTCCTCGGCAAATGAAATTCCTAATCGTTGCCGTGGACTACTTTACGAAGTGGGTGGAAGCTGAACCATTAGCTACGATAACGAGCTCGAAGGCATTGGATTTCGTCTGGAAGAACATAGTGTGCCGATTTGGCATACCCCACATCCTCATCTCGGATAACGGGACTCAGTTCACCGACAAGACGTTCAAGAATTGGTGCCAAGAGCTGAATATTCAACAGCGGTTCACTTCGGTCTCTCATCCACAAGCAAACGGACAAACGGAGGTAACAAATCGTATCCTGGTGAAAGGGTTAAAAGCTCGGTTAGAACAAGCCAAAGGACAATGGGTAAAAAATCTCCCTCAAGTCCTATGGTCCTACCGAACTACACCCACAACCTCCAACGGTGAAACTCCGTACAGTCTGGTGTACGGCACTGAAGCCGTAATTCCGGTGGAGATCGGCGTACCCAGTCCCCGAACTCTAAATTTCTCCTCAGAAATGAATGACGACGGACTGAGAGCAGAACTAGATCTCGCCGAAGAAAGAAGAGAATTGGCATGCATAAAAGCAGCCAAGTACAAGGAGCAAGTAGCCCGGTATTACAACCAAAGGATGAAGAAGCTGCAATTTCAAGTGGGAGATCTCGTCTTGAGAAACAACGAAGTAAGCCGAGCAGAAAAGCTGGGCAAGCTCGAACCCACATGGGAAGGTCCGTATCGGGTGTCAGAAGTCCTCGGCAAAGGGTCTTACAAATTGGCTCACATGTCAGGAGAACAGGTACCCCGAACATGGCACATTTCCAACCTCAAAAAGTTCCATTTGTAAGAGACAGTCCGGTCAGTCAGTCTTGAGTCCTGTTCAGTCAATGTGCTTTATTTGGTTTACTTGGTCTTTATTTGTCTCTGTGCGTTTTGTCTGTGTGTTTTGTCTGTCTCTGTGCGTGTCGTCTCTTACAAATGTTACTGAGGTATCTTGTTCTTCGAAGGCTGATCCCCTTCTTAGAACATATACAAGCCAACGATTGTGAGTCAAAGCTTCTACAGAAGATACAAGACCACAATTCAGCTTAAACAAGCAGTTCGTCTGAAACGAGCTGCAACAAGCCAACGATTGTGAGTCAAAGCTTCTACAGAAGATACAAGACCACAATTCAGCTTAAACAAGCAGTTCGTCTGAAACGAGCTGCAACAAGCCAACGATTGTGAGTCAAAGCTTCTACAGAAGATACAAGACCACAATTCAGCTTAAACAAGCAGTTCGTCTGAAACGAGCTGCAACAAGCCAACGATTGTGAGTCAAAGCTTCTACCGAAGATACAAGACCACAATTCGGCTTAAAAATCAAGCACTTCGTCTGAAACGAACTGCAACAAAAGTCCGATTCACGCGATAAAACTTGCCTGAATTAGGACAAGGGAAAGTCCGATCCACGCGATAAAACTCGCCGAATTAGGACAAGGGAAAGTCCGATCCCCAAATTAGGACAACGGAAAGTCCGATCCGAGCGATAAAACTCGCCAAATTAGGACACAAGCTTAGTCCGGTCAAAGATGTTTATTTCATCAGACCAAAGACGAGTCCGGTCAAAGATGTTTATTTCATCAGACCAAAAGACGAGTCCGGGCAAAGATGTTTATTTCATCAGACCAAAGACGAGTCCGGTCAAAGATGTTTATTTCATCAGACCAAAGACGAGTCCGGTCAAAGAAGAGTTCACTTCATAAGACCAAGGACAAACATCGACTTACCCCGTACCTTTATCCAGAATGCCGAAGTAATTCACTTCGCTTTCCGGGGGGGGTAGTGATGGAGTACGTACTAAACAAGCCCAACAGCAGTAAAGCCCATCAGCCTAAAGCCCAAGAAAGAGTATCAGTTCGGCATGACTAAAGAGTATCAGTCCGGCATGACTAAAGAGTTCAGTTCGGCACAACCAAAGAGTTCGGCCCCAGCCTACAGCTCGGTAAAAGCCAACCAATCAAACTCTGCTCTCAGGTCGGCATCAAGCTCTACTCTCAGATCGGCAAAAGCTGCTCGGCAATAATTCAGCAGTTCGGTCTCAGTATTCGACCGAACTAGGAGATAGTGGACTCATGCAGGATTTCCACCTCCACTACACCCACGATCTATTTAGTGGTGTCAAGCAGTCATTAACTCATGCAGGATAGTGGACCCATGCAAGATCGCCACGATCTCCACGACATCCACTACCTAGTAAATGGCTGCATGCCACGATCTTGGTTTAATGTATAAATAGAACCTAGATCAGATAGATAGGGTTAGACTCTCTCTCTCGCTCTCTAGAGATAAAATATCAAATAGCAAGTCTGTATTTGTAAGCTGTAGAAAACAGATCAAGCAATACAACTCTGCCCTCATTTCTTCCCGTGGACGTAGATTTACCTCAGTAAATCGAACAACGTAAAATCTCTGTGTCGTGATCTGCATCTTCCTGCATTCATCACCATCAAAAATTCGCCGATCCATCAGTAAACATATCATTTACACTAGCACTAACGAAAAAGACCATACATATATCCAAACCTATTCAATAAAACGCGATTAAGGTACTAGGTGAGTAGAAGGAGGAAGCTTCTAGCTTCTTGCTTCCCTTAAGGCTTAAACAGTGATACAATGAACTGAGAGTGTCCCTATTTCATTAAATACTCATCTCATCAGTCAAATCGCAATTTAATAACCGTATGGGCGCCACGTGGCCCATTAATCCGCTTCGACCACTTGTACCATTTTCGCGTATCTTATTAGTCCCGAAAAGGTACAAACCGTGTGCAGCCTAACTGTCACCTTATCCACATTTCCGTGTTTACAATATACATCCCTTTCCAATTTCATCAATCATTATTAAATCATTTCAACCCAACACATAAATAAAACACACATCACTCCTTTCACTCAACACTAAATTTTCAAGATTCTTACAATGAATATGTTTGGATCCGACAATCATTTTCCACGTGTGCATTCCTCGTTTTCGGGCGAATCATCGTCGGAGAGCGAGGTGAAGCTCGCTTCAGACAACCCGAAGAAGCGGGCGGGGAGGAAGAAGTTCCGGGAGACGCGCCACCCGGTCTACCGGGGCGTGCGGCGGCGGAGCACCGGCAAGTGGGTGTGCGAGGTGAGGGAGCCCAACAAGAAGTCCAGGATATGGCTCGGGACCTACCCCACCGTCGAGATGGCGGCGCGTGCGCACGACGTGGCGGCGCTGGCGCTGCGGGGCCGGTCCGCGTGCCTCAACTTCGCGGACTCGGCCTGGCGCCTGCCTGTCCCTGCGTCCGCACACGCCCAGGACATTAGGAGGGCGGCTGTCCAGGCAGCCGAGGCCTTCAAGCCTCGGCTGCAGGATGAGGAGCGGTCGGCCGAGGTATCGCCGGAGAATGGGTGGTTCGTGGAGGAGGAGGAGGGGATGCATGAGCTGTTGATGAATTTGGCGGAGGGGATGATGCTACCGCCACCTCACTACTATGGTTATGACGTGGAGGATACTGCTGACGTGGAGTTATGGAGTTTTTTCATTTGATATAATATATAGTGTATTATTTGGTGTTGGGTAGGACTAGGAATTCTTTCAACTTGATTTTTTTAGCAAGTGGAGAGGTTTTACTTGTAAATGTCATGCAATAAAACAAAATGATATTACTCTATACTTTTGTGGTGGTTTAGATTTTTAAAATATGATGAAATACAATTGAGAAGAGATAGTTCAACATTGAATCTCACATTTATATACTCCCTCCGTACCCTGAAGAGTATGCACTATTTTCTTTTTCGTCAATTCCAAAGAGTATGAATATTCCAATTTTGAAAACTCTCTTCTCTCTAATGAGGTGTGACTCATTCTCCACTAATAATACTTAAAAAACTTTCTCTATCTATCTCTCTCTTAGTTTACCAATAATGCATTAAAACTCATGTCGAACTTAAAATTCATACTCTTTGGGAAGGGATGAAGTATTGCCTTTTTATAATAAAATATAAATGAAACAAATTAATGACATGTCAAACCTAATTATTATATATAATCAACTGAAATGAGACAAGTGATGACGGACATACTAAAAGGGCAGAATTAACGCGAAATCTTAGATATAAAACAATATCATGCTATATCGAGTACATCTTATATGACCACAAATTTCATTTAATTCACATTCAGCATTATTGGTTTTGTTTATACATTTATTTGATTATAATACCTTAAAAAATGTTATTTACATCATTAATTTTACTAATTACATAAAAAATCAAAACCAACTCAAGTTGTTGATTTATTAATTTATTTGATGTTACATATAAAATGAATAGATCACACTTTTGAGGAATTTGTAAAATTAATGACAATCAATAATATTTTTTAAAATATTAGAAACAAATTAAATACTATATATAAAACAAAACAAATAGTGTTATCATGGACTAAACAATGAGAAACAAGGACAAGAATTTGAGATGTTTCCAAGGAAGTAAAATCTAATAGAAGGCAAGATGTTGTAAGCTCCAAAGAGTAGATGAAGAAAGTCTAAAGCTCTTTTAGTGGTCAGAAAGATTAACCTTATCACAACTCAATATTTTCAGATAACCAAACCCAAAGAAACCCACAATCAGTAGCACATTTAGGAAGTGCTTCAACTGTGAGAAAAAAAAGAAACAACATACAACGACGAATCAAGGAGAGGGGCGCATCAACAGATGTTACTACTTCGTCTTCTTGAGGAGAACCGAGGTCCTATGCACTGCATCATCCCTCACGAAACTCCACCATAGGTAGGTCAGTGGAATTGTGGTTGCGTGCCAAAGGGCATGAGCGTCAACAAGCCCCAAGTACGGAGGGAAATCATAAATCTCCAAGAGCATAGCAAGAGCGCCTCCGAGTACAACCACCCACAGCTTCCAACGGGAAGGGTGGCCAGAGACGCCGCCCCAAACTGCCCAGATAACTATCTGTAGCACGCCCATCGCCACACAAACTTTCATGTTCAATCCTGCAAAAATACACATCTCGTTGACTCCAGAGGTGTTGTATGAATTTGATACATCATTGAGAGACAAATATCCATCCCTTTCCATAAATGGTTCAGTGTTATGTAGAAAATAATTATGTTCCGATTCATAAAAACCATCCCTTTCTTATGATAGATTAGCAACCAAGAACGCACCCCCAGTCATTACAAGGAGGTAACACGGTTATAAATGGATACTACTACTACTACAATATTACCATAGAAGAATACTGCAAATTTCCTCCATTTCAGATTTGTACCTTGCTTATATACCATCCTAGTAAAAAGCTAAGTAAAACTTCTATCCGAAGTAAAAACAGACGGGACAGAATTCAAATGGTCAAACTGCTAACTCTCTCACTAAGATGCAATCATGCAAATGATTCAAACTAGCTCGAGAGTAATGGGATTCAGAAGGATTACCGTAGTCGAGTTCATAGAAGTTCAAATACAGGATATGAGTTGTCACGAATGCTATTAAGGGAGCTGAAACCATGACCCTTGCAGCCTCAAGCTTCACACTGAAAGCTCGTACTATAGCCAGCATAAGAGAACATCCAAGTAACGCCACTGCAGATGAGTAGTCCAGCTTCTCAGTCAAATCAACATCTCTGCATGCATTTTGCAGAATATCTCGAAATTAGAACAGGATGGCCATATCTCACACTTACCCTAACCCCCAAAATATTGTAAACAATATTAATAATACGTTTGTATACAGTATTTTGAACTGAATCCAAAATTGCAATGCTGTTAATATCCTTTCTTCATTGGCATACAGTTTCTCTCATACCAATGAATCATAAGCACCGTTTTATAAGTTTTCAAGTTAAGATTACTGACATCGGAATCATTTAATAAATTCCTCCAATGTTACTCCAGAATATTATATGCAATAAATATGACAATGGAAAGAAAAGGAGTGATGGAGCGCACCGACTGTGGAAAACTGCACTCCAAAGCCAGGCATTCACTGCGAAGATTGCATATATGTTCCAGAGGCCTGTGTATTCATAATATGTCTTCTTGTTCTGTCTAAAGGGCAGTTTGTAGTTTACAAGGATGTAGAAGGATACCCATCCATGAAACTGTACCGCAAGATTAAGAGCAGAGAAAGCAACCGAAACAGGTTCCTGGACACGTTAATTAGATTTAGCGCACTCACGAACACTATAATGGCCAAAAGGCAACAGTACACGAAGGGTTAAGGTAAAGCATTTTCTGCACAAATTACAGGGCCTTTTTACCTGGATCCCAGAAATACGCTTGAATGGCCACTTGCCATGGTACTTTACAGGCTTGTAGCCAAGTTCCTGTCTTTCTTCTTCTCTAGAGAGCATGCAGTGGTAACGACAGTCACTGCGGCAGTCCCATTGCTTCCACTGAATGTATAGTGGCTCCTGCAGATACCATGGGCCATCAATGGGGCTTCCGTCTGAGGAAAAGTTACAGTGTTGGAAGCACTTGTCCCCCACACAGCCAGTCTTCTCGCATTGCAAAACACAGGCCCTAGCAGTGCAATCAAAAATTTCAAGAATAACAAAGGCACGAGCACAAGGAGCCATATGAATATATATATCTAGATTTATCCAGCCTGATTCACAACATCGTTTCTAGATTTATCTAATAAGCCATGTAAAATAAACGAAAGTTCAGACTCAGAACACACAATGGGCTATACTATATTACAGTATGACTACAAAGACAAACATGCATCATGAGACAGAAAGTTGTTCCAAACGCTGATCTTGAGAAAGCTCAAAAGCAATAGCATCACAGATGGTTATTGATCAAAGAATCTTTCAGCTAAGTCAACGTAACAGACAAAATAAGAGTAATGGCTACCTTTTACCGACCAACCAAAAATGAAACAAAAAATGGAAGCAGTCAAAATATCCTCCTATTGCAGTGAACTTTGATGAGATGCATAAGAGTGCAAGACGACAATAAGAAGCCACACAACTACCCACTAGATGTATATATATACTTTCATTATAATCTGAATCTCCAATCCCATGAAAGAAAATCACAACATTCCCTGTCACATCTGATTAGTTTCGGTTTCAAGAACTGGTCATATATAAGGACAACTTATAACAAAGAAAATTTTAACTAAATGCAGGGTAACTAAATTTTCACTATAAAGTCATATTAACTGATTACTTCCAAAACCTGTTAATTACTATGGAAGTTAAGATTGCAACAAAAACTGCATTCCTCAGAGTTAGACTATCCACACACCGAATTCAAACCCGAAGTAATTGCATAAACTAAAGTGATAGCAAGATCAATTCAACTCTCACATATCATGATTTCTTGACTATCTCACCCTCCAATTAAATCGACAATATCCCAATTACCAAGCTCAACTACAACAGGATCAATACTTGAACACTCTACATGTACTCACACTTGAAGAACTCAATTACGCAGCAAGATTCCAGTAAAAGAAACCCAAGAAAATAAAAAACCCAAGATTCATCGATTACAAACAGACAATCTCTAACCTGTAGACTGGATCAGAGTCACCGGGGCTGGCTTCGTGAAATCCGAGAAAGCATGATAGGGCAGCCAGGAAGAGAATGAAACGACGCCGTTCCATCGGATTTGGAGATTGTAATCAGCTCCAGAGGCCAAGGTAAGCTAAAAGGGATTCAACTTCTCTACTGAATTCAATAGTAGATGTGTAAGATGTGGATCTGGTTCAGCAACTTCCTCTCCAGCTGGGGAAGATGAATCTTCAGGGGAGTGTAGGAATTTACTGCTAGTGATTATTCTCTTTGAAACGGTGGACGAGAAGTAATCGACGAGATATATCAATATCTGTTCTTGGAAGAGCAATTAGTTACAATCTCGCCCTCTCCAGTTCACGACCTTACAATACTTTACATTTGGCACAAATAACTTTTATTTAACCTACATCAATCTAAGTAATATAAAATGATTTTTTTAACGATTTTTTTAAAATTCAGGTCTATTTCATAATTTAAAAAATTAATTGGAAAAAATAAAAAAACCCGATTTTTGTTTACTAGTTTCTCTATTAGAGAGTTTTTTTTAAAGATGATCAATAATGATTCCTCATTTATCTGTGATGACTCGAATCCCAACCTATTGGTTAGAGGGAAAACGTCTTATCAACTGAGCTGCACTTCATTGTCTTTCTCTATTAGAGAGTTAACTCATCAATGGTGAAGTTAATGTACAAATTTTTGCTTATTCTATGAGATATTTTACTAATTTTTTCTCTAAATAAATCATAAATTTATGATTTTTTGAATGATTTTTAAAATTGGACAAACCTGAATTACGAAAAAAAGAGATTTGGATAAGATATTAAAATCCTTCATTTATTGTAATTAATCGATTAAACTATAAAATTTCTATTAATTGATTAAATCAATTAAAATATAATTTTCTTAAATTGCAAGAGGCTCGCATTCCTACACAAAATAGTTCCTTTGGTGCTAATTTAGATGTGTGTCTGAATTATTAGCTATAATCCAAATTTGACACCAATAATCCGTTCAAGAGTCTATTTTCATATCACAAGCAGTAATGAACTCACTTCACAAATTCTGCCCAACCACCAAAATAAAAATGGCAGCAGCTGCAGCAACGCCTCTTGCACCTTCCTTCAACCTCTACTCCCGCAAACACTTGATCAAACACAAAACTTCAAGATTGAAGCTCAAGCTCAGCAGTAATCTAAACCGGCAGCCTCTTTCGCGCTTGCCCACTTCGGTTCCTCAGCCAATATCTGTCAAAGGATCAAGAGCTCTAGCTGCATCAAGAATCCTCACAGGGGCCTATGTTTCGGGCCCGGCTTTCGATGCAATTGTGTCAGAGGTTGACCCCAAAATCGACGGCGCCGAGGTTGTGGAGCTGCAGCCGCTTGATGTGATTAGCGGGGGGCTGCTGTGGAAACTTGTCTCGCGGCATAAATGGAGAGTCTTGGCGTCGGTTCTCACTCTTTCCGGCTGCACGACTTGTACCCTGGCCATGCCCTTGTTCTCTGGTATGTGGGAGTTGTACATTTTGGGGGAATTTAGTTGCAAAGTAGTTGGCTGCAATCTTGATTGTTAGATAGAGGGATGATGCATCATAACTATGTGTGTGTTGTTTTAGGTAGAAAGTCCAAGTTAACTACAATTATATTGGTATTTTAGTACTCCCTCCGTTTCATAGTAGTGGAGACATTCCTTTCCGGCACGGAGATTAAGAAAAATGTGTGTAATGTATTAAATAAAAAGATAATAAAGTACGAAAAAGGATAAAGTAGAGAGAAGAAAGTAAAAGGGGGGAAAGTAAATAAGAAGAAATGTGTTGACTTTTATTAAAAAGGAAAATGACTCCACTACTATGGAACGTACCAAAATGGCAAAATGACTCTACTATTATGGAACGGAGGGAGTATGTTTTATGAGCTTTGAGAAAAGGATGTGATTTCTATTTTCACATGATTTTGAGCATTCACATGATGTAGTTCTGTAGCATTGCAAGTTACCGTTTTTTCGCCAGAATTCTTGCACATTTGTTGAGATGCCCTTGTTCTCTGGTATGTGGGAGTTGTACATTTTGGTGGATTTAGTTGCAATATAGATGGCTGGAATCTTGATTGTTAGATAAGGGGACGTTGCAATGAATTTGTAGTGATGCATCATTAATATGTGGGTGTTGTTTCCAAGCTAACTGCATTCACATTGGTATTCTATGTTTTCTGAGCTTTGAGAAAAGGATGTCATTTATGTTTTCACATGTTTTGACCTATTCATGTGATGTAGTTCTGTAGCTTTGCAAGTTACTGTTCTTTCTGCTGAATTCTTGTGTGGCCTGTCATCTGCGGTTTGCTTGATGATGGTGTTTTCTTGTGTACAGATCTGGCAAATTTTTGATGAAATGTATTTGGAAGGAAATCTGAATGTGTAACTATACTTTGTAAAAGTTAGTTTTAATAAAATCTTCGAATATGTAGTTTCGGTAGTCTTTGTGGAAGATGAGTAAACCCAGCTCTTAGTGATTAACAGTTATGCGTCAATCTATTATGATAGTTATAGCCAGGATTTTTCCAGAGCAATGACTTCTTCTATTTGCTATAGGAGTATTGGAGAACACGGACTGTGTATATCCTTTAATCGACCATGAACTATAAGTCAAAATCATGATGATAGATATGCATCTGTATATATTTTATGTTAATATAAAACTTCTATTTCTAATTGTTGTCAATAACTCTCCCATTATTTCCACAATAATCAGTTGCGGCAGAGATATATTACAATTGAAATGTCACTTGTGACAATATACACTAATATTACTATTACAGGGAAATTTTTCGAAGTACTGATTGGGGCGAGACCAGATCCTATCTGGCAACTGCTGAGTAAAGTGGGATTACTGTATACATTGGAACCAATTTTCACAATTATTTTTGTGGTAAACATGAATGGCATATGGGAGAAAGTTATGTCGAGCTTAAGAGCTCAAATTTTTCAGAGGGTGTTGATTCAGAAGGTGAATCTTTTTTCTTGTACTATGCTGACATCGTAATTCATCACCTTCTAGTGAAATAGCAGCATTTGTCGATGAAAATTTGTCTCCCTCTATTTTATGCACAGCATACTGCATTCGTATTTATGCTTCTGTCCAATTCCTAATAAGCGTTTTATATTATTTCCGCAGGTGGAGTTTTTTGACAAGTACAAGGTATGAAACGTTATTCCATGTTACATAAGTACTTCAAGAATCCTTGCTTTATGGCTAATGCAAACAATCAAACTAGCTGGATATATGCGTTGTGCTTCATTTATTGTTTCTGGCTCTCTTTGTTTATTCTACTCTATATACACCGTCCCCTTTGTTTTATCACTGATTTTTGCACTCTGTGTAGGTTGGCGAACTAACTTCTTTATTAACATCGGATTTGGGTTCTCTGAAGACCATTGTTAGTGACAACGTATCTAGAGACCGTGGTTTCAGGGCAATTTCTGAGGCAAGCTACTCTACACTATGCAAAAGTGAGCTGAATTGATATTGACACCATTTTCACCTTCTCTAATGAGAGATGTTGTGACAGAAAAAGCCTTCTTCTCGCTGTATTTCTTGATGAATTTTCCTTTTCGATATTAGTATTTTGGAAAACTAAGTGTTAATCGTATAGGTTAAGTCACAGAGAAACTACTAATATACCTTTATAATGAATCTTATTTTCCTCCCTTTCTTTGCTTGGAATTTGACGACTCTGAGAATACATATATGTCGTCTCTTGCGCAGGTCATTGGGACACTTTGTGTACTTTTTACTCTTTCACCCCAGCTGGCGCCAGTTTTGGGCCTCCTTATGCTAACCGTGTCTGCAGTAGTCGGTAAGATTGTCTCATAGTGTTTTGCCAAGTGTTTTTCTTGAAACCAGGAAAGTTAGTCCTATTTGCAATTTGCGTTTTTGTGGCATTCAACTAACATCTATGTGTTCTGTAGCTGCATATAAAAGAACAACTGTCAGCGTCTTTAAATCTCATGGATCTGTACAAGCCACCATAGCTGATTGTGTTACTGAAACTTTTGCTGCTATACGTACCGTGAGCTCCTGATCGACACTGAATGTTTTTGTGCATCCAAGAGATTGTGTATCTGGTAATTATACTGCATTGTTGAATATTGCAGGTTAGATCATTCGGGGGTGAAAAACGTCAAATATCCGTTTTTAGTCGACAGGTAGAGTACCATTGGTTTATGTTTTTCAATGTTCAGAGAGTTTATTCTGAAAGAAGTGTAGGATCTCTGGAATTTCTCAACATGCTATTGGAACTTATCAGATTCTTGACTACGAGAGAAGTGGCATGACCCTCGGAGTATTTAAGTCTATAAATGAATCCATCACCAGGGTTGCTGTCTATGTCTCTTTAATGGCTTTGTATTGTCTTGGAGGAAGCAAAGTAAAAGCTGTAAGAACTTCAAGAATTCATATCTTCACTTGATTTGATGGATATTACTTGTTGGTCATGTTGAATGTGGGCAAACTTGGTTTGACGAAGAACTCGATTTGTTGGATGTAGGGCAAACTCGCGGTTGGGACCATGGTTTCTTTTATTGGGTACACATTTACGTTAACATTTGCTGTGAGTATATTCACTTGGGATTGAATTTATCTTTTCTTGCATGCATTCTCTAAATATGAAAAACTAAAGCAATTTTTCTAGGTTCAAGGTGTGGTGAACACGTTTGGGGATCTTCGAGGAGCCTTCGCTGCTGTTGAACGGATAAACTCTGTCCTTTCTGGTGCTGAAATTGATGAAGCACTAGCTTATGCTCTAGAGAAAGACTTGAATCGAAGGAAATCACATGATCCAAACCTCGAACCTCTCTTGGCCGATTCCAACGGAAAGATGCAAACCAGCCGGGTGAGGTACATGTCGTCACTAAAATCTGGTAGTGATGTCCGCCAGCTTGCAGAGTCGGGTGATATTCACCTCGAAGGTACGGACTTTGGCTAGTAATTGTATTTTATTTAGTTCGTAGCGCTAATAACACGCATAACACTGGCTTTTCGTGCTGGAAAAATGCACACTTTCCTCGAATCTTTCCCTAAGCGATATGTTATATTGCAGATGTTCATTTCTCATACCCTCTTAGGCCCGACGTGGAAATCTTACAAGGTCTTGATCTGACTTTAAAATGTGGAACGGTCACTGCTCTGGTTGGTTCTAGTGGTGCTGGGAAAAGTACAGTCGTACAGCTTTTAGCTCGCTATTATGAGGTTATACCCGACGTTCAGCTTAATCATTGATGAAAGTTTATGTGATGACTGACAAGTAACTGGAGTGCGAATTTTAAAATTGCAGCCAACAAGAGGGCGCATAACTGTTGCTGGAGAGGATCTACGGTCATTTGATAAGAGTGAATGGGCTCGTGCGGTTTCCATAGTGAACCAAGTAACTATCTTAACCCTTCATATTACATCCGAAAGTGTACAAAATGAGGCTAAAGTGTGAACTTATTGTATCCAAAAACGGAACATTAAGACGTCAAGATGTGCACTATTTTGTGGGACGAAGGGAGTATAAAATAGGGAGCATTTGTTTGCTTTACTAAGCAAAGTATATTGTGATCTGCTGTAGGAACCTGTTCTATTCTCTGTGTCTGTTGGAGAAAATATTGCTTATGGGCTCCCGGATGATAATGTTTCCAAGGACGACGTGATTAAAGCTGCTAAAGCAGCTAATGCTCACGAGTTTATAATCTCGTTGCCACAGGTGATGAAAGCGTGGTACTTCACATCCCTTCTGCCCTTCCCATTTTGTCGTGTTTTGCTGATTAATCGTATCTCTTTAGGGTTACGACACATTGGTTGGCGAGCGCGGAGGGCTGTTAAGTGGAGGACAGAGGCAGGTATAGTATATAGCATTCTCTCTCTCTCACACACACACACACACACTGAGCAGATATGTAGCAGTGATCCCATCTTCCTATTTCCAGAGAATTGCCATTGCAAGGGCTCTGCTCAAGAATGCTCCAATCTTGATTCTTGATGAGGTAAAGTCTTTCCAACTTCAGGCAAAACTTTTCAACGTACCATGTTTAAGTGATTGATCCCATTGAAGTTAAAGCACATGTCTTGATTTGGTTGTTTGGTTTGTTCCTATATCATTCTGCATTGGATGATGTCCACCTAATTCAGTTCGGTGGTTACAGGCCACGAGTGCTTTGGATACTGTTAGCGAACGTCTGGTTCAGGATGCTTTGAATCGTCTAATGAAGGGGAGGACAACTTTAGTGATAGCTCACAGGCTCAGCACGGTTCAGAATGCTGACCAAATCGCTCTGTGCTCCGATGGGAAGGTCTCAGAACTGGGGACACACTCGGAGTTGATAGGACAGAAGGGTCTATATGCATCCCTCGTTGGCTCCCAAAGACTTGCATTCGAGTGACTGACAATCAAATCGTTTGACAGCATTCAAATGGATTGCGTACGAAGAAAGCACACAACGTTGTAAACGGTTATTTCATAGTCTTGTCCACATATATACACCTACAACATTTCAATTTTTTGGTGGCTATACAGTTTAACAGAAATGAGATTTAGACATATGCTACCTACATTACATATGAAGCTGCAAAATCAGTATCACTGCAAACAACAACAGGAAAGGAATGAAAGTAGATGAACCAACATTGCACACTCAGACCACCTAAACTGGGAAAAAGCGCGTCTAGATTCTATACGAGGAGGCAATGCCACTTGATCGCGTACCTTGTCTCGAATCACTGATTCTGTCGCCATAAGTTCGAGGTGTTCGAATTCTCAGAGGCCGATCACCTCGTTTCGTTTAATTCAAATTTCTCAATACCTTGAACTTCTTCCAAACCTTGATCTGAAAAAAATACAAAACTTCTCAAATTTTGACATAATTTGAGCTGAACAAGGCACAGATCCTTGAGTTGTCCAAACATACCTAAAAAATCAAAACTTTATACGTATAAAATTTCTGTGGGAAGATGTTTTTGCTGCTGACTTTCCTTTTTTCTCTTGCTTTCCATAATTTTCTCTCTTATTTTAGCAAATAATTGCGCCTGAATTTATAAGATAAATGCACAGGAAAGTCGTGTTTTCTTCCTCCTCCTACAATTCCCCTTTCTTAAAAATCTTAAAACTCCCGAAAATAGGGTTCATAAAATTCCCTTGAAACCCCAAATCACACTTCCTATTCTCTAATTAGTGTCTTGTTCGGGATCAGCACCGCTATCTAATCAATCACCCCCAATTCTAATTCACAACCCAATAAAAGACCTCCCGTTTTCCCCTCAACCATCTCATTTACACAGTGTGACTCCTAAAAATGGATGCGGATGGGGGAAGAAGGATTTTCAACCGCCTCGGCCCCTCGTCTTCAAGCGATAGCAACGGCAGGCAGCAGAAGGTGTGTTTCCACTGGGAAAGAGGCAAGTGCACGCGAAATCCGTGCCCCTTTTTACACGGGGAGCTGCCGACGGCGGCGAATGGCAAGAGGGGGCATCAGGGTTTCGGGGCGGAGGATAATTACCGCGGCGGCGGCGGATTACGGAGGAGCGGGAACTATAATTTTAATAATAGCAATCATAATAATTCATGGGGCAGGCCGCAGTCGCAGCAGCCGGTAAGCGGCAATAGGACTTTCGTTAGGAAAGTTGACAAGAAAATCTGCAGCTATTGGTTGCAAGGGAGCTGTAGATATGGCGATACTTGTAAATTTTTGCATCAGTGGTCCACGGATTCGTTTACCTTGTTGACACCGCTCGAGGGGCACAAACAAGTAGGTTAATTTTCTACTGATCTTGTTCTTCGATGTAGATTAATGCAGTTCTTGATGCTGGTTTATGATTTCTTGCTGATGTTATGTTTGAGTTGTTCTTGGTTGTGATTGTAGCTGTTTGAAAAATCTTGTCTTTGCTTGGTGACATTTGGATTTTTGGGTGGTGTTTTTGTTTCACCTCTAGAATAGTTTTACATGTGGTACCGAACCTAGTTATATTTCTGAATGGTCATAAGTTTCGCATGCGTAGTACTTCGCCACCTAGATCTTTCCTTTAATTTTGTGAAGGTGGGTGTTTTTAGGTATGTATGTCTTTACTTCGTGCAAGCTAGAGCTTGCTGGTGAAGGTTGCTCTTGATAGAAAAATTTGCTTGTCAGGCTGTGACAGGGATTACTTTGCTTTCGGGTACTGATAAGCTTTACTGAGTGAGGTCGGGCTCTTGTGGTGGTTGTAGCTATATGAAAAATGTTGTCTTTGTTTCGTGACATTTGGATTTTTGGGTGGTCTGTGTTTCACCTCTAGAATATTTTTGCATTTGCTATGGAGCCTAGTTATATTTCTTAATGGTCCATAAGTTTCCGTTGGTTTTGCATTTTGCATGTGTAGTACTTCGCTTTCTGGAACTTTCCTTTAATTTTGTGAAGTGAGTTTATTTAGGCATGTATCCCTTGATTTATGTGTGCCTTGCGTGAGCTAGAGCTTGCTGGTGAAGGTTGCTCTTGATAAAAATATTTGCTTGTCAGGCTGTGACAGGGATTACTTTGCCTTCGGGGTCTGATAAGCTTTACTCTGGGAGTGAAGATGAGACGGTCAGAATTTGGGACTGCCAATCTGGTCAGGTAGTTCCCTTTTACATGTTTTGTTTAATTCTCTACATTGTTCTTGTTTGCATTCTGCAAATATTGGAGACAATTAGCTATAACTTTAATGTATTTTCCCATCCAATGTGCTTATGCAATTAGTCTAATTTAGATTAAGGTATGAGATTTTTATACTAAACTTGGGCAACGCTATGGATATTCTACGTGTTACAAAACAATAAAGGAAATTTAGCTTTCTATTTTTCTCTCTCATATACTTATACATAAGAATTTGAACTTGAGGTGTGTAGCTTATGCTTAGAATCAGAATGGATGCTATGCAAAAACATTTATCTGATGTTGCACTAATATACAGTTTAGGCCATTATAGCTCAAACTCAAATTTGCATATACTTTAGATGTTATTATCTTACTTCTAATCAATGTAGTCCATTTGTTACAACTTTTTGTATTTCTGTTTGGTTTTTTAGGGTGATGAGAACATGGAAATTTTGAATAATCATTTCTAATCTATATTATTAGCAATTATATGATTGTAGTGTGTGTACAAAATAACTAGATAAATCATTAATTTAATTAGGATACAGAAATGGAATACCAAAAAAAGTTATAGAGGATCATACTTGTGAGTTTCAACCGGCTATGAAAATACTTGAGCTTTTCAGGATGAGTTTGAAACTTAGCTCAGAGAGCTTTCAGTCAAGTTGTGTTTGGGTTATAAACTTTTTATTGCTCATCTAGTGGTAATGGTTTAATGTAAGCTCTCTTGTTTTCTTTATAACAGCTGGCAGGTGTAGTGAATATGGGATGTTCAGTAGGCTGTATGCTAAGTGAAGGTCCATGGGTGTTCGTGGGCTTGACAAATCTTGTCAAGGTAAGACAAAGAATCAACATTCAAACTGTTACCCTTCTTTTTCTGTTTACTATAAATGTGTTTCATTTATCACTCTCTTTCTCATATTGGTAAGATGCACAAGCCCTGAATATGTTGGTTAACCTTTCCTGTCGATGTAACTACCGTTACGTCTTACATTTTTGTCCATTTATTTGTCCTGTAATAGGCATGGAATATCCAAACATCAATGGAGCTCAGTTTAAGCGGACCTGTTGGACAAGTGTATTCCCTAGTCGTTGGAAATGATCTACTCTTCGCCGGTAACAAGGTATAATGCTGATTTTATGGGTATACTGAAAAAATATCTTGTCTTCCGAACCACGTATATGTTTTATTATGGTGTGCTGTGCCAGTAAAGTGACCACTGCATCTCGATTTCCCTCGTGAAATTTCTCAATTCATTCTCTTAAATTGGAGAGGGAGATGTTGTGGTACTCACCAAGTGATTTTTAATAGAAGTGGAAAGCATAATTTTGTGTGCATCCTGGGGCATTTACGTATTTATTTTCTCCTGTAATTCGACTGCTAGTTTTCAATTCTTGGATTTATACTTCTGTTTACTGCATGAGTTGATGAGAGGTGGCACTGAAAAATGCTTTAAGTTTAACTTCATGTGGAGACAGATTCTAATGTTACCCTTTTTTATCTTCGTTGTTATTTAACACAGGACGGGTCAATATTGGCATGGAAATTCAATGCTGCTACGAACTGCTTTGAACCAGCTGCATCACTTTTGGGTCACACTCTTGCTGTCGTGACACTAGTTGTCAGTGGTAACAAAATGTACTCCGGTTCCATGGACCACACTATTAGAGTAAGTTCGACACTTAAAACTAAGTATGCTTCTAATTGTACTGCGGCTTCTCACTAATGTATTGTTTCTTCTCTTTCATGTTTTATATTCAGGTGTGGAGCCTGGAAACTATGCAATGTATCCAAACTTTAACCGGACATAACCATGTCGTCACATCTGTTTTGTGTTGGGATCAGTTCCTTTTATCAGCTTCATTAGACAACACTGTAAAGGTTTGTACTTCGTAGTTCTTCCTCAAATTTGATACTTAGTCTCCGTAAACTATTGCAGTATTACTAAGTTGCACCATTTCATTTCGTGATTTTGTAGGTCTGGGCTGCGACCGAGGCTGGTAATTTGGAAGTAACATATACCCATACGGAGGAACAGGTACGAACTTTTCCTGGTTGCGCCACTTATTCGGGTCCTTTATCAAATCCTACAGACCGTGATTTTTTCTTAGCGGATCCAATCAAATGAAACGAATTCAGTCACTTGCACGATAACTAAATCACTGCTTACTTACTTGTGGTGTCGATAGGAGACAAAATTTGCTTCGTCACATGTAGAACTTTTCTTGCAGGGTTTAATCACTCTATGCGGGATGCACGATTCAGAAAGTAAGCCAGTGCTGCTCTGCTCCTGTAACGACAATTCTGTCCGAGTCTATGACTTGCCTTCGTGAGTTTTCACCTCTCTTACGGTTTTGCTATTATAACCTTTCTATCAACAAGCGAATATGACTGTGGCTGATGTGCATTGTCTTGCTAGATTCTCTGAGAGGGGAAAGATCTTCTCCAAGGAGGAGGTCCGCAGCATACAAATTGGCCCCGGTGGTTTGTTTTTCACCGGTGATGGATCGGGTCAAGTAAGAGTGTGGAAGTGGTCGGCTGAATCAACCGCTACTTCATGAGAAAGCAGGTTATATTAGTTCCTAGCCGGTTCCATTTTTCTACTGGCGCTGAATCTAGTATAATCCAACGAGTAACGAAGAAGATATGAGTACGGAAGAGGACAGTGAAACCAACATTATGAGAAGCAACTTGTTGTATCAGTTTGAGAAACATATCAGTTTTGAGTTATTTTTCAATTCATCTCTTACTCTTCTTGTAGGTTTTGTTAGTTTGGTTGCTTATCTAACTGTGTGTGTAAGCATCATAATTGGTTACTTATTGAATAAAATTTCTTGAGCATGGAGTGACATCAATTTCATCCATCAAAGAGTGTTCTTACTGTAGATCGATCATCTTTGATATATGTAAATAGATTTGTTTCACATGTTTGATGTTTTTTTGTACTAATATTGTTCAAAATTGCGATAATATTTATCATATTTTGCATATATTTATACTCCCTCCGTCCCATAGTAGATGACATAGTTGAAGAATGACACGGAATTTTAGTTGATTTTGTTTTGTGTGTTAGATGGAGAGAGAAAATAGTATATTTATATTAATGTGAGAGAGCACTTTTTTCAAAAAATGAAATGTGACGTCTTTTGTAGGACAAATTAAAAAGGAAAGTGTGACATCTATTATGGGACGGAGAGAATATTATTTTTTGGGAATGCTATTGTTTAAATCAGCAATCTTAGAATATTTTGACAAAATGTGAAAAAAAAAAGTTAAAATCATTCAACTGGTGATCTGGATTGGCCTCCATATTAAATAGATGGTTGACATTTTTATTCGAAAATGTTGAAAATTGTCACCACTCCACATATCATTTTTATTTTCACTCTATTGTATGTTACAATTGAATTGAATACGTATAATCAAAAGTTTATTATCGAACTAGGATATGTGATTGTTACATAGAGAATTCATTTCACTTTAGTAGTATTATTACATAAAAATTTATCATTATAGTGTTGATATAACTTCACAAATAAGATAGTCAGATCTGTCTTATTTATTTTAGTCCGTTTGTTATTAATTATCTCACTGCTTTTATACAACTTTTTATAATGGATCCATGTCATTCCACTAATCATTTTATTCACATCTTATTATAATATTAATATATAAAAATAATACCTCCGTACCACTAACTTTTTAATCCATTTTTTTACGTTAATTACAACTCATGTTAGGTCAAATTGATAAATCATCCTCTGGCCAAACGATTTAAAATGGAAAAATGCCACAAAGTCAAAACATAGAAAGAAAAAGTGATTACAGAGGTCTCACATTATCAGTCAACCATCCATTAGAGTGTAAGTCAAATGAGAAATTTCTAACAAACAATCATAAAACAATGACATAAAGAAGACAACAAAAAAATAAAAAGAAACAAGCGATATAAGATTTTTTGACATATTCTCTCAATCTCATCCACCACCAAAGACTGGTGTGGACCAAATCATACTTGATGGAGTTTCATTTTTGCTATTTTGGAAAATTTCTTTATGTCCACAAAAAAAAAAATACTAGTCTCATTTTTAAAATGGAAAATTTATCGGTTATACTTTAACAACATCATTTTGCTATCTCTCTCACTTTATCTAATTTTTCTCTTTTACCTACTATTTTTTTAAGAGGAAGTATCAAATACTCCCCTCCATCTCTTAAAATTAGACCACATTTGTCATTTTGGAATATCGCTTAAAAATAGACCAATTCTATTTAAGGAAACATTTTTTCTCTCTAATGAGGTGGTTCTCATTCTCCACTATATACTCCAATCACTTTCTTTTTTCTATATCACAATTACTTTACCAATTGTACATTAAAATCCATACCGTTTTAAATGTTGTCTATTTTTTAGGGACGGGGAAGTATTTTTTTTATCTGAAGTTATCCAAAATTGCGATGATATATATCATTTTTTTTGCATATATTTATATTATTTTTATATAAATTTTTTGACTATCCCCCAACAAACAAATTAGGCAAAATAGTACCAACTAACGGTTACACTACCATTTTAATGGTGGGCAGACTTTAATATTAGAAAGAAATGAAGCAGATGTAATAAATGGATACACATGCTAAATTAAATAGTAGTAATATGTAGTCGGGTGGAGAAGGTAAGCGACTAGAGACTTTGATAAAATTTGGGAAAATTTCCGAGCTGTTTTTAGGCGTAGGCGGTACCCTTTCTATTACTTATGCTAGAAGAAAAGACACTAAAATCAGTAGATTGGAAATTACAACAAAAGTAGTAAATAAACCAAACTAGTTGTAAGTCAGAGTCGATATTTTAGTAAGACAAATTATGTCTTGTTTAATGCTCACGGATCGATTAACGTATTGTTTCAATGATAAAACGACTTCCTTGTAGCGTGTAGAAGCACCTCAAATCTACTGTCGTTAGGCACCGACGAATTTGACAGAATTCCGAGAACTGAGGAGACAAAGCTCCTAAATGATCTAAATGATGTTACAAGTAGTCTAGCTTTAGAGAGAAAAAGAAGAGATGTTCGAAGATGAACCCATGTTCTATATTTCGTTCTTTATTAGTATTTCTCTCCCAAGCCTCACAACTATATACTCCCTTCTTTCTTGAAAGTATAAACTCTTAGTTGAATACGAGTTTTAATACACAATTAGTAAAATAAGGAAGAAAAAAAGAAATGATAGTGGAAATATTAGTGAAAATAGGGGTCCGTCCATATTATTATTAGTATTTAGTTGGGTCAATGGTATAAGTCATAAATAAAATGATGAGTAAGGATAATATGTTGTTCAAATGTTTTCAAAATTAAAAATTTCATACTCCCTCCGTCCCACTGAAGATGATCACTTTCCTTTTTGATTTGTCACAACCAAGATGATCCATTACTAAAAATGAAAATATTTTTCTCTCTACTTTATTGCATCTCTCTTACTTTACTCTCTCCACTTCACACACAAAATAAAGTTGTATAAAATTCATGTGCCGCCCAAGGAAGGAATCATCTTCCTTGGGACGGATGGAGTACTTTTAAGGGACGAACTAAAAAAGAAATAGTTCATACTTTTCAAAGACAAGAGTCGATGGAGTATAGACTTAGAGGCGTACAAAGTAGTCATCTTGATTTCACTTGTAAGAAGTACTACCTCCGGCCCACTCAAGATGTCCATAATCTTGAGTGACACGGAGTTCTAGAAAAAATTATTTAGTACTCCCTCCGTCCCAACTTAATTGTCACTCTTGGAGTGGGCACATATATTAAGAAATATAAAGAAAAGTTGGTTGGAAAAGTTAGTGGAATGTGATACCAATTTTTTTATATTAGTTTTATAATAAAATGTGAGTAGAATAAGTTAGTGGAATGTGAGACCTACTCATTATTTATGGTAAAAATGAAGTGTGACAATTAAGTTGGGACGAACCGAAATGGAAAAGAGTGACAATAAAGTTGGGACGGAGGGAGTATAATATAGTAGATAGCAAAAAGGTAATTGAATGTTTTAATGAAGAGAGATGAGAGATGAATTTGTTTCTAAATATGGAAAGTAGACATTTTAAGTTTGACAAACTATAACGAATGAAGTAATAATCATCTTAAATTCCTTCAAGAGGTTATCATCTCAAAATTTGACTTCTTCTAAAAAGGTTGTCATATTGGATTTGTCTTCCTCCAAGTTATCATCATTTTGAATTTGTCTTTTATCTAGCGATAATCAAGAACCAAGATATACTTCCACCAACAAAGAGAAGAGAATATAACTAGCAATGTCAATTTTAATTTGGGCAAAACTCTATTTGTGCTAATATTACAAAGATGATTAAGTTTGTGTATTTAATTATATTTCCTCCGTTCCAATTAATTGGGTCAAAAATTTTAGGCATAGATATTAAAAATTTGTATTAAATAGATTAAATAAAAATAAAATAAAATACGAGAAAATGAATAAAATAGGAAAAGATAAGAGCATAAAACAGATAATGAAATAAAATAAGTGTAATTAGATATTTTATTTTTCTATCAAGAAAAATAACTCTACTTAATTGGGTCATCCCAAAAAGAAATATGATTCAATTTAGTTGGGACGAAAGGAGTACATCTCAAATCTTGAGTGCAGACTAAAAAATGGTAAAGGCTCAAAGTTCATGTATTTTGAGACTAATGTATAGTTATAAATTTAAAAGATGGAGAATAAATTGATAAGTATAAAAGGTTGGGTTAAATAGATTCAATGACTATATGCTGAGATAAAACTGATGATATTTTAATTAAAATCAGGATAGATTCGATCATTTAATTTTTTGTATTTCATGTGACAATTGTCATGTAAAAATTCATTAATGAAATATAGAATAATCAATATGTCAAAATTCAAAACTCAATTCTAGAGTATAGTAACTGATCTTTAAAAATTGAGAATATATACTAGCTAGCCCCTATTTTAATGAGTGAGTGAAATCTTTATATGAATTTTGCCCCCATATAATTTATAGTTCAACAATAATTTTGCTCTCATTATATTCCTTAGAGAAAAAATAGCTGCAAAGATCTTTGTGCCAGAAACAGTGTCATTTTCTTGGTTCTACTTATAAAAAGAAGAGTAGTTGTTTGTGCGTAAAATATTATTGTTCAAGTTGTGTTAGTTGATCTTCATTTCTTTCAAATCCTCTATTTCTCACACATATCATGACTTCTGCAATGTTGGTTTCTCTTGGGATTTTCTTCCTCTTCGCTTCTTCATTTGCAGAACAAGGTCTTTCTCTCTCTATCTCTTATGCATAATGATTAGCTAGCAATTTATTGTGGTATTCTTGAATTTATTTCTAAAGCAATCTATGTGTAACTAGATTAGTTATATTACTGTCTGAACATCTCATCTCCTAGAATACACTAATTTTTTGTTTTGTTTTTGGATTATAATCTTACAAATTTCAAATAAACTAGCTAATATAACAGCAATACGAAAAGTCAGGATATATTGCCCTTTTGAATTAGTGAGAAAATAAAAAAAAAGTTACTAATCTAGGGACAAATTATAGTAAAATTTATATGTGAAACTAAACAGAAAAAGAAGTGAAGTTTGAACTTTGTAGTATATTCTAAGATCATGAGTTGTATGTACTTATGCAGAACCCAAAATTTAATTAACCATTAATAAATACCATAGTACTTCTTTACAAAGAGTGTGAAAAGAGCCTTTGTCTTGCTTCTAAAATAATCAAACTAGAAAAAAAAAGTAAAAAGAAACTTAAATGCATTCAAGTTACCAAATGTTGGTACCAATTTGCTACAGTACATTAATGTTGTCTAACCAACAACTTCTTGTTTCATTTACTAAGAGGATTAATAATGATTCTTAATTTACTGTTGTGAGTCATGATGATACTGACTCGAACTCCTGATCTATTGAATAGCTCCATACACCTCCTTCGCCAAAGACGCCACCTCAGCTCCGCCGCTAGACTACTACGACTACATAGTCATCGGCGGTGGAACCGCCGGGTGTGCCCTGGCGGCGACGCTCTCAGCCTCGGCGAAAGTCCTCCTCCTCGAGAGGGGCGGCCTCCCCTACGACAACCCCAACGTCACCCAGATCACGGGGTTCGCCAAGTCGCTCCTCGACACATCGCCCACCTCGGCCTCGCAGCCGTTCGTCTCCACGGACGGAGTGTTCAACCACCGCGCCCGCGTGCTGGGCGGCGGGTCCGCCATCAATGCGGGGTTCTACACGCGGGCCAGCGCTGAGTACGTGCGCGGGGCCGGGTGGGACCCGCAGCTGGCGAGGGAGTCGTACGAGTGGGCTGAGCGGAAGGTGGTGCACCTTCCGCGCGTGCAGCAGTGGCAGGCCGCCGTGAGGGACGGCCTGCTCGACGCGGGAGTGGCGCCCTACAACGGCGCCACGTTCGAGCATCTTATTGGGACCAAGGTCGGTGGCTCGATATTCGATGAGGATGGTGTGAGACACACAACTGCGGATTTGTTGGAGTATGCTGATCCAACCAAGATTACTGTTTATTTACACGCCACCGTGCATCGAATCTTATTCAGCACCCCTCCAGGTCAGATTTCCCGGCGTTCGTCCTTTAAAAATAGAAATTTATGAAACCACACTATTAAAGGTACCAAATATTGGATTGGTATTAAAGGTTTTTCAATTCCAATTCTACCCTCTTAATTCCAAGTACTAATGGAGCCTAAAAGTGATACTATGAAACATGCAATAAAATAATAGTACTAAAAATGAGGCATTCATCTTGTAATAAGATGCATTACCCCTACATTTTTGTGATTAAAAAGCTGAAAATGATTCTAATTTGTGCAGGAAGAAAGCCCAAGGCAAATGGAGTTTTCTTCAAAGACTCAAATGGGTATAACCACAGGGTATACTTGAAGAGAGGAGTAGCAAATGAGATCATTCTCTCAGCTGGGGCACTGGGCAGCCCGCAACTTCTGATGTTGAGTGGCATCGGGCCGGGCCCTGAGTTACGAGCCCGGGGAATTAACGTAGTCTTGGAGCAACCATTAGTAGGGCAAGGCATGTCCGACAATCCCACCAATATGTTGCTCATACCTTCCAGTCGTCCCGTCGAGATCTCACTAGTTCAAGTCGTTGGCATTTCCGACGTCGGGAGCTACATCGAAGCTGCCAGTGGATTCATCGAGCTTTCTTCCATCTATGACTTCATTCGAGACAATTTGGACGTCACAAACAAGGTCAGCGCCCTTTCATCCATACTCTCTTATTGTTCAGATATTCACACGTGAGTTGTTTCATTATTTCATATTCAAAATGTGAAGTTAAATGAATTCAAGTTAAATATGTAGTGAGCAATCACTCCTCCTATCACAAATTGGTTAACACACTAGGATTTGGTTGGGTGGAAATAGTTTGTAGTCTAAAGTGAAGGACAAGGGAGACAGGAGAGATTTTTTTTTCAATTTTTATTAAGGGATAAAATTGTAATTTCACAACGATTTTTAACATACCATAATCAAAGTAAATGTATAAAACAAAACAAATAACGACAAACATACGCTATGCTCACGAATGATGTTGACATAAGCTTTTCCCGCGCAGACGGTCGAGCCATTCATGATCCCCTCAAACCAAACCATCCAACAAATCCTTCAAGGATCCAAAGCGGAGAATACCAGACTCGCAGTCGTCCTGCAGAAGATCATGGGCCCGTTCTCGACCGGCTACATGGAGCTCGAGAGCAAGGACCCGGACTCGAACCCAAGAGTCACATTCAACTACTTCAAGGATGAAAGGGACGTGACGAGGTGCGTCGGAGGCATGGACATCTTGAGGAAGGTGGTCCGGTCACGGGCCGTCTCGGAATTCCTCTTCCCCTTCACCTCCTTCGAGTCCCTGCAGAGGTTCATGCTGTCACTGCCCATCAATTTGCGCGGGAAACATGTATCTTCTGCCTACTCCATGGAGCAGTATTGTAGGGACACCGTCATGACCCTGTGGCACTACCACGGGGGGTGCCAGGTCGGCCGCGTGGTCGACTCCGATTACCGTGTCGTTGGGGTCGACTCGTTGCGTGTGGTCGATGGCTCAACGTTTTATTATTCGCCGGGGACGAACCCTCAGGCTACGGTTATGATGCTCGGAAGGTTTGCTTCGTTTTTCTCCCATTTCTACATATATCTGTTATTAATAGCCTTGTTTGTGAACGATATCAATTTTAATGAAAAAGTAATTAAATATAAAAGTAGCCAAAATTAGAACATAACTAATTTTTCTGAATGATCAAAAATGAAAAAACATGACTATTTATCGGAACGCTAGGAGAGCTATATGGTTTTGTGGGGCATTGGAATTTTGAGAATTACTAGAAAATTGTTTCTATATTGAAAGTTTATATTTTTTTTTCATTTTAGATTTTTTACTTGTTTTGATGATTTGGGAAATTTACATTCTTTACTAATTTGTGGTTCTTGTATCTTACCTTTCAGGTATATGGGACAGATTATTCTGCAGGACAGGAATAATAAGACGATTTGATTAATTTAATTCTGAGCAAAATGCAACATGAATTGTGGTGTTTAATAATTTTTCAGTAGTGTTTTATTTTAAATTGTTTGCAGAACTTGTTCTTTTCTATGTTGTGTTTTAGTTTCTTTCTTTGTATATAATATGTTGAGAATATTAATTTATAACGTAACCATTCATGGTTCACAAATGATAAATATTCAAAAAAAAAAAGAATCTTTAAATACACTCATTACGTGCATTTGTACGTAATCTTACTTATAGCTTTGAATTTATTAATTTAAGCTAATACTATGTTTGAAGGGTTAGCTAGTTCATCTATAAGCGCACATGCCGAATATAAATTTTACATTTTGCTATATATTCAATAAATAATTAATTTTCACTTGTTCTACAAGTTATACTGTGGTCCTATATATAAGTATCTCTATATCCCAATAAAGAAATGTGAGGCGCCTAAATAATTAATTGAGGAGGCAATTTTATTGTATAGGACTATATTTTTTCCTACTTATTTTTCTAAATTCTTTAGTTCCAAATTGAAATTAAATAAATACTAATTATATAAAGTATATCTACTCTCAGTCAAAAATTAGTGGTTGAAATTAATTAATTAACAATAGTTTATATAAATCCTATCCTATCATATATTTAGATAATAAAATTCTAAAATTATTATATAATAATAACGTAAAGTATTTTTGCATCAAATTTCAACGAGTTACACGCTAATTTTGCTATATATTAAACTAATGGTTTTACTTTGCCCACGTCCTTAAATAATACTTACTCCTAGGTTGTGCTATGAATTAAACATGTTCAACTTGTTTATTATTCATGAGAGATCTTAAGTTATCTTCTCTAGCTATTTAAGTTTATGTGCTCACACAGCCACACTATATCCTATATTACCTATATTTGCTGATGTGACATGAGAAATGTTCTACTAACTAATCACATTATATATACTATAGGGATCAACTCATTCTCATATCTTCACTGATATATCTTTTTTTTGGTTCTGAAAATATGGCTGCTTCTGGAAAATTTATTCCCAATGTTGTTGCATTTTGCTTTGGGATTTTCTTCTTGTTCATTTCTTCCTCTGCGGAGAAAGGTGCCATCTCTCTTTATAATTTATTGATTAAATGAGTCCTTTTTTTTTATAACTTCAATTTTCTCCAAATTGATTAGATGATACAATTAACAAATTCTTATATTCAAAATTTTGATATTTGCAGCTCCATACACTTCCTTCGCCAAAAATGCCACATCAGCTCCGCCGGTCAGCCACTACGACTACATAATCATCGGCGGCGGAACCGCCGGCTGCCCACTCGCCGCGACGCTCTCCGCCTCCTCAACCGTCCTCCTCCTCGAGCGGGGCGGCCTCCCGTACGACAATCCCAACGTCGTCCACGCCACCGGCTTCTTCAACTCGCTCACCGACTCCTCCCCTTCCTCCGCCGCGCAGTCCTTCGTCTCCACCGACGGCGTCCTCAACCACCGCGCCCGCGTGCTTGGCGGCGGCTCTGCCATCAACGCCGGCTTCTACACGCGCGCCAGCCGCGCTTACGTGGCCCGGGCCGGTTGGGAGCCGGGGCTCGTGAGGGCGTCCTACGAGTGGGTGGAGAGGAAGGTGGCATTCCGGCCGCGGCTGTGTCCATGGCAGGCCGCGGTGAGGGAGGTCCTGCTGGACGCCGGCGTGCGGCCGGATAACGGATTCACGTTGGAGCATCTTTACGGGACCAAAACCGGGGCCACGATCTTCGATGACGACGGGATTAGACATACTGCTGCTGATTTGTTGGAGTTTGCTAATCCAACAAACATTACTGTGTTTATGCATGCAACTGTGCACCAGATCCTCTTCACAACCACAGGTTATTTTTAACACTGCATAAAATCTCGTGGCGAACCAGAACCAGAACCAGAACCAGAAATGCTCATGTAAATTGAATATATGTATGTATGCAGGTAATAAAAGCAAGGCATATGGAGCTATGTTTATAGACTCAAAAGGCAACAAACACATGGCATACTTAAAAAATGGAACCAAAAATGAGATCATTTTATCAGCTGGTGCATTGGGCAGCCCACAGCTTCTAATGCTCAGCGGTATTGGGCCGGGCCATAAACTCAAGGCCCAAGGAATAAAAGTAGTGCTGGACCAGCCAATGGTGGGCCAGGGCATGTCCGATAATCCAACAAATGGCATATTCATACCTTCTAGAATGTCCGTGGAACCTTCCCTCGTTCAAGTTGTTGGCATAACTCAATTTGATTTCTACATTGAAGCACTCAACACCCAAGTTGACCTCTTAAATCGCCTCACAACTTCTGCAAATCAAGTGAGTCATCTCTTCTTACCAGTCAGTCATATATAAACGAGTAAATTAGTGGCAGATCCAGAACTCGAAAATTTATAAATGAGGCCCATGTATGATATGTAGCATGACATTTCTCCATTTATTAGTATTTCGACACAAAAATAAAATAAAATACGAAATTGAAACAAACGTAGACCTCGGGCAAGGAGCACGTGGTGGTCGCGGGAAAGGTGGCGGGACCCTTCTCAGTAGGGTATTTGGAGATTAAAAGTCGAGATCCCAACGACAACCCGAGTGTGACATTCAACTACTTCAATGACTCAAGGGACTTGAGCAAGTGCGTCAAAGGCATGAATCTCCTCAAAAGAGTTGTTGAATCACCGGCGATCTTAAGATTCCGGTACCCCAACAGCACAGTACAGTCCTTGCTCAACTATACGTTGTCGACTCGCATCAACCTCAGGACAAAGCACAATTCATCACTTTATAACATGGAACAGTATTGTAAAGACACAGTGATGACAATATGGCATTTTCACGGAGGTTGCCAAGTGGACCGGGTCGTTGATCGTGACTACCGGGTCCTTGGTGTGGATGCACTGCGCGTCATTGATGGCTCCACCTTTTACTACTCACCTGGAACTAACCCTCAGGCCACTCTCATGATGCTTGGCAGGTAATTATCGAGGATAATTTGCCTTTAAATTCTTAAACTTTCACTAAATTCTAATTTTGTGTAATCTAACTATAAATCGCAACGTCAACCAAAATGATGTCATATTATAAGCAGTGAAAAGATGCCGCATACACTAAAATATATAACTCCATTTGTTAAATACAACAAATGAAATTATTTAATTTAGTATAACACGATATTGTTTCACTGAACATCATTTTTAGGGTTGACGTCTCTGATAATGCCATGTCAGTAGTCATCAAACAAATCTGGCTTACTTGCAAAACCAAAATTTGACGACAATTTAGGAATTTACAGCACTTTATCTAATTAAAGACTTGGAATTCTCTTCATGGATCAAATCTTGAAATAACTTCAAGATCTTTATCTTGTAATGCAGGTATATGGGACAGAGAATCCTCACAGAGAGGGAAACAGCCACATAGATGGAAATATCTAGTTTCTCCATATATATATATAGAGAGAGAGAGAGAGAGAGAGAGAGAGAATGAAAGATTATTAATGTTAACAAATCTTCAAGGTTTATGTACTAGCTACTACTCTAAATAAGGAATATTTAGAATCACAGTTTTAGTATGTTTCTTCTCTATGTTAAGATAATCTAACAACTTTTCACATACAAATCACAAAATAATTGGAAATAAAGTGGAGAAGGAATATCTGGAAGGATATGCTGATCCATGATTCTGAAAATGGGCCATTTCATCTCCTTTCCATTGCTTTTCTTTTCTCCACAGAAGGAATATGGCTTTAAAGCATATATATAAACCACAGTAGAAACGGAAGAAGAGGTTGGATGAGGCAATGGATGTCCATTAAGCAAACCGGTTATATGGCTGCGCTTACTTGGCAAGATTGTACGTTGCAGTAGCTAGCATGCCATAGGAGAGTTTCCCTACGACTGGTTTTGCTTAACATGATTGACGATATACAAATTTACAATGGTTAATTTCTCATAGACAAAAAAGGTACTGTTTATGGATTAATTTGTGAATCTATTGCATGAAGGTGGAAGCAAAACTAGCACGAAGATGCACAGATTATTCATTCACATATATCCGTTCATTCATATTCCTCCTAGTGATATTCAATCCATTGCTTTTGCAATTGTGTGAATGTGAATTATGCCTAAATCTCTCATACGCATTTGTCGAACACTTCATAGGCATTGTAACAGCTACTGAAAAATGTAAAATTTCAAGAGAGAAAAACACACAGAAATGTAGAATGCAAGGTAAATAGGACTGTATCTGGGCTTTAGGTCTTATTTATTACTTGGGCCACAGTTTTAAAGGTAATTACATGGTGGGTTGGGCCCTCTATAATGAACATGGCCTATCCAAATTATAGTAAAATAATTAAAATACAATAATATTAATTGTTAGTAGTATTAATTGATTATTGTAAACGTTTTTTAGATTTGAAATAATTAGAACCTTTAATATATAATTTTATATATTAGTCCTCTATTTTAGACAATTAAATGTTTTCTCATGATATGCTTCATAAATCAACATGCTTATCCGGTAATAAGTGCTCGATAATTGCGATAAGAATACTTGATGACAACATCACATCGACAACTCCTTCGTGTCGCACCCCCAAATCAAAAAATAGTTTGAAATTTACAAAATAATATGGGTATTATTTAGGTAAAAAAAAAACTTGATGATGTATTTTTTTTTCCAAAGTTTTGTGAAAGTATGTACTTTCTTGTGTTGAAAACAGTATAGTTGACCTTTGATGTTTGTTTTTTTTGTATGTTTGCTTCTTTTTAGTTGATGAGTATGTCTGTATTAGTGGTGATGATATGCATTAGCATGATTATGTTTGATGTGATTGTTATGGGCTTTGTGTACATGTATGAGCATCTCTCCACTTTGAAATAGAATTGGGAATGAATGGATCCAACATCAGATGCAACTGTGGCCATTCATGTCTCCTCTTTTACACCAACCACCAAATGTCCTCATTTTGGTTTACATCCATGCTACTCGGACCTGGCCGCTATCTTGTGTTAAAGTACGTGTCGACGGTGTTCGGTTTAATGGATTAATGGTTTAGGTCATCCGCAAGTTCAAAATACACCAATATTCGACTGCTCCCATCTAACGGGACCGACTAATGAGGTCCCTACTGACTAATTAGCGTCGGCCAAAAGCTCAAATTACATTTCATATCATATCTTAGCCATTTACATGTATTCACGTGGCACGTCGATTTTTCAGACCTTATTATAAACGCCAAAAACAATTAAACCACAAACCATACTATATCTTAACTATTCATAGTGCCACTATTTATTTTTTTAATTCATCTTCATTTTGTTTTAATCTCCAATTTCATATATTTATGTAATTGTGATATTTTATGAATAAAATAAATAATCACTCCAGTATTTTAAAAATAATCTATATGGGCTTACAACTACCTTATATTTGGACTGGACCCTGATGTCTTTTGGGTAATGGGCCCAATAGCTCTGGGGTCGGCCCTAATATCTTTTGTTGATATGAACAAATTATAAAGGGCTAACTATCAAGAGTAATATATACAGTATATAACAAAAATTTTAATTTACAAAAGCAACTAATTATATAAACATTGTTAAATCACTTTTTTGAAATAGATCATAAAGCATCATTTCATCATTTTATCTAAAAAACTCCATCAAAGAATAAAAAAACTGAAATTTCAACGTGAGAAAAAGAATAAAAAAGTCAAATACATATTTCAATGTGACACCACCATAATTCTGATAAGATATGTTGGAGTAATAATTTGTTTGTTTAATATATTTTATGGCACAATATCAGCATCAATAAATTAAAATTCAAGATCCTATATTCTTAAAAGAGAGAAAATTCACAGTATATACGAATTTTATACTATCATTAAATTCACACCATTAAATTAATTTTGATATTAAAATTCACACTTTGCAAAGTAGAAGGGCTTTACCTCATTAAATTCATTTGGTTTTTGCTTAAATAATCAAAAGTAGGTGATGCTATCTACTTGTCGATTGAAGCCATTTCTCCAAACAAAAAAGTCCAAAACCATCGAAGATCGAAAGAGATAGTGTTTGTTCCCCAATTTAAGAAGATGATAAGTCCCACCAAAATAATATTAGGTTTAAAACAAGAGAGAGCAAAGATCCATAAAAGTGAACAATATTTATATGTAGTGGATAACGACCTATATATAATTGTAGTTGTAGTTTAGAGGGTTCATTACATTAGATTGGAAATAGATACATTTTGGGATTTGTTGAGTACATTGGTTTGTGTTAAGGTCCAATCTTGTTGGGTCTATCACTTCCAACTGATTTCTTGTTTGAGAAAAATAAAACTAAATTGCCCCACTTTTTGTCTGCATGAAATTGGTGCCATTCCACCACCATGTTAGTTGCCTCCCCCTCTCCCCCACCTCATCTTGCTCTTTCCTTCAAGATTTTTTCTTTGCATTTGTTTAATTTCTTTGTTATTTGCCATCGCAAAAATGTTAAACTTGATGAAATACTAACGTGGACTGAACGAAAGTGATGCTTACAAACGGTGTAGACATAAAGTATATATCAAAACATTTATATGATATAGTATATGTATACACACTATTGTTGGAAATTTTTTCATTTAGGATATATGATTGTTTTTGTTTACCAATACATAATTGACATGGTTGTAATCTTTTAAGTATGTAATTTGTAGGGACATGGTGGGTGGGTGAAAATTACATTAGAGAATTTTATCCTTTGGATGCCTCAAAATAAACGTAATATATATGGGCGAGTTAATGTAAAAATTGAAATATCGTGAAAACACAAAATGCAAAAGCCAATTGCATATATTCACAATGAAATTCGTTACACTCGACAAAAATAAATAAAATTGTTGCCCCTATATATTCGAATTATAGTATTGCATTCATAGGGAGATGCATCCATCATAAATCTTCATGATCAAAGAGAGAACATTTTCACATTAGTCATTCCACAAACCAATTTTAAGATGCGAGTATAAAAACAATTATTTAATCTCTCCAATATTTATATACTTTCATAAACATGTCATACAATCATATAAATAACACACAAATTTGTGTGAGATTTCACTCACGGTGAGCTTAAAAAAAAGTTGTTGTTTTTATAATAAAAGTATGTGTTTTTATGAATAAAAGTTAATTGTGCTCCAAATAAAGTATTACTATATTCCTTGTAAATATAAGTGATTGTTGGAAAAGTTAAAATAATAGAATTGATTTCCTCGAGTCAGCGCTATGTTTCTAAACCAATTATAAGTTTAATTATAACTGTTTAATTCTCGTAAGCATTTAGTTTTAGTCAAAAGAAAAAGAAGTACTCCTATCTTATAGAAAGTTTCAAGTGCGCTTAAATTAAGGTGTAATAAATAATTAGAAAAACTATAGTACTGTTTTATATTTTCTTGTGAGCAATTAAGTAGACAATGTGGCGTCTTCGTATTGGAGATTAATCAATCAAAAAAATGATTGGCCACTTTTAAGCTGTGTTTTTTTTTTTGATTTATTCAAGATTTTTCTTCTGAAAAGTAGATTCAATTTGGTGTTGGAGTACTTGATCAATAAAAATAATAAATACTATTGGGGTTGACTTTGTGATTTAGCACATCAAAATCACGAAGCACCACTTTCATTTTCAACTACAAATTATTTTTTGTTTGCTTAACAATGACTTAATGCTATTAGTAATGATGACATTTATTTTGTCTTTCTTCTAGTATTTCTTACCAGAAAAAAAATATATTGTACCAAAAACTTTATTACAATAAAATTGTATTTGTCCACTCAATATTATAAAATCAAGTAGTATAAAATTATTGAACTCGATGTGGTACAATCTGTATTATTACATTGGCCAAAAAATTCAATAACTTTACTAAAAGTTATTCTAAACCAAGTCTCAAATTACTCAAATTAATCTAATTTCGGATTAAGTTTGACCTGCGCACAGGAGCGCCACCCAAATCCTACTACCATCTTTATATGATAGAGAAAGGAAATATTTTTTATTATATTTAAAATTTTAAAATAATTTAGCAAATTAAACTTGAATGCATATAATGTGCAGTCGGATATCATCTACTTTATATATAATTAATTACAAATAAATGAATTAACCCAAAAAATCGCACGGGAAATACATATATGCATTAGAAAGATAAAATTTAGAGTAACAATAGAGAATAAATAAATAAGCGATTCACTAAATACGTTGAAATAATTTTAAAAGATAGAAGTAATATTTCGAATGAAACTACAAAAGATAATGTAAGTAGTATAGTAGTTAAGTTGTCTGTTGTGAAATAATAGAACACTTGTGTAATCGAGATAAACAGAAACGTAAAGAAGACACAGATTTACGTGGTTCACCAACGTTGTTGGCTACGTCCACGGGCAGGAAACGGAGAACAAATTTTATTCAGAGTGTTTTCGGATTATGGCTACAGATTTCAGATTGGATCTCAGATCACAGAATTATGTGCCATACTCCCATATAAATAGGCACACATAAGATCCTATCCTAATTCAGAAACATAATCCTATCCTAATTAGGAAACATAATCTATACATATTCAAGGCATACTAACAAATCTCCACCTTGACTTGAATTCTCCATTGCAGACGCATCATTACAATGCTAGACGAACAGACTTCTTCTTCCTTGCCTCAGATTTGCCCTCCTTGGGCAATTAACAGCTCATGACGTTAAGCAAGTCCAAACAATGTTGAAACTTGCTCTGCGGGACCGGCTTGGTGGACATATCAGCAGGATTATCAGTAGTACCTACTTTCTTCACCTCAATTCTCTTCGCATTCTTCAGAAAATGATACCTCACATCAATATGTTTGGTACTCTCATGATGGACCTGATCATTGGCCAAACAAATAGCGCTCTGACTATCACAGAAAACAACAGCTTACTCTCATATAAATAGGCACATATGAGATCATATCCTAATTCGGAAGCATAATCATATCCTAATTAGGAAACATAATCTATACATATTCAAAGCATACTAACAAATCTCCACCTTGACTTGAATTCTCCATTGCAGACGCATCATTACAATGCCAGACGAACAGACTTCTTCTTCTTCCTTGCCTCAGATTTGCCCTCCTCGGGCAATTAATAGCTCATGACGTTAAGCAAGTCCAAACAATGTTGAAACTTGCTCTGCGGGACCGGCTTGGTGAACATATCAGCAGGATTATCAGTAGTACCTACTTTCTTCACCTCAATTCTCTTCTCATTCTTCAGAAAATGATACCTCACATCAATATGTTTGGTCCTCTCATGATGGACCTGATCCTTGGCTAAACAAATAGCGCTCTGACTATCACAGAAAACAACAGCTTGCTCTTGATGTAGACCGAGATCACCAACTAGCCTTTTAAGCCATATTCCCTCTTTAGCAGCTTCTGTCAATGCCATATACTCTGTTTCATTCGTAGACAAAGTAACTGCAGCCTGCAAAGTTGTCTTCCAACTAACAACGGAACCACCAAGAGTGAAAACATAGCCAGTCATAGATCTTCTACCGTCAATATCTCCAGCATAATCAGAATCAGAATAACCAATCACAGAACAACGAGTATCACCTCCATAAACGAGACCAACATCAGACGTACCTCTTAAGTAACGAAAGATCCTCTTTACAGCCTGTCAATGCTCATTTCCAGGCTACCCCATGAACCTGCTGACAACACTAACAACATGTGCTATGTCTGGCCTAGTGCAGACCATAGCATACATCAGACTCCCAACAGCATTCGAGTATGGAACTCGAGACATGTACTCCTCCTCAGCTTCAGATTTCGGTGCATGATCAGATGACAGATGAATATTTATGGCACTTGGAGCATCAATAGCCTTTGATGTAGACATGCCAAATCTTCTGTGACATGGAAAGCTTCTTCTTTGTTCTATCCCTAGATATCTCCATGCCCAGAATTTTCTTTGCAGCACCCAAATCCTTCATATCAAACTCAGCACTGAGGTGAGTTTTCAGCTTTTGAATCTCAGACTTCGACTTTGCAGCTATAAGCATATCATCCACATCCAAAACAATATAGACCATGGAACCATCATCAGCTTTGTTGTTATATACACAATAATCATACGGACTCCTGCCGTATCCCGACTAGATCATGTAGTTGTCAAATCTCTTATACCATTGCCTCGGGGACTATTTTAGTCCATATAAGGACTTCTTCAGCTTGCAAACATAATCCTCCTTGCCCGGAACCACAAATCTCTCTGGCTGAGTCATGTAGATATCCCCCTCGAGCAGTCCGCGTAGGAAAGTCGTCTTCACATCTTGTGGCTCAAGTTCCAAATCATAATATGCAACTGTCGCAAGTAACACTCTGATGGAAGTGTGTCTGACCACTGGTGAGAATATCTCATTGTAGTCATCCCCCTCCTTCTGCGTGAACCCTCTTGCAACTAGCCGAGCTTTGTATCTAACACCCTCATCTGTTGTGGTCCCTTCTTTCTTTTTGAATATCCTACTTCCAGTGCCCTGGTTCTTTAAAATATCTGCAGATGTCGCCGGGTTGGAAACCTTTCGATCCCCTTTTTGATTTCGACTTCTTCTTTCGAGATTTCTTCTTACCCGTACTTCTACGGAGGCTTCACACCTGTCTTCCTAGTAGTTTCTTTGACGAGCCTCTGGATGGATATCAGAACCAGTAGTTTCAGCAGTAGTGTGTTGATCTTCTCCACCTTGGAGTTGTGATTCACTCTCATTGTGAGTGACTTGCAGCTCCACCTGTTTATCAACACTACCAGAATCCTCTGCACCGACAGACTTCACAACTGAGTTAAGCATAGAATTCTCATCAAACACAACATTTCGATTGTGAATAACTTCATTCCCCGAAGGTGACCAAATTCTATACTCCTTAACTCCTTCTCCATAATCAACAAATACACCCTTCTAAGCTCTTGGTTCCAATTTACTCTCACTCACATGATAGTAAACAGTACTTCCAAAAACTCTCATCAACGAGTAATCTGCAGGTGTATCAAACCATACCTCATAAGGTGTCTTGCAGTCAATGCCAGTGTGAGGTCCACGGTTGATCAGGTAACACGCCGTTTTTACTACTTCTGCCCAAAACATCCTAGTCAACCCAGCCTGGAAAAGAATACATCGCGCTCTTTCCAGCAGTGTCTGATTCATGCGTTCTGCCACACCATTCTGCTGCGATGTATGTCTAATAGTGTGGTGGCGAACAATCCCCTCATTCTTACAGAACTCATTAAACTCAGACGAACATAATTTCAAACCATTATCAGTTCTCAGTCGCTTGATCTTCTTCCCTGTCTAATTTTCCACCAAGGTTTTCTACTGTTTAAACTTCTTGAAAGCGTCACCTTTATGCTTCATCATTAACACCCAAGTCATCCTCGAGTAGTCATCAATCATCGACACAAAATACTTGTGACCTTCAATAGATTCAACACGTGATGGACCCCAACAATCTATGTGAATGTAGTCGAGCGTTCCCTTTGTCCGATGAACAACCTTCTTTGGAAACTTGTTGCGATGAAGCTTCCCAAAAACACAGTGTTCGCAGAAATCCAGATTCTTCACTTTATGCCAGAGAGAAAATCACGCTTTGACAGAATTTGCATCCCTCGTTCCCCCATGTGACCAAGCCTCATATGCCATAGCTTTGTCATACTCTCGGCTGGAATCTTGGATGATGCAGTATCAGCAGAGCCTGTCACGATGGAACATTTCAGAATATACAAGGTACCTCGTTTCAAGGCTATCAGAACCACCTTCGAACCTTTCATAATATGCATTACTCAACCATCACCTTTGAAGCTGAATCTCTTACTTTCAAAGGTACTCAGAGATATCAGATATTTCGTCATTTGTGGAACATGCCTGACATCGTTCAAGGTGCAGAACACCCCGTCATACGTCCTTATTCTGATAGAGCCTATGCCAACCACCTTGCACACAACACTGTTGGCCATGGTAATATTGCCTCCATCTATCTGCTGGTAAGTGGTGAAATACTCCATGTGCGGACTTATCAGGATTGTTGGCGTCGGCAATATTAGTTTGATATTGTCCGCTTTGGGTCTAGCCCGCACGGATTTGTTTTTGGGTCATTCCCAAAAGGCTTCAAACTAATTGGAGTTGGACAGGAATTATATACACCTTCCAACTTCCCTTAGATTTCCGATGTGGGATAGGTTTGTACTCAACAAACCTCCCCCTCAAGCCAAGACCACATCGAGACACATTACGGCCCGACTCAGACTTGTTAGGACCGTCGGCCCCACTCGAACATGGGTCTCTCAGACCAGAACCGACGCCAACCTGGCTTTGATACCACTTTGTTGTGACAGAATAGAGCAATTGTGTAATCGAGACAAACAAAAACGTAAAGAAGACACATATTTACGTGGTTCACCAACGTTGTTGGCTACGTCCACAGGCAGGAAACGGAGAACATATTTTATTCAGAGTGTTTTCGGATTATGGCTACAGATTTCAGATTGAATCTTAGATCACATAATTATGTGCCCTACTCCCATGTAAATAGGCACACATGAGATCCTATCCTAATTCGAAAACATAATCCTATCTTAATTATGAAACATAATCTATACATATTTAAGGCATACTAACAATGTCAGCATGTTTGTGGAAGCCATGGAAGATTGGAAGATCGATGATTTCTTGTTCATACTTCCTTTTATTATTTTTTTCATTTTCATATTTAGAAATGGGTTTTATTTCCATGAGTATCGATATATACATTACAACATGTTAGATGGGAAACAAGTGAGACATTGATTTCACATGTTTGTGGAAGCCAAGAAACTAATGGAAGATTGGAAGATCGATGATTTCTTCTTCATACTTCCTTTTATTATTTTTTTTCATTTTCGTATTTAGAAATGGGCTCTATTTCGATGAGTATCGATATATACATTACAACATGTTAGGTGGGAAACAAGTGAGACATTGATTTGATTGAATTAACATCTTTTTTAACTCATTCAAGATATAATGTTTTGTCTTGAAACTCCCATACTATTTATTTATGTATACATATTGTTTTACATTGTCTAATCAAATTATACAAGAGGGCCTTCTTAACTGAACAGATAGATACGTGTTTAATACTTGATTAGTCCCAACTTAGGAGTATTAATTTGTCTTGTTACGGTTTTTTTTGTTGATTGAGTGAGTGAAATATATAGAAAAGTTTACTAGCTAAAATTATAGTCACTTTTATGGAGTATTTTATAGTGGATTTGAATTAACAGAGCTTCGGTTTTATTATACGGTTTTATTTAATTTTTTATTATGTTTAGTTTGTGGCATGTGGTGTGAACTTGGACTTTGCTCATTTCGAGAAAATGGCAAAGCATGTTTTTTATGGTAAAATTGTGAGAATTGATGAAAGCATGTATGCATGAATCTAAGGTTAAAGGATTTAACATGATGGGATGAAATTAAAGTGTTGTTTACTTAAAAACAAATTAAGGGATATATATTGGAAGTTGATGCGGGATAAGAAACAAGAGTCTTAACACGGCCCATCACATATAGGTTGGAATGATCGTCGCACTTCTATATATAAAATAAAGAAAGTCACCATCAACTTGGAAATACTTTGATAGTAGTATTATGGTAAAATGGTTACTCGCCACCTTTTTTTTGTGGTTATTCGCCATCTTATAAGAGGAGAGAGTTGCAAAAAAATTGCTAACTATGAGGCTTAAAAGAAGTAAATATATTTTAGTCCAACGTGTTTTCTAGTACAATTGTTAGTTTTTATTTAAAAACTATATAGTAAAATCCAAAGTTTGACAACATATATTAACATCCTAATCTCAATGCAAAGTCCAAAATTTACTACTAGTATTGTTGGAAAAACATAGACAATAGTAGAAATGTAAATGAAGAGATGCAACCATATTTGGCAAATCATATGTATGTCGTGTTATGAACACGTATGGCGTCTATTTTCTTAAATTGTTATATCCACGACAGGATTGATATATATCAGGTAGAACACTTGTATATGGCATGTCTTGTTATGAAGAACATATGTCAAATTTTAATTGGCTATTGTAACAATTTGTTGGGGAACAAACCATGGCCACCTCAAACACTATCATGTGGATATACAGGATTCATCACCAAAAGCCTCCATACACACAAGTCAACTCTATTGATATATAATTTCAGATTTTCAATGATTTTTCACTCCCCACAATTTCTAAATGTTAATGGTAATTAATGTTGGCAAAATTTTCCAAAACCGGAACCGTCCGGAACCGGCGGTTCAGTCGCGGTTTCGGTTCAAAAAATTTGGAACCTGAACCGAACTACGGTTCTAAAATTCACGATTTCGGTTTGGGATATTTCTCGCGGTTTCGGTTCGGAACCGTAACCGGCGGTTAGAGCACCTGCAACGCTGTGTCGTTGCGGTGCCTAGGCCGTTCCGGAGGAACAGTTCCGCGGCGGCACGCGTTGCAGCCGCCGTGTCGTCGCCAAACCGTGCCCATGCCGTGCCGGGTGTCGCTGCCGCGGCCCGCGGCACGACACGTTCCGCCACGCGCCGAGGCGACGTGGCGGCCTCCCATTCGACGCGTGACGCCCACTCGCTGCTCCGTGAGTGGGTTTCGTCACGTGACGCAATAATTCATTTTTTTAAAAAAAAATTCAAATTTAATTAAAAAAAATAAAAAAAATTTGCAACGGTATTGTTACCGTTTTTTTTAGCCGTTTTGTAATTTTTTTTTTATAATTTATTTACTCTATAAATACTCATATTTCATATTCATTTCACTCACAAACACACATCTATTCCTCTCAAATCCTCTCTATTTCCACCCCAATTTTCATCTCAAATCAACTCTGTTTTTCTTCTCCCAAATTTAATCAAATTAATGGATCCTTTTGAACAAATGCGTCAGATATTGGAACAATCACTTGAAGAAGATCGATGACGAAAGGCGGAAGAAGCCGCGCTGCCGCAACGACGCTCCCCTACGTACATCTATCGTAACCGGGAGGAAGCCGCCTCAAGGTTAGTACGCGACTACTTCTGCGATAACCCGGTTTGGGGAGATACGTACTTCCGTCGCCGTTTCCGCATTGGAAAACCGTTATTTCTCCACATCGCGAATACTTTGGCAGCCCGGGAAGAGTTCTTCCAGGAAGGGTTCGACGCGGTCGGCCGTCCCAGCCACACGACGCTGCAGAAATGTACTGTAGCAATCCGCCAGCTTGCGACTGGACAAACGGCCGACATGTTCGACGAATACCTCCACATCAGAGACAGCACTGGGCGAATGTGTTTGCTCAAATTCTGCAAAGGCGTCCGGGCAGCCTTCACCGACGAATTTCTCCGGAGGCCAAGCACGCCCGATTATCAGTTCCTGGTCGACCTTCACGAAACAGTGCACGGATTCCCCGGGATGCTCGGCAGCGTCGATTGCATGCACTGGCAATGGAAGAATTGCCCGGTGGCGTGGAAGAGGTCCTACACGAGCGGCCACAAAGGCACCCACCCAACTGTTATACTCGAGGCCGTTGCCGACTACCGCCTTTGGATCTGGCACGCGTACTTCGGGGTCCCCGGGTCGAACAACGACGTAAACGTGCTCCACCAGTCCGACCTCTTGACCGAAGTTTTGGATGGTAAAGCGCTGGCCATCAACTTCGTCGCCAACAACCGACTTTATAAAATGGGGTACTATCTCGCCGATGGCATCTACCCGAAGTGGCCTATCATCAAAGCCCCGGCTCGTACGTGGTTCATGGAGAACATGGTCGACATCATGTATACGTGCATAATCTTGCATAACATGATTGTCCAAGACGAAGGACTCGAGGCGGGAAATTGGTTCGACCCCGAATCCCCCGGAAGCTCAACCGCAAGTAGTCCTCCTCGAAGTGGAGCGCATCCGTCTATACAAGAACGATTATCTATTCGTGCAAGGACACGCGACTCTAGCGCCCACACCCAACTCCAACAGGATCTAATTGAGCACATTTGGGCAAACTTTGGCGGATGAAATTATTAAAATTGTGTAATTTTATTTTTTAGGATTTTAATTGTGTGCTTTTTATTTTTTTTAAGTTTAAGTTGTAACTTTGTTTTAATGTTGTGTGTTTTTTAACAAAGTGTGTTTGTTTTTTATTAAAGTGTGTTTTTTTAATTGAATTGAGTTGGAAATAAAAATAAAAAATGAAATTGAATGAATAGTAATTTAAGGAACGGTTAAGGAACGGAGGGTTGCAGGTTCCGTTCCTTAGTTAAGGAATGGAGTAAAAAAGTACAGTGGGGCCCGCAAATAGTAGTTTAAGGAACGGTATAGGAACAGCGTTGTGGATGACCTTACGATTTCGGTTTTAACCTCCGGTTCGGTAAACCTTGGGCAGGTCTAGTTTAATACAATCACTGTAGTGCTCAACTTCTCAATTAATGAATCACTAGGCTCAATTATCTCATAATTTGGGATTTGAAAAAATTATGATGATATGATGGACGAAAAATTATATAAATACACTTAATCAGTAGTCTTTATTTTTTAGACATGTACCACTACAAAAAACTTACTCCTTCTGTTTCGTGATAGTGGAGACGTTTCATTTCGACACGTGATTTTAAGAAAAATTGTGTTAAGTGAGTTAAGTAAATGATAATAGTAAGAAATTCTAAGACAATTAAGAAAAATGTCAAATTCTCACCATATAATAATTACGAAAAATGGCAACGTTATCACATTATCAGTCATTTTTAAAGAATAATAGTCATTTAAATCATGAAGTTGGTCAAATTCTGGTATGTTCTATGAACTTTGAAATTGGAATATTAAATTACGAAGTTTCATTTTTTTTTCAATTGCATCATACATGCATAAATCGATGTCTTTTAAGACGTTAAAAAAACGACAATATTTTAAGAAGTGAAATGAAAAAATAAAGAAATATCAGAGAAATAATACTCCACTTATATTAATTAAATGCATGGATGAGACAATTGAGAAAAATGAAACTTCATGATTTAATATCTAACTTCAAATTTTTTGGAATAGATAAGAATTTGACCAAACTTTAGAATTTAAATGGCTATTAAGCTTTTTAAAAATTTGACAAATTTGCCAATGTTAACCGAAGGCAAATGATTTAATATCTAACTTCCAATTTTTTTTGGAATGGATATGAATTTGACCAGACTTTAGAATTTAAATAACTATTAAACTTTTTAAAAATTTGCAAAATTTTCCAATTTTAACTGAAGCCAATTGATTTAATATCTAACTTCAATTTTTTTGGAATGAATAAGAATTTGACCAAACTTTAGAATTTGACCAAACTTTAGAATTTAAATGGATATTAATCTTTTTAAAATTCGTAAAAATTGCCAATTTTAACTGAAGTAAATTGATTTAATATCTAACTTCAAATTTTTTGGAATGGAAAGAATTTGACCAGACTTAAATGGCTATTAAACTCTTTTGCAAAATTTGCCAATTTTAACTGAAGTCAATTGATTTAATATCTAACTTCAATTCTTTTGAATGGATAAGAATTTGATCAAACTTTATCAGTTAAATGGCTGATAAACTTTTTAAAAATTTGCAAAAATTGCCAATTTTTACCGAAGCCAATTGATTTAATATTTAACTACCAATTTTATAGAATGGATCAGAATTTGAGCAAACTTTAGAATTTAAATGACTATTAAACTTTTTAAAAATTTGCAAAAATTGTCAATTTTAACTACAGTCTATTGATTTAATATCTAACTTCCAATTTTTTTGAAATGGATCAGAACTAGACCAAACTTTAGAATTTAAATGGCTATTAAACTTTTCTACCCAATTTTAACTGAAGCCAATTGATTTAATATCTAACTTCCAAATTTATAGAATAGATCAGAATTTGAGCAAACTTTAGAATTTAAATGGCTGTTAAAATTTGCAAAAATTGTCAATTTCTAAAACTGAAAACAGTAATTATTGATTTTTACTCCTTCCCACCATAGGAAAAGCCAAACAATAGAAACGCCAAAATTCCATCGGGAAGCGCTTATCTGTCTACATTCGCAAAAGAATAAGACCTTATGTACTGTATTGCAAATAAGGCAGGCCCAGGCCCTCCTCTGCAAATACCCCAATTTTAGCTGCTGCTCTGTGTTGGGGAGACCTATAAAGATTCCAACTTTTGCTCACCATTTTCCCCATTCAATCACTCAAGTAATGACGATCAACTGCATGATTGCAAGCGAGCCCTCCATGCCTCAATCCGCCGCCAAAAAGGCGCCGCTCATCTTCGACGCCAAGCAGCTCCAGCACCAGACCGCCATCCCGCCGCAGTTCATCTGGCCGGACGACGAGAAGCCCTCCGCCGACCCGCCGGAGCTCGACGTCCCTCTCATCGACCTCCGCGGATTCCTCTCCGGCGACCCCGCCGCCGCCCGCCGCGCCTCCGACCTCGTCGGCGAGGCCTGCCGCAAGCACGGCTTCTTCCTCGTCGTCAACCACGGCGTCGACGAGGCCCTCGTTGCCGCCGCCCACCGCAAGATGGACGACTTCTTCCTCCAGCCGCTGCCCGACAAGCAGCGCGCCGCCCGCAAGCTCGGCGAGCACTGCGGTTACGCCAGCAGCTTCACGGGGAGGTTCTCGGCGAAGCTGCCGTGGAAGGAGACGCTCTCCTTCGAGTACTCCGCCAAGAGCGGCGAACACCACATTGTCGAGGACTACTTCACCAACACTCTTGGCCAAGATTTCACACACTTGGGGTATGCATTATATATACCTCCTTTTTCTTTTCTAGGACACCGGTTGTCTGTAGTGTCATGCCCTGACCAATGAGGACGTTGGTCTTACATTAAAGGGCGGCCAACTATTACAGACTCTAGTATTCTGTATTAGTTGGTGTAAAATAACTAACTTCTGCGTGATTTATAAATCAATTAAGTTGTGGGGTTTATCGATACGAACTTCAGTTTCCTACATTGGTCGAATAACACAATTAGTATGGGATTTATATAGACTCTAGTTTCCTATATAAGTTAGTTACGGATTCCAATTTCAACTAATTCAGATGTGAGGTTTCTAGACCAAAAGTCCTATAACAATGAAAAAAAGGTGTTGGGTCCAGTTTTTCGTGTCAATTGAAAAAACAAAAAAAAGTTTATAGACTAATAGAGCTCGATAACTAATATTTTGGTGGTCAAAAATGAAGTCGATTTGGTTCATGGTTACAGGAAAGTGTACCAAGAATACTGCAGCTCAATGAGTCGTCTCTCCCTAGGGATAATGGAATTATTGGGGATGAGCCTAGGAGTGGAGAGGTGTCACTTCAAAGAATTCTTCGAAGCGAACGAATCAATAATGAGACTGAACTATTACCCTCCGTGCCAGCGCCCCTACGAGACACTAGGCACGGGGCCGCACTGCGACCCGACCTCACTCACCATCCTGCACCAGGACTCCGTGGGCGGGCTGCAGGTCCACGTGGACGGGCAGTGGCGCTCCATCGCCCCCAATGTTGACGCCTTCGTGGTCAACATTGGGGACACCTTCATGGCCCTATCCAACGGCCGCTACAACAGCTGTCTGCACCGTGCGGTCGTCAACAGCACCACCTCTAGAAAGTCGCTCGCCTTCTTCCTCTGCCCCGACAAAAACAGGGTCGTACGCCCGCCGCCGCAGCTCGTAGACGCCGCCTTTCCTAGGGCGTATCCGGATTTCGACTGGGCGGACTTGCTCGAGTTCACACAGAAACACTACAGAGCCGACATGAATACCATGACGTCATTCTCCACGTGGATCAATGATCGACGTGTCACTCATCATGTTTGAAATCCAAACAATAGTAGTACTAGTATTTTGTTTTTCTTAAATTAACTGATTTGAAATAGAGATTTGGGGAATGTGAATAATGGGGATAAGTTTAGAGGGGCAATTTTGTAATTTCTTATGTCACCCTATATTGATTTACGTCGACTCGTTGTAATGGTGTCCAATGTAGCTCCATCAAACAAAAGGTACATCACAGTACACATTTATATAATATTTGAACTTTTTTTTTAACAATTGTGTATATATATACTCTAAATTACAAGTTAATTAATATGTTTGTATTCTATTTAAATTAAATCGTCTATCAATCATTGAAACTGAAACCATGATTTGAATCAAATTGATTCGAACTTTTAGTTAACCAAATATTGATTCTACACCACTGAGTTAAGATTATGTGATGATTCGCGGTGGTATTATATCAAATCAATGTTAGAATTAATGATATTATAGTTCAAGGTAATTTCAGAGGATTTCAATCATAACTCATAAGTCTCATTGTCCTAATATGGTAAATTTATGGATTAATTGCATGGAAAATCATGAAATTTGGTCTATAACACATATTTCATATTTTCAATAACAAATAATGAAGTTTTGAAAACCCGCAACTGTCCAACGTCGACTTAGAACATATATACTCCTATATGAATGAATTTCAATAACAAATAATGAAGTTTCTAAAGTCCGCAAATGTTCAACATCGACATAGAAGTTAGAACATACTCCTATATGTATAACAAATAAAGAAAATGATGTCACACTTATTAGTAATTAATATTGGAGAATATATATGTTATAGGATTGGGAAAAAGGCTTGAATTGAATGCAATGGAGTGTAGTGGAATGGGGTTGTTATTGACACCATATATTCTTATTTTATATATCTGGAGTTTTGGAACTATTTGACCATGTAGAATGAAAATATTTGGGACGTTGTCTTCGTCTGTGTCTTTGTATGCACTTCCAACCAGATTACATAAATATAATAACAACAAAGATAATGTTTTCTCTCTCTTTTTTTAATTTTTATGCAAATGTGGGAGAGAGTGCATGTCCCCACCTAAATTTAAACCCCATCAGTCCTGTCACTATTTATTACTATTACATCTCTATAAGTGCAATGCATGCAATCTCACATTATCACTATAAAAAGCATGTATTTGTGTAAATTTCTAAGTATTTTATTTTATTTTATAAACTAGTATATAATAGGCTGAATTCTCGTTTTGTCATTGGAACAAATGAATGATCAATGGATCCTGATATCTTTTCTACATTTGTTGTTAATTTGTCGCTCTTTTTGCCGTCAATTTATACATTCTCTTTAATGCATGAATGCATCACATTTACAAACATAGAAAACGAAGTAGTAAATATGAATAATAATTTTTAAAATTTTGAAAAAATGAATGAAAAAAGAAAGTGAGCACAGCACGTAAAGAGACATCAAAACTAAAGGCCCAACTTCACGTGGAAAAGGTTTGTTTGTTAGTGAGAGGCCAATGGTTGTGCATCTGCTGCTGCTGCTGTGTGTGAAACTTGTTTGTTATTTTGGATTCTTGCTCAATTTTATTGTATGCTACTACACGACACTCCTTTGGATTATGTCAGGGATTCCACCTGTCCTATATGAATCCTACATCAATTTATTACGATACACAACTCTTCAAAATTAACTTATCTCCACATTATCTAATAAGGCTCATGGCCTAGTTTGGCGACCCTCCATGCACCTTGGAAGGCACCAGGGCCTAGCTAGTCGAGTCTGCACCTGCACCCTAATTTGTAATACAGAATTGTGCCACAACTGAAAACCTTCCACAATTATTTTTGACGCTGAGGGAAGAAGACCCTACAATATAATAAAAATATGTGAGCTCATCTAATTGTTTTGTCAAATTGTAGTATAGGAGTATCTAGTCTAGTATGATAGCCGTGAAATCATACGTCAACGTCTGTGCCAGTGAGTTAAACAACGTCGTCGTTTCTTTGAAAAATATCAACAACAATATACTACATGTGGACGACCGGTTTTTTCCTTGTGGGATAATTGCGGATAAATCAAAAGTACATATTTTTTTAAAGTCATGGGATGAACCAGAATTTTGACTATATCTCATGGTTTTTCCGACAATTTATCGCATTAAAAATATGATATACATTTAAAAATCTCTTTTATTATATCCATCATCCCAAATGGTGGGTTTGTGAGGATCCTAGAGAAGAACGATCTGTCACGTTGCTTAGTGAATAAAATCTTAATCAATTTGGCATTATATGAAAGTAGAATCTAGGATCTCATGTTGTTATGGAATTGGTCACAGCAAAGCCATGAGTATTCAGTAGCTGTAGATTTTCTTCTTAATTTTGCACTAGGTCCTGTCACATAAATGGTGTGACCTGGCTCTATGTATAATTTAACATATCAATTCTTGTTTTTATTTTCCACAAAATAGGACAAACAAATTTTGTTTTTATCATTGATTGGCCCAATTTTAAATATATATCAACTTGGGAAATTCACAAAAGAAGGGGATACTAACATTTATGGCCAATTTATTTTTACATAAATATATTCCCAAGGGGAAAAGAAATGTCACTACCAAACAGACTAGTACATATAAATATATAACAAAATCTATCTCCATCAATAATTTAAGATTTTAACTTCTTTTCTCCTCTCCAAATGCCATAGTTTTTGTGGTGGAGGCTTCAATCACACACACATACACAGTAATTTTACTGTCTCTTCTCCTTTAACCATAATATATACACATAAAATATAATAATTTTAAATTAGAATAATAATCCTTTAAATCGTGAAATTAAATCTGGTCGGTATCATAAGGTTTATAAATAAAATATTAAATCACGAATTTTTTAGGGTTTTTTTTCAGTTGACTCATTCGTGTACAAAATGATGTTTTTTCGTGTGATGCTCAGCACGGTATTGTTTCATTAAATTAAAAAAAAAAAGAAATGAAAGAAAGGAGAAATGAGACGACATCATTTTGAGCATCACTAGAAAGTGATGTTTTATGCACGAATGAGACAATTGTAAAAAAATGAAACTTCATTGTATTATATTCTGTTTTGAAACCATATGAGACTAGCTAGAATTTCCTTGATTTTGTGCTTTAAATGATAGTTATTTCTTCTAAATTTAATAGACGTGATTAAGTTTACTTGTTATTACACATTCCACCTTAGAAGGGGTATATGGAATATTCACAAAAATCAAGAAAAAGAATCTCTTCTCATCTCATTATATATCAAATAATCACTATATATCTTATCTATTTAAATAAGCACATTATTGATATTTAAACTAAGGCTAGCCATGTTACAAGTTGTCAAATCTAGAGCCACCATACAAGGATGCATGACAAACTTGAGTTAATTTATTATAAGGAATTTTGTTTCTTCCATTCGTTTGTCTTTTCTTTTAGCAATTTGTATCTGACAGCGATTTTAAGAATGTGATCACGTATAATTAAATCAAATAATATGTAATAAGAAAACAAAATTTATTACTTTTACCCCTTTTAAACTGTAGAAAATTAATCATCCGAATTATTTTTATTTTGCATTTGCTTATGTAGATGATATTAGAAAGTGACACATAATTTGATATATATCAATAATGTTGAATTTCCTTTCCAACTTGATGACACCTTTGTCCAAAAATTCTGAACTTATCTCAAATTTTGATTTGGATATGTATGAAAACGATACAAGTGATCAAGTGCGCATTTTTGGACATGTAGAAAATACCAACAATATCAAAAAAAATGGAGATTATCGACGTATTTACATGTACACATGACGTCATCGGGTATCACTGGCGAATTACTGCTGAAAGTGATAAATCATCGATAGACTTGCACGACGTTGCATGACGCGAAAATCACAGTCAACTTCACTAACGAATTGCCATTCACTTAGTAAATTCATAATAATTATTAATTAGATTTTTAACTAAGAGTTATAGTGAATAAAATGAAAATTATAGATAAAATTTCTGAAATTTAATTTATTAGTATACGTTACAAGCCCATTAGGCACCAATTCAAAACCCATTGAAATTTGAAATGGACCTGTTAGATATTTCATTTTCGTAATATTGGCCGGCCCACTTTACACTAGCAGAAAATGGACAAGGCTGTAGTAATAATAGTTCAAATTAACCATTTAGATTATCTGATTAATATTTTCCAAAAGAAATTTAATTAATTCTTTTAATCAAATCACCGCTATTTAAAATATTTCTGCTACTAAAATTTCAGATTTTTATATTTTTTTCAAAATTTTCCTTTAGTCGCCATTAAAACATAAAATACAAAAAAATACAATAATTTTGGATAAGAGTGACTAGTATATTTTGGTCTTATTCTACGGTTACAATCACTTTGCTTAAGCTAATATCAATTTAGTTTTGCCTTATATATACTTATACATACCTATTTTTTGAATTATATTTGTGATACCAATTGTACGTCATTACACACTCACCCCACATTATTTATGTCGTTACTAAATCAATACATAAAATGCCATACACTAAAAATGAATTTTATGTTTAGATAACTAATTGTGAACCAAATTAATAAATACTCCATCAGTTCACGACTCTTAAGCCATTTTGGTTTGTCCACGATTTATAAAACCATTTACTTTATTCCACTTTTAGTATGCGAACCCCACATCCCACCAACTTTTTACACTCACAATCCAATATAAAACTAATACTTTAAATGGGTCTCACATTCCACTCACTTTCTTTCTTTACTATTCTTCACAAAGTCAAACAATTTCTTAAAACATGTGCTGAGTTAAAATGGATCTTTAAATAGTGGACGGAAGGAGTAGCTCCCTTAGTTTCCATCATGTGGACCAACAATGAACAAATAACCCTACTATAAGACTTTCAACAAAACATATAGTTAGTAATAAATTTTCAAATGCTTCATATACTCTTATAGATATGTTTTCTTGTAATAATCATATCAATAATTTTTTAAATTATTCAATGACAAAATAAAGGCCTGCAACATGCTATGACATCCACATTTGTATTAACGCTACAAATCTAAGTACAACAATGCTAAATTTATTGGCATTTAGCATATGTCACCTAATGTCACAAAATATGATTCCTTTTCTTCTTAACTACAACTATAAATAAATTATTCCTCACCGCACCCATAAACTTTTAGATGAAGCAAAACACATCCGCAGGAGGCGACGACGGCGTCCGAGTCCGACGAAAGACGTCGTCCCGGGGCCACCACAAGTTCGTCGGAGTCCGCCAACGCCCCTCGGGGCGTTGGGTCGCCGAGATCAAAGACTCCTTACAAAAGGTTAGGTTATGGCTCGGGACGTTCGACACGGCCGAAGATGCGGCCAGGGCTTACGACAAGGCAGCTCGACAGTTGCGGGGCGCAAACGCCCGCACCAACTTCGAGCTGCCCCAGTCGGGCCCCGGCTCGGCGTTCCCCGAGAACGCGGAGGCGTTCTCGTTCGACGCCATGTGTAGGACCGACGAGGCCAGCGACCTCGTCAGCGCCCTAGTGGCAAAATTGTTCAACAAGAAGAGTTCTCGCGTGCTAATCAGCGGCCACGCGCCTTTTGCCCCCCAGTTGGGCAGTTTCGCCTTTCCAGGTGAAACCGTCCAACCCCCTAGTCAAATCACAAAAACCGCGGCCAATCATCACGTTCTCGATGTTGATGGCCCGGTTAGTGACAAAGACGTATTGGGTCAGAATACGACGTCAGTGGGTCCGGACTCAAGCTTGGAGTGGGTAGGTGAAGCCCAATTGGGTTGGGAGCCACAGGTGATGAGCCAATTGGAAGAGGATCCATTCTTGATGAGTGCATCAAAGGGTTGTACGTGGCCGGCCATGGATTTGGGGTACAATTGTAATCCACTTAGTGAAGTGTTAGCAATCAATATGAAGGGAAGAAAGGATGTACAAGTCGATGCAGCGTCGACTTCTTGGGCCCCACTTATACCTTTTTATGGATATCAAGATAGTAACAATTGTGTTGGAGCTAATATTGAGTGGGATTCTGAGCTTCATTATGTTGTACCTTCCGTACTTAGTTAATAAAGCATGGGTCTACACTCTACACTAGATTTTATTATTAGTTATAAAATAACTCGCACACGAAAAGATAATACACTTGAGAGAGCTTGGTGAAGAGGGTGTGCAATTGATGTTTCTCAATGAGCGTGTTCTGTACTATTGATATATGTAAGTCCAGAGAATTCGCTAAATCACAGGGTCTAGGAGATCGTGAAACCTTTAGAATTCGGTCGTTGGGCACACACTTTTCCCGCTTCAAAACCTCAACCCACTACAATATTGGTTAGTATAGGGAAGTAAATGATCGATCCCACGAGGACAGATGAGTTAGCATGTATTTGGAGGGTTTTGGGAGGGTTTGGCTGCTGCCACGCAACAAGTGGGTCGAGAATTTTAAACTACTGGGTCACGAGAATTAAAAGCACTCAAATACTAACTAACTACTAGACTTAAGAAATAATAAGAACAAGTACGCATGCATGATTCGAGACTTTAAATTAACTGCAGAGGGTTTATCAAACTACTGGGTCAAGTAAAAAAAGTTTCCTAAAACGGTGAGACAACAAAGCAAGAAAAAGTAGTGGGGCAGATTCCCGATTTAGCTACTGTGACAGGTAAAGCTGCAAAAGCAAACAAACAACGGATCTAGATCTAACTACCAACGATCTTCATCTTCTTCAGCAAATAAACATGAACATGAACGAAATAGAGCATCACAAGCAGAGCAAACTCAGATCGAACGTCAAACATTATGATTAAGCAGAAAACTATCAGATCTAAGCTACCATGTCAAGTAAATCTAAAGCAACAGACATAGCCATGCAGGTCCAACAAGTACGTATCAGATTCATCACTCGAAACCACAATCTACTCCAGATCCAACCGATCTAAACTCAACAACATTCAGATCCATCTCCTTCAACTCTTTTCAAACAATTCCTCAACAAACAAACTCAAATTTAACCAATCTCAACTCACATTCAACAGTCAGTTGCGAAAAGCATCCAAAATCAGTAAAACCAACATCAAACATCAGAAACCAAAGTAAAACAGAAAATAGAAACCGCCATAACCACAGAAATAAGGTTCAAACACAAAAGAGTCGCCGAGCTCCCTGCAAAGAAGTTCACAGCGAGAATAAACGACAGAAAATAAAAACAGATTGCATCCTCGCCCTCGTGAGGACGGTGTTACACCACAGAGACTAACTATCGCCAAGCCTGCCCAGAATCTCCCATTGGTGCCAAGTGCGCGTGAAGTGAGCTAAGACTAGAAAATGAAACTAATGAGACTAAGAGTGAAAGATAAAAAGTGATAAAAAGAAGAGAGTGTCTCTCTTCAAAAGGGGTCGTCCCTTTATATAGGCACGGATCCCTAGGGCATTCCTTCATAATTTGTCTTTTTTGCCCTTGATCCTTATACTTGCTCCTTGCTCCATTTTTTTGTATTCTGCCAGTGTTTCTTTTCATTTCCTTGGTCTAGTAAATTGCTGGCGTTTTTTACTTCATTTCCTCATTTTCCTCTGCCCATGGTAATTTGTATGCGCTTCCTGGGTTCGGCAGATTTTACACGCACCTGAATTTACAAACACTTATTAGTTCACTGAATTTTCAGAATTTAACCCCATAACCAATGTATGAAATGAGCCTTATCAACTCCCTTCATTTGCCATTGTCAAAGATTCCAATTTTTTTTTATATTTCAAAGTTCTTATTTTTGTCTTTCATTTTTAAAGAGAATCAACAATAATTATATGAAATTTTAATATTCTTATTTATTTTGTGATTCTAATTTCTTTCATTACAAAAAGGATCAATGTACTTCAAGGATCAAACTTAAATTAATGAAATATGTCATTAAATAAGAATTTCTTAAGATCAAACTAAACCTTTGCTTACAAGTAATAAGAATATTTATGATTAAGACTTTTTACATAAATACTTATAAATGATTTTAATAAAAAAATTTATTATTTTTTTGTATTACTTTATTTAAAAATTATTATTACGAAATACATTAATAAACTATGAAAATAATAAAAAAAATCTAAACATATAGTACTACTAAAGCACTGAGAAATTAAAAACTAAAAATTAAAATAATATATGTGGTGAACTTTGATTGGCGATGAAGTGATCACGTGCTCTTACACGCTGTAGCCAAGGGCGGATCTGCTTTGTGTGTAATAAGGGGCAATTGCCTCACCTCAATTTATTTCACATATACTAATTAATCTGTTATTTAATTTTTAAAATTTTTAAATTTCCTTTATAAATGTCCCATCTCAATCTTCAAAAAAATTTCATATATGCTGAACTGAATTTCAGGATCCGTCCCTGGCTGCAGCTGATATCACGACGTGCTCAATTGCCTGTAACAACGTGCATCGACTATATACACGGCTTCCCTTTTGTGTATGCCCTTAAAAACGTTTTTCCAACTCTAGATAATCAAACTCTGCGTTAGAGCTGCGTAAGGAGATAAGTCTCGAATAAATAAAAACCAGCCGACAGGCAAACACATTTGGCAACCAGATTCCTACTTGGTTACTATAGTTATTAACAACTAAAATAAATCACAAGTAATCAATTCTAGTTAGTAGTTGGACTAATGCATTATTAATAGCCATAATATCTTAAATTAATTAGTTCAAAAGTTTTGATTATGCGTCGATTTTTCTTTCACGTAATAAATTTACAAGTTGCAACCTAATATAAGTACATCATCCGTGGATAATAATAATTTACCTCAATAATGCCTTCCATCAGTAAACAAATATATAATTGAATGGCAAATTGTGTCCAAAATAATGAACTGACGCCAATAATTTTGTTTTTATTATATAGTGGCTAGTTTTTTGTTTTTTATTCAAGCCATTTGAGATCATTTATTGTCTATATTAAACCATCGAATCCCAAAAATTATGTTATACTTTCTAATATATGGAGTAGTAATTTTAATCATAATCTTTTAATATATAGTTTAACATTGCAACCCCCTGCAAAAAAGAACATGTTATGATGGCACACTATTATAAAATTGAACATCAATATTGTCTAAACAAATCATGTCATTACATCTTATTATCAAAACAGCTCACGTGTATTAAATATATACTATATCTCTACCTTTATTGAGGTGGGGATATTGTATTAAATGAACCGATGCAGATATAAGATTATAGAAATTATAAGTAATAGAGGATCTACTGAGTGATTTGACTAGGTTCTTTTTGTTTTTAATTTGTGTTTCATGTTGTTTCTAGCTATTTTTTGGGTGTCAATTTGGTTTGTGTGCTCGTGTTTATGCTGCATTACACTTGATTTTGGTACTTAAGTTGCTGATGTTCACTTTACCTGTTTGATTATTCATTTGATAACTTGAGCACTTTCTCTTTTATCGAATAAAAATATTCTAAAAAATTGATAAAGAAACTTAGAGAAAGTACTTGAACAAAAGCAAGGGGTCTTAGAATTCACTACCATTATGCAATTACTTGAAAGCTGGCCCAAAAATTGAAACACTCAAATTACTTGAAATACTAATTTTTTTAGGCAAAATACTACATTGTTCTCCTTCAACTCGCAACCATGGTTATTAATAACTAAATGTATATGGAAAATAACCAATAATCAAACTAGTATATATCCTAATGAAATGTATAGAACTTCATCATAAAAGCCTCATCATATTCAAAGGTTTGTACATAAAATAGGGCAAAAATGATTTGTTTTTACGGTTATGTACAATAAAATGTTTCATGTAAAAATTAAGATGCATATTGCTTACAAGCTGCATGATGAAGATTCACATCAAGCTTAATTTCCTCTTAAAACTCCAAATTAATAAAATCCCAAATTTGTACAATGACAAACCCTAATTGTGATGATCATGTCCAAATCAATTGATCTCATTCGCAAGTCTCATCTGCAGCTCAGCCAGATCAATGTAAACCAACGCATTCACCTTCAAATCATTGGTAAAAATAAAAAATAAAAATAAAGCAACTACAATGATTAATTTCCATATATAAAAAGTGTTAAAATAAATAAATTTACCTGAGCTTGGATCTTGTACAAGAATCTACCATTCACTTTGTTTGAAATGCAGGTGACAACATCGAGTTCGCTTTGAATCAATTCCATAATCACTCTGGATAGTGCAAATCCACAGCCCTCTTTAATTCCACAATTTATCAAAATTTCAACTCCATCATAGCAATAATTCACAGTTACATAATTTGGGAGATCAAAGCTATTTGAAGGAGATGCATTCTTGAGCTCATCTCTCCTCGATTGCAACTCCTCGATCTTCTTCTCCATACTCTTTATGTAATTCGCAGCCTCGTGCATGTGATCTGAGACCGACCTTTTCCCCTACCATCAGTGGCGGACACAGAAAAAAATATTAGTGGAGTAACGTTTGACTTTTGTTCTCTTCTTTTTCTTCAAACAATTTCTTCTTCCTAAACTATTTATGCAATCATTGTTTTTCGATATCCGTATTTTTCCATTTTCTCGCGATTTCAGTCCCTCCTCATCCTCCATTTCTAGTATTTCGGTCTCTGGGGAATCAGTTTGGTAAGGGATAAAGATAATTTTTGATAATTATTTCCATTAATTTTAAAATAGAAAATAAATAAATAAATTTGTAGGGCTTAAGCTTCTCCCCCTCTCTTACTGTGTCCGCCCCTAACGGTCTCTAATTTAGGACTCCAAATATAAATTCTTGAAGTTTATAAAGAATGAATTAAGAGAGAGCAAATATATATATACCTTGATGTATTCAAGAGGGAGAAGTTCTCGAAGTGAGGTGTAAAGAGTAGACATTTCTTGCCTTCTTTGCCTCTCAATCTCTCTATGCATACTTTTCTTCATCTTATCATCACTTTCTTTGCTTTCTTCATTTGATTTCGATGCTCTTCTCCTCTTTTTGGAGCTTTTGGTAACAAATTGAGGGCTATCCAAAACATCTTGAACTTGTTCAAGAACTAATGAGGGTTCATCAGAAAAGCAGCTCATGATTTGGAGGAAACTTATTTTTTTGATAGTGAAAATAATTATTTTAACATGTAGGTGGAGCTTATATATATAGGAGAGGAAATTGTGGAAAAAGTTCAAAATCTTGTGAAATTAATACCCTACTAGCTACCTAACCCTTTCACTTCTTCAACTTGTCTCTTGTATTGTTTGTTTTTAGTTTATTTGGTTTTTGGAAAAAAATGATGAGATGGATATCATAAACAATCATTTTAATATTCATGATAAAATTATTGAGATTGATTAAGTCCACAACTGTGGCAGCTGGTTTTGTCAGAAACACTCCATGATTTAACAAAAGATTTTTTATTGGATTATGATGATGTGATATATATAGCTCATGGTCTAAGAGTAGACATAATTTGATGTAGTATTATTTTATATCATCTCATTTTCAATCGTTTTCTCAGATGAAAATATTTATGTAGAAGTTTCTTTTACAAAATTCTTTAATGAAAATATTGTTGACACCCATCTATTTATCTATTAGGATTAATAGATTCCATATGAAGATATTCGAAATTCTCTTTTCATATCACAAAATGTTTTGTAACAACGATTGTGAAGTCACAATTATGGAGTATAACAAACATTTTGTGATAATTAAAGAGGTAGCAAGGTTTACTTACAAAATAAATGAGAGGGTGAAGGGTTGATTTTGTTCCAAAGTTTGTGGCATTTACATAAAAACATCACGCCGTTTAAGTAATTATATGTATTTAGTACTCATCGTTTTATTTTTGGGAATAAAATGGCCTACAAAAAATTTCTAATGATCAAAATATTAACTTGACAACCGAAATTACAAGTCGGTTACCCAAATTATACTTTGATTACCCAAAATTACACATCGATTACTTAATCACATGTACTTCCAGATGTTGAGGCAATATTCCAATCTATTCCAATTGTTTCCCATATGAAAACATTTCTTTGGAAATTTCTTTTACAAAATTATTAAATAAAAATATTATTTACACTCATCAATTTCATTAATTTTATCTATAAGGATTTAAGAGATTCCATATTCTCTTTCCATACCACAAAATGTAACTATATCATGACTATGTTTGATTCACACAACATAACTGAACTTTTACATGTTACATAATTAGGTAAACCATCAAATAGGTATGTAATAAAGGGCTAACTATTTGCTAATTGCTAACTGATTATGTCAACATGTTATAGATGTCAACACACATTTATATGTCAATAAAATTTAGTTAACATACAAATATATTTGTATTAACATTTATAACATAAGTTGTTGACATAATTAGTCGTTTACAATTTAAGATAGTTATCGATCAAACATGACCCCTCAAATATCACTAAACTAAATAGCACTAGCTATTAAACTATTACTACAAGTCACGATTTTATTTAGTGGTAATATTTATATATGTCATACTTCTTCAAAATTTATGTCACTGCCGAAACATAATCATGAAAATCAATTATATTTTATAGCTAATCGCCTAGACAAAGACTTGTTATCAACTTTTTAGTGAGCAAAAGATTTAGATGTGTTGGGCAAGAATAATAGAGCTATCCTTCCCGACCAAGAGCATCATTTAAAGATTTTAGCTGAAATTTTGTACAATTGTCCCATAAAGAAATAAACTGACATGACTTCACTAATCATAATTTAATTAAATAAAGTGACATAACACGGATTTAAAAAATATAATAAGAAATGAACAAAAAAAGTTAATGAAATGTGAATTCTACTTTTAAATATTAATTTTATGAGTGAAAATGAGTTAATGCTATATAGAGTCCACTACAAAAATGGTAAAAAAATAAAATTTGACAAATTTTGTGAGACGGACGAAAATGAAAATATGTGATAAATTTTCAAGGACAAATGGAGTATTATTATTATTCGACTTAAAAACGTAGTGAACATTCTTCCCATATCAATTGATTTTTAGAATAGAACCTTATATTTCATTTGTCGAGAATTAATATACAATTAATAAAGTAAGACAAATGAGAAGAATGATAGTTAAAATAGTGTTAGTGGATAGTGAAACTCACATTATTATTAGTGTTCAGTGAGTGGTAATGGTGTCATTATGCTATAAGTTGTAAATAAATTGATGTATATGGGTAATGAGTTATGGACAACTTTCCATGAATAGGAATACTCATATTTTTATGGGACGGACGAAATAAAAAAATGCATATGTTTTTTCGGGATTGAAGGAGTAGGATTTAGATAAACCAAAATATATACTCTTATCACCAATAGAATTGTCAACAAGGCTGGGCTGGCCCAGGCCCACCATGGGGCCAGGCAATTTGGGACCCGCCGATCCAACAATAGTTCATTTGTGGAGCATATTATAGATTCAAATTATGAAACACTGGTGAATGGTGATCCAACTATATTGATGAAAATGGTATCAAATTTCATGTCAAGACTATAGAAATGAGATATTTAAATAGACTACTTGTGCTTTACTTTTACAATTTGGCTTTCTATATACATTTTCTCATGATAGTAATATTTTAAAAATGAACTTGAAAAGAGTATGTCTTTTTGAGCTTGCGAAAAGTTGATTGGGTGTCGTCTGATGAAAGCTTTACTTATACTAGTTGGGATAAGCTAATTATATAAATTAGTATCGATTGAAGAAACTAGCACATTAGTATATTGGAAATGTTGAATGTGATAATTAGGTATTTTCAATTTTTTACAAAAAAAAACATAAAACAAAATACTATAACTTTTGTTAATAAACCAAGATAGACAACAAAAGACTGACAAAACGTTCAAATTTGCCCTTCAAATTTTGAACCTCTACAAAACTAATTTAACTCTAAAACTCGTTTGGAGCTAACACAGATTGGAAATATAATTAATAGCCATTTTTAACTCTTACGCTCTGAAAATTTATAATGAATTCAATATTTTTGATAAAATCATGGTTCTGATTTCTGAGTTCGATTATATATTATATAAAGGGAGAAGTTTTCATTTTTACAAATTCATCATTTCAGTGCCTACTTATCACCCTACATCTATATCCGATAATTATTTGTTTTTTCGAGAGAATTGACTATAACAAAGAAGCGCATATAGTTAACTAATAAACACCTAATTAAAATCAATGAACGAATAAAAACAATTTTTTCGCTCTTAAATATATGATTTGAACCAATTAGATGATATATACATTCATCAAGTAAGAAGATACATTTACTATATATTTTTACGATTAAAAAAAGTGAAAATGATTATCATTTCTTTCCTACTTTCGTAATTCCCATCTGTTCCTTCTCCTATACTTGGATTTCTTATCCAAGTTCGAATGTTATTTTGAATTTGGTAATTAGTTATAGTATTTAGGCCCAACCCAACTTACATATGTCTATGCTTAGTGGGTTTCAAATGGACTTGATTATGTGCTGGATTTCGTGGCTATATATTACGTTTCAGAAAAATGTAACCAATTTAAGACATAACATAAAATTATAAATTTAAGATAAATCTTATGGTGCAATATAAATAGAAAATATTCAAAAAAATATATAAGAAACTGCTGAAATTTATACTGATAAATTAAAACTATAATCAGGAGTCTAGGATTAGGAATAAAAAAAATATTTCTCAATCTAACACCTACAAGCCCCCTTTACCTAATGTATAAAATAATTTTATTTGACTTGTACAGTAAATGCAATTTGGTAATTTTTGGATTCGAATCCCAAAGACTGCTCAATGAACGAATAGATACAATTTTTTGCTCTTAATATGATTTCTCATAAACTCTCATTGTTTGGGTTTTTCACACAATTATCAATTTAAAACTAATCAATATCATTGTGACTATAGATAAACTTGTAAAGACATTCAACTATATTATTTAGTACATAGTCCGTCTATCTAGATAAAGTTGGAGGCATATTACTAATAAAAGTTTGTGTATTCAGGCACAAAATACTTAGGGACACCACACCCCATCTCTTTGATTGTTCCTAAACATTTTGTACAAAATTCATGATAAAAAAAAAGGAATGAAATTGTACAACATATAGCTATCCCTGATTTTGTCTAGATGACTTATTGCAAATTCTCCGGCCGCAATAGTTTAAGCAAGCCTAATCAAATTCACCAATCCCTCCCTCAGCTCAGATAGGTCAATGCTTGTGCTATCATTAAGCTGAAAACCATTGCAAATTTAAGACAATCATGAAACTTAATTAGATTAACTAAAACCCAAAATCATATAAATACGAATTGACAAATTTTTTTAAAAAAATCATGAAGTTTTGTCAAATTTGAATCTGTCCCGCAACTTTTGAACCAGCTGAAAAAAACCAGAAGTTTGGAATTGTTCACAATCATCCCATAACAAAATTTTGATGAAATAGAAGCCGTTATGATAGAACTAACATCATTGATGTGGATGTCTCTAGTAAACGATGATGTCTATTCATAAAGAAAACAACTTTGTTTAAAGTAGTAGGACGAACCAGAATCCAAATCCAAACTTCATGGCTTTTCCGGCTTGTTTTTAAAGTAGTAGGACGAGCCAGAATCTGGTCAAACTTCATGATTTTCACGACAATTTGCCAAATATGAATCAATTACCAAATATGAATCAATCTAGTTCACCTGAATGTGAATTTTGCTAAGGCAGCATCTTGCATCTCTAGTAAAAACACACTCAATAACATTGAGCTCTCTATGAAGCAAATCTTCAAGCACCTTTGACAAGGGAAAACTCTCCCCTTGGATGCTGCTGCTACTAATCAAGATCTCCATTAATCCATCTGCCAAAACCTTAATCTCAACACAAGTGTTTGTCGAATTCGAGCTCCGACTCCCATCACTCGATTTCTTCAACATGTCCCTCCTCTTCTTCAGCTCATGGATCTTCTTATTCATATCATTCACATAATTCACCGCCTGCTCCATGTGATCCGACACAGCGCGCTTGCCCTAGATAGAGTGTTAGGAAATAAACACAGACAATCACAAACATAAACCAAATAAACACTAATAAGGAATGAAGTGAAACACCTTGACATATTGGAGAGGGAGAATGGATCTGAGAGAAGCATAAAGGGCTGTCATTTCTTGCCTCCTCTGCTTCTCTATTAACCTAGGAGCTGTCTTGTCTCCCTCTTTATGTTCTATTCTTGACCTCTTTTTATTACCATTGTTGGCCTCTGGTGTTGGGAAATCTTGGAGCAGATCTTGGAAGAATTTATCTTCGTCAAAACATGTAGATGGCTCCTCAATTCCACCACTACTTGAAAATTGAAACATCTTTGTTTTCTAAGCACAATTCCCAAATAAAGAGACCCTATATCAAACTTATAGTAGTGGTGCCTAACCTAACCTAGTACTATTTTAATGATAGATTAAATAAATTTCATCTTGGGAGAAACGGACTGATTAATTACTGTTTATGATTAATTATTATTATTATTATTATCATTATGCATTACTAATTAATCTCAGCATGTAAAATCAAGGCATAAGACATCACACTAGACTACAAATTACCTTACTGTTACTAGTGGGAGGGTGAGGTCTTTTGTCATTTACTTATATGTTTTGTGCTTATTAGTTTTATTGTAATTTGTAAGAAAACTTATGTGTCTAGAACATGTGGCTATACCATATTAGGGTATAAAGCCATTTTTAGTATTTACTCATTTTCAGGTTTTAAAGTTACTAATTGATTATTGATGTTGATTACTCCATAATGATCCGTCTTTCAATGAAAAATGATGGAATATATTTTTTTTTCATTTATTTTCTTTTTTTAGTTGTATTTATATTCTTCATTCATTCTCATTTTATATGTAAAAATGTAATTTCGTCCGTCCAATTTTTTTTTTTTTTTAAGTTGAAAACGTAAATATTTTATAGCTAGAGTAATTATGTACCATAAGTAGTCTGATGTAGTACAGTACTACAAAAAAATGCAGCGTTTAGCGAGCACCAATCACCAATGTGTCTTCTAGGGGGATGCCATAATTATAGAATTATCATTCTAATAAGGGAAGGAGAAATATACCAAAAGGAATTTTACTGATTTCTTATTGATTAAGTATGGCCAGTCATCCTATGTCAATGGAGGCAAGCCCAAGAAAACGCCTAAACATTGGCAACAAAGGGCGAATCCAGACCCAAGGAAATAGCCATAACAATCAATAATTAATCAAACCTGGGTATATTTTCCTTTCGATATTAAAATTATATTTCCATAATTAATTCCTTAGTATCTTATCTCCTAGTTTATCCAATACTTACAAATTTAGCCAAACATAAATAAATACTTATAAAAACAGAGTAATAAAGGAAACTTACAAAATATATATTGAAAAACCCTTCCCGAGGGATAATTTACAATAGGAGTAAGGATGGAGGGATACAAGAGAGAGAGAGAGAGAGAGGGTTCTTATCTCAACACATGAGATTCTGATCTTTTCCTATCACAAGACCTTATTTAAAGACAACAAAGTCGGATTTCAAATCCGGATTTGAAATTTATGATTTTTCAGCTGACGTAAGGGCTGACGAAGGTGAATGCTGGCGAAAGCGAATGCACCCTTTATTCTTTCATCTTTCCACTTTGTTGGCTCTCATTTGCCTTATCTGGCGTCTTCTCGATCATCTTGATGAAGTTAGCAAAATTATCTTCTGTTGAGAAGCCTTCTTCTTCTTCGAATGGATCCTGAGCATCCCTAAAATTTTTATGCTCATTATTATTTGGAGAGAAATCTGGAGAGTTAATATCTGTATCTCCTTCTTCGTTTTCATCTTCATTTTCATCTTCATCCATATGATCAATGTCTTTTCCAATACTAGCCATATAATTTGCTATAAGTTCCTTCTCATTCATTTTTGAGATATTCTTCCTCAAGAATTCTTCAAAAGGAGAAATGTCTTTTTTCAGAGATTTATTAACTCTCTTTTGTTCTTTATAAAAAGAAACTTTTTCTTTTATTAATTGAAGAGTCTGGAGACCTTGGATATCTCCTGACTTGTCCTTCTCCATCATTGTAGGCCAAAACCTAGTGAAGAACTTCCTCTTAAGGCACGGAACATTATTATGATCAAAACCAATTTCTGGTTCCCATTTCCAGATCCACGGGATACCAAATTCTGCATAAAAATGAAGGGTCTCCATATTATGAAAAAGTCTATTTTGGTTCTCTGCTTCTATTAGTGCAGGAGAAACTTGTTTCCATTTAAAAAATAAGGATTTAAATTCTTCTGGAAGTATTTTCTCAGAAGTTCCAAAGGTTTGCCACCAGTCATATACCCATGTTGGCAGTCCTTGTTCATAGACTTTTGGGCAGATTTTAATCCACCACGAATGTTTATGATAAGGATTTTGGTAAAAGAAGGTTTTATAATAAGCTTCCTTAATATCCCAGTAATTGAAGTTTATAACTTCCCTGCCACCATTATTATTCTTAATCTGACATTCTCTTTCCCTTAGGGTTCCAAAACCCCAATCTTCAGCTGTTATAATTTGCTTAATAATTATCCTGCTAAAATTATAAACTTTAGCCTCCCTATAAGTTTTGAAATGCCTGATCTCACAAGCTCCCATACTTGTCAGGAATTCTTCATAAAAAATTCTTTTTTTATAAGAAGGAGCAGCATATGAGGCTGTATCCATATAACGCTGCATAAGCTTCCAAGGCTCTTTTTCCCATCTAAGGTCATGAGTTTCAAGGAAGATAATGATATCTTTGAAGGGAGAAGGAATATATTTTTCTTTTTCTTCTGATGAAGTTATTACCTCAGCATAGGATGTTGAACCTTGAACTCTATTAGCCCAAGATGATGTGGTTGCCTCATTATCCTTTTTTGAGTTCAGATATTCCTGAACTTTCTGAAGTAATTCTGGATTATCTTCCAGTTGGTCGATACCTGTGATATTTTCTTTAAAAAGTTTCTTATTACCATGCTGTATAATGGGGATTCCACCTCCTCTTCCTTTATAAAAGGAAGGGAATTGGCTCCTTTGGCCTCTTCCTCTGGGGAGCATAACTACAAAATGAAACGTTTTAGGTTAAACCAATGAGAATAATTATATTAATTTTGTCTTCACAATTTCTTATCAGTCTTTTGAGATTAAGAGCTTCTTCCAAGATAGGTCTGAGGGGAATGAAGGGTCTCCTTCTAATATAATACCTTTCTCTGTCAAGTTCTTCCATTCTAATCTTATAATTTAAAATCATATTTTGGAGATTCCGAATCTCCTGTTTATAGTAAATCCTGTAAGGATTAACCATTAGTAATAAATTCTCTGGTTAGGAAATCGGGTAAATTATTGTCCGATCCTTTTTTATAAATAATCTCAAAATCAAAAGGAGCAAGTTGCGCTTGCCATCTAGCAAACATCTGCTTAGAAACATCGTGCTTAAAATCTTTATCAAACAAAAATTTTGCTGCCTGGCAATCTGTTTTTATTAAAAAACTCTTATTAAATAAATCGTCTTGAAATTTTAAAACGCATTTAAGGATAGCCAAGATTTCTTTAACAACCGTAGCATAGTTCTTTTGACTACTATTCCATTTTCCTGAGTAATATCTAACAAGATATTCTTGTTTATTTTTGGGATCAATTTGTTTAAGGATACCTCCATATCCTATATTTGAGGCATCAGTTTCTATAACTTTTTCCCAATCAGGATTAGCAATTAAGAGGCAAGGGATATTTTTGACCTTCTCTTTTATCTTTTTAATAGCTTCTGTATGACTATTATTCCAGGGCTTAGGATCCTTCTTGAGCCTTTCATAAAGAATAGCTGTATCTTGAGCAAGATTTTTATAATAAGGAGAAATATAATTAATACTCCCAAGGAATCTTTGTAATTGAGTTTTATCTCTTATTTCATCTGGAAATTTAGATGCAAACTCGATGCTTCTATTAATAGGAATTATCTTTCCTTTCTCTATATTATGACCTAAAAATCTAACACAAATCTGAAACAATTTCATTTTAGGTTTGGATATAGTATATAGTAGCCTACCAAATCAACAGTAAATGTAATATATTAAATAGTACTATTAGGGAATCGTTGGCCTATGGCTATTTTATAGAGTGGTCCTTAGCCTATTTACTAATTAAGTGATGGTAAATTATTTGGACAAGCATGGTTTGAATAAATTAACTTGGCACAGTCCGAATATGTACTGTTGATGATAAGTTAATTATATACTATGGTACTGGTGGGGGAGTGGAAAGCTTTGCTAATTAAACAATAAACCAAATTATTGCTTGGTAGGATGAAGACGTTAATTGACGTTTAAATCAATGGTATTATATTAACAATTAATCTGTTTTTAACTAAAGCGACAGTGAAGAGGATTGTTAACTTTTTTCTACATGTTTAGCAAAAAACATGCGGAAATTCGTATTTATATACTCTTTGCTGAGGTAATTAATGGCTAGTAGTCTTTTTTTCTCTTTTATGGAGTATTTAGTTTATAATGTATTTGATCACCATTCTTTGATCATAAAATAGGTTATACTACTATATACAGATAATTAAGTTCAAACTTTACATAGTGCTGCTTTATATAGTAGACAAGCAAGTTTAAGCACATTCATTAAGATCAAAGCAAGAAAACAAAATTAAATTTGGTGGAAAAAAAAAACTAAAAGCATACTCTCTCCATTGATCCACTATTAAATGTCTTAATTCGCCAAAACAAGGATCTACCATTAAATATTTCATTTTATTTGAGTTAAATTATCTAACACTCAACTAATTAAAAACAACTAAAATTTTATGAATTATATTTTCAGCTGAATAATCAAACAATGTCTTAAAACCCATGAAGTTAAATAGACCATAATTTATTGGTGGACGGGAGAGTACTATATCGAGTATATGAGTTATAATTATAAAACCACTAGATACTTGAATGTGCTCTTTCATAATAGTGAATCAATCTTTTAAGAAAACAATGGCTAACTTTTAATTTAGTCGATTCGTATTTCTATTTGGGACAGTCCCAAATTAAACACGCTCTTTCATCAAAGTGAACCAATCATTTTAATCTTTTTTCACTTTATTTTCTCACGTATATATAATGACTCAATATTAACTAAAACAAGGGTAAAGGATCGGTTTTATCCCATCATTTAGTGCCTTTGTCCGGAAATATCTCACCATTTACGTAATTACCATTTAATACCCATCCTTTCATTTTTTTTTGAACAAAATGACTTGCAAATTAATTCTGACAATCAAAATATCGGCGTGTCAACTGAAATTACCCAAAATTACACATCGATTACTCTAGACATGTAATTTCAACTGCCACGTTGATATTTCGATCACTAGGTTTGTTTTTGCAGGACATTTTATTCCAAAATTAATCCTGAATAGTATACACCTAATCATCGAGACATTTTGGAGTAAACGCTCCAAACAATGAGAAAAATTCAACCATTTACCCATGAAACAATTACATTAGGTTTATACTTTAGTGAGACCTCTTTCTTCTCCAGTTGCCTCACACATTACAGATCAATACAACGAGTTACTAAATGATTTATACAATAGTTTGTAAAAATGTTAGATCTATACAAAAGATAGTACAACAGATCTAAAAAAGAATAGGAAAGAAATTGAAGGCTCCGATATAGTATAATCACAAATCAAAGTTTTACCGAAGATCTTCACAAAGAACACCACATCTCAAAAACCCTAGACCTCACTCTCACATTCAAGTTCCTCGAATCTCGACGAGAAAAAGTGATTTATTCAAGAGATCTGAGAGAGTCATAAAGGGCTGCCATTTCTTGCATTCTCTGCTTCTCAATAAATCTATCAGCAATAATCTCCTCATATCCTAGAGAGAGAGAGTTGGGAGGCTACTGCAATACTGTGGTGCAGAAAAAACCCTAACAAAAGTAAACAAAAAATTGAAATAAAATTCCCCCAAAAATTAAAATAAAATAAAATAAAAAGGTTTATCTTGTTTAAGAAAAACACTGTAGTGAAAAGCTGCCTATCAGAGCAACAGTAAATCACATGTGATAAATTATGTTACACTAAGTCTGCAGTATTTTTGCAATAGACCGATGCTAAACCTAATGTTACTTTTTAATTTTTATATTATAATTAATCCATTTGGTTATTATTCGAATAATTAATGTTCCTGTTGATGACAACCTAAGCATTTACATGTGTCGAAATCTCAATGAATTGAGGCATGTGAGCTGGATTAAACAAATACTACTACTACAAAGTTGGAGTATTATATTTATACTAGTGGTGGAGGTGGACACTTTTCTAAAGCACTAAAGTTAATTACACGGTGATTAAGATTTTTGTTGTTATTTTATGGTGATTAAGACTTTTGGTTTAGGAGACGTAAAATTGTAAATATTTTGAAAGCGACATGATATTGCTGAAAGTGCCACCCAAAGAATTAATTAAACGTGGTTTTTAAGAATAACAAGCGCTAATTAATTTATTAATTAATTAGATGCATTCTTAATTAGTTAATATAGTGATACTGTGTCTCAACTATTACATTGTCATGCTTTGTTAAAGGGTAGTCACACTCTTTGATCATAAGTTAATTCATTACTGTTTCTCAACTATTACATTGTCATGCTTTGGCAAAGGGTAGTCACACTCATACATTTGTTTATCATGAGTCAATTTAGCTATTGAGTTATTTGGAAGTATTTGAGTTAGATTTGTTCGTCTTGCCTGTATTGTAGGATAAATTCCAGTAAATGGTAGGAAAACTTGAAGCTATGTGGGATCATAAGATAGAAGAATAATCAGTCCACGATCACGGTGCCTTAGAGTTCGGGGGCTCCGGTGCCTTAGAGTTCGGGGGTGGAGCCCCCGAGCCACACATTTATAGGCTTCCATACAAGTATACAGTTGTGTTCTCTCGTTGTAAGTTGCATACGAAAATTATAGAAAAATCTCTAACTTAACTGAATCAGATGTAGATACACGTAGTATCAAGCAGAGTAAACAAACTCTAATTTGTGTTCCAAAAATTAAAATTGGCAATAAAAGGAGCTCAAAAATGAAGCACCAAGATTTTTTTATTTTCCAATCTTTGAATTGAGAGTAATTGTTTAGCCAAACTTTGCAACTATGATTGATATAATCACAACACTAGAATTACTACTAGTATTGAACATTCTTACATGTATCACTTATTTTTGGCATCATAGAAATCCACACCACATAAGTGTGAACCTTTAGCTCAGATCCTGTAATCTCTCCATTCCAAACTAAAAAACCAGCAGCCTACAAAGCAAAAAAGGCGAAACGATTTTCTAATACACTTGGCTTGAAAGTATCATGCTCGTTTCGTACGCTTTCCAACTTCAAGTGCAAGTTTCGTGTCGATCTTCAAGGAAATGTCAAGTGCTTTAACAGAATGTGTTAGCGCGCCACTGCAAACAATTAAAAATCGCAGTAAGATATCTATTGGAAGGCCAAAGTAGCACAATTACTTAGATATGGTGAAATTTGCAGTCCTTTCGCACTTCTCAACAAATAACTCTATAAACGAGAGATTAGCTTATGGCGTTCAAAGATATATTGAGAAAGCGCAACAAACAAGCACCTAGAAATGTAGGTAACCCCCGACTGTCCAATCTTGTGCACAGTCTCAATGGTGACATTTCCAGACGCCTACCACAAAAAGCAATTGTATTGAATCAGAATGCAAGAATAGCAGAGGAGTGTAACAGCTGAAAATACGAAGGCACTCCTATAATAGTATCCGCAACATATTATCTCACTGACCACCTAATGTAAGCCTGTTTCTCTCTGCCCAAACGAAAACGATGGGCTTCTACCAGGATATGTGCTAAGAAGAAAGAATGTTCATTTCTTGTATATATACATAAAGGAAATTCTATAATGTGTATAAGAGAGAAATTCTCAATGATATGACGAAAGAGAACCGATGGAACTGATGAATATATGCTGTCAACGCGTTTAACGAGCTTATAGGAAGGATGGTAAAATTTCCGCAACAATTTGATAACAGAGAACTAAATAAACTCAATATGTTTCATAGATTTATAGGAACAAACAATCAATAAGGGCAAAAACAACTTTCATGTACCTCGGTCTCAAACCTCCCATCGATCAATTTCACGGCTTCTTTAAGCATGGATATATCAATGTCGCCATCAGACAGGGGGACAACCATATTATCCAGCATTATTCTGGTCAAGGCTGTCTTTGTTGTGGATGCGTAGTGCAAAACTTCATTTACTTCCTCCAAAGTCCTCGTTTCAACCTGTGAGCAGAAGAATTAAAATGATATTTCATCAGAGTTTTTCTCATGTGAAAATTTAGCAGTACAGAGAACTACGTAGAGGACAGTCTTGCCACGAAGATAACCATTCTTTAGTGGTTTGTACAGAGAACTACAGAGCAAAGTCATGCACAAGACAATAATCTTTCTTTTGTGGTTTGTAGGGTTTGTATTTTGAAAATTATGAATAATCATGTTCCACCAACCAAACAACCATCTTGTCCCACCACCAGACTTTATAAGGCCAACCAAAAAACACCAACAAAAAAGCCCAACATAACAGATCGAAAAAGGTAGAATATAACAAAAAAGTTAGAAAAAAAGGGAAATAAGAGCACATTCACACTAGCAGACATGCTGGTATATGTTTCCGGGTACTTTTACATCATTTGCAAGAGAAAATGGGTTGGTAATTAAGAAGGCTAGGGACTCATTCGCAGAACATTTATGAGCAGTTTAGGATTATCGAGAAAGATTTTAACTAAAATCTAATAGCAGCATATAGCAATTTGATGCAGTACCTCGACGCCCATTTGAAGATGATTTTGCTCTAAATAAAGGTCCACAGATTTCAGGGCATTCGGGACACCTCCAGCTATAGATATGTGATTGTCTTTTATCATGACCATATCGAACAAACCCATTCTATGATTCTGACCTCCACCTATTACAACCTGAAAAAACAATCAAGTAAAAGGTCAGACTTTAAAAGGAATAGGGTGGTGAAATTAAGATCAAGGAAAGTGTCTAGCGATCTACACCGCCCATTTATCCGTTAATCTTAAGCCTGGGGCAGTTTTCCGTGTCTCTAAAATGATTGCAGGGTGTGCAGCATCTGCCATGGCCTGCGGATAGAATTAGAAAACCATATTTGAGACATCCACAATAGTCAAAAAACATTATTTGATGAATCAACCATTAGAACACCTTTGTTAGAGTTGCTATTCCACTCATCCTCTGCATAAAGTTAAGAACAACCCTTTCGACCACAACAATACTATGTGCCCTTCCTGCATATCATCGTTAAGCAGTAACAACGAACAATGTCAAACACAAGTTATCCAAGATTTATTAGTTTTATTCTACCAGAAATTGCATCCTACTCACCATGTACTTTACCGAATTGCAAGCCTTTGTGTACATTATCACCATCTTTCGCATACCACTCCACCTGAGGAATACCAAGCCACAATTTTATCGTAAATGACCATAAAACAGAAGGTACAAATAACAAAAATCTGCAGATATTCAGGAGGCCGAGTGCTTAGATACCTTAAGAGAAGGATCAACCTCCTTAAACACCATTTCAGCTAGTCCAATACCAGCCACAATACCATCCTCCTTCGCCAAAAAACACGCTTCCACTTCCATTTCATCAGGAATCGTAGCTTTACAAGTCACATCCCCTACACATCAATCACAGTCTGTTTTCTTAAATTCCCAAACTCTTATATGTACCACTTCATCAAATAAGTCATTGAACATCAATGATTTAGAAACCAAACTGGCTAACACACCTAGATTCTTTAGCAATATATGCAACAATGCCATGAAATTCAATAAATCTCAACATTTCAATGCAAAGGCTTTTAGGCAATTTTCACTTCCTAATTGGATTGTGGAACCGTTTCCAAAACCATACTAAATTTGAACAATACAAAGGATATAACCACATAATTTGAAGCTCCATACATCCCCGTGCCAACCACTTTCAACAAACAATTGCAGTGTCATGAATTTCTTACCATCTGTTAATTTGGTCCATAAACCCCCACAATAATTGCCTTACAACAGATGTGAACAAGTCCCATAACTTTCAATGGTCTTGGTCATGGCTGGTTCTACCAGGCCACCACTCTAAGGTTGGCTTTGATACCATTGTTACATCCCAAACGGGGGAACTCATCCCGAAAGACTAATCTATTAGGTGAGAGAGCTCATTTTGTGTATACACCCCGCATCAATCTCCCATACAACCGATGTGAGACACGTCATAACCTTCAATTCTTTCAATCCCTAACAGCATCAATATGCTAACAATTCACTTAATCTCATATAGTATCCAACCCCCTTTTCAATGAGCTCCATAGCCAAAGGCTTCATCAACACCTCACTAAACATCCAACTAACCCTTAACATACTAAACTAAGTAACACTCACCAAAAAATCAAAGCTTTTTCCATTTTATCAATCATACACACACTCCAACAATTCTTAACATAATTTCCCTGAAACGCTAAATTCAAAATTCATGAATATTTACCTAGATCACCAGCATCCTCAGACAGGGCAAGACGTATAACACTCTTGAGGTCATAAGTGGGGTGGGCCGGTGGCTTCACGGCCATTGAAGCCGCCGGAGTTGCCGTGCTTCTGGTGGCTGTTGCTGACATTTTCACCAACAATCTGCACACTCTTCGAAGCTAAAAAAAATCGAGAATTGGGAAAGAGAAACAAGAATTGACAAACCTTTGGGAAGAGGGAATGGGAGAAGAAAATGTGGAGAGGGAAAGAGCTCTCATCATATAAAGATTTCGTCTTTTACTGAATTACTGCTGCGGTGATTGCAATTTGTGGATTCCTTCGACTTTCTAAAACAAGCTTTCTGCGCGTGATGTGTAGACAATGATTCACACACACTGAAATGATATTTTTAGCATTTTTAAAAGAAAATTGTGTTGTTAATTTAATAAAGTGGGAGTATAAAACTAGGAAAATATAAACACTAGAATTTTTGTATTTTTCCAATTTTTCATTTCTTTTCTCCCTTTCTTTTGCTTTTTCATTAATATATGCAGTAACAATTTAGTTAATTAATTTCACATAAGTCATAGTTATTTGTTTCATTTTTGTTGCAACAAGCAAATTAGAGATTAATTGTGTAGTTTTAAAAAAAATCAGATATATTTCAAATTATTAATAATTTATTTATATTTTAAAAATATTGTATATGAAAATGAATATTAATAGTAGTAGTATAGTATGATCAATTGAAAATTTAGACGTGACTTATGCAATAATGTTTAAGCTCCTTGCCGCTAGGACAAGGATACTGATTTTAATACACGTGATTTTATATATATATTACTTGAGATATTAATATGGCTGATAAACATCCCTATTCTATTTCCCTTTATGTCTTTGTTTTATTAGTTTGTATTTGTAGAGAGTTTGAGTGAAAAGGAAATTGAATCTCACTCACATTTTTGTAAAGGTAAGAATCATCACTAAATTAATAACCCCTTTTTATTATAGGAACCTTTTCGCAACAAAAGGAAGAAAATGTATTAACATATTCTAAACTTAACGTACTCCAATTGAATGTATAACAAGTTTAAATTATAATGCAACCCTCCATTAAATATAGTAACAAATTGCATAAGAGAAAGATTTGTAGGGTCGGATAAGATCTTGTTAGAGTAATTAATAAATTGAAATATTAAACAAATTTTCTGCTACCGAATCCATGAATAGTGAAAGAATAGCGACCTATATAAGTATTTTATAATAGTATTATTAGGCAATAATTTTTTTAAAATGTTTAATTAAATTTGAGGTGATGTATTAGTATGGTCTGATCCAATTAAATTTCAGGAGTACAACATTAATTTAATGTGTTGTTTGTCATGGTTGATTAAAATCTCATGTTATAAATTATGTGGCTATGTATATATTATCGTATCTTGTTGAAACCGATCTTATCATTATTTTAAAGTCCGTTAAGATATCACCCAAATTAGATATTTTAGGTACTATATAAAAAGTGTGTTAAGTAACATTATTTTTGGGCTAACTAGCTAACAATCACAAATATATTACAAGGATAGCATAAATAAGTGTTCCCTATAGACCTATACCAATAATACTGAAGCAATTCCATAACAAATTGTCAAATTATATTAAAAGTTTGTAATCAATGAAATCACTTGTCCACAATTGTTTTTTAACTACAACATAAATTATTGAATAGCCAAGACCCTAATTGACTTCAATAAATCAATATTGGACGACAGCTAAAAAAGGCATAAACCTAAATCAAACAACACCAACATATATATAATCCCATCAATTTGAATTCATGATGATCATAATTTAGAGCTTATAATGTGCAATATTCTTAGCCATCTCTTTACAAAAGTTCCAAGTTCCAAACATCTCAAAATTCTACACCAATTCACCTAAAATAAATTCATGTTTTCAAACTAAAAAGACTCATGGAGCAAAATCTAGGATATGAAACTTGAAAACATATCAAAATTAAAGATGGAGAAATAGCATTCTTCAAATTGATTACACCAACGCCAAGATCATGAAATAATAAACATATAAATATATAAAAACAAATAATTTGAATAATTACAAACTCAAAGCTCACTCCAGCTGCCATAGTCAAGCAAGTTGCAGCAAATTCACCAACTGTTCTTGCAACTCAGATAGATCAATGCTTGTGAATTCATTAATCTGAAAATACACCAAAATCATATACATGAGTTACAATTCTTGCATGATCAATTTAGCAACAAAACAAAGTTAATTAATACTATATAAAAAAGCAATTGCTTTTACCTCAACATGAATTTTGTGGAGGTAACACCCATCCCCTCTACTAGAAACACAGTTAACTACATCAAGGTTTCGATTCATCAAATTTGCAAGCACCATCGAAAGAGGGAAGCTTTCTTTGCTACTAATCAAGATCTCAAATCCATCTCTAAATAAGTTAATCTTCACACAATAAGACGAAGAATCACGACCATTCGAGTACTTTTGATCCACATTCCTCAAACTCTCCCTCCTTCGCTTCATTTCCTCGATTCTCTTCTTCATACCGTTGATGTAAATCGCTGCCTGGTGCATATGATCTGACACAGCGCGCTTTCCCTGCAGTCGAATCAAACAATGTATAATTAAAAATCAATTCAAGAACATACCTTTTTAGGTAACAATTTACATAAAATTTTAATAAATTGAAAAAAAAAATTAGGTAAAGCTAGGGTTTCTTTATAAAAATAGTTGAGTTTCTACCAATATTTGTAAATGAAAAGATTAGAGATTTACCTTGATGTATTCAAGAGGGAGAAGGGATCTGAGAGAAGCATAAAGAGTTGACATTTCTTGCCTTCTCTGCTTCTCAATGAATCTGTGAGCACTCTTCTTGGAATCACTGCTGCCATTGTTGCTCTCAGCTTCAAACTTTCTTGCCCTCTTTTTCACACTATTTTCAGTGTGATTATTGCTCTCTGAAATGGGATTAATATCCTCAAGCAGATCTTGAAGAAATCCATCTTGCTCAAAGAGTAGCAAAGGGTCCTCAAACACTCCATCACTTGAGATTGGAAACATTTTTTTTTTGAAGCTTTTTTCTTGAATATTCTTATGAGAGAGAGAGGGGAAAGAGAGGAACTAAACTACCTTAATTAAGAGAAAAAGACAGTGGTGAAGAGCTCATTAAATACAAAGAAACAGCCTATCAAACCAACAGTGAAATACATATGACTGATTAGGTTATAGTAAACCTAATTATTATTTTAATCTTGATTTGAGACGTTTGTAGAGTGATTATTTGTTGAAATAGATTGATTATGGGAGAATATGAAAAATGTTACTGTTGATATGACTAGCTGATTATTTTGGCATTTAGCAAAATATTAGTATTAATGTCTTAGGTAAAGCAATAAAGTTGATTTCACTAAGATTAAGATTTAATCGTGATTAGCAAGTTGGGTTAGTTTTTTAATTGCAGTGCTACAGGTGAAAGTTACGTTAGTTTGTTTTATACTTAAAATGCCTATGAGCAAAGTCAAGAAAACCTTTTTTTTGGAGAAAAACATGGACGAATGGATTTATTTAATTAGATGAATTTTGATTAACGTGGCTAAATCTTGTGATTTTTTACATTAGTTGAAGTAATAAAGCTAACAAAAACGTGATCAACGTGAAAGATTATAGAATCGAATCCCAAATCCCAAATTAATTAGCATATGTTAATTATTCTTTTGATTAATATAATTGGTTGTTAATTTATTTATTTTTTTGAGCGAGAGTCTCTTGCAAAGGTTTTTAATCACTCATAAAGCATGTTTATCATATGTTAAGCAGTTCAAACATATGCTACTTCACTTAGTTCACTATGTAGTGTGTTTTTATATAGTACTATTTGAGATTTATTTTGTTTCTTGTGTAGTAATGATTTATAAAGGGAGGTGATTAAATTACAATATATTATTCAAAAATCAAGTGAATGGTGTAATATATGTTTGATTTCCTCCGGATTTTACAAAGATCAATGACTACCTTAACTATGCATATAATTAAATATGGTTTTATCTTTTAATAAAAGACGATTAATACTCCATCCGTCCTATAGAAACACTATTAATTGGTAAGACGGTTTTCTTACAACCAACAAAGTCAGTTCATAGTTTATGAAACTTCTACTCTCAATCAAATACTCACTCTATCTCATAAAAACATATATATGTTTGTGAATTGAGCATATCCAAATAAATAATTTTATAATTGATATTGATCCATAAAACACCACATTTTGACAGGGAAATCTTTTACAGAAAAAATGAAAAGCAAGACCTAACTATACTACTACAATAAAATAAAATAAAATAAAATTACATATTGAATGAAGGGGAAAAAAGGAAGTCATTCTCTTCATAATAAACACAAAAACTTTTCCATGCAAAAAAATGACAATAAGAGAAAAATGCAGAAAGCTTCACCATCTGCGGCTGTTATTTCCACGACCTCTTCCTCCACCACCACCACCGCCACCTCTCGAGAATCTGTCGTTCCTCCGATCGGGAAATCCCCCTCTCCCGCCTCTCCCACCGGACAACCTCCCATCTCTTCTCTCCAAGAAACCACCACCACCACGCCCTCCACCTCCGAATCTTCCCCCTCCTCTTGCCTGCTCTCGTTCTTGCAATCGTGGCAACGATTTCACCACTTCTAGGCTTACCCCGGAAAGATTTTTCTGCCCTGCAACCCCATGACAATGCAGCTAAGTAATGAGAGTTCACAATCAACAAAATTTATTCAATCTGCAGCAGTGAGTAACTAACCAGCAATGAAGTGATCCAGGTCTTCACTAGCCACATCAAACACTGCACCCTTCCCGTCAGCGGTCAAGGAAAGGCCCCTGATTGATTCAACTTTCTCTTCGGGTAAAAATCTCCGTAGAACACCATAGACAAAGCTAGCAAATCAGGATGTTTTAAGTGATTAGTGATAACGTAGAGAAGGATTTGAACAGACAAAATTCTGATGCAGAGAGCTCAACGAGAAACCGATATATGTCTACCTAAACTTACCATTCTACCAAAAACGCGCACAATCAGGCCTACTTGTAACATAACTCCTCCATCAAATGTATGTTAAATCAGGAAGTCGAATGAATAAACGAAGAATTCAGCAAGGTAAAGAAGACACGAGAGAAAATAGATGGAAACTCAGAATACGTTGATTTAATTATTCGGAATGAGCACATGTTATGCACGAGCCTAACAGAACCATCATCGATGCTACCTATCATCGAAGCCTCATGAAGAAGTAAGCATGTTAACATATCATATTCTGACAGAATCATATCCACAGACATAAAATCAAGAGAAGTAACGCGAATACAAGTATACTAAAGCCACTTGTAAGAACTCACGAAGGTGTGTAAATGGGCCGTCCGCACTCAAGGAGAATGGTAACATAGCTTTCCATTGAAGTGAGAAGTGATCGACTCTTGATTTCAGTATAACCCTGAATAAGAAGAAGCCTTCTGTAAATATAAAAATAACTCGATGTTCGACCAAAAACAGACTTAAGTAGAAGACTAACAGCAATTTTCGCCAGCGCCTTTGAAAGCAATTCAACCGGGGACAGAACAGACGACTTCACTAGCTCTTCAGCAGCAGCCTTGAATACAGGTATGACTCTACATGTTTTTTTGGCATAATAGCAACATCTTAGGTTATTTGGTTATGAACATACCGTAATAAATTGCATTAAAAAAATAATATGGATACCTGTCCGATATCTGAGCTATCGTCTCAGCAGCTTCTGCCCCAGCAACTTTAGCAATATCTTCTGGCTGTGGAGCTGACATATGTTCAAATTTCACCCCGGATTCTCTTTCTATCTTAGAAAAGTTCGACTTTCTAGGATCATAAAGCATTACAGCAATGCCAGTTTTCCCTAAATAAAGCATAGTTATATCTTATATATTGGAAAATTTTTAATTAATTATGTGAGGTTCAAATGCAGAGGATGAATATAGGGGAATCATCACCTGCTCTTCCCGTTCTTCCAGAGCGATGAATGTAAGCCTCCACATCACGAGGCGGTTCGCACTAGAGCACAAAATACATGCACTTAACATGTAAGGGCAGAAGCAATATGATCATCAAGAGAAATAAAGGAGGGCAAAAAACACCTGAATAATAAGCTGGACGTCATCAATATCTAATCCACGTGCTGCTACGTTTGTAGCCACGAGTGTTGAAAATTTCCCGGATCTGAAGCTGGAAAGTGTGACCTGATAGTAACGTGCAAGAATATTAAGGCATTCTTTCCACGGGATCACAGTTTTTGCTCAATCAGTTAAGATTCATTTTTGGGAAATGCAACAGCAGGAAGGCATAACGTTCCGGGATAGGTTCTACCTCACGTGTAGCCTGTTGTATGTCCCCGTGCAACGCATGTGCTCCGGGTAGTAATCCAGCTAGTGTGGAAGCAGAATCCTTTGTCTCCGTAAAGATAATAGTGCGGCCTCCACTAAAGAAGCACGAGGGAGAATGAGAGACTGTGTGTGTTCTTTATGATAGTACTTAAAAGAATTCGAAAACATTAACCAAATTATTAGAATGTTAGAAGGCGAACCAACCTACTATAGCAGCGAATGACATCAGGAATGATTTGGGATCTGGCAGAACTAGAGCACGGAAGAACAATATGCCTCACGTTAGTGCTCGCCTTCATCTTCTCGTTTCCAACAAGATCAGTAGTTTTCTTGTCTCGTTTTAGAAATTTCGCTGCAATCTGGCATCCGGAGTACTTAATATGCTCAACGAGAGAGATGCATAATCATGAAAATATAGGAAAAAATGCAATAACTGAATGGGAGTAAAAGTCATACATGTTTCACCCATTCCGGTAAAGTAGCACTAAAAAGAAGTGTTTGGACTCTAGTTGCATCCTCTACCTTGCCTTCAAATCAATAAAAGAAACAATACGACCACGAAAAGTGAATGAGAACTGATATTTTCATCGTATATTCACCTGTGACATACCCAAGATAAGTTCAACATCTTCGACAAAACCCATCCTCAGCATTTCATCAGCCTCATCAAGTACTCGAAACTTTAATGCACTCAAGTCAATAGTTCCTCTGTCTATGTGATCCTGCACATCGAGTTTACAATCTCCATATATGTCAATACATGCTCTAGTCAACCTTAACAAAAACCAACCTTAATCCGACCAGGGGTGCCAACAACGATGTCAACACCTCGTTTCAACTGAATCTGTTGCGGCTGGTATGGCGAGCCCCCATAGAGACAACAACATTTCAGCCCTAATGATCCACCGTATATCTCAAAGTCAGAAAACACCTATAGTCATGTACGAAAAAAAAAGTTGAGTTCAAGAAACGAAAGCAAACTTTAAAATGTGAAGAAATACTTCGACAAAGAGGATGCTTATTTATACCTGAGTGGCCAGCTCTCTAGTGGGTAAAAGCACGAGAACACCCGGTGCCCTTCCATATCCGGTCCTCCTTGATGCTTTCGCAGGCCCATCCGTTAACGATTCCAGTATTGGCAACATAAACGCCAATGTTTTCCCCTGATAATTAAGATTCAAAAGTCATGTTAAACAGATAAATTGTGATCACGATGATCACTTTATCGAAAACAACAACACGATTCTTGCGACTCAGTTGATTAGGCGCTTCACCATTTCAACAACCTCTACAATAGTTCATCTTAACCACAGAAAGACTTTCAAGTTTCAACCACATTCTTTCACATTAATGAAATCAAATAACTAACTGAATCCATACACATTCTCCCTACATTTCGACAATAAAAGATAAGTTCCAAATGCAATCAATTCAAATTCAAATTCAAATTCAAAATGTGAAAAGATTAATCTAACCTGACCAGTGCGGGCCCTTCCGACCAAATCAGAGCCATCGAGAATGGTATTGAAGGTCATGGCCTGGATGGGAAAGAGCGACTCGATTCCCTTCTCCTTGAGGGTGTCCCTGAGCGCCTTGGAAATCCGGAATTTGGTGAGCGCATTAGGATCATCGTCCTTGTTGATTTCGTCGAATCTCATTGTTTCTTCTTGGCTGAATTCATGGGCTCGCCCATCTCCAAGCTGCATTGCTTCCTCTCCTCCTCCTCTTCATCATCATCAACATCATCCCTCCAAACCTTTCGATTCAATCCCAAACCTTTCGATTCATTCTTTCTCTCTCTTGTCCTAATTTGGAGAGGCCACCTGTAATTGTGATGTATAAAAATGGTGAGTGGACCGTTTCTCTTTGCGATCCTGCCATACACAATTTTCGGAAATTTAGCCTTGTCCATTTTCTTCTTTCTTTTCAGAGGGTTGATATTCAAAATCTCTCTCTCTCTCTCTAGTGTGCAGCGACACAGCGAGCGAGCAGCGGAGAAGGAAGAAGCGGGAAAACGGTTGAGTAACGTTTCAATTTCCGTTAGATTTGCTCAGAAATCTAATTTTGCTTGGTCGCGTTCACATTGCCGTTAGATTTGTTCCGGAATCTAATTAGATTTGGTCGTGTTCACATTGCTTGGTCGTGTTTACTACATAAGTACATTTCAGATGCGTGGATTTTCTCCATCAATTTTAGTCATTTTGGTATGAATTTCAGTGATATTGGTTTCGTTCTCGCTTCTCACTTCTCAGCAATGTAGATTAGGTGGGGCTACAAAACATCTTTTAATTCGGAGTGTGTCGTATCATATTTGGAATTGGGGCATTAGGCACTAACACAAAAGTTATGATTCATTATTTTAGTTTGAATTACTTTTTTTTATATCGAATAGAATGGCTGTCGTTTTACATTGATTCACATATTTTTAACTGCATAAACTATAATAGTAGTAGCATATCGATAGGTAAATAGGAAATATTGTACGAATATTTGTAAGACCTGAATTATACAACCGGTTCAATCCCCAAGCACATTAAAACAAATTTTGTGATCCAAACAGACTGGTTGCGATTAGAAGTTTTTCAAATCGTGGAGCATAATAGTAATTACACAATGTTCGTAATTCAGGCGGTCCAGCTACGGTTAGAGATATTCCAAACCACGAATCAACGTGTTTGGTCAAAAACTATTCGGTTTTCAACATCACACAGACACACAACACGCAGTAGAGCTATAGGAACAACGGGAGTCGCATATTGCATTTGCAGCATTGGATTAATCATTGCTTCACTTCATTGTACATTAAGCAAACGCTGTACACAGCTTCCTTTCCTACACTTTTTTTAACTTCTTTTTTGCCCTATACTACTACAGGTATATAGATAGTGTTACAATACCGAATGCCCTATCATCAATGCAATACTGATCCATTAACTGGTTCAAATTCGGGTGTTACTGTTCGTTCGATGGTAAATTGATCGACGATCTTTACAGTGTTGACGGGATCATGCTGAGACGAAGTCGATCTCCATTTGCTGGGAAACTTTCTTTGGTGGCTGTGGTCTGGTTGTAGCTTCGATTCACCTTCCCAGCTTGGATCCAGCTTCCACTCTTTCGGCACCTTCACATTATGCAAACAATCAACGGTGGCAACGAGGAGAAGATAAACGAAGCAATGTTTACAACTGATGCAAGCGTTTCTTACCTTATCCACAGCAAGGGTGAAAACCTCGAGGTCACCTTTCAAGTTAATATGGAACCGAGTAAACGACTTGTAGTTAGCAATGCGGAGCGAAGAGAAGGCCTCGTCAAAATGTATGTGAAGCCAATTGATGCAGATATATAGGTAGCTTCCAAAGATTAATGAGACAACCGGAGTTGAGAACACCCAGTAATAGAGGAAGACGGAAGCATAATAAATCACAGCGCCTCCTCGAGAAAGTGAATCCATCCCATTCTTGCAGATATTGCTCCTGCTGACTGCCATGACCTGAGAAAAAATGTTTGAGCAAAGATGAAAGGGAAATGCTCAAAAGATGAAGGGAAACCGTATACTCTTACTCACCTCAGGAACATCAAAAGCCGACATCAGATACTTGATGCATGCAGGATAGAGGCCGAGTGTCCACTGCTCAATACGTGGTCGTAGGCCAGATGGGTCTGGAAAATGCTCACTTTCCACAGATCGATACCATTCATACAGTGTATGGTAGCCTGATATAACCCCACAAAGCATTAGGCAAAACCGCAAAAACATGAAAAATGAAAAGGAGATAAGATCACAGACAGCGATGATCATATAGTGAAAAGGAAGGCAAATACTAAAGCACATTAAGATAAGTGTGAGGCCGCATAACCGCAACATTCAGATCAAGCAGGAACACCATGCACTCACATAAACAAATGATGCAAGGACACACAAATTAGATTGATAACTTAAGTGCAATCGTAATCATCAAGCCATAGCCAAAAACGGAAAGAGTAAAAACAAACATGCACCTGAAGTTGCCAACAATTTATGCCTGATGCAAGTCTCTACACCCAGTTCCATTAGTAGCATTAGAATCAAAGCAGCAGAAAGGTGTGCAGAAACATGGAGAATGCCTATTATTGCTTTTCTCTTGCGGGACACTTTTGAAGGTACAAAGGTGATAGCAATGACCAACAAAATAAAAGCACCAGCCGAGGATACATATGAGCGTCCAAGCATATAAATGAAAGCATCCCATGCTGATCCAAAGAAGTTCCTCAAGTGACCAGAAAATGTATCATCCTTTAAGATGTGATCCAGCTTACACTAGAAAAGGCGGAAAGCAATCAATCATCTTCCTATAAATTGCAAAGTGAAGCAGTGAGGGAGTTTCCGTGGCAATATCTGGAAAAATATTTACCTGTGGAAACATTGAAAAGGCTAGCACAAAGTATATAATCCCACCTATGAAGTCAAATTGCCAATTTTTCTTCCGAAACTTCAATATGTTCCCTAAAGCAATCTGCACCAAGATTGTCAACATATCGTCGAAAATTAGCATTTGACAGATAGATGCTTCAATCATAAATTGTAGATTACCCTGCTTGAGTCTTCAAAAGACGGATAAGCTGCTTTGCTTTCGTAAGATGTCCCATACAAACTATCAAAGTTACTGAAAACATGCGTTGGGTGCAAAAATGCTCCACCACAACCATTAACAAGCAAATGTTGTACGTATGTGGGCTTCTCCGAGGGAACATGAGAATGGCGCATGTAATGATGCAAGTCCCCAGCCACTCGTAGTTTGCACCTCCCTCTTAAATGGTCACGTATCAGGTGTGAAACGTTCTTCCCAGTGACATCACCCCAGTACCAATCAAGTAGCCAATTAGGTTCATGAGTCATGATGATAACTGAATCACAATCACCCACCTGGAGAAAACACTTCAGAAATAAACATCATATTGTTCAATAAATAAAATACTACAAGGTACCACTTGCCATAAAAGCCAAAATGTTAAGAAGTAATACCTTTTCTTCAATCAGTTCCGAAAAGAATTTGAATTGGTAAACATCAATATCACAATGAAGAGCAAGGTCAAGTCCAAAGACCCACCATCCTTTTGGCAGCTGGAGGGCAAAATAGCTTTTCTTTTGGGGCATAAACCATCCACCTAACCAACTTTTATGACAAATATAACGCATAAATGTTTGAAGCCCATCAAACCAATCTGTAAATGAGAAGAAGAAGCCAAACCATATTAATTAGCTAGTAAGAAACATCAAATCGGAAATAAAAGGAGTCAAAGTAACATTCCCTGATATAATATAGAAACCAGTTTCTTGTGTAATAGATGATTCAAATCTAAGCAACCAGCAAAAACTAAAACAAACCATGATTTCCAGGTATAAGAAAGCACTGAGGCCCATTATACTCCTTCAGTAATGACATCCCACAAGGCAATTCAGGTTTATTTGTAGCAATATGCTCCTCCTTGTACCACAGAGGGGGCTGAAGAGCATATTCAAAGGGACGAAAAAGGCGTCTCTCATATGTAAATGCAGATGGATTAGGATACCTGAAATCAAAATTTGGAATCCAAGTCAGTATAAATATATAGCAATACAAAAGAACTTCCACTAGTCTCAGAAAAAAAATCTTAACCCGAGTCCTATAGATAATTAATAGCAGAAGATAACTCATTAAGCTTACGCAAGATCGCCCCCGATAAGGAGCAAGTTACTTCGTGGCAAAATAATCGAGGAACCATTACTTTGAACCTTAAGAGAAGGTTGAGCAAGAAGTCGTGCCACACTATAAGAAGAATTGCCGCCATCGCCCGTATCAGCCATAAAATCAAACCACAATTCGTCACGTTCACTAAATTGGCCGTACAAAAGATCATCTTGCTTAGCTGAATCTTCAACCTTGCTCATTGCAGCCTAATATTTGAAAATTGGACAGTATGAAATCACAAACTAAAATCAAATAGCATATTGCAGATTTCATAGTAAAATACTGCAGTAAAACCAATATAACATGTGAAAACAAATATTGTATTTACAAGTATGGAGCACAAGAAACAAACATTCTAAAGCTATATGAAAATTTTGAAAGAAGCTTGAATGAGCAATTTCCTTGCATTTGCTATGTGAAAAGAAATTGAACCAAAAGAAAGGAATGAGCATATTAGATAGGTATGTACCTGCATCATGCGCATGTCAAAACGTCCAACAAACACAGTCACTGATACCAGCAGGTCAAACACTGTCTTAAATAAATCAGCCGACGTCCTAAGTCATATCAGAAGAAAGATTAGAAAGAGTATTAAGATAGAAGGTTTGACCAAATAATATAAGTGACAATGTGCCACCATGAGAGAGTGTAAGAATATACCCTGAGTACCAAGGAACCATATCCAGAAACTCAGGCTTCATTTGCTTCTTTTTCAACTTCTCAGATTCTTTTTGGGATACAGGGTGAGTAAGAGCCCAACTGTTGGAGTTAGATATCAAAACACAATTACACATCACTGATTAAAGTAAGGACTAAGAATTAGGATGACAGCACGACAGCATCTGAAAATACCCACTTTTCTCAGTACTAAGTGGCGTACAACCTCAAGATTTACTTGAATTGGAAGAAATGGCTAAAAAATTACTAATGGCCAGATGATCAATAATCAGAACAATATTCTGTTTCTCATTGTTTGGCCACTCACTGTTACAGTCAAAGCAGGCATCTTAAATAAATTAATGTGACAGAATTCTGTGGTTACGTTAACCAGCAGGCCTCATGATTTTTCCAGTAAACCCAACAGACCTAAGCTCAAATAGAGGCAGAATGCATTACCAAATAACCCGAATAAAAAACAAAATCTGAAGTGCAACGGATAGTGTGTTGTTAACTCTCACCCAGTTGATCTCTCCACAACATAATTTGCCATGTATAGACCTATAAAAGTAGCCCACAATGAATATATAGGTGAAATTTCAGCTGGTGATTCTGCGCATGAGCCACCTGTACAAGTTAGCTGAAATCATGCAACAAAAGCATAAGGTTATTTGCCGTGTCGATATACATGAATGGCTGATGGAAGCCAGAGACCATACCTCTCCGTAAATGACCCATTTTGATAAAAATGGATAATCATTAGCCGAACCAACTGGAGCAAACCATGATTTACAAACTTGATCTTTGAACTCGTTCACGCGAACAAATTTTGCAAGCCATGAATTCCTCTCTTCCTTGTTCCACAGTGTAAACCAGCCAGAATACCTTCTTTCAAATATCTTTTCTCTCATATTAGCACGATTGCCACAGTGGCTATAAAATACACAGCATGCTACACTTATAACCTACACAATGATGATGGAAACAATAAGAAACAACAAAGTTTGACTTTTCCCAGTATACTATTTCACGACTTACAGCACAATTTTGAAGGATTGTCAGAATCGCAGGTCTTCTTCCAGCTACCCGAGCAACAAGGCCAATATACCAGAGGCCAATGAATACAATGTGAAATACAAGAAGAAATAAAATGGAAGATATGTAGATGGTTAAAAACAAGGAAAGATTCATCCTCATATCAACTCCCATTGATTGAAAACTAGGAAGATGATATAGAGCAGCCACCAGTATCCATGCTATGTACCTGAAAGGGGAAACATTCGATTACTGAAGCCCACCAGGCACCATCTTACAACTCATTTCTTCTGAAGCAGTTATTGTATATAGAAAAAGAAATTGATGAAATCTATAAAGAATGGATACATACCAGCGACTGAAGTTTGAATAACTTGGCTTGATCGTTTTTCCTATAAAAGGGGAAGAAAAGAAATAGAAGAACCCCAGCAAGCATGCATACATAGACCACCACTTAATATTGCTGTCTAACTTCTGAATAAGAGTGTGCATGTTGTCTGATGATATGAAAAATAAGCAGCCTATGAAAACAGCAATGACAGCATGCCGTGAATGTTCATGCGGATATGGATATGTATGTGTGAGTATAGTCCTAACTCTCTCCATCTTTAGAGCCTCCAATAAACCAGAGTTCTGTCTGTCAATGCCCATAATACCGTCTTTATATATTTGTCACTTGGTCAGATATTGCGGGATCCCCTCTTGCGAGATAGAATATACTACTTCAAAACCAAAATCAGCAACTGAATCCTGAAAAATTTCCAACAAAAACCACAAGAAAACAATATTAAAATAAGCTTTAGACATGCACTTTCAGTTTAACACTCAAATTGTATGGACTTATGGTGTATCTAATTCAACTGGTCCAAATAAGTGACTAATATTCACAACTTACAGATGTCGAACTTGAGTATCAGCTGTGCATAGGCAAAGCGATGGACCAATTAGGCAGTAAACATCTATATATATCAGGCTAGTGCTCAAGCAAATAACTCCATTTCAATGCAGATTCTGGTTTAAAAAAATCAAACTAATTTCTTCATTCTCTGTTATTCTGATCCTATCGGAAAAATTTGTATTCATCCCATATTCTGTGTTGAAGTCAAAACAAATAGCATTGGACAATCATGATCCAATTCCATATCATTACCTCATAGATAATTCAGTTTCTAAACTTGCTCCTCTCTAAATCATATCAAAATTCAGTTCGTTGACTAAGCAAGCAGAAATTCATGAAATGAAACCTTAGAATAGTGATTCAGTTTGACAATCATCAGTTCCTAACTCTTCCACTACCCCAATCCTCAAAAACCATAACCGCCCCCATTCCCCACCAGTTCAAGTGTTCAACCACCATCTAAATTTAAGCTAACAACATGAAATGAACAAATTTCCCCCAAAAAAAGGACTACTGGCAGTGAATATTTTAAATTAGTATTAAACTCACCGCCGATATCAGAAAAGTAGAAGCAATTGGGAATCAAGCAACTGAAATTGCGGCTGCTCTCTTTGCTTAACAAGCGCGTCGAAAATGCCGGTAAAATTGAAAATCTAAGAGAGATTTGCGTAGCGTGGATTAATTAGGAAGAAGGAAGGAAGCATTTTTAGCATATTCCTCGCGCGCACCGTCATCGTTTTCCACGATTAAAATAATGGCCACGTCACCGTTTTAGACCTTAATTAATGCGGTTGGTTGTTCAAATACGACTACTGTTTTATAAAAACTGGTTTGGCTATAAATTGATGGTTCATCATCATCAACAATTAGACGGGTTTTGAATTTGTTTATATATGTAATGTTTTTTACAAAAATCGAGTATGGCTTTCATGACTTGAGTTGCACTAACATTCTAGTTAAAAATGAGAACAAAAGATATTAATATTTGATAAACAATAATTAGTCATTCTTATTTTTGGTGATATAGAGTATTAGGGTATCAGCAGTGAGGCGCCCTAAGGCGAGCCCTAAAGCTCGTCTGATGGGGTACGGACTAAACAAGCCCAACAGCAGTGACGGCCCATCAGCCCAAAGCCCAAGGAAGAGTATGAGTTCGGCATTACCAAAGAGTTCGGCCTCAGCCTACAGCTCGGTAAAAGCCAACCAATCAAGCTCTGCTCTCAAGTCGGCACCAAGCTCTCAGATCGGCAACCAAAGCAGTTCGGTCTCAGTAAGAGTTCGGCCTCAGCCTACAGCTCGGCAAAAGCCAACCAATCAAGCTCTGCTCTTAGGTCGGCATCAAGCTCTACTCTCAGATCGGCAACCAAAGCAGTTCGGTCTCAGTTTTCGACCGAACAAGGAGTTAGTGGACCCATGCAGGATTTCCACGACTTCCAACATACCCACTACCACGTGGCGTCAACTCAGGCCACGATCTTAGGCCATGACCTACACGACCTCCACGACCTAGAGTGATGATGTAAGCCACGATCTTAGTTCAATGTATAAATAGAACTTAGATCTGGTAGAAAAGGGTTAGAATCTCTCTAGAGATAAAACACCATATAGCAAATAGCAAGTTTGTATTTGTAAGCTGTACAAAACAGATCAAGCAATACAAACCTGCCCCCATTTCTCCCCGTGGACGTAGATTTACCTCAGTAAATCGAACCACGTAATTTCTTTGTGTCATAATCTTCATTCTCTACCAGCTTTTACTAACATCAGAAATTCGCGGATCCATCACTGGCGCCGTCTGTGGGAAACAGAGAACCAAATTTGTGATAAAGCGAATTTTTGACCATTTTTTCAACCCAAAAAATGCATACCAGATCGCAGAGTACCCGTATTCCTGCCCGTGAGAACCAGGAGGAAGCCAATCCACCCCATAGGTCTGGAAAACAGCCTAGGGATAAATCCACCACCAGTTCTCATGGCGGAGGAACAAGCCGCTCCAAAAGCCGTCACACCGAGTCTTCCCAGCAGCCCGATTTGAACGAGGCTGTCAAGCTATTTTTGGCTGAAAAGCAGGAGGAATTCTTAACCTTCCTGCAGAGAAGCCAAAAGCAGCCGGAGGCGAAAACGGCGGATTCTCCCTCTCCCTCCATACGAGACAGTCACTACCGCAGTAGTGTCATGTCTTCCAGAAGAAAGAATCCTCGGTACCGGAATCACAGGAGAACTCCATCTCCTCCATACCGAAGAAATGTCGGGTTCGCCATGTACGGAGCATTGAGGACTCCGTTCTCGGACGATATTACCCGAACTTCCCTACCACAGAACTACCGAACTCCGTCGATAACCTATGACGGACTCGTGGATCCTCATGATTTCTTGGGACGCTATCAATATAACATGGCGAACCAGGGTCTCAACGAGGTCCACATGTGCAAGCTGTTTCCCGAGCTGCTTATCGGGAACGCAAGAAGGTGGTTCGATAGCCTCCCCCAAGGCAGCATTAGATCCTACCGAGATCTAATGGATGCTTTCCACAGGAGGTTCTTTCAGAAAGCGGAAGCCCGGATTACTTCGGCTCAGCTGCTTTCTATACGTCAAGGTCGCGACGAAAAGATCAGCGACTTCCTGACGAGATTCCATAAGGAATGCCTACAAGTAGATAATCTCAATGATCTACTTGTCATTTCGGCATTCCAAAATAGAATCCTGCCCGGAGCTCTCTACAGAAAGCTCGTGGAATGCAGTCCGCAAACAGCTCAAGAGATGTGGGACATTGCGGACAAGTTTTCTCGTGCCGATGAGGCAGACCGTCGAAAACGGTCTTTAGACAGCTCATCTAGAGAAGACAAAAAGAAGCCCGATCATAGCGATCAGAGGCTTCCTCGCCGAACACCTTCTCCACTAAAGGAGGGATAGCGGTCATCCGAGGTGATCGAAAAAGAGCAAGTGTGTTCGCAGATTGCGCTTAAAAGTGCCGAGCAATAAGATCGGCACCATCAAGCATAGCAATCACAGCAGCCGGAGTCAGAGGCAGGCGAAATGACCGAAGTCACACCGGAGCCGAACTCGATGGTGTGCGGCACTGAAGCCGTGATTCCGGTTGAGATCGGCATACCCAGTCCCCAAACTCACTTTCTCCTCAGAAATGAATGGTGACGGACTGAGAGCCGAACTAGATCTTGCCGAAGAAAGAAGAGAATTGGCCTGCATAAAAGCAGCCAAGTACAAGGAGCAAGTAGCCCGGTATTATAACCAAAGGGTGAAGAAGCTGCAATTTCAAGTGGGAGATCTCGTCTTGAGAAACAACGAAGTAAGCCGAGCAGAAAAGCTGGGCAAGCTCGAACCCACATGGGAAGGTCCGTATCGGGTGTCAGAAGTCCTCGGCAAAGGGTCTTGCAAATTAACTCACATGTCAGGAGAACAGGTACCCCGAACATGGCACATTCCCAACCCTCAAAAAGTTCCATTTGTAAGAGACAGTCCGGTCAGTCAGTCTTTGTGCTTGTCTTTTTTTTTGTCTATGTGCGTTTTGTCTATGTGCGTTTTGTCTATGTGCGTTGTGTCTGTCTATGTGCGTGTCGTCTCTTACAAATGTTACTGAGGTATCTTGTTCTTCAAAGGCTGATCCCCTTTTTAGAACATATATAAGCTAACGATTGTGAGTCAAAGCTTCTACAGAAGATACAAGACCACAATTCAGCTTAAACAAGCAGTTCGTCTGAAACGAGCTGCAACAAGCCAACGATTGTGAGTCAAAGCTTCTACAGAAGATACAAGACCACAATTCAGCTTAAACAAGCAGTTCGTCTGAAACGAGCTGCAATAAGCCAACGATTGTGAAGTCCAAGCTTCTAAAGAGGATACAAGACCACAATTCGGCTTAAAAATCAAGCACTTCGTCTGAAACGAACTGCAACGAAAGTCCGATTCTCGCGATAAAACTTGCCTGAATTAGGACAAGGGAAAGTCCGATCCACGCGATAAACCTCGCCGAATTAGGACGACCAAGTTCGGTCAAAGAAGTTTACCTCATAAGACCGAGGACGACCATGTCTAGTCAAAGAGGTTTACTGCATAAGACCACTTCGGTTAACTGGGAAAGTCCGATCCACGCGATAAAGCTCGCCGAATTAGGACAAGGGAAAGTTCAATCCCGGCGACAAAAATCGCCAAATTAGAACACAAGACGAGTCCGGTCAAAGATGTTTATTTCATCAGACCAAAGACGAGTCCGGTCAAAGATGTTTATTTCATCAGACCAAAGACGAGTCCGGTCAAAGATGTTTATTTCATCAGACCAAAGACGAGTCCGGTCAAAGATGTTTATTTCATCAGACCAAAGACGAGTCCGGTCAAAGATGTTTATTTCATCAGACCAAAGACGAGTCCGGTCAAAGATGTTTATTTCATCAGACCAAAGACGAGTCCGGTCAAAGATGTTTATTTCATCAGACCAAAGACGAGTCCGGTCAAAGATGTTTATTTCATCAGACCAAAGACGAGTCCGGTCAAAGATGTTTATTTCATCAGACCAAAGACGAGTCCGGTCAGAGATGTTTATTTCATCAGACCAAAGACGAGTCCGGTCAAAGATGTTTATTTCATCAGACCAAAGACGAGTCCGGTCAAAGATGTTTATTTCATCAGACCAAAGACGAGTCCGGTCAAAGATGTTTATTTCATCAGACCAAAGACGAGTCCGGTCAAAGATGTTTATTTCATCAGACCAAAGACGAGTCCGGTCAAAGATGTTTATTTCATCAGACCAAAGACAAGTCCGGTCAAAGAAGTCTACTTCATAAGACCGAGGACAAGTACGATGAAATTTTTTCGCTAAGCTGTAAATACACAGTGTTAGAAGCGAAAACAAAAACAAAATTTCATTTTCAAATCTTGTTCGGCACACAACTCCGCTACCCTACAAGATGGCGTTACGCTATTACAAAGAACTATTCTACTGTCCAGGGTTGCTAAAGTTGAGCCATCTATTCACAAAATCCTCGTGAAGCTGAGTTCGGGCGTTCCAGGCAGCTGCAGAATAAGCAGGTCGACGAGATGCTCTAATCGACCTGCCACCTCTTCTCTGAGCCCGGGAAGCCCTAGCACCTCGGCGGCGTAGAGTCTCTTCACGAAGCATTTGCCGATCTTGCTCACTCATAACCACAGCTCCTCTGCGAACTTCAGTCCGTCCTCGACTTGACGTCTCCGGTTGTCCCTGAGTTCGTTGCTGACTTGGAGTAGGGTTTTGAGCAAGTGAATCAGAGGTTTGAGCTGGAGTACTAGCATCTGTTGGCGGGAAATGCCGGAGGAATCTCTCAATTGAGGGACGCCGGGCAAGAACTATGTCGTACCGAGAGGCCCAGCGCCGCAATGATGTCACGACTTGTTGGCAAGCCGAGCTCTCCAGCGCATTGTTCCTCCGGAGTACATTATATTCCTCCCACAGTTCGTCAACTCGACTCTGAACATCTGATATGGTCATTCCCCCGCGCACACGGATGTAATCCTCGTACGCAGTCCTCTCAGCAATGGTCGTATTCAGCTCGGCCTCCAGATCATTCTTATCGGACTCTAAGTCCTTATTATCGGCATCCAGCTTCACTAAACGAGCCAGAAGCTCGTCATTCTTCGTCTGATCGGCTATAGCTCTTCTCTCAGCTTCGTCCAAAGCCGAAGAGTACAGCCGTTTCCAGTGAAGTATCTCCATCTCCTTGGGTACAAAGCAGCTATATTAGTTCGGCAGCTGTACCGAGCAGATAGTAAAATACAACAGGAATAAAGGCGAGTACGAAAAGCTATACGAAGACAAGTGTAGAGAATTTTTCATTCACAAGGAAAATTTTTTTACACTAGGGCTTCAAGGCCATTTTACAAGGAAGAAACTAGACTAAGAGAAGGGAGACGAAATCATACTCCGCCAGCTTCGTCTCCGGCTCCTCGGTCTGGTACAACTTCTTTCTCCTGGGCTACCTCAGCCTCGGCCTCGCCTCCTGCCGGCCTCGCCTCCGCCTCCTGATCGGCCTCCTTCTCCGGATGCCCGGCCCGCTCGACTTCGGCCTCCAGCTCCAGCGGCTCGGCCTCACCCTCTCCGTTGTAAGTCGAAGCGGGTGAAACGGGTCCCACAGAGGCAAAGATAGCCTCCAGGTTCTCGTCCCGATCAGCTCGACAACTCTGGACTCGGTCTGCAGAAAGCAGGACCGAGGATGAAGCGAGCTCCTCAAGGAGCGGCAGATTCTGAAGCCGAGCTGCTATCTCTCGGCTGTACAGAGGCAGCACGACGTCGGCCCCCTGCTCGCCTTTATCGGCAATTAGCCTTACCAGACTACCGACAAAGGCCGAGAACTGGCTGCTCAAAAAGAGTTTCTCCGTGTAAACACGGAGACCCTCTCCTTGGGCAACCACGGCGGCAGCATCACTCCGTTTCGTCTGCTCTCGCTGGATGACGAGCTGGTTTTTGGCAAACTGAGCTTCATCCTGGGCCGAAATCCTAGCAGCTCTGGCTTTCTCAAAGTTTGCCTCAGCCTGCTCGGCCCGGTGACAAGCAGCCGCCAACTTCCTCTGCATCTCAGCATAGTCGTTGGACGCTTTGGAGAGCTCGACGGCGACGAGCTTGGAGAGCATATCGTTCCTCTGAAAATGGATAAGGAAAAAAGTCAACAGAGGGCACCAAAAATACAGGACAGAAGCCAAGCCAAAGAATCAAGAAGACAATTCACCTCGGCGAAGTCCGTGGGCCATAAAAATGGCTCACAGATATGCTCCGAAGGAGGCGCCAAGACCACGTCTTTCTCTGGCGCTCTCGGGGGCTTCTGGGTCTTCCCCTTCCTACTTGCCGAAGTCGACTCCGGTTTCTTTGGACCCGAAGAGGTCTTTTGCCTCTTCGGATTCTTCTCGGCATCAGGCGCCGAGCTGGTAGCCTTCTCTCTCTCCGGCTCCTTGGACTCCGAAGATTTTCGGGTAGCCTTGTTCAGCATGTACACTGCCAAAAAGCAAGAAAGCAAGGTTAGTTTTCTTCGTTAAAGCAGTAGAGCATAAAGATAAAGAGAAATCCCCACCCTCGGCCTCTTCGTCCGAAGACGAGATGTCGAACTCGACGTCGCCCTTGACGAGCTCAGACTCCGTGTATTGTTTCCTAACTATGGGAATCTTGTTGAGCTCGCCATCGAGCTCGTCCAACGGTTCAGGCCGAGGATGACGGATAACGGACTTCGGCCCTCTCCAGGGAAAACTAGGAGCCGCAGTCCTATTATAAAAAAAGAAGCGATTTTGCCATTTCGGCCATTTGGTTTTACAAAAGGCCCTAAAAGGCTGTAAAGGGACCAAGTAAAACCAAGATCCCTTCCTTTTAAACTGGAAAAAATTAAGGATTGCCCTCAGAGACAGATCCTTATCTAGCCTACGCAGTTCGGCAGCAAAAGCCGATAAGTGCCTCCAAGAGTTCGGAGTCACCTGACCTAAAGGGAGTTGAAAAAAATCTAGCAACTCTACAAAGGCAAGGGGAAGGGGGAAACGAAGCCCGCATTCTAAGCTGGCTTCGTAGACGGTGGCGTAACCTTCCGGCGGCGAGTCCGCCCTATAAAGGTCGTCGGGAATCGCAACCTTCCCCCCAGGAAAAGAGTATTTTTCGTGAAGGGATATCACAGTATCCTTACTCAAGATACTGTGAAAATACTCTACGGTCTTCTCCCCGGATTCTTTCCGGCTAGAAGACCCCTTACCCCCTTCACCACCGCTACCAGACTCAGACGAAGAAGAAGCAGACATGGTCCTTACTCTTTGCAAAATCTGAGGAAATTTTTGAAAGCGGAAGAAAATCTTTCACGCAAAAGATAGAGAGTGCAGAAGAAGCCAATAGCAAAGGTGTTCAAACGATGAAGAAGGGAGGTATTTATCAGATTCGGCGAAGATTTCAAAATCGTCACACCGTTTCGAATCCCACCTTTTCAGGATTCAACGGCCGGATTTTACTGTCGCATTTAATGCAGTCACGTGCACGGCACGTCCCCTGACGTCAGCCTCCCCCGTACCTTTATCCAGAATGCCGAAGTGACTCGCTTCGCCGAAGTGATTCACTTCGTCTTTCGGGGGGGGTAGTGATGGGGTACGGACTAAACAAGCCCAACAGCAGTGACGGCCCATCAGCCCAAAGCCCAAGGAAGAGTATGAGTTCGGCATTACCAAAGAGTTCGGCCTCAGCCTACAGCTCGGTAAAAGCCAACCAATCAAGCTCTGCTCTCAAGTCGGCACCAAGCTCTCAGATCGGCAACCAAAGCAGTTCGGTCTCAGTAAGAGTTCGGCCTCAGCCTACAGCTCGGCAAAAGCCAACCAATCAAGCTCTGCTCTTAGGTCGGCATCAAGCTCTACTCTCAGATCGGCAACCAAAGCAGTTCGGTCTCAGTTTTCGACCGAACAAGGAGTTAGTGGACCCATGCAGGATTTCCACGACTTCCAACATACCCACTACCACGTGGCGTCAACTCAGGCCACGATCTTAGGCCATGACCTACACGACCTCCACGACCTAGAGTGATGATGTAAGCCACGATCTTAGTTCAATGTATAAATAGAACTTAGATCTGATAGAAAGGGGTTAGAAGCTCTCTAGAGATAAAACACCATATAGCAAATAGCAAGTTTGTATTTGTAAGCTGTAGAAAACAGATCAAGCAATACAACTCTGCCCCCTTTTCTTCCCGTGGACGTAGATTTACCTCAGTAAATCGAACCACGTAATTTCTTTGTGTCATAATCTTCATTCTCTACCAGCTTTTACTAACATCAGAAATTCGCGGATCCATCATCGTCCTATGCACCGCCACGTCAACATTTTATCTTCCTGTCCTTCCACCTGCAGTGGGGCACCCTATAGGTTTTACTATTGTTTTGTTAATTAATTTAAATGTTTTTAAATATATAAATGTAAATTAATTAAAAAGCACAACGATTAACTACAAACGGCAAATACTACATTGATTAAAAAAAGTTACACGGGTTAGAAATAAAAAAAAAGTTGACTACTCTACAAAAGTCCCAACTTCCGGCGTAATTCATCGATCAACCCCTGGAGGTATTCGGCTCTGGCCGGATCCGTACACTTCATGAGGGCGTTGTGCGTATCCAACAACGTCCGTGCCATCGAGGCCGTTGCTATTGGGACTTGAGTATTCGCTGGAATCCATTTTATAGCGTAATTTGAGAGTGGAAAAGTGAATCGAAAGGTTACAAATGAAATGTGGGGCTGGGGGTATTTATATAAACAAAATTTTCGAATTTAAAAAATAAAAATAAAAACAAAAACGTGTTGCATCGTCCGCGTCGCCCACTGTGGGTGGACGATGGTGCGGGCGATGCCCTATCGTCCGCGGACTAAACTTAGGGCGCGGACGACACATCGTCCGTCGTCCGCGCACCCACAGTGGCAGACGATGGCGCGCCCGAGGCATCAGACGGCCTATCGTCCGCGCCACTGTGGATGCTCTTACCATTTTTTTCCCAATTATCTTTTTCTTTATTTCTCATATTATTTTTTCCCAACTCTCGTACCTTTTACTTCATTTCTCATATGTGCAGTTTTCGAAGCTATGAGTAGTTTTTCCTTTATCCATATACAGCTTACATCGATGTTAATTATAGTTTACTTTAAATTCTTTAATTGAATTTTCTCCAAAAAAATATAACACTAAACCTCATTTCACAATCATCATCCATACCATATGTGAGTTTTTCTTACACAAAATACTCAAATTTGTGAGAATCAACATTGAAACAATAGAATGGGGAAAAACTCTGTTGCTTTAACTCACAAACAAGAAAAACAATTCAAAGGACTGAGGATTATCACTTGAGCTTCAAGAGCAACGGGCCGACATTATCTCCGGTGGCCTTGTTGTGCTTCAAATGACTCCCGTCACACAAAGGAAACGTCCCCGACCTCCAACACCTGCACCACGTACAATAACTATCTGCTTAAACCCCAACCCACAAAGGCCAAAAAGAGATTCAGAAGCCATTTCAGGGTAAGATGGTCATTAGTTTTTCTTCATATTTTCTATTTTTGCTCTCTCTTTATTTTATTTTTTTCCTTACCCCTCGTGTTTATTCACCTTCAAAATATTATTAGTAGGTAGACGAAGAAAGTGATATCTGCTAATTACGTTACAAAACAACAACCCCACATTATGGAAGGAAAAATATGTATAGATGCATCTTTTGGAAATGGACATTCAAGCCACCTACCTAGGTAGCACATTTTTAAAACACAGTATGAAATGAAAAAAATGACGAGTAATTAATCAAATGAAATGAATAGATATACAAATAAATATGGTTTGGATGAAATGAATGAAACCTGCAGTAAGCAGTGACAGGCTTGGAGATTTCGGGGAGAAGCACTGAATCCACCACTTTCTCCTCCGTCTTACGGATGTCCGGGTTGATGGCTTCCGCCCTTACCGCCACCATGCGCCGCGGTGGCTTCGAGGCGGCGGGTCCACGTCCACCGTAGGAAAGGGAAGCATAAGTGGTGGAGAAGAGAGAAGCCATGGATAATTAATTGTGGTGGTTTGGTTGTCTGTGGAGGACACGCTCCATTTATAAAGTTTATATTTTTCTTATTCTAATTATTTTTATTGTTGGGTCTATCACTACAAAAATTGCAACGTGTATGTTGATGTGTGATATTGATACTACTGCTATTGAAAATAGACAATACTACTCACTTATTATTTATATAGACATTAATTTTCTAGCCTATTTAACAAATAAGGGTCTTTTCTTTTCCAGCACAAATTTAGGAGATGTAAATTGAAAAATTAACTCTTACCTTTATAGATTAGTAGTAGTACTATGGATTGCAATTAAATTCTAACTATCTTTTAATCTAGAATTCAGATTTTTTTTTATTCGTATGTTAAAGATATAATTATATAAACACAAAATTGTTGATACCTATTTCTTTATGTTGATATTTAAATTTACATATTGTATTGATAAAGTTATTTTTTGACTTTATAATTTTAATATTAAAAGTTTTGCATTATGAATGGGATATTAGTTTTATTATAACACAACATTTAGTATTATAATGGAGCGTGGCTAGTAGGAGCAAAGTTACAAGAATGGGCTAGGATCGATTCTCACTACTACTGTATAGTTCTCAAATATAAGTGTGAGGTCTTGAGAGATGGGCTTATGGCAGGACAGTGAGTTAACGGTCCTCTCCTTTAACGGGCCACTGTGTAACTTGATTGAACACCTCTCATAATACTGTTGGGCCGAGATATCAGGGGCTTTTGTGCTTGGAGTTTCAACTTTGCAAGAATGAAACGTGTGAAATTGAGGCCTATTGATCATTTAGCACTAGAATAAGTGAAAGAAAGTTTTGGACAAACTTAAATAAATATCTATTTTTTCAGAAGGCATTTTTTCCCATTATTAAACAATGATATTATTTTTTATCAATTTTTTTATATTTCATTACCTTCTATAAATACTATAGTATATTTCTCCCTCATTTAATTCACAGTCAAATATCATGATTTTTTCAAATTTACAACATCACATTATAATTTATACACATAAAAACATTACCATAATTGCATCAAATAAAATCACAACAATTGATATAATCACAATAATATAAGAAACTGTAATAACTAAACAAAAACTATTGACAATCGACAATGCCAAAACTAGAAATAACATAATCTATTCGCGCCATTATATCAAAAAAACTAAACCACCATTTAAAGTCATCAATTCCCCCTTTCTCATCATTTGCAAGATCCCAAAATTCTGCTGAAAATTCAGTTTTCAGGGCTATGGGGATAAGGAAGGATCGTGGAATCGTAATTATGATTCCGTTAATTCTCATTTTCTGCGCTGAATCAAGTTACTCGGCTAGATCGAAGCAAGAAATCAGGGATGAATTCTTCGGCGATCTAATTCATAATACGACGACCACGGAAGATGGAGACGCTAGCATCGCCAAGATGTTTGATCGTGTGCTGGAGAAAGAGTTCTCAGAGACTGATAAACCTGAAAGTTAGCTCATTTCATTCCTTTCCTTTTATGTTTTTGTTGTAAAATTGGATTGGAGTTGCTATATTTACAAAGAAGAACACTAATTAGGTCGGATTGCGTTCAACTTTCTAAGTAGATTTAGGTGGAATAGAGCTGATTATTTTAGTTTAAGTCGCTATTCAGAGGTAGATAGCTACTTTCCCCCTTTAGCAACGAAATGAAATACTACTAATGAATACATTTGACTGTAAAGCTAACATGATCTTGATCATAGTTTGTTCAGCATAGCAAGCCCTAGAATGTAATAAAATGCTGAATTCATATTTTCCTATCTGGACTTCTGTTCATCGTACTAGTGCTTTCATTTCCTTTTCATTCTTCCTAAAGGTTCTGGGGAAAGCAGTTTCAACAGCAGTGTGGCAGATCAGCAGGTATATTTGTCTGTTTTATTGAGTTGCATCCACATCCACTCCTATTTAACAGCAAACTCTAGTTTACACCATCCGTCATAGATCTTTTGATTCTGTCTCCTTATTGATCGTAACAATAATGGGTGATACTTTCACCTACATTTTGTTTTTGGATGTTTGTCCTCTAATAACTACATATTGTTGGGTTGAATTTATTTTCTTCCAAGATCTTTTCCTCTAGAATCACTTCTACAATTTATGACAGGCTGAATTGGAGACTGTTGCTAAAATCACCCATGAGAAGATAAAGAAAAATGAGAGTATTGAGGCTAAGTAAGGACTGATGATTAATTTCATTCTCATTTATTTCCTTTCCAATTTTGTGGCAAAATGCAAAAAATTAACTATATCGTCGCAATTTTTCCTTTACACTCATTCGACAGTGGTACCAAACCTTTCCAATTTCAAGATGTCTTTTCTCTTGAAACTGAAGATTCTGATGATGTGGAAACTCTGATAGACAGAAAGGTGAGACCCAATCCCTTTCAATAAATGAAAAGGGAACTCATGCAGCAGATTCACAGAGACGTTTATATTATCTTATAAGGCCTTCCTGATTAAGTTTTTCGATTCAAGGATAATGTGTTTGTGATGTCAAACAAGAAATCAAAGTACCCAGTGCTTCAAGTAGATTTCAGGTAAACTTTTTTATGGAACTTTACACATTGATTCATGTTATACTTTTCTTTTGTCCAGCCACTATTGAAAACAATTTATGAAATATATAAATATATTTTTACATATTTCGGTTTTCAAATTTCTATATTTAACTTGAGGAGATTATGATGTCCTAGCATTTTAAATGTTGTATTTTGTAGGCTAATTTCAGATTTGGTGGTTGTGATAGTCTCTGCTGCCACTGGTGGAATAATCTTTTCCTGTTTAGGCCAACCGGTCTGTACTTTCTGTTCATTGCACTCTTCATGCTTTGTGTGATCTTTTCCTCCAAAAGAGTTGAAGTATCCTATTATTCGGCTATTTGCTTTAGGTCATTGTTGGCTATCTTCTTGCTGGATCAATTATTGGACCTGGTGGTCTGAAATTTATAAGTGAGATGGTGCAGGTGTGTTATCCTCTGATGTTTTAGTTTTCCTTTTGATGCTGAGATGTTTCTTTGGTTTGGAAAGTACAGAAGAATGTGTCTGCTATGTTCGAAGCTGTTTCTGATTGTAGAGGAATTAGATATAAAAGTAGTTAAGTACATGCTTCCATGTTTATTGTTCCAACATTAACATGGATTTTATAGTTGCTTGGTGGAATCTATGTTTGGCTTACAAATATTTTTTCTTGATCTTTTGTCTCAATATTTGATATTGAAAATCAACACTTCAAATATACTCCTATAATGTGAGAAAATCTCTGGCTATTAGTTACATGAATATTTCATTAATCTCTTCATTAGAATCATAAAGTTTACTACGTATTGGTCATCTTCCAAGTTCAGTGGTTAAAGGTTTTAAGTCATTTGTGTGTGGTTTTAGAAATCGAACTGAGCTATTTATCTTGCACATTTTGTTATTTTATTTATTTCAATATTTCATGTCTTTATTTAATTTCAACCTTGTTCCATTGGCTGTTCAGGTTGAGACTGTTGCACAGTTTGGTGTTGTATTTCTTCTATTTGGCTTGGGACTTGAGTTCTCTTTAGCAAAGGTATCCCTGTGGTTGATCCCTTATCTGCAGCTACATATTTTAAAATATTGTTTCTCTGAGTTTCCTATTGTATGTTGTTGACACAGCTTAAAGTTGTCGGTCCTGTTGCTGTTCTTGGTGGATTGCTTCAGATAATCATTCTTATTTTCTTGTGTGGCATGACTGCATTGGTACACATCTAGAATCCTGTTAATAGTTTCTTTAATGCCTGGACTTATCAATTTGCAATGTTACATTGTGTTGTTTCACTTATTTGGCAGTTATGTGAAGCAAAGTTATCCGAGGGTGTATTTGTTGGTTGTTTTCTTTCAATGTCCTCAACTGCAGTGGTAACTAGTACTTTTCAGTCTAACTGTCTAAGTAGTAGTATAAATTTATTTTCAAGTATGCGAATGGTGAAATGCTATGGCATACACTGCACAGGTGGTGAAATTTCTGGTTGAGCAGAACAGTAGCAATGCCCTTCATGGTCAAGTGACTATTGGAACACTTATTTTTCAGGTACTCATCTTTTAAGCTAAATAAATTGTGCTGATTTTTTAACATAACTTCCAATCATTATATAAAGTAAAATTGTAACCATATAGGACTGTGCTGTGGGGTTGTTATTTGCTCTACTCCCTGTTCTAGGCGGCAATAGTGGCCTTCTCCGAGGAATGATCTCCATGGGAAAATTGTAAGCCCGGATAAATACTTTATTAAGTCCTAGTTGACATGTTTCACTTTGTTAATCAATTTTGTATTTGTTGACTTCAAGGCTACTCACTCTATTCATGTACCTCATCGTGGCTTCCATATTGACTTGGTCTTTCGTTCCTCGGTTTTTAAAGTTGATGATGCAGTTATCATCCCAGGTTACTCCATTTATGTGTTTTTTTGTAACTTGTTTTTTTATTTGATTGCAGCAGTAATGATCCCATCTAAACAATCTTAAACTGACGAATTATTTTCCTAATATGATAATAACTATAAAGAGATGAGAAATAAAAATTTATGTCTAGGTTGGAGCCTTCAGCCTTGGATATATAGTAATTTCCTGAGAATTATATTCTTCACTTGGATCTCGGTTTTGGTTTTCTCCAGTCTGATAACTTGCATGAGGAAAAGAAAAGGAAAGAGAAAATGCCCCGAAAGCTTTTTACCCTTTTATATGTTGTTCTTACGGAATTTTTTATGTTTAAGACTTTAGAGAACTGGGAGCCATTTATATTACTGATGAAACTTTGTATGTCTGATATTCAGACAAATGAGCTCTATCAGCTGGCTACTGTGGCATTCTGCTTGATATCGGCATGGGTAAGTATAACACTTTTGTATAATATGATTTCTCTTTTCGTTCTTTGTTTTGATTTTTTGTCTTTCAACCTTGTACTTTGCTAATTCACATACCAATACAATTACTGCCTGTGAAATTTAAGTTCAAGATTTGTCGATGAGAAGTTAAATATTGGATCTAGGAGGTTGAGTAAGGCCATTAAGAACTGGAAATTTGGTTTCAAACTTAGTACAACAACCAGTGGTGGTTGCTTGTTTTGTAAATTAGGTTTTGGTGTTTGAGCATGTGGAATTTGTAAATTTAAAAAAATCTGTACCATCGATTCTAGATATTCATAAATTCATGTTTATTAGTTATGTGTATAAGTGCTGGTGCAGTCAACCTCATATATTCATAAAATTACAGCCCTTTTCCTGCTTATCTAATGCTCTCCGTATTTCAGTGCAGTGACAAACTGGGACTCAGTCTTGAATTGGGTTCATTTGTGGCTGGGATCATGATATCCACTACCGAATTTACACAGCACACCTTGAACCAGGTATTCTAGGAGTGACATATTTTCTTTGCTATCTTCAACTTGACTTATCTAGAGCTCTGACACTAACTTTACTGTGCATTCATGCCTGTGTTTGTACCATATCTTTTGCTGCCTTTGGAAATTTATGATTAATAAAATCTTAATTGCTCACTCCGTATTTTGTTATGAAACACGATATATGCATAACAACGAGGGTTTTCTGGGTTCCATACATAGTTTCTCTTGTGGTGAGTCGTGTAGTAATGTGAAGATTGATCTAGAAGAATCCTGTGTCAATATATGCAATAACTAAATCAGATGGCATTATTTGTAACATTCATTAGATGGAAAGGTATTCCACTGTTATGCTTGAGAATTCCCTGAACCTATAACCAAGCAGGGAGCTCAGGAACATTGTAATAAGTTTTATCAGCAATAATCCTCTGCCGGTTATTTTTCTGCTATTGAAGTTTCATTCATCTGACATGATAGTTTCGTGATCTTTTAAAATCAGTATTTCTTGTAGGTGGAGCCGGTTCGTAACTTATTTGCTGCTCTCTTCCTGTCTAGCATCGGAATGCTCATACATGTGCAGTTCCTCTGGGCACATGTGGATATATTGCTTGTGTCGGTAATACTGGTTGTGGTAGTTAAGACAACTGTTGCTGCTGGCATCACAAAGGCCTTTGGCTATAATCTTAAGGCATCAATTGTTGTAAGTTTGAGAATCTCTGTTTTGAGGGCAGATAAGTACAACCCAATTTTTTTTTTATCTCCAAATCCAATTACCATAACCTTTTGTTTTTAACATGGTTGAAAATCGGAATGTGGTTGTTGTTTCATTTTTAGGTGTTGTATTCAAAATCCTCCCTCCATTTTTTTCTACTTAACAATCGTTTGTGTATAATGTATGACTTTCATGCATTTATAGGTCGGAGTATTACTGGCACAAATTGGAGAGTTTGCGTTTGTTCTCTTGAGCCGTGCCTCAAATCTGCATATCGTTGAGGTGAATTCTTTCTCTCTTTGTTAGAATATCCGTATGCATATGATGTAACCACTCATTTGTGGTGAAATTCTCCAAACATTATTCTTTTACATGGAATAAAGATGAACCACGTATCGTCCTCGCCTTTAAACATTGTTGTGATTAAATTGACATAAGAGATGACATTGTGATTGTAAATCTTTAAAATATGCAGGGGAATATGTACCTTCTCCTTCTGGGAACAACAGCACTCAGTCTTGTAAGTACCTTCCAATTTTCTAACTGCCTTTAAAATACATATAGCTACTTCGACCTAAAACGGGATCAATTATACCGCAGGTCGCAACTCCCATCTTATTCAAATTGATACCTGCTTTGATGCATCTAGGGGTTCTTATGCATTGGTTTCCTTCAGAGGCAATTGACAAGGAGGTAACATATCTATCTCATCTTTTCCTGAACTTCGCTATACTCTTGAATTAGATCATCAGAGTTATTATCTTGTTCACTGATACCATGCTTCAGTTGTGATGGTGCGAGTTAAAACTTCGAACTTCATCGAATCTCGAGTGTTGGTCTGATTTGCCTGATATAGGTTGTCTACCATTCCTTATAACGTTTTCGCAATCTGCAGGATAAAATCCCAATTGTTCGAAGCACGTGACGCATTTGCAAGCACCCGGTCGAGCATGAAGCTTAACAGTAACAGAGCATGAGCAGTTGTAAAACACAGTCTAACTAGCAAGATTAGATTCAAGCATAGTTATGATGTAAGAATCTTACATTCTTTGCGTACATATATAGAGCTTTGAATTAGAGAAATAGTATTTGAAGTTGTGCTGTTTATAGTTCAGCTATTATTCAGTACTAAATATTGGCCTCTTGTGTTGTGTCGCTCACATTCCTATCATTCGCGTTTGATCTACGTTAGCATTATTATTTGGAGTATTATTTTACTAGTACAATTTTTTCTATATTCTTTCACACTAGTTGGAGTACTAAAAAATCGATTTGTTTCACTTTAACTTCGAATAATCTGTGGTTTGTACTGAATAAAAAGTAGAAATAGAAGTTGTGTAATTTGTAAAACTAATAGTAATAATTTTTTAAAAATGTATGAATAATACTCAAGTGCTATCTATTTATTAATAACGATATTACATTTAAAAATTACTACTCCATAACTGAGAGTTTGGGCTTACAAAAGTGTTTTCATTTGGGCCGATGATCCAAGCCTTGCATCCAAAATGGTTTTCATTTGGGCCGTCGGCCCAATTAACCATCACACTCTGTCTCTCTCTGTCTCTCTCTCTCTCTCTCTGTCTCTCTCTCTCTCTCACACAGATTTATACAACGACGCTCTTTTCTCTTTCGTCACTTCGCTTCGCTAGAGTCTAGTAAAGCGGAGAGAATGGCGAAGGTAGGTTCGATGCCAGAGAATCAGATGCGAAGCAGTGTTCTCCGAAGACGACAATCCCGACGGCTCCTGCACTTTTCATGCTTCTGTAAGCACCCCTCTCTACTCCCTCTCAGTGACTACTAGTATCATGATTCCATTGATCTAACACTTCAGACTTCAATTGTTGCGGTTGATCCCATGCAGATTTACTTAAATAATCGATCGATGATGTATCGTGAGCTGGTCTTTTGACTCTTTTCGTTTCCTTGATTGCATATTGCAGTGTAACAATTGCTCAAGGAAGGCTGTATTTATTGTAAAACAAAAGAGGAAATTTGTAAAATTGGTCTATTTGGATGATGCAGGGAGCTAGTAACAGTAGTTTGTGTTTGTGTGTGTGTGTTAGCTGGTATTTGGATGTATTCCTTTCCTTAATTACATATTGCCGTCTAGCAATTGCTAAGGGAAGGCAGTTTATGTTGTTAAACAAAAGAGGAATATGTAAACCTGGTCTATATAGATAAGTGCAGGGAGCTAGTAACAGTAGTGTTTGTGTGTGTGTGTGTGTGTGTGTGTGTGTGTGTGTGTGTTGGACTTGCCTACATCGGAAAGGGATCCATATGGTGGGACTTAGTATACTGTATCTTTTAAGCTGCTTGAATTGTTTAGCGGATTTAGCCAGTTAGCATCTTTTGGACCTCCATTGCTTATATTATGGTTATCATCTGGGCTCATCGTTTGATCATTGCACTTTTTACATTAATGTGGTATCATTTCTGTTTTTTTGTTGACTCGATCCGGTCTGCTGATTTTACTTGTACTTGCAAATATAAATATAGTCTATGGATTTATCAGTTATGTGTGTTGATGGGCTTTGGCCGCAGAAGTTGTTGGTTGGGTGATGGTTTCATCATTTGTGTAGATTGTATCCTCTTCACAAAATAAGATGGTTAAGGATATCTGTTCATAGTTTTCTTAATTTTAGATTGCAGGGTTCTTCAATCTTATGTGCTTAACACTGTCCGTTTTCATCTTATCACAACAATGTTGCCTATTGGTCATCACGACTTGTTTTTTATGTTACTTACATTTATTTGATCCTTTTTGTTATTTTTAACTCTCTAGGTTCACTACCTAATTCTATTGTTTGATGCATGGCTTATGTTACATGCTGCAACATCCATCTGAATACAGGGTGTAAGTTGCATTTTCTTTCTGATAAAAGTATCAGCTCTCAATTAATAGTGCCACATTATTCCTGAAATTAATAGGAATATTTGCTCTCTTCCAGCCCTTATTTCATGATGGGATGAAAGAATGGAGCTGTTGCAAGAAAAGGAGCCACGATTTCAGTTTATTTTTGGAAATTCCTGGGTATGCATTCTTTCCTTTTTTCCCAGACTACATGATAGTATTGTCTAAGATATTTCTATAAAACTGGGTTAACTTTTGCAAGTATAGATGAGCTTGAGCTATTGCTTTACCACTTCTAAGTGTGATTAGGCTACTACATGATAGTAAACATATAGATTTTCCTTTTTCACTCCTTTAAAGATTTTGAAAACTCAGGGCCTCTTGGAAATAGGTATCCAATAAAATAATTTGAAGCTATTTCTTTTGGCTGGTATTATGGAACATATCAATAGATTGTGTGATTGAGGCTAATGTTCTCCAATATATGATGTATATGAGTATATCTTACACTTAAAACCATTTTAAATCCTCTACGGCTTGCAATATATACAAAATTAGAAATACTAACTACTTCAAATAGTGTTGTGTCCATCTTGATAATTTTGCTGCCTCTCTTTCTCATGAGCATTATCCATATACATCATCTGTTATGTGATTGATCTACTGTTTTTCAGTAAAAGTTGATATCTGAGGTTGCACAATAATAGATAACTATGCTAAGAAACCTTTGCTAAGTAAAGATGGTAATGATCATCTTTTCCAGTTTTCATATGTGCATTGCTAATAGAGTCAAGAAAATTGTTAGGCAAAAGTAGTGAACGTTCAATCACGAAGAACAAGTGTAACTGGAAACGAAAATAACAAGAGTCCTCAGAATGATTCGCAGGGAACCTTCTGCACAAGCTAAATGACTGCTAACAACTAGAATATCTTTACGCCCTTCCTAATGAAAAGTGGAATTATTTAAATACCATGCTAAGCTGAGGCCTACAGCATATGTGAGCCTGATGAATAAAAATAACATGATTGACAGACTAAAAGAAATTAATAAAGCCATGGCCAGAATCATGCTGCTTCTCCAATTAACTGGTGAGACAAATACACCCTACCTACAGATGCCATATTTACATCAGAAGCTAGTATAATTAAGACCTAAAACATGCAAAACTGAAGCACAATACTGAAACCAAAACAATTGAAGATGGTTAGTGTCTGTATGTGGCTTGTTGCTAGATTTGTTGGTGAAAGCTTTATAGTTGATATCTGAAGCTGCAGCAATACAAAAGCAAAAGACTAGAGATTTGCTTAACTAATACTTATGTTGGTGGCTGTGATGGATGTTTTTATGCAGTCCAGTTTTGTGTCTCATTATTTTAGCACAAGTTGCACTATGTGAGCAAGCTTTTGTTGGTACATATGTAGTATATAATCTCCTTCAGTAAAAGCTGATTTCTTTTTTATATCTGAAGCAGTGTTGTTAAAAAACGCGCTCGGGCGCGGGTCGATAGGGTCGAGTCCGGCTTCGCCCCAACATGGGTGAGCCGAGCGAGATACGTGGGGCGCGATCAGGGCAGTCGGGGCGCGCCTGGGGCGGTGGGGGCGTCTGGGTCGACGAAGGGGGCATGAAGCCAGTTTCCGTTCCAACACCCCTGGTTAATTCCTCTTCAAAGGATACCTGTCCAAGGTGCCGCCAAGGATTCCTCTGTTCCGACCATGGTATTTCTCTTTTATCTGTCGTATCAACTTCTTTCCCATTGCTTAGGATAAATGATTTCCAGAAGAATTATATGATGCTAATTTTATTCGTTGACGCAAACAGAAAGATTAGAATTCTTGAATAGCCATGAGTACTAATGTTTTGCTTTGGAGTCTATCGATGCAGCAAACTATTCTGGCATTATAAACCCGAACGACCAGATCCTTAAAGTTTCTTCTATTTTTTGCTCTTAACAGGCTCACACAATCAAGAAACGAATCCAAAATCTGCAGCAAGTCCAAATAATGGAAGTGGTCTGGATATCCAAGAACCAGAACCACCTAAACCCAAGAAAATTATTGATATAATTATAAGCCAACCCCAGACCTGCAGAAATAAGGGATGTGGAAAAAGTTTCAAAGAGAAGGATAATCACGATACAGCATGTGAATATCATCCCGGGCCGCCTGTCTTCCACGACAGGATGAGAGGGGTAAGATACATTTCACCATTTTTAGTTTACCCCAAACTTCTCTATTTCCAGTAGCTGCATATATGAGTTTCTTTATGATAATTCATCATGTTGCAGTGGAAATGTTGTGACATTAATGTCAAAGAATTTGATGAATTCATGAGCATACCGCCTTGTGCAAAGGGATGGCACAATGCTGATCCAACGTCATGATAGAAGCTCGATTCTTCGAAAAGTGTGAACTATTTTACATAATATCAATCAAAAACCTGAACTATTGAGATTGTAACAATACTTCTTGAACTATGATTGTTGTCGACAAAACGTTGAAATGTATCTCGTGCTTCTAGAACCATCCATGAGCATCTTTAGAACCCAAATGAGATGTTATGAGAGCCTAGAACTTATAGTTGAACTTCCATTCTAAAAAATATATACATAAGTTAAAGGAATAGTAAATGAAAAGTAGTTTTGTATTCTCAATTGCATGAAAGAGAAGATGAAAGAGAATTGTCAGAAATTCCTTAGTATGTTAGGTGTGGGCTGACTAAATAGTTTATGAATGGATCCAAATATAATTTATATATATATATATATATAGGGTCTTGTTAGGTTGAGATTTTTTAGCTTAATTGAGAATTGAGATGCATTTTCAGCCACTCATTTTGAAATGTTAACTGCAAGTAGATTATGTCAACTAAGGGGTATTATCGCCATTTCATTTCAATAGCCAGAATATCAAATGTCAACAACTCGTATTAAAATGTCAACAACTAAAAAAAAATTAATTTTTTTAATTTTTTTAATTTTTTTTAATTTTTTTTAAATTTTTTTAAAATTTTCGCGCGATGTCAACTACTGAGACATTATGTCAACTACGATGTGTAGTCTGCACATCAAATGTCAATAGCTCTGCACATCAAATGTCAACAGCTTATAATTGACATTATATATGTGTAGTTGACATGAATTGTATATGTAGTTGACATTATACGTGTGTAGTTGACATGAATTGTATATGTAGTTGACATTACATGTGTGTAGTTGACATGAATTGTATATGTAGTTGACAAAAAAAATAATAAATAAATAAAATAAATAAAAAAATAAAAAATCGAAAAAAAAATAATTTTTTAAAAAAAAAATAAAAAAAATATTTATTAAATAAAATATATGATGAAATTACAAATATGCCCTTTCACAATTAATTAATGTAAAAATATTTTCCATGTGGCAAATTCTAGACCACTCATTTAATAAAAATGAGTGGCTTATAATGCATCTCAATTCTCAATTAGGCTAAAAAATCTCAATTGATCACAACCCTATATATATATATATATATTGCAAGTAAGGTGTGATGGATGATCACGAGTGTTGTATGATGGGTATCATCAATGATCAATCCACTTCTTTAATTTCTAATCAGCATCAAGGCCCAGTGGAACCCACTATGTATCCCCAAACTCATTTATTACGCTCAATGCATAAAATGACAAATAATAGAATAATTATATAGAAAGGCAAATTGCCAATAAATTACTTATAATACATGCCAAATCTAGTGTGTCATAATATTTTGAATTATAAATTGCTAAGTTTACAATTATTTATTGATCTTCTTGCTGGTGAAATATGCAATTACATGACAACATGTTGGGCCAGACCGCACCACAAGTTTGAGGTTAATGACCTTATCACTATCTCCTTCCTATTTGAGATTATATGAACTCTTATATCAATATTAAAAAAATTATTGATTTTTGTATGGTGCACTTGACAACCTTGTCCATACTAAACCAATTAAACAAATATAATAATGTAATAAAGACTTTATTCATAAACCAAAATCTGTGTGAAGAGAGAGTGGACAAGGAAAGCGACAGAAGAGAAGAAATTCGGAGGGTGGGGCCCGCCTAAGGAAGCTGACGGCGGCTGCGCTGCCTCCCCTGTCTACTGTTCCCCCCGCCCCGCCCCCTTTTGCTGCGTTAGGTCGTCGTCTACCCCCCTCTCACTCTACGCCACGTGGACTGCTTGTCTTCTTCCTTCTCTCTCCATCGCTGCACTGCACTATGTTGCCATTCCTTCCTCCTTTCAAAATCAAACATCCCTCCCCTCCCCAAGAATATCCAAATTCCTATGATTAGACTCTTCAATAATGAGCATTGTCCCGGCCAGAAAGGACGTGGAGCGTGCGCCAATCGCGATGGGCGACGATTTTCAATGACCTTGTACGAATGTGGTGCCGATCGTGCATGGCTGCCGTTGTGCACATATGTACTGCACTGCGTGATAGTATGATAATAGGAGATGAAAGAAACGTGACTGATTGGGCTTATGAGGAAAGTTGTTCAAGTTCGAAGTTACAAGCGAAAACCTAATTATGCAATGCCTCGATTTTGAGAATTCGCAAGAGGACATGCTTCTCGGTGCAAAGAACAAGCTCGTGGCCGCATTAAAGTTTTGACGCACGCTAACAGATTTTATCGTTGAATTTTGATTTACTTTTAATTAATGTAGTGTACTTATAAATGAAAATATTACTATGTTGCTTTATGATTTGAGGTTTGGTTTAGCATATCATGCATATGGCTTATTTGAGTTGTAGTTTATCGTATAATTTGAAAGGGATAATGATGTAAAAGAATTTTGACCTCGTTGAGAGCATATAGAGAGATGTGATTTAGCAATGCCCTTAATTAGAGCATAATTGACTTGTGTAAATGGAATATGTTACTATTAGTCAAAATTACAGTTATTTTTTTTTTGCTAATATAATTAATTCTATTTATTTATGTATGCGTAATAAAACGTGACCATTATTGCTCAACGACATAAATGGCCTAAGTTTCATTTATTTCCAATGTAGTTGCATTATTATTAAGTTCTAAATGGGGGCCCTGTTATAACTTACAACGGTAACTACACAACTATTACTATCAATTATCATAATATAGGGAAAATTTTGAGATTTGGAAGGACATTAGTGAATAGATTAAAACAAATAAGTGCCAAATCAGATTTTATACTATATGTATATATATTGGAAATGAGAGGGGTCATTTGCCCCTTGTAGTGACTTTGTCACAAACGAATTTGTATCATGTGCATGTTTTGGTGTTTCAATGTAGCTGATTGTGTTATGGTTCAAAATTTTCTTACCAAATTGTGTTCATTTGGACCTTAAATAATTGAGTTATTATCAGATTCATCGGACTCCATTTTGAATAATATAGAATCCATTATTGAAATCTTTATCATACTACTCGTTTATAAAAAACAATCTATAAACGAGTGCATACTTTCTTTTTGAATGGACATATATATAAAAGAATTAATTTATTGCATATAAAATCTAGGCATGCAAAACGGACATGAGACTTCGTCATTCGAAATCATACATTCATAATATACTCCACTATCATTTGTTTGCTGAAGTAATTAATTATTTTGAAAGCAGTTCAATAACTTCAATTATGTACTAAACCACTTAAAACAATAATTTTAATTATGGAATATGAACTAGGTCTTCCTCATCAATTGTAGGTCATAATTAATGGAAAAGATGCATAATTCAAATGTATTAAATTAATGCTGTTATGTGTAGGTGAATGATGTCTTTTTAAATTCATTCTTTATGTAAGACAACTATATGATCTATATCCATTTAATATTGGACAAGTATTAAGTTATTGAAAAAAAAAATTACTAAGCTTTCCAAACAAATAATAAAATAACTAGAAATCTATTTTCTACTCCTCTATTTTATAGTTTTATAATAGTGGAGACATTTCTTTTCAGCACGACAATTAAAAAAAGGTGTGTAATATATAGTATTAAATAAAAAGATAATAAAATAGGAGAAGGGGAAAATGGGAATTGGCGCTATTAAGAAAAATGTGTGTAATATATATTAACTTGCTCCTCACCACACTAGGGATCCAAACCTTTTCCATACAAGTAAATTAAGTGTGCATCAATTAAAAAAAATGAAATATTCATATATACAAACACCCACATTTTCAACCACAAATTAAGGAATATCCCCTTTTCCAAATATCTTCCAATCTCAACAAACAAATGCATGAAATTGTTTCCCCATAAATGATTCCAACACAAAATTGTGAAACTTTTGGCTTCATCACCATATATAACCGATCCACGTCACCAAAATGGGTCGAAAAAAATTTCCTTGCATATCAAGAAAATGGATTTACCCTTCCTATTTCAAGGAAAAAATTGAAATATTAGGCCAGAAATTTTATTAATAGAAATAGAAAAGGTTCCTCCACTTTTATTTGACCCAGAGTAAAAGTAACTTTGGTCTAAACTCAACTCAGAATATTTTATTTTTCTTCGATATTTTGACTGTTATTACTGTGTAAAAATTCGTGAATAAGTGGAGAAATGATAGATAAAAAATAGAGGTGTGGAAATAGCACTTTTACTTGCATAAAACTAGACTAGGCCCCGCTAAAGCTCTTCCTTGCTCCACGCGCCGGTGAGAGAGTGCATGTGGTGCGTGGTTTGATATACTAGTAACTCAATTATTATTTATAACGTCAACTTCAATTTCACTAACTTTTTTCTCCCTCTTATTTTATTAATTATACATTAAAATATATGTTATTTACAAGTTTATTAATTTTTTCGGGATGAAGGGAGTATCACGGTAAATGGTACTCCACGCGTCCCACCATAAATAACTCGTATTTTTGGGATTGTTTAACTTAAAATGAGTTATTTCCTAATTTTAGCAAAAAAATACTACTAGTAATTAGAGCATCTACAATGGATGACACCCGAAACAATCTCTTTCCATGCTGGAACATTAATTTACACTATTTATTATTCAGTTTTTAAAATGAAAACACGAGACAATATATAATACCAAAGTATTTCATTAAAATTTAAAAATATTTAAATATATATTTGTGCATAGAATATTTATTGATTAAGGAATTCCACCAATTTTATTTAGTCAAAGAAACCATTAATTATGGAAATTATTAAATAAGAAATAAATTAAAAAACATTAATTAATGAAATCAACTTTTAGTAATTAAGAAATTAAAAATTTTAATTAAGGATGCCATTAATTAGGTATTAAAATCATTAAATCCAAAAACTGTTTTATTTCATTTCTTCCTTCTTTCTTTTTCTCCAAAAAAAACAACAATAGCATTTTTTTCAATAATCAATGTACATCGCGCCTTCAGCCCCCACAACGGACTTCGTGAGTGGTCGCGCCTCTAGCAGCGCCCATCGCGCGTCTCTCTCTAGGCATGGAGCCAGTCGCTCGACCATCCCCATCCACCCGCAACTCAACGAAGGGTAACTACCAATATGAAAACACATAACAAAAGGGTAATTATCAATATTAGAGCATCCGCAGCGGTGCTCGCTGCGACGGACGACGTCCGTGCCGCTGAGCAGTCGACGTGGCGCGTTTCTATTCGCCAATGGATTATCCGTTGGAATTATTTTTTTAAGAGATGGTTAAGGGACGGATAAGAGATAGAGGGTTGTAGGTTCCGTCCCTTAGTTAAGAAATGAAGTAAAAAAGTACAGTGAGACCATGAATAATAATTTAAGGGACGGATAAGAGAAAAATAGTATAGATGAACCTTATATCTTAATCCCATTATCGTTTCAATACTCAAACCATCTGAATCCCATATTCCAAGTTGCGATTTTGAAACCATAATTGCAGAATTTCCAAAGAAAAAAGATGATTAAGAGCGGCGCGTGGATATGTAGATAGTAAAAGTGAGTAATGAAAAAAGTGTAGCCTCTTTGGGAAACGGCAGTACGGCTGACGGCCGCTGCTACACATCTCACATCCTTTTACTTCAAACTGCTTAACGTCGCTTCACCGCCGTTTCCTCTCTCTCATAATACTCCATTTTCTCTCTCCTCATAACGCATCGTCCTAGCTTTTAACAGTACTACACTGCCACCCCTGCTTGCTGTGTGCTGTTGCCAAACATTTAACTCTCTCTCTCTCCCTTCCCTAATTGCTTCTGCTCCTCTGCCTTCCATATCACGCCAAACGCCTGCTTCTTTTCTCCCTCTCTCTCATAACACATATTCCTACATTCACTGCCACCAATATCACGATTCAGCTATCAAGAGAGATGAATGACAAGACCAACTAAAGTGGAATTCCGCTCCAAGACTCCTTTTTTGAGCTCCTCTCCTGTGGGTTTGAAGGAAAGAAGATGAAAATGGAAGAGGGTTTTTCCCTCCGTTTTGCACCTGTCGTCTTCTTACTACTTCTGTTTCCTCTCGCTTCTTCATCTCTCAGCGATGAAGGTATCCATTTTTTTAACATTCACATTTTTTTGGTGGGTGTTTGTTTTGTCCTTGAGATTCTCATTTTGAAGAATGTGACTTTTGGCCTTTTGCTGCTGCGCCCATTGTTCGTTTTCAAAATAGTTTGCCAATTTTAGAAAGTTTTGATTTTTGGCATCTAAGCTGGAAAAGGGTGTGCTGACTGTTTTGATCTAAATGATGAAGCTGGGCTTTTCTTGCTCTCTTCAGCTTTCAAACTTTTTCATGTTTCTTGGTTTCTCAGAGAAAAATCATTTAGTACTTTTCTGGGTTTTCTTAGATAGCTGGAATTCAATTCTGCAGAAATATTAAAGGAAAAGAACTAAATTTCCTTTTTTTGTGTATAATTTTAAAACAATGTCACCCTCCCTTCTTCTTGTGAAATGTGCGTGTGATATCCATGTTGGGACGAAGCAGAATTTAACGACCATCATCACAATACTGTATTTGGGGAGAATCTCGAAAAAGGCGTTTCCTATGTTTACTTTTTTTTATTTTACTATTCTGTAATCATTTTTGCTATTTGTCATGCTTACTTTTTTTAATTGTTAAATAATGATGGCGATAGGCAAAGCTTTGATGGCGATCAAATCTTCCTTCAGCAACGTGGCCAATGTGCTGCTGGACTGGGATGAAGTGCACAATGATGATTTCTGCTCATGGAGAGGTGTATCTTGTGGGAATCTCACCACGTCTGTTGTTGCTCTGTATGTCCCTTTACCTCCTTTTTTGATTCCTGACTCATACTTGGTTGTAGTTGGTTTAGTTTCAGCAAATTACTTTCTTGATTTTGCTTAACCATAGCTTCTATTATGGTGTTTTGGATGAAGGAATCTGTCAAATCTAAACCTGGGTGGGGAAATCTCACCTGCCATTGGAGATTTGAGGAATCTTGAGTCTATGTAAGTGTTTAATCCAATAGCTTGTTTGTTTCTCTTACCTTTCTTGTCTTGTTTTGTCTTGGCTTCATTCTTACTTGCATTTTTTTGGCAGAGATCTTCAAGGAAACAAATTAACAGGTCAAATCCCGGATGAGATTGGAAATTGTGTCTTGCTTGAACTTATGTAAGCGTTGTGTTGGTCTTCCTTGTGTGGTATGGTTGCCATTGAAAGAATCTAGATGATGTATATTGTTTTTAATTATATCTTGGCAGTGATGTGTCTGAAAACTTGCTGGAAGGAGACATTCCCTTCTCGATCTCTAAGCTTAAGCAGCTTGAGCTATTGTGAGTTATATACGTGCTTTGTGCTATTTCTGATGAAGTTGTTAGTTGTTTAGCTTGATGTGCGAATTATGTACCCGTGTCAGGAACTTGAAGAACAACCAGCTTACTGGTCCAATTCCTTCGACACTAACCCAAAATCCTAATCTGAAAACTCTGTAAGTTTACTGATTGCCATCCTTGTAAGAAGTAGGCATAGTTAGTGTTTTCTGACTGTTTGTTGTGTTGGATTCAAGTGATCTTGCTCAAAACCAGCTTACAGGCGAGATACCAAGGCTAATTTACTGGAATGAAGTGCTGCAATATCTGTAAGTAATGCAACTGGATTTGCTAATCGTCAACCTAATTGTGAAAAAGAGTGCCTGTGTACTAACATGTTATTTTGCTCACTGCAGTGGTTTACGAGGAAACATGCTGACGGGAACATTGTCCCCCGACATGTGCCAACTGACTGGCCTTTGGTATTTGTAAGTGCTCTTCATTCTTCTGTACTGAACTTACACTTTTAACATATGAATGAATTTTGCTGCAATCTTATGCTCGTCTATCTGTAGCGATGTTAGAGGCAATAATCTCACTGGGGCTATACCCGGCAATATTGGTAACTGCACAAGCTTTGAGATTCTGTGAGTATAATTATGATTGTTCCTTTTAAGCCTCTGTTGTTCAACTCTAATGTCTTATACCTTTGCATATTAGGGATATATCTTACAATCAGATCACTGGTGATATTCCATACAATATCGGATTTTTACAAGTGGCTACGCTGTAAGTTAACTGATTGACTTAACCTTGTATCCGGTGAATGATTTCTTGCTAGTTTTTATGGTGTTAAGGTCGAGATTGATGTAGCACGGATGCCATGGACAGGTCTTTACAGGGAAACATGCTGACGGGAGCGATCCCTGAGGTTATCGGCCTGATGCAGGCTCTTGCTGTCTTGTAAGCATACTGCTCATCTCTTGTTGAATGGTTTTCTAAGAGTTATCACAAGCATACATGAAATAATCGTCTCGCTTACTTTTTTCAGGGATTTAAGCGAAAATGAATTAGTTGGACCAATTCCACCAATTCTTGGCAACCTCTCTTACACAGGAAAACTGTTAGTCTGAATTTTTTTATTGATTATTATGATTTTGTTTTATTCATCAGCTCTTCTTTGAATGGTCTCTAAGGATCCAATTGTTCTACTTTCAGGTATCTTCATGGCAACAAACTTACTGGTCCAATACCTCCCGAGCTGGGAAATATGACAAAGCTTAGTTATTTGTAAGTTCTTGACTTAGTAAGCTGTTGTTACATAGCAGTTTTTGTGGCTTGATGCTAATACGGCTCATTTTGAAGGCAATTGAATGATAACCAGCTGACCGGAGGTATTCCATCTGAGCTTGGGAAACTGGAACAGCTTTTTGAACTGTGAGTCACTGTACCCTTTTTACCTTCAATCAATCATACAAGTGCTGAATGTTTTAGTTACTTCCATCAGAAATCTGGCCAACAACAACCTTGAAGGTCCCATTCCAGAAAATATAAGCTCTTGCACGGCATTGAATCAGTTGTAAGATGTCTACTTATTCTCCAGAAGTTACTTCTCAGATGTGTTTGCCTTTTTTGGTTTTGCTAACTCTAATCTTTGCAGCAATGTGCAAGGAAACCAACTAAATGGATCCATTCCCTCGGGCTTGAAGCATTTAGAGAGCCTCACATACCTGTACTTTCTACCTATTCCCTGGCTTGTTGCCCTTAGCACTCTATTGCACACATGACTGGAATAAATTGTTTCTTCTTGATCGGCAGGAATCTGTCTTCCAACGAATTCAGAGGCAGCATTCCAGTTGAGCTGGGGCACATAATCAATCTTGATACATTGTAAGATCTTCAAAATATTCTACATTGTAAGTTTAATAACTAATAACATGATCGTATCGTATGACTTTCTTCTGTTTTTCCTTTCCTTAGGGATCTTTCGAGCAACAACTTCACAGGAACTATTCCTGCCTCCGTTGGTGACCTCGAGCATCTCCTTACTCTGTAAGACTGATGTGCTTTACAGTGTTGATTACATTCATTTGCTCCTGGAAAATATGTAATTGTATGCTTTTCACTGTAGGAATTTAAGTTATAATCATCTAACCGGACCCATTCCTGCTGAGTTTAGCAATCTTAGAAGCATTCAGACCATGTGAGACACCTTCCTAGTCAGCTTACCTATAGTAAATATATCATAATTTTCTCATAATTCATTCATTGTGTAGGGATATGTCATTCAACACGTTGTCGGGTAGCATCCCCGAAGAGTTGGGCCAGCTGCAGAACTTAGCCTCTCTGTATGTTGATGGTTTTTGAGTTGGTCCTCTTTAATAAGTTCCATTTATGCTTACTTATGAACACAATTTCCTCTGAGATACAGAATACTGAACAACAACCATCTCAGTGGAAAGATCCCAGAACAACTAAGTAACTGCTTGAGCCTCGATAAGCTGTGAGTCCCGCTGTGGCTAAGAGCAACGTCTTCGTTTAAACCAGCCATTCCTTCGGTAGCTAATGATACGTTTTTCGGTCTGTTGCAGGAATATTTCATACAACAACATTAGTGGGATTGTTCCTTCTGGCAGAAACTTCTCTCGTTTTTCACCTGACAGGTAGACATCAAAATCCTATTTCATGTACGTTTATTCCATTGCTGTTGTTTTCTTATGATCGCTGCTGAACTCAGCTTCATTGGGAACGCCTTACTCTGCGGTCACTGGTTGGGCTCGATATGCGATCCGTACCCCTCTAAAGCTAAAGGTTCTGTATGATATCTTACTAAGCCTTGATTGCCTGATACTTGATCTCTATTTGAATTCTTGGATTCTGATTTGAGTTGCTAATGTCTCGATTCAGCTGTATTTTCACGAACTACGGTTGTATGTATCGTGCTGGGGTTTATCGCATTGTTATCCATGGTGCTAGTAGCTATATACAAGTCCAACCAACCTAGGCAGTTCATAAAGGGCTCCAAGAACTCACTGCAAGGTTTATGCATATTTTCTTGTTTTTCGCCCTTTTCTCTCATATATTCACACCTTCTCTCTCCGTGATCAGGTTCGTCGAAGCTCGTTGTCCTTCACATGGACATGGCGATACACACATATGAGGATATAATGAGGCTCACAGAGAATTTGAATGAGAGATACATCATAGGATATGGAGCTTCCAGCATAGTATACAAATGTGTGTTGAAGAATTCCCGACCTATTGCAATTAAGCGACTCTACACGCAGTTTCCTCATGACTCTCGTGAGTTCGAGACTGAGTTAGAAACAGTTGGAAGTATAAGGCACAGGAACCTTGTCACCTTGCACGGATACTCCCTCTCCCCCCAAGGAAACCTCCTCTTCTATGATTACATGGACAATGGCTCTCTCTGGAATCTTCTTCATGGTTCGTGCGTTTCCTTTTCATTTCACCTTCATTTCAGTCCTCGTTTGGAGATAATCTTTATAGGACTAAGCTCTTGAAATACGTTCACATTGCAGGTCATTCCAAGGTGAAACTGGACTGGGAGACGCGTCTGAGGATTGCTGTTGGAGCTGCGCATGGACTTGCTTACCTCCACCATGACTGCAACCCGAAGATCATCCACAGGGACGTCAAGTCTTCCAACATCCTACTCGATGACAACTTTGAAGCTCATCTATCCGATTTTGGAATTGCAAAATGCCTCCCCACGGCCAAAACTCATGCTTCGACCTATGTTCTTGGGACAATAGGCTACATTGACCCCGAGTATGCCAGGACGTCTAGGCTGACTGAGAAGTCGGATGTCTATAGCTTTGGCATCGTTCTTTTGGAGCTCCTGACCGGAAAGAAGGCTGTAGACAACGACTCCAATTTACATCAGCTGGTAAAAAAACTCTTCAACCTTCCATTTTTTGTGTAGCCTTCCTTTCATATGCTATAACTGTGTGGAGGGCTTCAGGTTCTCTCCAAAGCAGACGACAACACGCTGATGGAGGCCGTGGACCCTGAGGTGTCTGTCACGTGCATGGACTCTTCCCACGTGAGGAAAGCCTTCCAGCTGGCGCTGCTCTGCACGAAGCGCCACCCATCCGAGAGGCCCACTATGCACGAGGTGGCTAGAGTCCTCGTCTCGCTGCTCCCGCTGCCTCCTCCCAAGAAGCCTTGCGCTGCCACCACGCCTCCTAAAAGCATCGACTATGCCAAGTTCGTGGTAGGCAAGCCGCAGACTCCTCAGCAGCAGCACGAGGTCTCAAACTCCTCCTCGGACCCTCAGTGGTTTGTGAGGTTCGGAGAGGTGATCTCGAAGAACACTTTGTAAGTTTTTGGCTGGTGGTTTTGTGATATGATTAGATGCAACAAATTGAAATGGAGTTGAAGAAGGGATTCCCAATTTTGTTCCCTCAGTTTGATGGATTGGAAGGGAAGGAAATGGCGTATGTTTTAACAATAGGAGATCAAAAATTTGATACTTTGTTGCTCCAAAAATTATGTACTATACTATTGTTTTAGTTTTATGTTTGGACTGTTTTGATATGGAAATCTTTAAGGATGTAGGCATGCAGTTTGTCCATATTTGTATTGCTGCCACTAATTAATGCTAATCACATGAATTTCGCCTCTTATTTTATTTCTTTCTCGATTTTAATTAGTTGTGCTGCATTTACTTGTAGGATATATATATATTATTTGGTATAAAGAATTTAATGCGTTGTAATTTCAAATTTATGCAGTTACATTTGAAGTTATAATATACTAATATAGTATGAATTTAAATTATTATTCATTAAAATTAAACACTTAATCATACAAAATTAAATTCTACTTCAAATTTTTATGATTTGTAAATCTAAAAGTTAAGCAAAATTTGTCTCTATTCGTAGTGCAGGCACTTAATTATCCCATTTAAAATATAATTAGTGTGAATAACATTCTAATTACTTTAATTAATTAGGAACATAAAAGTCTTATTTGCTTTTATATAACTCACATTATTTTAAATATTATATATTTTGAGTAGTACTTCATCCGTCCCACTTTAGGAGTCCCAGTTGAGTTTGGCACGAGTTTTAAGAAATGTAAAGAAAAATTGGTGAAAAAAAATAGTGGAATGTGAATCATATTTTTTTATATTAGTTTTATTTTATAATAAAACGTGAGTGGAAAAAAGTTAATGGAATGTGAGGTCTAATACCATTTATGGAATATTTCAACCGGGACTTCTAAAGTTGGACACCCAAAAATGGTGAACCGGAACTCCTAAAGTGGGACGAAGAGAGTACTATGTTTGTTTAGATGCAGTTTTTGGAATGTATTTAGGGGGATAATTACACTATACATACAAAATATTTTACCAATATTTCAAATTTGTACAAAAAGTTTTAAGTTTACATATATCATACAAAAAGTTTAATTAGTGTTTTAAATTGATACATTCCGTTTAAATCATTTAACACCGTTAACCTTTTATTATTTTATACAAAAATTATGCCAGTAATAAAAAAATCATTACTTTTCTTAATTGTTGCCGAATTTAGCGTGCTAAATGAAAATGATCCTGGGCATGTCCTTCCAAATTATGTTTTTGTGATTTGTTGTTCATTAGTCTTCTTCCTGTTTCCTTTTTGGGGTGTGTGTGAATGTTGGAGACGGTAGGTGTAGAATACGTGAACCCTAGCCGTTTTCTCCTTTAATCCCCCATCAAAATCGCGTTTTTGGCAAAAGAATACGCCAAAACAACGTACCCGGCCGGGTGGTATTATAAAGGGTAAAAATCATCCGACCGAGTGATGATTTTCGACCAGTTTCTGACCCTTTCAGCGCAGAAACACCGTACCCGGTCGGGTTAATTTACAGGGTAAAAATTCACCCGGCCGCGTGAAAGTTTCTAGAACGCGCAGTGTTCTTATAACGACCATAACTTCTTCTATAAACTCCGATTGAAGCGTGCGAGATACCCACGCGAAGCTCTTTCAAAGACAAAGAGATTGGTATGCATTATGGGCTGATTGGACTTCAAAATCTCCAGTAAAAATGGTCTCAAACCAAGGCTGCTGCGCATCCACATATTTTATACATTTTTCTACACATTCTTAACAAAATGGTCAACATACCAACATAATAGAGAAATAGATATAAACACGCCCAATAATAGACAAAATATGATCAAATTCATACAAAACCATCCTCTAAAATCATGTAAAATCCAAGTATGTCAATGCTAGAGAAACAACAAAATTTCCGGTATCTAAATGCAACCAGCAAGCAACTAGCTCAGTGTGTACTAAAGGAATTTCCATGAATCCATACAGATGGAGATGCTGATGAAAAGTTGCATTAACTAATGAAAAAGTTATTGAGGAATTTCTACTAGTTAACATAATCAACTAAACCAATTGTGCTAGGTAATATATAGAGAAAGAATAAAAAATTAATTAAAGTTAACTGTGTTAAATGATTTAGACGGAGTGTTAAACTTTTTGTATGATATATGTGAACTTAAATTTTTTATATTAATTTAAAATATTGGTAAAACTTTGGTGCTTGATTTGATTGATTAGATAAAACTGCAATTTGCATATTCTACAAGTTTGATCTATTTAATTTTGGGATAATACTTAATAGTATTAAGAGGCTAATTTTGGCAACATGAGACGAAGGGAAGAGGGCTTAGAGCATCTCCAATGGCGGACGTCCGGTCGGACATCCGGTCGGACGTCGCGACGGGCGACCGGGACGTCCACCATTGTGGCGTTTAGGTCGGATACGGACGTCCCGTGAGGACGTCGGGTGTCCTCGGACGTCCCGGCGACGGGCGGGCGGACGTCCGCCACTGTGGCAAGGGTCGGACGTCCCGGTCGGACGTCCGGAAATTATTATTTTTTTTTAAAACAAACTCTATATATACGGCTCGTTGAACTTCATTTCAACGCGGAGTGAGCCGGGGATGTTGGATTATGTAGAGGTTTAGGATGAAACGTTGCATCCCTTCATTTCACAACCGAAAATAACTGATTGTTGGCGGGTTATAAAATTGCAATTTGGTCCTTCAATTATCGAAAATTCCATTTCCGGATGAAGATTTCTGCACAGTTCGACCCCAGCCAGGGGCTCTGCCCCTTGGACCCCGCTCTCGGGGGCGCTGCCCCCGAACCCCCATCTAATCATAACGAATTCAAGTAAGTGTGCACTCCGCACTTCCAACTTATTTTTATGTTTTATGAATATGTATTTTTTCCCGTATTTTGCTTTCTCGTATTCCGTATCAAAATTATATTTCCGTTTTTACGTAATTAAATTATTGTGATTTTTTTTATTGCGGGATGTCCTAGTGGGAAGGGCGGACATAGGAGGGGATGTCCTAGTGACGTGGCAGTGGGATGGGAAGTCCTAGTGACGTGGCAAGAGGTGTTTTTGGGACGTCCTAGTGGATATCCTAATGGGATGTCCGCCCACTGGAGATGCTCTTAGATGTCATCTCACAAAGCAAAGAGCAAAAGATTCCAAAACAGAATCCCATCTCTCCCTCTTCACTCAAGCAAATCACCACCTCAAACTTCACGAAAACACACACTACACTCACTGACTCACCGCCGTCGCCGCGGCCGCCTTCACATGACCCAAACCCCTCCCAACGACGAATCACGCCCCACCCGCACCGGCATGAGGCTCATCGTCCCGCTGCAGGGCGTCGTCCAAGGCCGCGGCGGCATCCTCCTCGGCTCCCTCATCCCCTGCGCCCTCTTCTACTTCCTCCAATTCTACCTCAAGCGCAACCGCTCCCCTCCCCCGCCAAACCCCCCTCCCTCCCGCTCCGCCTCCTCCTCTGACCTCCCCCGCTCCTCCTCCCGCCCTAATTTGCTCTCCCGCGGCGCCTCCAATGGCCGCGTCCAGCTCTCCGCCAGGGCTAATCACGTCGCCAAGGCGAACGAATCGCCCTACTACATTGGCTTGGATCGCGTCAGGGAGGACGCCTATGATGAACTCACCAATCCCGACGGCGTTATCCAGCTCGGCCTCGCCGAAAATAGGGTAAAAATGAACGATTTGTTTCCCAATTTGGGGGTAATTTGTTGATAATTTGCTTTGATACTGATTTATTTTGCTGTTGGAATGGCTGTGAAGTTGTCATTGGATTTGATTGAGGAGAGGCTTTCAAAGAATTTGGCCGATTTGATGTCCGGAGCAGGCGGCCCTCCCGGACTGAGGGGAATCGCGACGTACCAGCCATTTGATGGATTGTTGGAGTTCAAAATGGTAAGGGAAATGCCACTACATTGTTAGCTTTTGTGTTTGCTTGATTAGTACTCTGAATTACTTAGCCGTTTAGATTGGAGTAATCGTAGACAAATACGAATATGTATGCGTTCAAACACATATACACACTCTGTTAATCAAACTCACTGGAGATAGCATGAAGGATATGATTTGTAATGGTTGCATTGATCACAATAAATCTCTTGAGCTGCATAAAAGGAAAGTTGAAATTTTGCAGCTTACACGGGATGGTTACTTAAGTGAATATTTTTCGTTGGCTGCTGTTGTAGTGCCATGGATGAAGTTTGTCAGGACTAGATGACGGATATGGACTTTGGAAAATTGAAATTTTGTTAGCTGCTTTATTCTAAGAATACCGAATTGGCTTGTGTTTGCTGCTCTTCGGAGTGGTTTGTTAAGTGCTGTAGTCACTGATGCGTGTTTAAATCTGTGTGTGTGGAGAAGCACGGAGAAACTAAGTATCTTTGCCTCCACATTGAAGCAACAATGTCTCATAAGTAATAAATGTTGGCCTAGTGTAAGTATAAGACTATTTAGTTCATAATAATTCATCAACCATAGATAATTTGTTTTTCCTGTTTTGTTCAGTTGCAAAAAAGAAGGATCTTTAAGAGAAATTTTGAGATGTAAAATAATGAGTTAATTGTGGTGATCTATAGTAGGTACTTTCATTGACATGTTATCTGGTTTTACAAATTATTCTCGGAACATATTAGTACATCGTAATCTTAGAGATTGTATGTCAAAGTATCTGTTCCATGATTCAGTCATTTTGTTCGTTTATTTGTTCAGTGTATTTAGGGAACTATGTTCTTTATTGATCCATACGCCTTTGCCTTTTTCTTAAAATATATTATTCAAATATTGCAGGCAATGGCTGATTTTATGACAGAAGCTATGGGAAACGAAGTATCTTTCGACCCTTTAAAGATGGTTTTAACTTCTGGTGGGACTCCCGCACTTGAGATACTAAGTTTCTGTCTAGCTGATCCCGGAAATGCATTCCTTGTCCCCGCACCGTATTATCCCGGGTATTACAAGAAACCTTTTATTCTAATATTTGACCCAAGCGCCATTTTTTAACGTTACATTCCAATAGTAAATTTTTGTCTTCTGTTTATGTGCCTCTTGATGTTGTTTTGCGTTATATGCTTATTACTTACCATTATATGCAGATTCGATAGGGACCTGAAATGGCGAACAGGGGTCGAACTAATTCCTGTTCACTGTCGTAGTTGTGATAATTTCGCATTAAGCACCACAGCTCTTGAACAAGCATTTAACCAGGCAAGGAAGCGGGGTCAAAAAGTCCGTGGAATTCTCATATCAAATCCATCAAACCCTGTTGGGAACATGCTGAATCCTTACGACATCCTAGACTTCGCCAGAGAGAGGAACATCCATATCATATCAGACGAAATCTTTGCTGGCTCAACGTATGGGAATGAAAAGTTTGTGAGCATGGCTGAGATAGTCGACTCAGAAGATGCTTTCAAGGACAGGGTTCATATTGTGTACGGACTTTCCAAAGATCTCTGCATCCCGGGTTTTAGAGTTGGGGTTATATATTCCTTCAATGAAAATGTTCTGAAAGCGTCCAAGAAATTAACCAGATTTTCGTCAGTTTCAACTCCAACACAGCAGATTCTGGCACCGATGCTCTCAGATAAAAGGTTCATCCAGGAATACATCAATACGAACAGGCAAAGGATACGGTCCATGTATGATTTAGTCGTTTCGGGTTTGAAAGAGCTGGGACTAGAGTGTACGGAAAGCAGTGGTGGCTTATATTGCTGGGTTGATATGAGCAAATTAATCAGTCCTTATAACGAGAAAGGGGAGCTTGATCTGTGGGATAAGCTCTTAAATACAGCCAAGATCAACGTTACACCCGGGTCGGCTTGTCACTGTATCGAGCCGGGATGGTTTAGATTTTGTTTTACGACGTTAAGAGTAAACGAGGTTCCTTTAGTCATGGAACGTATACGTAAAGTTGTTGAGATATGTAAACCTTCTGTATAAAACTTATGCTATTGTTTTCTAATTGGCCAGATTTAGCCATAGTTGAAATGCAGGAGCTACCTTCTTTGGGAGTTAAGTTTGCATACATATGATTGTTCTATTTCTAACTGGAGTTATCAATATTTCCTTTGATGAAACATTATATGGATATTGGCTGGGATAAACGAAAAGTGTGGGCAAAATCTAGTATTTTTTCCAAATTTTAGAAGTGGTAAAAAAATCATTAAATTCACCACTTTTGGTATTCATGTGCATTGCCAAATCCGATGCATGACAATTTCCACTACAGTAGTTATACAGAAGCTAGGAAATAATTGTTTTAACTTTATATATCTTGAATTCTCTACAATGGAGATTATGTATAGTCTAGCGACACATGAGCGAGCCCCAAGTAAATGGGCCTCTTTTCCCCTATTAGTATGATTTAATTAATTCATAATCTAACTATAATTAATTAAGTCATTATTCCAATTTAGTCCATTATCTTTCAATCGGACTAGTATTAGATATATAAATTCCAAATTTGAATCCTTGAGCACATCAATAATCAATAACGCACATAAAGTCTGACCCCAGGTCTCTGTTATCGACTATAATAAAATCAAAGTCCGTACTAAACCCATAAACTGTACTGACTTCGTAACCTGATATGTGGACGTTTACGTGAATTCGGTTAAACAAACCTTTACATGAAATTTATGCGATATCCCTTCACTCATAACACATTCAATTAAGCCTAAGATTTGTCGATGCGGCGTATGCAGGAGAAAGTTGGGAGTGCTGCATCACGTGTGCCGATGTGTGCATGGGTGCACCTTTGATTACAAGGGAGCTGGGAAGATCACTATTCACAAACAAAACCCTACCTGTAAATCTGATAAATCACACGTAGGATTTGACCCTTTCTCTTTTATGTTTTTCTATTTTTTTTTCATATTTTTTTAGTAGAAAAATTGGTCCGGAAAAACCATGAAGTTTGGTTTATTTGTATTATTCCACTAGTGAGTATTTCCACCTCTCATATGTGGATGTCACTATACAACATTTTTTGGTTGAATAATGGAAAACAATGGTGGATGAAATTTCATGATTTTAAAATCGGCTGATTTTTAAGTTATGGGATAAAACAGAATTTGACTCAACTTTGAATGATTTTCCCTTTTTGTTTACCTATTGATATATATTTGGATTTGTGATTGAGGCTTTTGTTTTCAAGAACCTCTTATTTTTGTGATAGTAAATGTTATTTGTTCTATATGCTTCAATCCCTTTAATTATGAGTTTTTTTTTACTATGTTGGTGATTGTTTAGTTCTATATATGCTTTAATCCCTCAACTATGCTTTAATCCCTCAACTTTAATTATGAGCTTTTTACTATGTTGGTGATTATTTGTTCGTGTTGTTGCGATAATGACATGACATGGTAGGGGCAAAAGACCAATATGATTTGATAAACACGGTAGGCTTTGAATAATAAAAATGAATCTCTAATAATATGTTAACAAGAATAATAGATATTTACATTATTATGATGTTGCATAATTTACCGAATTAAATTCGAACGAAAATAAATTTCATTTTGTTAAGTTCAATTATAAGTATATTTAATGATTTTTTTATGTGCGATGCATTAATCAAAAGGGGAATTACTTACACGCTCACTATAAGAAGACAACCCATTTGATCCATATCATATATTTATATTTTTATGTATGTATTAAATGGTTGTAAAGGAATAATTGAATATGCATGATCGACAAAATAGAAATTAAAAGGCATTTCTTAACCTTTTTCAAATTTTAAGATTCCTAAAGGGAACTAAAAAGAAGCAAAACTTTTCATTAATTCTTCCATATATCCAAAAGTGAAGGCCCATTTAGCTCATGCGCACATGCTTATATGGCTGGCCACCATCAATCCCTTGAAAAATGCACCCTCAATATTCAATGTATTATCAACCTAATCTTCAACAAAATTCAAGAAACCCAAGCCCCACCAACAACCATATAATACCTTTGATATTTAATTTTGTCCATCATATTTATACACATATGTTCTCAAATCATTCAATAGTCCATCCAAATATGGATCCCATTGCTCCACGTCTCGTACTCCCTCCGTCTCATTCAAAATGATCACTTTCTTGAATAATAATATACGAAGAAAAATGCTTCTACTAGCAAAATGTGACATTATGTAAATCTTGAATGAGAAGAAGGGAGTAATACTGATTGCATGCGCAAGAAGAATATGTTCACATGGAACTGCAAATGTACGATCTTTTTCTTTTCTTTTTTTCCAAAAAACATTTACAAGAACAATACTATATTACAATACACAGATCAGGGGTTAGAACCAACACTATCCTCACAGATCTGCAGGAATCAACCAGAGTTAATTTAATACAAAAATTCAAGAAACAAGCAAGCAATCTAGTTGAAGTTGCTGCAATGGAAAATGGCCTTAGCATTCATCTCCCTCTCAAATCTCCAAATATAATTGAGGCCGACAAGAAGCTCGGTAATGGCGGCTTCTGTCTTTTGCTGGTTTGCAAAGTAAAGCGTCTGAAGCAAAAGCACATTAGTTGCTGGGACCAGATTCTGCTGCTCCACGCTCCTCTCGCTCTGCCACTTGATCATGTTGTGTGCGAGCGGCGACAGCCACCCGAGGATCTTGTGCAGCGCCTCCCTCCACTCGGCCGCGAGCCCCGGGTCGCTCGCGGTGAACCCCACCCCCTTCAGCCGCCCCCTCAGCGCGAAGCGCACGCTGCTCGGGAGCAGCGAGTAGAGGTCGTCCCTCGCGTCGACCCCCACCAGCTGCGGCGACCTGATCATCTTCTCCATCACGATGATCAGGTTCGCGTAGTGGATGGCCAGCGCCGCCGCGCCGAGCGTGGTGGCCGGCGGCTTCAGGACCTCCGAGTTGACCTCGAAGAATTTTAATTGGGAGGATTTCATAAGAGGCCCGGACGCGAAGAGGTTAGGGTTTTCAGAGGGGTGGACGAGGGCGGACGAGGACGAGGAGATGCTCCGCGGGAGCGACACGACTCCGAAGACGAGCTTCATCCTGGCGAGAACTGCGAAAGCAGTTCTCACCAGGATCGAGGTGGCGGTGTCAAAGCTTCGGCACCATAGGGATTTCTCTTTCATGTACTTCACCTGCTGCCTCTGCCAGGTTATTCTCTGATGCAATTCGACAATCTTATGCTCTTTTACGGAGCCGGTGTCTCTGGCCTGAAGCGATTTTTTAAGGCCATTTTCGAGGGAGACGAGCTCGTCCATCTCGCGATGGAGCGCGGCCGCGCTGGCGACGAACTGGTCGAGCTTTTTCATCTTGATATCGATCTCTTTGGCGCTGAGCATCAGCCAGTTGTGGCGATCGCGGCCGGTGTCGGCGAACTCCTCGAATAGGCGGTCGAAGGAGCGGAGGGAGGCGTCCTCGCACTTCTTGCTGATGCGGGCGATGGATTTGGCGATGAGGCGGAGGTTGCCGGCGAGCTCGGCGCAGGCGAGGCCGAGGAGGAAGGCGTCGTCGTTTGAGACAATTTTACGAACACCTTCAAGGCATATGGAGTCGCCACGCAGGCGGGAGAGGTTATTGTCGGAGAGGGACTGCCAGAGGTGGAGGAGCTTGGACATGACGGCGGCGATCTCGAATGCGAGGACGCAGACGTTGGATTTGCGGATCGCACCGGCGGGGGGCGGCGCGGCGCGGACGGAATCGAGGCTGTGGGCGATGGATCTTTTCACCTTGATCAGCCATGTTTCAAGGGCCATGTTTTAGATGGGGAGATTTGCAAGAGGTTTTAGAGATATAGAGGAATTGATAGAGAGAATGATAGTATTTGAAGAGTGGAGTGTGAGAGAGATAAGATAATGGAGGAGAGTGAGTTCTTGCAAAGCTATCATGGGATGTTTGAAAGAGAAGTATTACAAATAGAAGCAGTCCAATGGGATCATTGTGTGTGTGTGTGTGTGTGTGAGAGAGAGAGAGAGAGAGAGAGAGAGAGAGAGAGAGAGAGATGAAAACATTATCAAGAAATGGGAAGGATTATTATCAACTCTATTTTGGATTCCACTTACCACACTATATGTGGTGGAATCAATAGATTTTGGGATATACTACTATACTCTTTCCATACATATGTAATACTATGTTGTCATCAAAATTGAATTTTATTCCGAAAATGACTTGTACGAATGTAGTATAAATTAAAAAAAATGTTATGCTTATATTTTAAATAGTAATTTGTGACTAGGACGTGGAGGTAGAATTTGTTTTCAACATTGACTGTATACTCTATATTTCGTACTTTATTAAAAATATTGACAGAAGAATTTTTATATCAATAATAATTTATTAAAAAAACAAATAAGTATTTACCAATATATAGTAAAAAAAACAAAAAATGGTAGGGGATGAAAAGCTTGTGTGTCTGCGGCACTTTCTAAGCACCATTCTCGTTTGAGATAAAATTTTATAACGGCTATTTATATTTTATTTTGGTAATTTAGCTTGATTTTAATATCTGAAATACTTATTAACGCAATTAGTTTTAAAATTCACATAAAAATGAAAGTTTGATTTTTTATTTTATTTATTTAATTGAAGTCGTAAAAGAAACTGAATTATCTATTTTCACTGATTTGTAGAATTAATTACAATACCAATAATTTTTGAGATATTAAAATCAAAATAAATGTAAAAACAAATCTAATTAATAAAGTTAATGTGTACTAAACATTAGACGTGTTAATGGATGATACTTATATAATATGCAGAAAATAGAAATTTCTGTATTAACCAATAGTCTTAATAAGATCACATGTATGTTTGATAAGTGATGAATATATTATATACGTCAATAATTAATATAGATCATTATAGGAATCTTGGTGTATGTTTCATTTATTCTCTTAATCATCTTAATTTAAGAATTTTTGATCTAATTAAAGTTATTATTTCCATGTCTGTTTGTTAATAATTGGCTGACATTTAATGAGCCCACAAGGATATTTTTGTTCCATTGATTGGGGTGGAAAGTGGAAACACTAGGGCATGGCATAAAACTTGCTTTTTTAATTATTTAATTGGAAGTTTCTGCATTATCATTAATAGTTCTATAATGTATATAAATACATTTTGTTAAACAATGTTATCTTTACATACATATATATTTATATAGATTATAGATTACACAAAGAAGACTATAGAAAAATAAAATACTAGAAGCATCCTATTAATCCACTCGTAAAAACTCACTATTTAATTTATGTAATCATTATATACATCAATATCACCAAATAGTTATACAAAAAAGAAGGTATTGATCAACCATATATACGATGATGAGCGTATGGAAATTATTCTTAATTATTACTCTTTTAAATTTTTTCAACCGAGTTGAATTGTTGATGCTATTCCTTGTGATGGTTACACAATCATGATATATAGTAGGAGTATAAAAGTTAGTCAACTATATATATTACGTCACAAGAGTGCATAACTCAAGTTTGACCAAGTGATTTGCTTATTTAGTTTTAAAAATCATCAAAATTTCATGTGGGAATGTCATCACTCATGATTGTATTCCCTTGATGAATTCTACATTTGTATTTTAGGATCATCTAAAATCTTAGAAATTTCAAGTCAAAATATTTTACAATATTCACATTGTATCTTCTAGTGTTTATAATGGATTTTAGATGATCCTAAAATAGGAATGTGGATTTTAACCTTTTTCCTCTTCTTATTAAAAATGAAATATTTTTTTGTTAATCTATTTAAAATGATACTATTTCAATTTTTATTTCTCATACTTTATTTTCTTTTCATGTAATACACTTAACAATATTGCATAAAATTATAAGTCGAAAAATACTTACGACCTCTGTCCCACAATATGAGTCACATTTTGCAATTTCGGTTTGTCTCACAGTAATAGTCACATTTCACTTTTACCATAAATGATAAATAGACCTCACATTTCACCAACCAATTCCACTCACACTTTATTATAAAACTAATATATATGAGTGAGACTCATAGTTCATTAACTTATTCAAATTCAATTTTTTTACATTTATTAAAACTCGTGCTCACATTAAATGTAACTTCTAATGTGGAACGGAAATAGTATTTTGCTTTGAATGAAACGAACATAATAATATTTCTCAATTTAACACGATCAAGAGTAATAGCTATAGACACTCATTCACAATTAAAATTTTCAGAAGACACTCCATTTTCTTGTATTTTATTTACTACTTGCTTTGAATTTGCCTATAGTTTGCAAGGCAACAAAGAAGATAGTTGCTTGCTTTGTCGGTAAATTAATGTGCAACTAATCAGCATTGCCATTTTCACGTCTCAATAAACGTGTCACTCCCACTTTCTCACCAAATATTTATTCCACCCACCATCATGAAATTATTCATAATTCTTATCAATATACATTATTAAAACACGATTCCAATCATGCAAGCGGGAGATAATTGTAATTCAAGATTATTAAAATAATTGAAAAACTAGTTTCCAAAGAGAAAATGCTACTGGATGGTTTTAGTAGGTAGTACATCATAAATGTACTTAAAAACGTCACCCCCTCGTGCCCTTTTAATATTAAATAAATACTCATATCAAATTTTATTTCTTTTATTTGTAACGGATTTTTTTAACTAAATATAAATAAAGTGTTTAATTCATTATGAGTGACACCTACATTGTTAGTATAATTTTGATTCGAATAAAAATCGATTCATTTGCTAAGTAAAACGTTTAATTCAACTAAAACCCTTAACTTTCATTCGAGTTAAATGTATCTTCAATTAAAACAAGATGAAAGAGGCGATGTTGTAAAAAAGATTTGACCATATAGACTATTAACATATTTACTTTTAACTAAAATTTAGAAAAAAATCTTGTTAAATTCGGCTGCATAATTTTATTTATATAAAATAGCGGAGGCAACGGGATATGTATGAGAATTAATATAGACAATTTTTGGGGAAAAGAAGCATGCCTTTTACGAACTATGGATTCTCTTTGTAAAAACGAAAACTATAGAATAACTAATTTATTTAATTTGTGTTTGTCACGACGCATTGTCGTTTTCTGCATTGTTAAATCTCAGAATCATTTCGACCAATAACATTCGGTCAAGCACCTATTTTTGGATTGGCTATTAGCCAATTTTGCACAAATTTCCAAACGAGTTGATTTTGTAGATGTTAATAGAGTTAGAATTTATTTTAATAATATCTTAAAATGTTAAGAAATACTACGCATTATTGGGTTATTCTGGTTAAACCAAAAATTGTAGTCTTCAATTAAAGTTATAAAGCCTTAATTTGTTGGAGGTGGTGATAATTTTGAAAAGTGGGCGTAGGCATAAACTCTTTTCGTAGGTAGACTTTTCAATTGCTTGGGGATGAAACGAGCCACCCCAAACTCACTGAAACCAAACAGACTTAAGGTTGAGCTTAGTCTGAATTTATAGAAAGACACTCAACTCAAACCAACATGATTGTGAAAAACAAAAATACAGAAACTGAGCACGACTATATCCCTAAGGTGGCTTCCATCGGCCCCTACCCTACTTCCACGACCGGCTCAAGCGAACTGCAGTCGAGAAGGAATTGAAGAACGTTACTACAAGAAGATTGGGGAAATCATAGCTAACATAAAAAACTTGTACCAAGACCAACCAGTTGAGGTCTTTGCGTGGCCGTGGCCAGATAAGCAGGACAACAAAAAGTTTATAACCATGCTTCGCATATTGGTCCGCGATTTCAGAATCAAATCCCATTCAGACTCATCAAGCTCTTCATCATTCACAAGTATATGCATTCTGGGTTGGCGCTATTGGTCCGGGATTTTTTATTATGCTTTATGTGAAGATTATAGTTAGATAGGTTTATTGGTAGTATATTTTTGGATATTTTCAATTATAGTAGGTGTACTTTATGCATTCTCTAAATATTTTATTCGGAATGGATTTTATTCAAATACATTTTCATCTTATAGAATTAACATGAGACACACAATGCAGGAGTACGAACCACAAAAGTACTCACTGGCCGGCAGTGTAATTTGTTTGTATGATTAGTTTGAATTTTGCATACTAATCCACTACTATCGATATCCATGTCAATCAGATTGCATACTAGTCCACCACTATCGATATCCAAGTATTATATGTCAATAAGACTGCGTACTAGTCTACTACTATCGATATCCATGTACTATATGTCAATAAGACTGCGTACTAGTCTACTACTATCGATATCCATGTATATGTCAGTTAGATGCAGAAACAATTCTCAGCACGTCCTTTGACTATAAGATTGACAGGTTCTATTGCAATACGTGAATCACCCCGGTGAGGACGAAGAGCCTCTCCACCTTCTGGAAGCTTCCCACATGCTATCCGAATCCCGGTCGCCTCCTAAGATTCCTGCGTGGCAAGAAAGGCGCCGAGTGGAAATAGACACACAGAAACCATCAGCGACAGATCTCCGGACAAAGGGCATCAGCTTCAAACCTAGCCACAACGGCGTCGGCGTCCAATCGTACTTGTTCTTCGCCACGCACCCACACTCGAACACAATGCGAGGTGGTGTCCTACATCAGCCTGATGAGGTCGCTCATCGACGGGCCCAAAGACCTCAAGGTGCTGCGGGAAAAGAGAATACTGTCCAACGGCATCAGCAGCCATGAAAAGACTGCTAAAATCTACAATGACATCAACACCTACGGGATCGATGATCCTAGGTATTTCGGACCAGTGAAACGCCAGATTCAAGACCACTGCCGTAACAGAATCAATACATGGATCACCGTGGAGTATTACGGCGTTTTTCGACATAGGTGGGGTGGCCATGGGACGTAGGTTTATCGCATTATACATAATGCACATCATACTCGGGTCGGATCAAACGCCCGTTGCGGACCCGAACCGGGTCCATATAAAAGCCGACAACGCCTCCGCTCGGCTCGGACGATTCCCTCCTACAGTGTACCTAATACAAATAAAACATGACATAGAGAAGAATGGGATAAATTAACTATGAGAGAGGAGAGAGAGAAAATAATACTCCACCTTATTATATTTGGGCCGTTTTCATTTTGGATTATCGCACTCTTAGTTGGATAATTTTCATTTATGAAAATATTGACATAGTTAATTTCTTTTTCTTTAAGTTCAATTATCTTTTATACACTTTTTTTTGTTTCATTTTTAATAAGTGGACTTCATACTCCACCAACTCATTACACTCACATTCTACTATAAAATTAATATATAAAAATTAGACTCACATTCTATTAACATTTTTAGTCATTTCCTTAATAAAGTCAAATAATTTCTTAAAGCTCGTCTCTTCAACTAACACACGGAGAGAGTATATTTTCTCTCCACTTAACTCGTTAACTCACTAAACATTATTTAGTCAATTCTCGTTCATGTACAAAAGTAACGCCTCCCTCAACTACAGTGCGACAGAGAGAATAATTCATTCATTCTTATTAAATAATCCACTCATATTTATTGAAATAAAAGAAAATGTGTATCACCTTTCCTGAAGGCCGGCGATCTCCGACGCCGAGAACGTGATGACTTTGTTCACGACCTCTTCCTCAACCAATTCCACCGCATCGGAAATAGGTTACCCGAACAGCCAGGCAAAGATGTTGGAACTCTTTTGTCTTGTGATGAGGTAAAAACTTCTCCAAGTTCTTATCGTTCGGATCGGCGATGAACTGCGAGACCTCGCAGTCGGCTTCGCCTTCGATGAAGGGGACGCCGGCGTCGTTGCAGTCGACGTAGAGGTTGCCGACGAGGGGGTAGTATATGGAGAGGGCCTGCGATAGGGATTTCTTCAGCTGGTTTGATTTTAGGGATTTTGAAAAATTAGGGTTTGGTGTGTAGAAATAGACAAAGGGGATGAATGTTGTGAAAGCAAGCTGATCGAGAAATGAAAGTTGGTATTTTTGGAGAGATTTTGGGGTTGAAGATAATGGTTTGATGGTTTTGATTGAGATTAACTTTGTTTCAATCTCCATTGTTGCTCAAGATTGACTTTTGGTTGGTTTTAGCTTGCCTGTACAAAAAGATGCATTCCTATATAATGGGAACCTCGTCACATGCATGAAGACTATTATAAAGATTCATTGACCAAGTCACATGCATCAGCTAGTCTAGAGCGTCCACATCCATGCTCTTGCTAAGAGTACGGATGTGGCCCGAATCCACCTTTATTCATTTTTAATTTCTGCTCTTCCGCAAGAGCACAAAACTCGCATTCATGCTCTTCCACAAGAATATGCTCAAGGGCCTCACCATTCTATTATTCAATTTAAATACTTCAATTACTAAAAACATTTCCACAATATTAAAATGCATTAAAAATACCCGAAATACTATAACAAATTACTAAAAAAATTAAAAATTACATAATTAAAATTCTAAAAAATAAAAATTACACAATTAAATTCATAATTAAAAAAACTTTGAAGTATGAACGAGAGATAATTTGATGTAAAGAATGGATGATGAATGTGGGTATTTATAGATGATTTTGAGATAATTTTTTTAAAAAAAATGAAAAAAACGGCTATGTTTTTGGGAATCCAAATTTTTTTTCTTTTTTTTCGGATTATTTTCGATTTTTATGAGTTTTTTTTAAAAAAAATTTAACGGAATAAAAACGAGCTCAATCAGAAGGCGCCACGTAGGCGTGCTCTTCGACACAGTGGTGCTCATGCTATCAAGCACGGCCGTGCAGTCGACAAGAGCACAACGGCGAGCACGGTACTCCCCACGCCGATGGCACGACGGGTGCTCTAAGAGATCAAGTGGATAGAAAAAGTTAGTGGAATATGTATCCTACTTTTATATATTAGTTTTATAATAAAATGTGAGTGAGAATTAGTTAGTGAAATATATGGTCCATTACCAAAAAATGGTAAAAGTGAACTAAAACATTTAATTGTGTACACAACACCAACACAAAACCACAACACTTGAGGACACACCTCAAGAAACACTCTTGGAGGACACACCTCACAAGACACCCGAGGACACACCTCGCACACTCTTTAACTCTTCACTCTCTTGCACTACTACACGCACACTTACTTGTACATTTAGCTACAAAGGCCTAGTGCCTATTTATTACAAGTAGTATAGGTCGGTTAGTGACCGACATTGCAATGCTAGAGAATTCTAGCTATATTCTAGCCTATTCTTAACTAATACTAGTATAATGCTAATATATAGCTTAAGTCGGTTATTGATGATGCTAGGCAATTCTAAATAATTCCTTGATCAATTTGTTGCTATAAGTCGGTGGAGACTTTATATTCAATATTCACGAGCAATGTTGGGTGGATCACACCTCATACTACATTTTCTTTATTAAAATAGAATATTACTAATGGTTTCTCTATAATTGTTAACACCCAAACCTTCGATAAACATCTTTTCAAGTTGTTATTCGTCGTACCCTTGCAATTTTAATGCCCACCTCTTATGTGCCAACTATTTTTCCGTTCAAGCCATGAAGATCAAAATATTAAAAAACTTTCCTTCAATTTATAATTTTGTGTTTTTAATTGGGTTAATTGCTACTCCTTAAATTAGATCAATTTCGATGGATTATGTAATTTTAAAGATTTGAATTTAAAATCACAATAGTTCACTTTTTTGCAATTGTCTCGCATCGAGTTTTCTTGTATTTATTGATGTTTTTTAGCTAAACGATATCATTTTTGTATGAATAGACATCATCGTTTAACTCATTAGCAGTGATATAATTTCTCGATCACTTTCACCAAAAATTACCTTAAAATAATTGCTAACAAATCCAAACTTCATTTTACTATTCCACTTTTAAAGTTGAGAAACATATCAAACTTAGACCAATTTTATGATTTTTTGAACTACTCCTTAAAATCTAGACATTATTTTATATTTTTGGTAAAGTTCACATAATGTAAATTATTGTAACCACATTTCTCTCTCACACATAAGTTATAATAGTATTATATTTTAGAGGAAGTTCACATGATATGACAACCCCTCATCCATAACGTCGTTGCTTCATTAAAAGACATAAACCTCCATTTTCCCTATATATTTAATCATTCTTGATTCATTGGATCACATTCTGCAGAAAGCTTTCAAGATGAGAGTGGGGGCTTCTCTTTCTCAATTTATCCTCTCTGCTTTTGCGACTTTAGCTATTCTCGCCTTGCTCGTTATTTACGCTTTTAAGGGAGAGTTGTCCACCTCTGATATCGTGTTTCTTGTTTTCTTAGGTAATCCCATCGTTCTTCTACACTAATAAATTTGATATGCTTTCTTAATGTTCAATTTTACACTGTTTCATTCCATCACAAGAAAGTTGGGTTTTATCAACTTATTTTCGTTGGTAAAATCCAAAATCGTCGGTAATTTAAGGTAGCGGAAAGTAAAAGATTACCGATGGATTCACAACCGTCGGTAATTATGGCTGTAGGTAATCCGCTGGTAAAATTTGTAGTGACTAACTAATATGCTCAATTAATATATATCCTACATTAGTTAAATCTCAAATTAATTTTAGCAATTATATCGTTTCTATTGTAATATTTTAAAATTATATTGAATTTTTTTAAAATGACGACGCAGTTGGAGGGTTTTCGTATACGACAGTAGAGATTGGATTATCATTATGGGGAGAGAGCGCAAAGGAGTCAAGCAGCCCATTGTTAGGTGAGGCAGTACAATCATGTGTTGTGGACATTCTAAAGGGATCACAAGAGACCCAATCATTACCATAGATCACGTCGCTAGAGCATGCACAACGCAAACGCTAATTCTAGTACATTGTGGCGGTGGCATTCGGGATAGTCGAGTCGCAGTTGTGGTGCAATTCACAGAAATGAAAGGAGTACGACGTTGGGGATAGTCGGGTTTTTTCCTTTTATTTTACATTCGTTTTTAGGTTTAAAATTATCCGTGGATTGTATTTTCGACTAGTAGTCTATCTGAAATTAAATTATGATTTAAATGTATAAATTTCAGTATTAATTAAGTACATACACGACTTTTCAAGCTATTTTAAAAAAAAATATTTTTGAAATATTGAAATTTAAGGTTAAAAATAAATAAATTTGACAAACAAATGGTTAGATCATGACTGACAGAGTTGTGACTTAGTTGTGGATGATTTTAGTCATCATTTATTACCTTTATAAATCCAAGTGATGGAGAAGCATGTTCATAAGATCTAAGGAGAATGAGGTTTGGATCTAGATTCATAAAACCAAAAACTATGGATCTCATTTTTCATAAAATATGAAATTTTAATCTTGTTTCTATGTTTGACTTTGAATAAGAGATAAGAACTCTCATCTTTCTTGTTATACAAATTACAATTTGTACTTATAAAATGTCAAAAATGGAATACTAAACAAGAACTACAACATACTCTAAATATAATATCAAAAGGGTTGGATCTGGATCCAAAATCCGTCTAACTATGAATTCATCATATTTTAATATTACAATAATAATTATTAGTATTAGGTAGGATTGGACGTATGTTAAAAAGGATAATGATCGTTCTATATCATTTAATCCACATATAATTCCTTCTGTATAATTGTCTCATTCCGAAACTATATAGACAACCAGCTGATTTTATTGTGTCAATATTTATATTACAGCTTCTCAACAATGCTCGTATTCTTAACATTTACCTACACACGATTAGCATTTTTGTGTACTTATTTTATGCACGTACAGTTCTACTGACAAAAATCAAATCTTGATTCATAATTCAGGTTTAGTATTGAGCAGTTAAAACTTAAAAAACATGTATAAATGCTTAATTATTTCATAATTCGTGTCAATCCGATGCAGGAACAATTTTTGGCGCAAGAAATAACCAAATAAAGCTGGAAAGTCTATAATTCATCATACGTATTATTTGTCCACAAAAATGGAACATGATGATCCATGACGATCCAAAATAAAGCTACAGATACGATTTCATAAAGCAGACGGGTATAATCAATGGTGACATTAAGAATATCAGGGTTTACAGTGTATGATGGAAATATCGAAACAAAAGCTACAGAAAGCGTCATTCCTGTTGAAATTAATCTATAAACCGATATCATTCAGCCAAGAACCATTTCCCTTTCAAATGTACCTGAATGAATGATTCAAGATTCTCAGACAAATTGAAGAGGTCACTTGTAAATTGTATCCTTATCCATCTGCACGCATGTAAACGGGAGCAGCTTTAGTGAACGAAATTTAAGTGATTGTTGTTTTGTGAATTCAAATATTTATGTTAGCCTACATTTTTAGCTAGTTCTGCAGCCTTCGCGTCATCAAAACCAAATCCAGCCAGTATCTTATGACCTGCAGCCTCTCTTTGTGCCCAAATTCCGAGAAGTATATGTGCTGCTGTTATTTCACCGCTTTCACCTGTGCATCGCAGCTGAGATTTAGTTAAAATGCACCATGGCCAATGGATGTATTTGTTAGGAAATAAACACAAGGAATCACGAAACAAAACGAACGAAATAAACACTGGAATTGTTTACCCGATTTGATATTTTTTGCAACTACATACGGGGGGCAATGGCAAGTCATCAGATACAATTACAAGTAGAGGACATATATATATAGGCAAAAGCAGCGAACCCTAATCCTAGATCTATATTGTATGGAAGCCCACATTGTGGTAGTGGTCGTGGAGGAGTGGGCGAGAGGAGGAAGAGAGGACAAATGTGAGTGTACATAAGGCTTCTATGACATCTAGGAAATGCAAGCAAACTCGGAAATACTGGACTGCAAATTACTATATCAATAAAACAAAACCCGTAAATCAACAGCAGTGCATTTCAACTAACGACTACAGTCTACTCAAGGCTTCTATGACATTTAGACCAACTCCTGTTTAATCCCCTGTGTCTACCAAACATAGTACCTGAGGAATAAATGTGAGTCAAGATTGTTACGTCAGCAGCTCTGGATCGAGACAGTTGGGTGCTTGCCACATTATTTCATTATGAAACGAGAAAGAGCTAAGCTAGTTGGGATGCGGGTGTACATCCCGATGGAACAAACCTCAAATGAGTCTATCTTGTAAAAGTACACAAATTAGACTAGCAATCAATTTCTGGGTTTTGTTGGATTACACCCTCTCTATTTCAAGCTGAACCAATGCTGTGTTGAAAGCCGGATGTCACCAATTTCCTTTTAGTTTCATAATAGGGAGAAGGATTAGTTCCAGTTTTGGTTTGCTTGACGGATTTGAAATGAGAGAACCGGAATGAAATGACACAAAGATGCATGTAAACTTGAACTTACTTCGAATCCTTACTGCTGGGAATGCTCAATTTGTTGATTCCCCTCAAAAAACCAAACAAACTCCAAATTTCGAAATTCGAACGCATTGGGTAACACAAATATTCTAAAGTAGATTAACTAAGAAAGATAAGAGAAGCTATATACAATATTTTCTACTCAAGTTCGGTGAAAAAAGTAGCTCTACCGAAATGTGGTTAAAACGATACAACAATGAAATTAGCAAATACACATTTGAATGAAATGATGATATAAAGATATGAAAGAAGCCAACTAAATGACACGGTATGTTAAAAAATAGGTTGTACCTGACTTCAGCTTCTCCTCGATTGCCCAATCAAGAGCCTTCTGGGCTGGTTCAGTTAACGGAGGATGCTCAGGACTGAAAAAGTACATGTCTGACTTCCCTATCAACTTTACAATCTCATCCCGCACCTTAAAGAGTGTAATGCCATTGTCCCTCAAAAACTTTGCTGCCAAACTGGTTCCTGCAGGATCAACAATCAGCAGAGATGCTATTTCAGCTCAACACCAAAAAGGGCTTTCCATCTTTTTTGAGTAAACTGCTTTATAAACAAAATCAGATTCTTTTCCATATCTGCATTCTTGAGAAAATTTACATTTGACATCAAACTTAAACAACCATATTTTAGCAACAAAATCAAGATTTGGGTACAAATATAAGCTCTAAATAACTGGAATAAAGCAGCAATAGGTTTATTTCAGACCTTCAACCAAAATGCCCATGAGTAGAGCCTCTGTCCCGGTGTTCGGATACTTGAGCTTCCGTGCCTCCAATTCGCCCATAGCGAACGATTTAATCGCCCTAGCAGACCATCTGCAATCACCATTGTTGTAACACGGCAACAGAATCACAAGAATGCCCAACGCCACATTAATAATACAATTCATAAAAATTAACAATTGCAACCAAAAAAAGGGGAATGAAAGAAAAACAAACATAACAAAATCTTACTTGGCCCTCTCATCATTTTTAAGCCCATCTGTCTTTCTGCAAAACCCAAAGTAACAAACCAAATTTACTTTCAATACGATAACAGAACAATAATTTTTCTCATACGATTAACTGAATATTACATGCTGGGCAGGCTGAAGGAGATGGTGGCGACAGCGTAACTACATCGTTTCGAAGCAACAAGACTTGAATTTGAGAGCTGGGTCGAGAGCTTGGCGCCCAAAAAAGTACTCTGTGGGTTGAAATTCAACGAATGTTCCAAGGATTTTGTGCGGGATTGAGCTGCAGCTGAAGAAATGGGCGTAATTGAGAACACTGACAGTCCTTGAGTGGCCATTAATTAACTAGGGGAATCTTCTTCAGAACTTTGGTACTGGAAATATCTTCTGGGCTCGTCGAATTTCTCCTTAATTGTGATAAACAGAAGGGGAATTTTTTGCGTCTCTTGTGCGGATTTTGCAGTGTTCGTTAGGAGATAGGTTGTTTGAAGAACGATTTCATTGGGCCGGGCCGGGTCGGGTGAAATTATTGCGATGGGTCCGGCACGTTTTATAATGGGCCGGTCAATTGATTGCTGGTTTGATTAGAGAACTTGATAATTGCAAAACGTTATTGATTTTCTCGAGTGCCTAATATAAATTTTTATGACTTAAAAATTGAAGAAAAATAATACTCCCTATTTCTCACATGTCATTTTAAATGAGGGGTGATTACATGTTTCATACAAAATGTTTTATCTTTGTTTCAATTTAAAACAAAAAGTATTAAGTTTACGTAAACCATACAAAAAATTACATTATTGTTTTAAGTTAATACATTCCGTCAAGTCTCTACTAACACTGTTACTTTTAATTACATCGTACATATAAAATGTTTCAACAATATTTCAGATTTGTACATAAAGTTTTAAATTAAAACATTCTACTAATTATTTTGTTTTTATTACTCACAAAAATGAAAAATACATAGAAAAAAATCAACACTCTTCACCATCAAATTAGCGAATTGCATTTTATTGTCGAAGCTTTCTCATGTAATAATGTAGAATATAACAAAAAACAAATATTGACTCTTTTTGTAAAAATCAAATATTAACTTATTAACTGTTCGAAGCTCAAATTAGTCATTTTGTAAATATGAAATATGGACTATTTTATTTCTATAAAGAATACAATAAAAAATAGAGTATATTGATAGACAAATTTTTTTTAAACCACGATCAATTGCTGAAAGAATTGATATTGACTGTTATTTTTTTAGAGTGATTAATTGTATTAAATCTCCACTTATTCTATTATTATGCCGAAAAGTTGGATAGATAACAAACTAACTAACGATGTTTAAAATATTTAACGGAATGTATTAACTTAAAACACTAATGTAATATTTTGTATGATTCATATAAACTTAATACTTTTTGTACTAAATTGAAACAATGGTAAAACATTTTGTATAAAACATGTAATTACCCATTTAAATAGAGTACATTTTCTATTTCTCATGTGTCATTTTAAAATGATTCGTCTAGCAATAAGAGTCCTATTTGGTTATGCCACGGATTTTAAAAAATAAAAAAAAAAGATGAAAAAGTTAGTGGAATATGAGTCTCACTTATATATATATATTAGTTTTATAATAAAATATGAGTGAAATAAGTTGGTGGAATGTGAGACCTACTTACCAGTAAAAGTGAAATATGACTCTTATTGTGGAATGGATCGAACTGAAGTGGCAAATAAGACTCTTATTGTAGGACGGGTGAAGTATTATTTATGTTTTGTGTCTGTCATTATTTTAGGAGCCCATATTCAAATTTTGGATTGGAATTTTGTCCGAATTCGAAAATCTGAAAATTTATAAGAAATGAATTTGATCTAATTTGTTTAGTCTAAAAATCTGAAATTTGATTCGATATAAAATATTCAATATTAAAATCTGATAATCTAATAAGTAACAAATATCATTATATCTAACTCAAAAGTTTAGTATAAAATATTTTTATTACATACATAGTATTTTTAGGTTTATAATTATAATATATTTTTATTACATACATAGTCTATAGATAAATATATTTCGAATTTTAGATTAATTCAGATTTAGTATATTCAATCCGAACATCCGATTTTTTTTTAAAAAAATCACATCAGTCCGAATCAAATTTTAAATTTTATTATCATTCGGGTTGGATTTGGAATATTAATTACTTTGAATTGTAACTTTCTCTTTTGAATAATTTACAAACTCTCAAATTGAATTGCATTTCATTTTCATTAACTACCAAAATAATTAGGTAAATAATTACGAGTAAGAAGTAAATCATTTATTGGTTGGTTCACGATTTAATCATAAGTATGTTCAAATATTTTTGTTATATTCAATTTCTAACTATTCAATTAACCGTCCAAAGCTTGTTCCATTTCAATAAGATCGTGCGGTCGCGCCAGCTAATCATTCATAATTAGTTCAATCATTCATCCTAAACCATCAAGGTAAACGAATTCAATCCCTAAAATCTCAGCTCATTGCATCAACCGATTCATTTTCTGTCAACCAAACGACCTTTCAAGATCCAAAATCTCTGACCACTGATCTATATCAATTGATCTTCTGCTTTTCCCCCTTCAAATTCGATTTTGCGCGACCTTTTGTTTGTTCTTGGTTTGTGCACCTCTCTTTAACGAAGATCTTCTGATTTTCTTTACAGTTGAAGCATGAAATCCTTATCAAATCTGGATTTTTCTTGTTGATGTGGCTATGTTTTTGTTAAATGATGCAAAATGTGACTTGCTTGTCGGTTTTTCTAAATGTCGTCTTTGCATTTTGTAGCTGATGAGATTGGGTTAGATCGGTGAAGAAGTTTTGGAGGATGAATGTTGTAGCTTATATGTTATCATGTGGTAAATCTGATTGAAATTCGACCTACATTTGCAAGTTGCTGTAACATAGATTTTGTAAGTAGCTATTGGAACGCAAGGTCGATGCTTGGATATTGTACAAGTGTGCTTGTTTGAAAGACAGAAATGAAATCTGTTTCATTCAAAGATTGGCAAAAAACTTCGTATCCGAAGGCCCTCCTGTCAATTATTGCCTCAGTTGGAGGGCTTGCCTTATTCTTACTGCTTGCTTCAACTGTGTTGGTCTCACAACCTATTGGCTCTACGATTCATGAGTATTTCTATGGTGTTACTAGCCCGAGAAAGCTTGATTCAGAATCACCCCTCAATCTTTCGGCTTCAGAGTCCGAGCACATTGTTCAGCCGTTTGTTGAAGGGGACAAATCAAATGTAACTGTTCTTGCGGATCACCAGAATGAAGTCAATGATGGTCCCAAACTTGATGAATCTGGTGCAAGTGACAGCAAGGATCCTTTGATCGAAGGGGCTAAGGATGAAGCATCCGAGTCAGGCCAAGTAGAATCTGGGAATTTGGGGGATAAGCTTCCACATCCTGAGGGAGCAAGGAGTGACAGTAACAATACAATGTTTCCTGAGAGTTCATTTGAGGGAAATGCATCAATCGCCTTCAGTGATAAACCAACAGAGTTGTCAGAGAGTGTTGATTCTTCTTCTGCTGCCACCGACTCGAGCCAACCTAATGTTGCCGAAGCAGGTACTGTACTCCTGAAATGTTTCTTGACATCTTTATGACTTCTTATGCTCTTCTGTTCATTTTATCTTCTCATTAACCCCTTTGCTTTCTCTTCCTAAGTTGGATTTTAGTCACTTTGTCACCATAACACAATATTGATTTGCATTTCATAACACATAAGTTGGATGTTACTGTGTTCCTGGATCTCTTTTTGGTGTTGCTAATTATTCAATTACCAGTGCTTTGTATTGACAAAGGGGACCTGGTTTTACCATCCAAATTTAGTAACATTTTGATTATTTGGCTAAGTTTATGATACTAGTAATTATAACAGCAGATAGTGATATGAGTTTGTGCTAGATTGTACCCCAGTATGTAAATTAGAAGATATGTCGGCACCATCATATGCATAGTGCTGTAGTAAAAACTCACTTTGTATGTTAAGCCGAACTAGTTCTTTTTCAGCAGTTTATGCTACATATCTTTGTTCTCATCCTGGCCATACCAATCTGTTTTACTCATGCTGCAGATTGTGATCTTTATCATGGAAAATGGATTCATGATGAAGCTGGACCATTATATAGAAATGACTCCTGTCCCATAATCACTCAGATGCAGAACTGCCAAGGAAATGGAAGACCAGACAAAGATTATGAGAACTGGAGATGGAAACCATCCCAGTGTGACATTCCTAGGTTTGATCCAAAGAAGTTCCTTGAGCTAATGAGAGGAAAAACATTAGCTTTTATAGGTGATTCAGTTGCAAGAAATCAAATGGAGTCGATGTTGTGTATCCTGTGGCAGGTGAGAGGAACAGTTCTTCCATTTAATTTCTGATTTGCATAATGATTGATTTGCTAGCTCATTGCTATGTCAATTATCTGTTCAGGATCATATATTGAGTTAACCTGCTATTTTTGCGTTCTCACAGGTTGAAGCCCCTAAAAACAGAGGTAATAAGAAAATGCAAAGATATTATTTCAGATCTACATCTACAATGATTGTTCGCATATGGTCCTCATGGCTTGTTCATCAGACATCTGAACCATTTGATTATGCTCCTGCCGGTGTGACTAAGCTCCATCTTGACGCGCCTGATGAGGGCTTCATGGAATATATCTCAGAGTTTGATGTAATTGTCCTTTCATCTGGCCATTGGTTTGCGAAGCAGTCAGTATACATATTGAACAATGAGATCGTAGGGGGTCAATTGTGGTGGCCAGATAAGTCCCGTGAAAAGAAAATCAACAACATTGACGCTTTTGGAATATCTGTGGAAACAATTCTTACTGCCATGGGCACACACCCAAATTACACTGGTGTAACCATTGTCCGCAGCTTTTCTCCGGATCATTACGAGGGTGGAGCATGGAACACTGGAGGATCGTGTACCGGGAAAGAAAGTCCCCTGGAAGGTGCAATAGTTGAAAATGGCTTTACCAATATAATGCATGAGAAACAAGTCAACGGATTCAATCGTGCAGTAGAGAAAAAGACAAACAAGTCGAAACTGAAATTGATGGACATAACAGAAGCCTTTTCCTATCGCCATGATGGGCATCCCGGTCCATATCGAAGCCCAGATCCTAATAAGATTACTAAGCGAGGGCCAGATGGTAAGCCCCCGCCACAGGATTGCTTGCATTGGTGCATGCCAGGTCCAGTAGATACATGGAACGAGCTGGTATTTGAAATTATAAGACGAGAATCCCATGACTAAGTAAAATTTTCTTCAGAGTTAACTCATGTTTGATTCTGTTATATTATTTGTTATATGGAAGAAATGTTTTTTTTCCCTTCGGCCATAGAATACTACTTGATGTTAGAAAGCTTTCTGTAACTTAATGGATGAAATGAGCCCTGTCTTGTTCATCCTTGTACTCTTCTTATTGAGAAATATAAACTTTAACAGACCCTTTCTGTAATTGTATGTTTATCTTATAATTCATGCATATTTAGTGGATGTGGATGATTATTTAGATGGACGTTAAAGTCGAGGAGCTGATGATCCTATGACACAGTGAATCGTTGAAAACCCGATAAGTTGGGAAATCTTGCCACGAGATCAGGTTTGTCTACTCTAACGAGTATATTCTATGCTACTTTGTTCTCCTATAGGTGATGCTGTTAAGCTACCGATATATGTTCGTCTGCAGATTGTGGTGTGATCGAGAAATATTTGCTGTATGCTTCGTTTGGGATATAAACTGATCACTCTTGTTGATTTTTGAGCCTTTTATGTTTTGACAGTGGATTTTCAGTTCTTGATGTTTCTGAGCAGCTGCTGTTGTGTTGATCATTTTCTGTTCAATTGATTTTGCAAATAGAGTTGTTTAACAGTATTTGGATTCTTGTAAAGGAAAGAGTTGTGGATGGATTGAACTGCTATGCACTGAAAAGCAGCAGTCTCATTTTGATATGTACGAAATAGAATGATTCATACTGTATTAAATTAATAAAGGAATGAAGAATGATAAATCAAGTAGGTCTCAATGGTGTGTTTATTAGGGCATTTGAGATTTTGATTTTCGAATATCTTTGCTTTGAAATACATTTCCTATAATTCGTTTATTATACCGTTTGTATTGTAATAAAATAAATATAATAATAATAATAATAATACAAATAATAATAATAATTTTCTATGTAAGAATCTTGAAATTAGGAAAAAAGAATCTATAAGAAAAGCTAGAAAATAAGAATATGGAAAATTGAACTACTTTCTTTGTTTTAAGATTCCGATATCTTTTCTTGTTATAAGTAAAATCTAACAAATAAGGAATTTAAAATCATTAATCAAATTATTTTCTAGTGCAGAATCTTACCAATTAAACTACTAGCTCTATATACCTTACTTAATTAACCTCACTGTAATAATGGAGTGCTCATTTCAGTTGGAAGAAGAAGGCAGAAGAAGGTAAGCTCGGCTAGAAGGGAGTTCGGTAAGCTCGGCTAGAAGGGAGTTCGGTAAGCTCGGCTAGAAGGGAGTTCGGTAAGCTCGGCTTTGAGCTGGAACTAGCCGAGAAGGGAGTTCGGTTGTGAGCCGAGAAGAGAGTTCGGTCTTGAGCCGAGAAGGGAGTTCGGCCTTAAGCCGAGAAGGAAGAAGCAACCTAGCCGAACTAGCCGTTGGAGCAGCAGTTAGTTAGCTGACATGTAGCGGTTATTCTTCTTGTTTTCTTGATTCTTGCGGTAGTTAGTTAGTAGCAGTTGCTACTTGATTGTAGAGCTTTAAATAGCTCATAAACCATGTATGTAGTTTAGAAGTAGAGTTTTATCAATAAAGAGTTTTCCAGTTTCTCTCCAAGATTATCATCTTCAATACTCAAAGTGTGAGTGTGTGTGTTTCTGCATTGTGTGATCTCATACAACAGTGAGTATGTGTGTGATCTTCTTGAGTGTGTGAAAGCCTTGTGTGCGTAAATCACAACAAGTGGCGCCGTCTGTGGGAAGGGATATTGAAGCTGATTTGCAGAGGATCAAACGGTTTCAGAGATGGCAGCAAGGCTTGATGCAGAAAAATTCACAGGCAAGAATGATTATAGCCTGTGGAAGATGAAGATGAAGGCGGTTTTGATTCAACAAGGCTTGGCCGCAGTTCTTGCAAAACCAGAGGAGAAAGGAAAGGCTCCAGTGCTTGATGATAAAGCTCAGGCAAAGATGGAGGAGATGCAGCTCAAGGCACATTCTGCAGTGATTCTGTGCCTTGGAGATAAGGTCTTGAGGGATGTTCAAGAAGCCAAGACTGCGGTGGAGATCTTGGACAAGTTGGATGAAGTTTACTTGGCCAAATCCTTGGCTAACCGGCTGTATCTCAAGAAGAGGCTGTATGCCTATAGTTTTTCTGGAGATAGGTCCATCATTGAGCAGCTAGAGGAGTTCAACAAGATCATTGATGACCTGGGATCTGTTGATGTCAAGATTTCAGATGAGGATAAGGCCATTCTCACATTGAATGCCTTGCCTAGCTCGTATGACCAGTTAAGTGATGCAATTATCTATGGAAGAGATAAACCTATCACCTATGCAGAAGTCTATTCAGCCTTGATGGCCAAAGAACTCCAGAAGACAGCCAACAGAGGCTCTGCAAGCTCCAATGTTCAAGCTGCAGAGGCCTTGAATGTGAAGAAGTTCAAGAAGCAGAACTTCAAGAAGAAGTTTGAGGGCCCTAAACCCTCAAGTTCTGATGCTCAGAAGGAAACCAGAGCTTGCTATTGGTGCAAGAAACCTGGACATTTGAAGAAAGATTGTCATGCATGGAAGAGAAAGATAGCCTCTGAGGGACACAACCAATCTGATTGTGTGGAGAGTGCTGATCCCCCGGCTCAACTCATGAATATTAGTGACAGTGGGGTCAGTCATAGGTGGATTATGGACTCAGGGTGCAGCTTCCATATGTGCCCAAATAGGAGCTGGTTTCATGACCTTCAAGAAGCAGCCGGCACTGTGGTGCTGGGTAATAATCACATTTGTCAGATCAGAGGAATAGGGAAGGTAAAGCTAAGCCTACAAGATGGCTCTATAAAGATCCTAACTGGGGTGAGGTATATTCCAGAAGTGAAGAGGAATCTCATCTCATTGGGAATGCTGGAGCAGAGAGGGTTCACCATATTGATGAGTCAAGGAAAATTGTTTGTTAAATCTGGAGATGCAGTGATGATGGAGGCTGACAGAGAGCATATTCTCTATTATCTGAAGGCTAAGGCTGTTGATGGAGAAAGCAATGCAGTGTCAGATGATTCCATAATGCTATGGCACAAGAGATTGGGCCACCCAGCTGAAGGAAGCTTGAAAGAACTCATCAAGAAGGGTCTGATCTCTGGAGATTTCAACAAGATGAACCCCTGTGAGCAGTGTATACTTGGAAAAGCAAAGAAGGCACCATATCCTACAGGTATTCACTCTTCTACAGCCCCTTTAGACTACATACATAGTGATCTTTGGGGGCCTTCACCGGTGTGTTCAATTGGTGGAGGAAAGTATTATCTAGCTATCATTGATGACTATACAAGGAAGTTGTGGGTATATATTCTTAAAGAAAAATCTGAAACACTCACAAAGTTCAAGATATGGTGTAAGGAGGTTGAGCTAGAGAAGGGTAGAAGTGTTAAATGCTTAAGAACAGACAATGGCCTAGAGTTCTTGTCTGCTGAATTTGATATATTTTGCAAAGAGAAGGGTATGAAGAGGCACCGTACTGTTCCTGGTAATCCCCAACAAAATGGTGTTGTGGAGAGGATGAATAGGACTATCCTAGAGAGGGTGAGGTGCCTGCTTCTTGGTTCTGGTTTGAGCAGCAGGTTCTGGGGTGAGGCTGTGTATACAGCAGCCTATCTCATCAATAAATGCCCATCTACTGCCCTGAAATCTGAAACTCCTGATTACATGTGGTATGGAGCTCATAGTGACTACTCAAAGTACAAGGTGTTTGGGTGTATGGCCTATGCTCATGCTAGGCAAAGCAAGCTTGAAGCTAGGGCTCTGAAATGTATTATGTTGGGGTATCAGAGGGGTGTTAAGGGGTATAGGCTCTGGTGTATTGAGCCCGGTAAGCAGAAGGTCTTGGTGAGTAGGGATGTGGTGTTCTTGGAGGATCAGATGCCATTCCTGAAAGATAAACTGGACTCCAGTGAAGATGAGGGTGATTTCTTCAAGGTGGAGCCTGTGGGGGTTGGCCTAGGAGCAGGTGGAGTTACTGACTCAGGGAGTGAGTCTGATTCAGATAAAGAAGAGGCTCCAACTCAGGGCAACCAGGCTGGTGAGTCTACATCAGATTCTATCAGAGACTATCAGCTTGCAAGGGACAGAGTTAGAAGAGAAACAAGACCACCAACAAAGTTCTCTGATGTTGTGTATTATGCTCTGTGTGCAGCTGAAAGTATTGATGGTGCAGATCCACTCACATATAAAGAAGCTATGCAGAGTAAAGATAGAGAAAGATGGATTGAAGCCATGAATGAGGAAATAGAGTCTTTACTCAAGAACAAAACATGGATTTTGGTGGACAAATCCAAGCTGAGTACAGATGGTAAGGAAAGGAGGCTGGTAAGCTGTAAGTGGTTGTTTAAAAGAAAGATTGAGACCACTGATAAGGATAGAGTCAGGTTCAAGGCAAGGCTGGTGGCTAGAGGCTTTACACAGCAGGAGGGAATCGATTTCAATGAAGTGTTTGCACCTGTTGTGAAGCACACTTCAATTAGGATCCTATTGGCTGTGGTGAATCAGCTTGACTGGGAGCTACAACAGCTTGATGTGAAGACAGCCTTCCTCAATGGAGATCTAGAGGAAACTATCTTCATGGAACAGCCAGAGGGCTATGTGAAGATTGGAGAAGAAGGCAAGGTGTGCCTGTTACAGAAAAGTCTTTATGGACTTAAGCAAAGTCCTAGACAGTGGAATAAGAAGTTTGATGCACAGATGAAGAAGATTGGCTTCTCCAAGTCAGAATATGATGATTGTATTTACATCAAGAAGGCAGGCAGGACTCCCATTGCCTACCTATTACTCTATGTGGATGATATGCTACTTGCAGGGCCTTCTATGACAGAAATTCAGAAAGTTAAACAAGATCTGAAGTCAAGCTTTGAAATGAAGGATCTAGGAGAGTCAAGGAAGATCCTAGGCATACATATTCAGAGAGATAGAGGCTGCAAGAAGCTGTGGATGCTGCAAACTGACTATATTGAGAAAGTTTTGCAGAGATTCAAAATGGAAAATGCAAAAGCTGCATCAACTCCTCTGTCCCAGAGTTTTAAGCTTTCAAAGGAGCAGGCCCCTAAATCTAAGCAAGAGGCTGAGGAGATGGAGTCTATTCCTTATGCTAGTGTGGTTGGAAGTGTTATGTATACTATGATCTGTACCAGACCAGATCTGGCACATGCTATCTCAGTGACTAGCAGATACATGGCTGACCCGGGGAAGGAGCATTGGAATGCTCTTAAGTGGATATTGAGGTACATGAAGTCAACCAGTGACTGGGGAATTGTCTTCAATGGCTGGGAAGGTGAATCTGAGGAGGTTGTGCAGGGCTATTGTGATGCAGACTATGCTGCAAACCTGGACAACAGAAAGTCCCAAACAGGTTATCTTTTCACCATGTTTGGAACTGTAATCAGCTGGAAATCAGGGTTGCAAAGTGTTGTTGCTCTCTCAACAACAGAATCAGAATATATAGCTCTCACTGCAGCTGTACAGGAGAGCTTTTGGATTCAAGGAGTGATTTCTGACTTTGGTTTTGACCAAAAGACAATGGTGATTCATTGTGACAGCAGCTCAGCTATGTGCTTGGCTAAACATCCGGGTTTTCATGAAAGGAGCAAGCACATAGACATAAAGTTGCATTTTATAAGGGATGAGATTGAGAAGGGGAGAGTGAAGGTGATTAAGATTAACACCTTGCACAATCCGGCTGACATGCTAACAAAGTCTCTAGGTAGAGACAAGTTTGATCATTGCAAGAAGTTGATCAATGTTTGTGCAAGAACTGAGATGAGCCCTCAGGTGGAGAATTGTAATAATGGAGTGCTCATTTCAGTTGGAAGAAGAAGGCAGAAGAAGGTAAGCTCGGCTAGAAGGGAGTTCGGTAAGCTCGGCTAGAAGGGAGTTCGGTAAGCTCGGCTAGAAGGGAGTTCGGTAAGCTCGGCTTTGAGCTGGAACTAGCCGAGAAGGGAGTTCGGTTGTGAGCCGAGAAGAGAGTTCGGTCTTGAGCCGAGAAGGGAGTTCGGCCTTAAGCCGAGAAGGAAGAAGCAACCTAGCCGAACTAGCCGTTGGAGCAGCAGTTAGTTAGCTGACATGTAGCGGTTATTCTTCTTGTTTTCTTGATTCTTGCGGTAGTTAGTTAGTAGCAGTTGCTACTTGATTGTAGAGCTTTAAATAGCTCATAAACCATGTATGTAGTTTAGAAGTAGAGTTTTATCAATAAAGAGTTTTCCAGTTTCTCTCCAAGATTATCATCTTCAATACTCAAAGTGTGAGTGTGTGTGTTTCTGCATTGTGTGATCTCATACAATAGTGAGTGTGTGTGTGATCTTCTTGAGTGTGTGAAAGCCTTGTGTGCGTAAATCACAACACTCACTAATATTATCAATAATAAAAACGCAATTATATTTGATAAACATTTCTTTCTTTTTTTTTTTTTTATGAATAAATAAATGAAATATAACCAAACCAAATGTTTACATCATACACTCGGGCATACCCGAGAAAAGAACAAGCGAAAGCCACAAGTCGGCAAGAACAAAATAACAAGGTAAAACCAAGGTGCTAAAAGCAAAGGGCAAAGCCCCAACAGGATCTAACACAGTTCAAATCACCCATCGAAACCCAGAGTAGGCGGACCTCGTTAAAATCCCTTGGGATAAAACTCTATGAGATAAAACTCCCCAAGGGGAAAAAGAGTACCCTGATGAGTGACTCAAAATGTGTCGATAAACATTTTTGATTACCAAACAATTTGCAAACGATTTGGTTCATTATACGATTTGCAAGCGATTAAACATTGCATCTACCCGGGTTCAAGACGTTATATGAAGAATTTAATAATTAGGTATAAACAAGAATAGTCCACTTCAATTCCCCCATGACATTACACACTTTATTATCTAAATATTTCAATTAATAATCATCAAACAAAAATTCTATTACATGACATGATCATGGTGATTCCCCTTCAAAAATATGGTACTCCTACCTTCCATATAATTAATACCAAAAATATCACCAAATCTTATACTTATATATACACACACACTTTAAGGTTAAAAAATATCAAACCCATAAAAAAAATTAACTCACCATGGCAAGCTTCAACCCCTACGGCAATCAAAATAAGGCCGAGCAAGAACGGCTCGTGGCGCGTCGGAAAACGCACCAACGCATCGCGAGCATCGTCGGCATAGTCCTTGTCATTATCATCGGCGGCACCATCTTCCTCTTCACTCAAACTCGAGACGACGACAACAACAACAACAAATCCGCAGGAGGCCTTTCCACCTCCCTGAAGGCCTCCTGCGCGGCGACCCTATACCCCGACTCGTGCTACACCAGCCTCTCCCCACTCGTGAAATCGCGCCACGTCAGCCCTAGCAACATCTACAAGCTCTCCCTCCGAGTCTCCTTCGGCGAGCTCTCCCGAGCCGCCGTCGGACTCTTCCAACACCCTACAGTGCAGAAGGTCGTCGCAGACAACAACAGAATGCTCACGGCACTGGAGAGCTGCCGCGAGCTATTCTTCCTGGCGCTCGACCACCTCAACGACTCCGCGTCCTCCGCCAACGCCGCCGGCCTCCACGACCACAGGACGTGGATGAGCGCCGCGGCGACGTACCAGGAGACGTGCGTCGACGACCTGAGAGCCGCGGACGCGGCGCTCGGAGCCCTCGCCGAGGGCCACCTCGGGAACTGCACCGAGTACACCAGCAACAGCCTGGCGCTCGTCAGCGCGGTCGAGGAAGCCCTCGGCGGCGCCGGCGCCGGCAGGGAGTGGCTGACGGCCGGGGACCGGAGGATGCTGGAGACGCCGGCGGGGCAGATGAAGTTCGACGCGGTGGTGGCGAGGGACGGGAGCAAACCCAAATTATTTCTGTCCATTTCTATTCCAAAAACCCTTTCTTACAAATATTTTGGTATATGTTACTGTAAATAATAATTAATTCAAAACAGTATGGCATTTATTTTTTTTATTTTGCAATTTTTCTTTTATTTAAATTCTAAAATAAGCATAAAATTAATTAAAATTTTAAATTAAAATAGTTATACTATTTTAATCATGATAGAGTAAATTCCTGCTTGAAATTTAGTATTTAAAAAAATGAAAATCTGCAAAATAAAAAATAATTAACATACTATGTGGAGTACTAAATACTAAAAGAAATGGGAAGAGTGAATGAAAAAATAGGACGTGTGTGTAGTGTTCTAATTTTATTTTATCTACTTTCTCATTTTTATGATTAATATTGTCCAATAAGAATATGCACATTTTTTAGTCCGTAAAAAATATGCACTTTTTAATTTTGAAAATTCCTTTCTCTCTAGTGAGGTGGGACCCATTCTCGACTAACAATACTTTATTTACTTTTTCTCTCTACCTTTCTTTTACTTTATCAATTTTGCATTAAAACCCGTGTCGTACCCAAAGTGCATATTCTTTGGGGACGAAGTGAAAACTAGGTAATACATCCTCCGTCCAAAAAAAATAGACAAGATTAAATGAAACGGGTTTTAATGTGTAAGGTTAGTATTGGTTGAAAATTTTCGCTTTTGAACTTAATCTATTTTTTGTGGACGGACAAAAATGGTAAAACTTGTCTATTTTTTCGTAGATGGAGAGAGTAGTTTATTTTGAAGTTTAAATCAATTGGTATATTACATCTTCATTAACTGAGACCAAAAGATTTGTAAGATAAGAGTTTTAAAAGAAATCTATTTTGCAGAATTTGATTTGCTCAGCAGTTCGAATAAAGAATTTTAAGAAAAAGGATATGGATATCACACAAAACGGCACCGTTTTGGATACACAGCAGGCTGTGCTTTGGTTATTCCACAGCAGAGGATCCGGGTCCCACCACACCACACCACACCACACCACACCATATAAACACGCTTATTCAATTCAACCTCTCACTCACCTCATATAAATTAACGCTTATTCAACTCAAACTCGCATTCTCTTTCTCGTTTCCCCCCTCTCCCATCTCTCTCTCTCTAAAACCCTCTGATTTCTCTCTCTGAAAACACACACACAAACACAATCAATGAACACGATGTTTGCGTATGCCCTAGCTTCAGCAGCTACTCATCCGATCGATTAGCAGAGATCGCGGTCCGAGTCGCCGCCGGAGACGATGATTTCGAATTCGCTCTGCTGCGCTACGATAATTACAAGGAGGTCTCCGCCGCGGAATTCCACCACGACGGACCGGTTTTCCCCGTATTCAGCCGCGATTTGATACAAATCAGCGGCGGAACCGAGCAATCGGAACCGATTCCGCTGAGAAATCTCTTCGCCGAAGAGGATCGCGATCGCGCGCCGTCGTGCTCCTCGTCGGAGGAAGACGAGCTGGAGAGCGTTGTGCGAGAAAAGCAATTCGACCGGATCGGCGCTGCGCTAGTATTTTACTCCATATGGGGTGATCTACCACATTCTAACAGGAAATTAAATATGTAATGCATTTTTTGTAGTTGTGATGTTGATATTTTGATGAAATTAATCAAGTTGTTGAGCTTAATTTGTTGTAAATCAGCATGGATTACGAAACTTTTCTTTTCCTTTCTACATTAAGGTAGAATCGGAAACAATAGAAACTGTTTCGATTTTTTTGAAAAATGGGAAAGATAAGGTATGCAAAATGCCATTTGCAATCATGAGAAATGATGATGCGTGACAAAAGTCGGTGTACACATATACTCCCTCGTTTCCATAGTAATAGAGAGTCGGTTCTTTTTAGCACGGAGATTAAGAAAAATTATGTTAGTTGAGTTAAGTAAATGGATAATAAAGTGAAAAATAAAAAAGATAGAGATATGAAAAGATAAAAAAGTAAGAGAGAGTAAAGTAGGTGTAGAAAAATGTGTTGACTTTTACTAAAAAGGAAAATAACTCTATTACTATGGAACGGAGAGAGTAATAATTTAAAGAAAGTCTAGGAATTATTTAACAAACTTATTAAATTATTCCAAAATATTTTTTTTCGTATTTTGAGAAAGAAAGATAGTAGTATATGTTCCAATGTGATGAAATAGCAAGGCAATGATCAAGGTCTGAAGAGCAACTATAAATAAGATGCATAAATAATCAAAAAGTTAATTAGGATATTATAGATTATTACGCTAATAACGTATGGCAAATTGGCAATAATATCTATATACACAACCAAAGAAAATACGTCATCCGTCCCACAAAAGATGTCACACATATGAGATGACACGTGATTTTAGGAGGTTTTGTTTTGTGTGCTAGATGGAGAGAGAAAATATAATTTTTATATGAGAGATAACTTTTTCTAAAAATGGAAATGTGACATTTTTTGTGGGACAAACTAAAAAGGAAAGTGTGACATCTTTTGTGAGACGGTGGAGTATAACAATAGAACAGATGATGCACTTCGATCTTATGAAAAAGTAAATCCCATTTTGCATCACAATTCGTTCCCAGATAACAAATCCACATGCTGCTTTTTGGAAATTTTTTTTTGAATGCACTACAGGAGTTTTAAAGGTAAGATTGGAATGAGTAAAATAAAACAGAAATAATGATTAATTTTTTCACCACGTGTAACAAAAATGTGAATATTTCATACTACAAGAGTTTAAAAGGTTAAAATTTGCGTAAAATTGAAATTGAAATTCTCGAGCTTTCATATTCATCACTTATCTTTATCAAGCAACGTCGAATAATAACTGTCTACCAGTCTACCACAAACATGAGTGCATAGCTGGAGTGGAATTTCTCCTTAAATAGACTTTTTTGCATTTTATATATATAGACAAAGAAATTTCTTATGGAGATAAAAATGTTTGAAACGGGGTGCGTTATCATGCCAACTTTTCTTAAATTGCTAACTTGCTAACTCATCATTGTAGTGTATTAAAAATGTCAGCACGATCAAATTAAAATGTCAATACATATTTGTATTGACATTTTGATAAACTCTGTTGACATTTAAATATTAATGTCAACACAATATATTAAAATATCAACTTAACTTTATGTTGATATTTCAGTATCATCGTGTTGACATTTTTAATATACTACGTTGATGAATTAGCAAGTTAGTAATTTAAGAAAAGTTGGCATGATAACGCAACCCGTTTCAAACATTTTTTAATTCGTAAACTATTAAATCCTATTATATGATGTTATTCCCCACGAGTCACGACAGCGAACTAACACTGTGACATATTTAAATCCATTCCAACAAGATGGCACAATCATAATAAACTCACACAAATATTTGATTGAATCTTTCTTTTGCTTGACGGGCATTTTCCTTCGTACTAACTCAAATAAAATGTTAATGGTATGTTTGATAGTGTGTCACTCCAATTTATGATAAATTGTTTTATTCTTACACACAAAACAATACAGTAACTCATTTAAAAAAAACAAAAACAATTATCGTGTAAGAGACGATAATATGATCTACTTGGATTAGATAATTTAGAACTCTTCTCAACTCAATAAATTTTTCATAGTTTAGGGGTAATAGTAATATAGTTTTCTCAAAAAATAATTAAAAATATAACATCATGAAACACAATTAAATGACGGTAAACACACATAATGTCGATAGAGGTGAAGGTAAGAATTCCATTTCTCAAAATATAGAAAACGTGGATGAAAAAAATGGTTGTTTAGTGGGATGGAGTGGACATTATGAAAAAAATGGTTGTTTAGTGGGATGGAGTGAAGTGGTGAAGAATAAGATATATTGCTGTCAGATAAATAGTTAATATATTTACTTCATCTGTACTTTTATCCTATACTAGTATCACATCCATGTACGGCTCAATTGATTTTCTATTTGCATTAATTCAAAACTGTGAATTCATATATAGTACTGCACTGTACTGAATAAGAAACATTATTATTATTTCAAGTTCTAAATTCACAAATTTATACAAAAGCAATTTAATGTACCAATAAAAACTCATATAATCAAATAAGTTTATAAACTAAAAATTGCACACAAATCGCATATCATTTAAATCCCTTTTCGATTTATACTACAGATCAATCACAAACACATGTCAATAAAAATAATTTCCGTTGGGTATATAATTTAATTTGATTCAAATGACATTGACTAATTATATCCCAAAATTCAGCCTATTATTGAGTAAGGTGTTAATAAAATAATAATATGGTTACAAATAAATCTCTAAAAATATATATATGTAATTGAAACTTGATAAGTGTTAAATTTAATTAATTATTATAATCTAATCCAAATAAAAATATAGGGGGAGTTTTGGAAGTATTTAGGAAAATATCGTTTTAAAATAAATATTAGTATTATTTAAATAAAACTGGTTTTTTGGCACACATATACTATACACACGATCATTTATTAACTGCCTTCCACTATATTTCATTGATAAACATCTGCACCTAATTACTACTACTTTATCTGGGCAAGATCAATTCCTAATTTTATGTGTTGGATTGGAATTTGAATGGATAAAAGAGGAGAAACATGAAATTGTAGTCGTATGTTGTAAATTCCTTTGTGGTTTGATTTTGAAGCTGTAATTAGGCGATTATGTTGTTGTTCGCAGCCGTAAAAGTAGGTTACAGATTAGGGAAGGAGACTTCGATCGTGTCATTGAAAATCTAAAACAAACTACTAGCCGAACATTGAAAATCAACCACGCAATTTTATGGGAGAAGCAACGGTGAATTAGTATGTAGGAGTACTATATTGAATATGAAATTAAATGATTGACCGTACCGTTTATTAGTGATTCTTTGATTGATTGACACTTTATTAATACTACTATATTTTTGTATTAGGCTATGATTTGCTATATAGCCTCGTTATAATATGATAGGAGATTATGTATTTTCATTATTATATCATCTTGATCATAGTACATATGAAGATATGTCCGCTCAAATCAAGAATGAAAAGCTTTTTCTACACATGGCTCAATCATCTATGTGATGTATTTCGATTGAATACCGGAAGAAATAGTACAAAACACCCCAAAAAGTAAAAAATTGTTCCTAATGGAATATTTATTAGTTGAACAACTATTATAAAATCTCTAAAATTAAAAAAATGTTCCTAATGAAAACGTAATGATTGAACATTGTGAAGCCCCAATGTTTTGAGCGAAAAAAAGCTTGGGGTATAAAGAATGATGCTAGGAAAAGTAGAAGAGACATAATGTAAAAGAAAATCACATAGTGCATATGCTTCAGTGTTTTTAGAGTAGATAAATAACATATGTTTACTAAAGAACAACAAGTCGCCATTTGTCAAAACTGTGAGCGGAGTGATAACTTGAGTGGCATGTAATGGAAATTCGAAGTTATATTCCATTATCCAAGAACTTGGATCTCCATACTTGTCCATCTTCCAAATTTTAGTACGTCCTAAATGCAATGCATCGCATATACATAGTCGACCCTCTAAAATGCATAGCTGATACCGACATAATAAAACCCGACGCCACCACTGTGCAGGAACTATAAATATAACCTTGAGAAGGGGTGGATCCTTAAGAGGAAAACTGGTGAAGAGCTCTGTTTCAAGATCAAAGCAACAAATCAAAAAATTATTCTCAAGGTCACATGCAAGCCAGTGAATATTTCCGTTCAAAAATATAGCATAATCAAGTGACGGTCTATATGTAATCTTTAGCGCGTGAGGCAGCCTAATTGCCGCTGGTGCTGGGATCCTTCTCCATGAACATTCTCCTCCTAGAGTGTACACATGACAGAACCTAGATTCATCGACACATAAAATCTTATATTGTCCACTTAATTTGCTCACCCCAAATCCAAATAGACACCTACGTGCAGGTAGAGGAGGAAGATCAATATATTCACGAGTCATTGGATTGACTACGAAGAGAATATCATTATTATCATCCAATCCATCCCACAACAAAAGCAAACCATCAACTGAACTAAGTACAAACCGATGGTGAGGAGTTGAAGAAGGGGGCAAGTCGAATTGAAAAAGTGGTCGGCCGTCCTCATTAGCCACTGCATACCCCTTCTTGTCTCGACGAACGAAAGCCATGAATTGTTTCACAAGTAGACCATCCCCTTCTATTAGATCACGCCATGACTTACAAACGGTCCGACACCTCATAATGCATCTGTTCGGGAGTCTCGAAAGGATCTCTCTCCATATTTCTTGCGGTAACCATATTTCTTGCGAATCGCGTGTCTCCTTATTACGGCGGCTTATGAAAAGTAAGAATAAATTAGGGATAGAAACTAAGATGATAATAATCTTTTCGTACATATTTATACTATAGGATTTGGGAGATATTCCTATATGACTATATCAAATCCTAATCGAAAAGTTCGTATTCAGTTAGGGATGTACCTGATCGGTTTTCTACTTTGATGAAATTTCAAAAAATGAATATTGTATTCTCCTATCTAACAAGTAGATCAAGTGTTAGTATATTATCTCAACAATATACGAGGCCAAATTTGAACAAGTCATTTATAAATAATTTAAATTTTTTGTACTAAGGTGATTTCATACATTTAGAGACCCAAAGAAAAGTTATATTCAAATATTTACGCATATACATTATGTCAAATTTAGAAAATAAAATAAAATCATACTACTATATCTTTTTTATCAAAATTAATTACAATAATGCGAATAAATAAAATAATTCTTTTCGTACATATTTATAGTATAGGATTTATAACAAATCCTAATCAACATCGAAATAAATTAAATACTAAGTATAATTAAGGAAGATAAAATTCACATCAAATCCTAACTAATCAAATCCTAACTATATAAGGAGAAGTACGTGGGCTGAAGAAGAAAAAATTCACATCATATCTGATGATTTGATTAACATTTTTTTCTGATTTGAATAATATTTAATGGGGCATATTTTTATCTTTCAGTTTTAAATATTAGTTGTATTAATTATAGTTATCATTATTGAAATAAAATACTTATCTCAAAAATATGTTACCCTTGATTTTTATTTTTAATACTCCATATTTTATATATTTGATGATTTGATTAACATTCAATTGGGGCATATATTTATCATTCAATTTTAAATACTCCATCCGTCCCGCACTACTTGCACTTGTTTCCTTCTGGGCGTCCCAAGTTATTTGCACTATTTAACAATTTATACCTACAGCCGTAACTGTTGACTTTGTCTATCACTCATTCCTTAATCTCCGTGCCCAAAAGGAAATGTGCGAGTAGTGCGAGACGGAGGGAGTACTACTGTATGACTTAATTTATAGCTATCATTTTTAAAAATATTTTATTAAAAATGATAACTACAATTATATTTTCAGATTTCACCAAAATTTCGTTGTTTAAGAAAGAAAAAAATAATTAAGTATGCAATATTTTTGAGCTAAATATAATACAATGTCTTCATTATTTAGTAATATAGTATGAAAACAAGAAACAAATAAGAATTAAAATATTGAAAAAGATGAAGAAAGAGATGCTTTTTAGTAATATGAAAACAAGAAAGAAATAAGAATTAAAATATTGAAAAATATGAAGAAAGAGAATGGTGATAGAAGTTTGCGTTTTGTTCATGAATTTGTGCGTATTGAGCACTACATATTGTGCTGTGTTTTAGGAAATCTACCCCCTTGAAATTAAGGTCGGTTGCTCGGGAGTGGATCCCCGCTGTAGTGAAAACACGACAGGGGATGCTGTGCTATTTAAACGGCGACGTATTGGGTCAACTTTTTCAAACTCTACTTTATCCAAATAGCTTTAACTCATGATTCAATAACCATTCTATAGTATACTTTATTTTAGTGATTTAAGTTGTACAATAGTTTTATAAAATAACGATTAATTAGTATCGAACTACTCATTAAAACTTATGGCTTATTTAGTTCACTAATTAAAATTTCTAAATTTTATATTTAGTTGCATGCTCATTTCAATTTCATTTAAATATTAATATTATGATAAATTAATTTAATATCAATACATTATTATTTAAAATCATAGCTAAACCTTATCTGTTGCAATTGGGAGCTATCAATTTCTTTTGTTGTGATCCTGGAATCGACCACGCCAGAGGCCAGACTCCCAAGGTACACATTTCGAACACGCTAGAGGCCAGACTCCCAAGGTACATACTCTCGAGTCTTGACTCGACCCATAAGGTGTAAATGATTCATATCGATCAGTTATCCGCTGCAGTATATGATCTTTGCATGCTCGGATTCATCCAACCGGGGGAGGCGTTTGTGGTGCGTAATGTCGCTAACATGGTCCCTCCATATGACAAGGTCTTACAAATAAATACTACCAGTTTCATAAAATCGTAAGCTTCTGCTTTGACACTCTATGTAACTCTGTTTCTGCTGCTCCAGACCCAATATTCCGGAGCAGGCTCTGCTATAGAGTATGCTGTCCTGCACCTCAAGGTGAAACTACGTACAGAGACAGGCTCTGCTATAGAGCAGGTTTGTTACATTTTGTTTTATCCTCCCACTCTACTCTTATATTCCTTCTCCCCTTCACACCCCTCTCTACTCTCATCTCTCATATCCTACACACAATTGAAAATCGACAACCATGAGTAAGAATTTGTGGACATCTGTGGTTACTGTCGCTGCCATTGCTACTACTGTTGGCATAATACTCGTTACCCGCCCGACGTCGCAGCACTCTCGCACGCCGACAACCGAGGCAGCCTTGGAAGGCCTCGCGCCCGACGTCGCAGCCCCCTCGCACGCCGACAACGCCGCTGAAGCCACAGCCGCAGCCGCTGAAGCCGAGGCCGCCTTGGAAGCCGCTGAAGCCCCAGCCGCAGACGCTGTAGCCGGGGAAGCTGCCACGGGCAACGCCGCTATCGTCGCTGTAGCGGCATTCTTCCGCGCCGCTATTGCTGGTCCTGTCCAACAAACGGTGGCCTACTCCATCTTAAGCGCCTTGGCGGCCAACGTCGCCCGCAACTCCGCAGTCCAAGTCGGCGTCAGCGTCGCGGAAGTCCTCAACAACACCGACCAAGCCCTCGCTGCAGCCAACAACGCTTTAGAAGCTGCCTATTTAGTCACCGACGCCAACGCCGCTGCCGGCGTCGCCGCTGATCCTGATCTTGCGAATTACCTCGGACTTGAGGTTGATGATGACGCCGTCGAAGCCCCCTCGCCCGCCGTCCTCGCTCAAGCCGAGGCCGCTATTGATTCCGCCGAGCAAGTTACTGAAACCGCCGAGAACGTCAGGGGAAATGCCAACGCCCTCGCTGAAGACGCGTTGAACAACGCCGACATGGCTGTCGCCGCCGCTGATGTGGGACTAACTATGGCCGCCGCCGATTTAGCCGCCACCGCGGCCGTGAGAGTCCACAACGCCGCCATCCGAGCCCACAACGGCGTCATCCAAGCCCGCACCGCGGTCGCCCAAGCCCAAAACTATACTGAAGCCGTCGCCGCTATCATGGCCTACGCCGCCACCGTGGCCACCGCTGAAGCGGCAGCCGCTGCCGATGAAGCCGCCTAATGATCCAGTCAGCGCTGAAAGAAATAGGATTTGGGAGATAATGACTATATCAAATCCTAATCGAAAAGTTCGTATTCAATTAGGGATGTTCCTAATCAGGTTTACTTTGATGAAATTTCAAAAAAATGAATATTTTATTCTCCTATCTAAATACTTTGTGCTATCCTTCTTATTCACAATTTCTTTCTCCCGTTGCATTATTGGATTTTCTCAAAAAAATGGAATTTTGATTTTTCTTTTTTACGTAATTTTGATTGGGTCTGTTTAATGGGTAGTCTTTATCAACATAGTACTAATCAAATACAGTACCACAATTTTTAATGATTTTATCAATTTAAATTTTAAACTTTATTGAATTTATCTCAACTTTTGCCAAAATATTACTCGTTGTTTCCTATCCCTTGGCAAGGGACTTTGTCACGTACTTCTTCGGTGTACATTTTTCATTTCTGATCATCCAATATAAATATGAGCATTTCTATTTATTAAAAGTTGTAATGACTATACATTGCGAAACGGCCTCAATTGATGATTCTGGATTCGCCGATGGTAGCAAAAAAGAGAAATAGGATGAGGAGGAGGCCGAAAGGATAGGATGAGGCGGAGCTAAATTTCAATTGATTTTTACAATTCAGGTGTGAGGTGGGTAGTTTGGTCAATTGATAATATTGGGAGTGAAATAATATGAAAAAGAAGAGAAAAGATAAAAGAAAAATACAAAAATCACTTATTCCGAAAAATTCGCATGGCTCGATCCCATTTTCTAAAAGGTTAACGAATTTAATCTAAAATATGGAAAGGTCAGCGAATCGAGACTCATATTCCGAAATCTCTATCTTTTAAAAATAGACCAATTCTATTTAAAGAAACTTACTTCTCATTCTCCACTAACAATACTCTAATCACTTCATATTGTTATCTCTATTTTATTTTATCAATTATGCACTAAAACTCGTACCATTTAAAATATTTCTATTTTTTAGGGACGGAGGGAGTAATACGCATTGGCCATTGAACAACAAATCACCATTCGTCAAAACTTTAAGTAGAGTGGTACATATGATGGTGATTTGAAGGTATATTTAATTATCTTATAACTTGCCTCTCCATAGTTGTCCATCTTTAAAATTTTAGCAATATTTATAGGATATGATGTATCGTTATAAACATAGTCGATCCTCTAAAATACATAGATGGTATCCCATATATCTATCTATACAATATATAAAAGGGGAGTTTTGGGAGGTTTTGAATTATCATTTTGTGCTGAGGGGTGTAAAATGCAATTAATATAAAATTCAGAAATTAAATTTAGAAATTAATTCTAATAAATATATAATCCTAATATACATATATATTAGTTGGTTCCCCACGTTTAGTTTAGTTGGTTTCCCACCTTTCTTCTTATTTGTGGAGATTAGTTTCCATGTTTCATATTAAATTAAAAAAATACTCCTACCATTATACTCCATATATTTCCGTTGGGTATATAATTTAATTTGATTCAAATGACATTGACTAATTATATCCCAAATTCAGCCTGTTATTGAGTAAGGTGTTAATAAAATAATAATATGGTTACAAATAAATCTTTAAAAATATATATATGTAATTTAAACTTGATAAGTGTTAAATTTAAGTAATTATTATAATCTATTCCAAATAAAAATTTAGGGGGAGTTTTGGAAGTATTTAGGAAAATATCCTTTTAAAATAAATATTAGTATCATTTAAATAAAACTGTTTTTTGCCACACATATACTATACACACGATCATTTACTGTTTCTATTAACTGCCTTCCACTAGATTTCATTGATAAACATCCGTGAGATCAATTCCTAATTTTATGTGTTCGATTGGAATTTCAATGGATAAAGAGGAGAAACATGAAATTGTACTCGTATGTTCTAAATTCCTTTTTGGTTTGATTTTGAAGCTGTCATTAGGCGATTATGTTGTTGTTCGCAGCCGTAAAAGTAGGTTACAGATTAGGGAGTTGGTGAAGGAGACTTCAGCAGAGCTTGATCGTGTCAGACAAACCTACAAGTATATACTTGTAGTCAATGTAAGTTCATCTCAATTGACTTTGATATCTGAATTCTGCTAGCAAACCATTTATTAGGAGGAGTTTGGTGTTGGTGTACATCCAATTTGTTCTTGTTCTTGTTCTTGTGAGGAGATTTGACAATGATTATTCTATAAAGCGTTGCTATAGAACTATGTATATGGACGCTAATTTCTAGAAATTTCAGAAGATGAAGCGTGAAGAAGAGGATGGAGGCTCCCGCAACAACATCTAAACAAACTACTAGCCGAACATTGAAAATCAACCAGAGAAGCAACGGTCGTCTTCCATGAATTAGTATGTAGGAGTACTATATTTCTAGCCATTGAATATGAAATTAAATGATTCACAGTTTATTAGTGATTCTTTGATTGATTGACACTTTATTAATACTAGTACTATATTTTTGTTTCACGTCTCAATAACTTACATTCAAATTAACTGCATTTAAATATTTTTGTTCTATATCTAAAGCATTTTATCAGTACTATCATTATCATCATATGATAAAATTATTCTTATGTTTTTTTCACACAAACTACACTTAACTCACAATTTTATATATCACAACTTTATTTTAATAAATTAAATTTTTATTAATGTATTATGTTATACGCTTATGCTAAATATATTTCTAATTTTAGACCTTATAATGATATTATTTCGTATTCCATATAAATAATTTGATTTAAATAAAAATGGACCATACTAGTATATAATAAATACGAACTTATGCTCAGGACAAATCAAGAGATGCACAATAAATTACTCACTCTTAACCTATCCTTAATAAGCTATGATTTGCTATATAGCCTCGTTATAATATGATAGGAGATTATGTATTTTCATTATTATATCATCTTGATCATAGTACATATGAAGATATGTCCGCTCAAATCAAGAATGAAAAGCTTTTTCTACACATGGCTCAATCATCTTGGACATATATAATGTGATGTATTTCGATTGAATACCGGAAGAAATAGTACAAAACACCCCAAAAAGTAAAAAATATATTTATTAGTTGAACAACTATTATAAAATCTCTGGAAATAACAAAAATGTTCCTAATGAAAACGTAATGATTGAACATTGTGAAGCCCCAATGTTTTGAGCGAAAAAAAGCTTGGGGTATAAAGAATGATGCTAGGAAAAAGTAGAAGAGACATAATGTAAAAGAAAATCACATAGTGCATAAGCTTCAGTGTTTTTTAGAGTAGATAAATAACATATGTTTACTAAAGAACAACAAGTCGCCATTTGTCAAAACTGTGAGCGGAGTGATAACTTGAGTGGCATGTAATGGAAATTCGAAGTTATATTCCATTATCCAAGAACTTGGATCTCCATACTTGTCCATCTTCCAAATTTTAGTACGTCCTAAATGCAATGTATCGCATATACATAGTCGACCCTCTAAAATGCATAGCTGATACCAACATAATAAAACCCAAAGACACCACCGTGCCGGAACCATAAAGATAACATTGAGAAGGGGTGGATCCTTAAGAGGAAAACTGGTGAAGAGCTCTGTTTCAAGATCAAAGCAACAAATCAAAAAATTATTCTCAAGGTCACATGCAAGCCAGTGAATATTTCCGTTCAAAAATATAGCATAATCAAGTGACGGTCTATATGTAATATTTAGCGCGTGAGGCAACCTAATTGCCGCTGGTGCTGGGATCCTTCTCCATGAACATTCTCCTCTTAGAGTGTACACATGACAGAACCTAGATTCATCGACACATAAAATCTTATATTGTCCACTTAATTTGCTCACCCCAAATCCAAATAGACACCTACGTGCAGGTAGAGGAGGAAGATCAATATATTCACGAGTCATTGGATTGACTACGAAGAGAATATCATTATTACCATCCAATCCATCCCACAACAAAGCAAACCATCAACTGAACTAAGTACAAACCGATGGTGAGGAGTTGAAGAAGGGGGCAAGTCGAATTGAAAAAGTGGTCGGCCGTCCTCATTAGCCACTGCATACCCCTTCTTGTCTCGACGAACGAAAGCCATGAATTGTTTCACAAGTAGACCATCCCCTTCTATTAGATCACGCCATGACTTACAAACGGTCCGACACCTCATAATGCATCTGTTCGGGAGTCTCGAAAGGATCTCTCTCCATATTTCTTGCGGTAACCATATTTCTTGCGAATCGCGTGTCTCCTTATTACGGCGGCTTATGAAAAGTAAGATTAAATTAGGGATAGAAACTAAGATAGGTACGATGAAATCACGTGTCTCCATATCACGGCGGCTTATGAAAAGTAAGAATAAATTAGGGATAGAAACTAAGATGATAATAATCTTTTCGTACATATTTATACTATAGGATTTGGGAGATATTCCTATATGACTATATCAAATCCTAATCGAAAAGTTCGTATTCAGTTAGGGATGTACCTGATCGGTTTTCTACTTTGATGAAATTTCAAAAAAATGAATATTATTCTCCTATCTAACAAGTAGATCAAGTGTTAGTATATTATCTCAACAATATATGAGGCCAAATTTGAACAAGTCATTTATAAATAATTTAAATTTTTTGTACTAAGGTGATTTCATACATTTAGAGACCCAAAGAAAGTTATATTCAAATATTTACGCATATACATTATGTCAAATTTAGAAAATAAAATAAAATCATACTACTATATCTTTTTTATCAAAATTAATTACAATAATGCGAATAAATAAAATAATTCTTTTCGTACATATTTATAGTGTAGGATTTATATCAAATCCTAATCAACATCGAAATAAATTAAATACTAAGTATAATTAAGGAAGATAAAATTCACATCAAATCCTAACTAATCAAATCCTAACTATATAAGGAGAAGTACGTGGGCTGAAGAAGAAAAAATTCACATCATATCAGATGATTAGATTAACATTTTTTCTGATTTGAATAATATTTAATGGGGCATATTTTTATCTTTCAGTTTTAAATATTAGTTGTATTAATTATAGTTATCATTATTGAAATAAAATACTTATCTCAAAAATATGTTACCCTTGATTTTTTCTTTAATACTCCATATTTTATATATTTGATGATTTGATTAACATTCAATTGGGGCATATATTTATCATTCAATTTTAAGTACTACTGTATGACTTAATTTATAGCTATCATTTTTAAAAATATTTTATTAAAAATGATAACTACAATTATATTTTCAGATTTTACCAAAATTTCGTTGTTTAAGAAAGAAAAAAATAATTAAGTATGCAATATTTTTGAGCTAAATATAATACAATGTCTTCATTATTTAGTAATATAGTATGAAACAAGAAAGAAATAAGAATTAAATATTGAAAAATATGAAGAAAGAGAATGGATGATAGAAGTCTGCGTTTTGTTCATGAATTTGTGCGTATTGAGCACTACTATTGTGCTGTGTTTTATACCACAGTAGGAAATCCACCCCCTTGAAATTAAGGTCGGTTGCTCGGCAGTGGATCCCCTGCTGTGGTGAAAACAAGGCAGTGGATGCTGTGCTATTTAAACGGCGACGTATTGGGTCAACTTTTTCAAACTCTACTTTATCCAAATAGCTTAACTCATGATTCAATAACCATTCTATAGTATACTTTATTTTAGTGATTTAAGTTGTACAATAGTTTTATAAATAACGATTAATTAGTATCGAACTACTCATTAAAACTTATGGCTTATTTAGTTCACTAATTAAAATTTCTAAATTTTATATTTAGTTGCATGCTCATTTCAATTTCATTTAAATATTAATATTATGATAAATTAATTTAATATCAATACATTATTATTTAAAATCATAGCTAAACCTTATCTGTTGCAATTGGGAGCTATCAATTGCAGTTGTAGTTTATTTTAAATAAACATTATTTTAAATTTATTTTAGTGTAATATTATTACCCCTCCGTCCTATGCTGTGTCTAATTATACTACCAATGCTTTATACAATGTCTTTATTGTCGGTGTCCTAACAAAATTAGGCGACACAAATAGAAACATCCTAAAAAGTAAAAGATTAAGATAATTTTCCCTCAACTTAGGGACATTTTTTACGTCCTAAATTATAGTTCTTTTTAAAAAAATTCAAACACTAGTAATTGCGTCTCAATTTGTGTGTCTATAAATGATAAATTTTTTGTAGCGTGAGGAGAATGAGTTAGTGGAATGTGGGATATATTACAAAAGAGTAGGTGTGACGAGCATTGATTGACAGACCGAAAAGGAAACTAGTGACAAGTATGGCAAACGGAGAGAGTATTAGTTTTACTTAACCCACATAGGACAATTGAGAAAACTAAAATGTTATAATTGAGTTTCAAAATTATGTAATGAGCTAACATTCAACGAAAAACTATGATTTAATAACAATTATCTCTAAATTTAAATATAAAATAATTTTCAAATTTAATTTTTAGTCAAAAACAAAATTAGAATTGAAATTAATAACTCACTTAATCAATAAGCTCTGATCATGATTCAAATTATAATCCATTAATATTACATTAATTATAATTTAAAATGATAAAAGTTTAATAACTAAAAATTAACATTAAAAAAAATATGAACACTGATTCACCTTGATATCAATACTGATAATTGATCACATAAAACTAATTCTACCGCCGCAAGTAATATTTAAGCTCAACTGAAAAAGGAAAAGGAATGCAATAATTGTCTCAATACGTCGACGTTTAATAGCACAGCTTCCCCTGCTGTGTTCTCACCACATCAGGGGATCACTCCCTTAGGTCATCCACAATAGGAATAGCCCAGCAATAGCCCAGCCATAGCCTAGCCACTGCCACATCATCAGCACTAAAAAATCCTCCTGTCACATCATAAATAGCCCAGCCATAGCTAGCCACAGCCATCATAAATAGCCCAGCCACATCAATAACCACATCACTAATAACAATTATATAAAAATGAAATAATTAACAATCACACAATATACGGAATTTAATTTACGAGACATATACGAGAAACATTAATAATACTATCCACATCACTATAACAAATATATACAAAATGAAATAATTAACAATCACACAATATACGGAATTTAATTGACGAGACATATACGGGAAACATTAATAATACTATCCACATCACTATTAACAAATATATACAAAATGAAATAATTAACAATCACACAATATACGGAATTTAATTACGAGACATATACGGGAAACATAATAATACTATCCACATCACTATTAACAAATATATACAAAATGAAATAATTAACAATCACACAATATACGGAATTTAATTACGAGACATATACGGGAAACATTAATAATACTATCCACATCACTATAACAAATATATACAAAATGAAATAATTAACAATCACACAATATACGGAATTTAATTTACGAGACATATACGGGAAACATTAATAATACTATCCACATCACTATTAACAAATATATACAAAATGAAATAATTACAATCACACAATATACGGAATTAAATTACGCCACAAAAATGGAGAAAATTCACAAATATTAATAAATTTGTCCCACATCGAAAGTGGAACATAAAACATTCACGGATGTCTCTATAAAAGAGAAACAACCAAGAATGAGTTTGTCCCACATCGAAAGTGGAACATAAAACATTCAAGGATGTCTCTATAAAAGAGAAACAACCAAGAATGAGTTTGTCCCACATCGAAAGTGGAACATAAAACATTCAAGGATGTCTCTATAAAAGAGAAACAACCAAGAATGAGTTTGTCCCACATCGAAAGTGGAACATAAAACATTCACGGATGTCTCTATAAAAGAGAAACAACCAAGAATGAGTTTCACAAAAAAAACATTAAATAAAAAAAATAAAAAATCCGCTGGGCGATGCGCTCGGCCATCCGGAGCGCTGCAATAGCACCGAGCGGATCGCCCAGCGCACCGCCTAGCGCCACGGAACCGCCGAGCGCTAGGCAGTTTTTTAATTCCGGAAATGGCTGGGCGGTTGCAATAGATCGCCTAGCGCACCGCCTAGCGCCGGCGCTCGGCTAGGCGGTGCGTTAGGCGCTATTGTGGATGCTCTTAACGAAATGGGTGTTACCTATAAATCGGGACTTTGAATTTACAAATTTAGTACTCCATTATTACACATGAATTTGCTCAATTCATTGTAGATTTGTTACGCATGGATTTCTTTTATTGGCTTTTCTCTCCTTTTATTCATTGTATGTTTCTGTCAAACAAGGTTAATATATTTTCTATCGTCATTTGCACCATTCGTTTTAATATGAACTAAATTAAGCAATAGTATAATAAATTAGTGTATATCATTAGATAAAGTCATAGGTGAATTTTCATTTTGACCTTTCAATACAGAATCTAGAAAATACAACTCTATTGAGTAGGTTGTTTAATAAAATAATAATAATGGTTACAATAAATCTTTAAAAATATATATATGTAATTTAAACTTGATAGTGTTAATTTAAAGTAATTATTATAATCTTATTCCAAATAAAAATTTAGGGGGAGTTTTGGAAGTATTTAGGAAATAACATCCTTTTAAAATAAATATTAGTATCATTTAAATAAAACTGTTTTTTGCCACACATATACTATACACACGATCATTTACTGTTTCTATTAACTGCCTTCCACTAGATTTCATTGATAAACATCCGTGAAGATCAATTCCTAATTTTATGTGTTCGATTGGAATTTCAATGGATAAAAGAGGAGAAACATGAAATTGTACTCGTATGTTCTAAATTCCTTTTTGGTTTGATTTTGAAGCTGTAATTAGGCGATTATGTTGTTGTTCGCAGCCGTAAAAGTAGGTTACAGATTAGGGAGTTGGTGAAGGAGACTTCAGCAGAGCTTGATCGTGTCAGACAAACCTACAAGTATATACTTGTAGTCAATGTAAGTTCATCTCAATTGACTTTGATATCTGAATTCTGCTAGCAACCATTTATTAGGAGGAGTTTGGAGTTGTGTACATCCAATTTGTTCTTGTTCTTGTTCTTGTGAGGAGATTTGACAATGATTATTCTATAAAGCGTTGCTATAGAACTATGTATATGGACGCTAATCCGGAGAAAAGAAAATGGAGGGTTTTCTAGAAATTTCAGAAGATGAAGCGTGAAGAAGAGGATGGAGGCTCCCGCAACAACATCTAAAACAAACTACTAGCCGAACATTGAAAATCAACCAGAGAAGCAACGGTCGTCTTCCATGAATTAGTATGTAGGAGTACTATATTTCTAGCCATTGAATATGAAATTAAATGATTCACAGTTTATTAGTGATTCTTTGATTGATTGACACTTTATTAATACTAGTAGTACTATATTTTTGTTTCACGTCTCAATAACTTACATTCAAATTAACTGCATTTAAATATTTTTGTTCTATATCTAAAGCATTTTATCAGTACTATCATTATCATCATATGATAAAATTATTCTTATGTTATTTTCACACTAACTACACTTAACTCACAATTTTATATATCACAACTTTATTTTAATAAATTAAATTTTTTATTTAATGTATTATGTTATACGCTTATGCTAAATATATTTCTAATTTTAGACCTTATAATGATATTATTTCGTATTCCATATAAATAATTTGATTTAAATAAAAATGGACCATACTAGTATATAATAAATACGAACTTATGCTCAGGACAAATCAAGAGATGCACAATAAATTACTCACTCTTAACCTATCCTTAATAAGCTATGATTTGCTATATAGCCTCGTTATAATATCATAGGAGATTATGTATTTTCATTATTATATCATCTTGATCATAGTACATATGAAGATATGTCCGCTCAAATCAAGAATGAAAAGCTTTTTCTACACATGGCTCAATCATCTTGGACATATATAATGTGATGTATTTCGATTGAATACCGGAAGAAATAGTACAAAACACCCCAAAAAGTAAAAAATATATTTATTAGTTGAACAAACTATTATAAAATCTCTAGAAATACAAAAATGTTCCTAATGAAAACGTAATGATTGAACATTGTGAAGCCCCAATGTTTTGAGCGAAAAAAAGCTTGGGGTATAAAGAATGATGCTAGGAAAAGTAGAAGAGACATAATGTAAAAGAAAATCACATAGTGCATAAGCTTCAGTGTTTTTAGAGTAGATAAATAACATATGTTTACTAAAGAACAACAAGTCGCCATTTGTCAAAACTGTGAGCGGAGTGATAACTTGAGTGGCATGTAATGGAAATTCGAAGTTATATTCCATTATCCAAGAACTTGGATCTCCATACTTGTCCATCTTCCAAATTTTAGTACGTCCTAAATGCAATGTATCGCATATACATAGTCGACCCTCTAAAATGCATAGCTGATACCAACATAATAAAACCCAAAGACACCACCGTGCCGGAACCATAAAGATAACATTGAGAAGGGGTGGATCCTTAAGAGGAAAACTGGTGAAGAGCTCTGTTTCAAGATCAAAGCAACAAATCAAAAAATTATTCTCAAGGTCACATGCAAGCCAGTGAATATTTCCGTTCAAAAATATAGCATAATCAAGTGACGGTCTATATGTAATATTTAGCGCGTGAGGCAACCTAATTGCCGCTGGTGCTGGGATCCTTCTCCATGAACATTCTCCTCTTAGAGTGTACACATGACAGAACCTAGATTCATCGACACATAAAATCTTATATTGTCCACTTAATTTGCTCACCCCAAATCCAAATAGACACCTACGTGCAGGTAGAGGAGGAAGATCAATATATTCACGAGTCATTGGATTGACTACGAAGAGAATATCATTATTACCATCCAATCCATCCCACAACAAAAGCAAACCATCAACTGAACTAAGTACAAACCGATGGTGAGGAGTTGAAGAAGGGGGCAAGTCGAATTGAAAAAGTGGTCGGCCGTCCTCATGAGCCACTGCATACCCCTTCTTGTCTCGACGAACGAAAGCCATGAATTGTTTCGCAAGTAGACCATCCCCTTCTATTAGATCACGCCATGACTTACAAATGGTCCGACACCTCATAATGCATCTGTTCGGGAGTCTCGAAAGGATCTCTCTCCATATTTCTTGCGGTAACCATATTTCTTGCGAATCACGTGTCTCCTTATTACGGCGGCTTATGAAAAGTAAGATTAAATTAGGGATAGAAACTAAGATAGGTACGATGAAATCACGTGTCTCCATATCACGGCGGCTTATGAAAAGTAAGAATAAATTAGGGATAGAAACTAAGATGATAATAATCTTTTCGTACATATTTATACTATAGGATTTGGGAGATATTCCTATATGACTATATCAAATCCTAATCGAAAAGTTCGTATTCAGTTAGGGATGTACCTGATCGGTTTTCTACTTTGATGAAATTTCAAAAAATGAATATTGTATTCTCCTATCTAACAAGTAGATCAAGTGTTAGTATATTATCTCAACAATATATGAGGCCAAATTTGAACAAGTCATTTATAAATAATTTAAATTTTTTGTACTAAGGTGATTTCATACATTTAGAGACCCAAAGAAAAGTTATATTCAAATATTTACGCATATACATTATGTCAAATTTAGAAAATAAAATAAAATCATACTACTATATCTTTTTTATCAAAATTAATTACAATAATGCGAATAAATAAAATAATTCTTTTCGTACATATTTATAGTGTAGGATTTATATCAAATCCTAATCAACATCGAAATAAATTAAATACTAAGTATAATTAAGGAAGATAAAATTCACATCAAATCCTAACTAATCAAATCCTAACTATATAAGGAGAAGTACGTGGGCTGAAGAAGAAAAAATTCACATCATATCAGATGATTAGATTAACATTTTTTTCTGATTTGAATAATATTTAATGGGGCATATTTTTATCTTTCAGTTTTAAATATTAGTTGTATTAATTATAGTTATCATTATTGAAATAAAATACTTATCTCAAAAATATGTTACCCTTGATTTTTTCTTTTAATACTCCATATTTTATATATTAGATGATTTGATTAACATTCAATTGGGGCATATATTTATCATTCAATTTTAAATACTACTGTATGACTTAATTTATAGCTATCATTTTTAAAAATATTTTATTAAAAATGATAACTACAATTATATTTTCAGATTTTACCAAAATTTCGTTGTTTAAGAAAGAAAAAAATAATTAAGTATGCAATATTTTTGAGCTAAATATAATACAATGTCTTCATTATTTAGTAATATAGTATGAAAACAAGAAAGAAATAAGAATTAAAATATTGAAAAATATGAAGAAAGAGAATGGTGATAGAAGTCTGCGTTTTGTTCATGAATTTGTGCGTATTGAGCACTACATATTGTGCTGTGTTTTATACCACAGTAGGAAATCCACCCCCTTGAAATTAAGGTCGGTTGCTCGGGAGTGGATCCCCGCTGTGGTGAAAACACGGCAGGGGATGCTGTGCTATTTAAACGGCGACGTATTGGGTCAACTTTTTCAAACTCTACTTTATCCAAATAGCTCTAACTCATGATTCAATAACCATTCTATAGTATACTTTATTTTAGTGATTTAAGTTGTACAATAGTTTTATAAATAACGATTAATTAGTATCGAACTACTCATTAAAACTTATGGCTTATTTAGTTCACTAATTAAAATTTCTAAATTTTATATTTAGTTGCATGCTCATTTCAATTTCATTTAAATATTAATATTATGATAAATTAATTTAATATCAATACATTATTATTTAAAATCATAGCTAAACCTTATCTGTTGCAATTGGGAGCTATCAATTGCAGTTGTAGTTTATTTTAAATAAACATTATTTTAAATTTATTTTAGTGTAATATTATTACCCCTCCGTCCTATGCTATGTCTAATTATACTACCAATGCTTTATACAATGTCTTCATTGTCGGTGTCCTAACTAAAATTAGGCGACACAAATAGAAACATCCTAAAAAGTAAAAGATTAAGATAATTTTCCCTCAACTTAGGGACATTTTTTTACGTCCTAAATTATAGTTATTTTTAAAAAAATTCAAACACTAGTAATTGCGTCTCAATTTGTGTGTCTATAAATGATAATTTTTTTGTAGTGTGAGGAGAATGAGTTAGTGGAATGTGGGATATATTACCAAAAGTAGTAGGTGTGACAAGCATTGACTGACAGACCGGAAAGGAAACTAGTGACAAGTATGGCAAACGGAGAGAGTATTAGTTTTACTTAACCCACATAGGACAATTGAGAAAACTAAAATGTTATAATTGAGTTTCAAAATTATGTAATGAGCTAACATTCAACGAAAAACTATGATTTAATAACAATTATCTCTAAATTTAAATATAAAATAAGTTTTCAAATTTAATTTTTAGTCAAAAACAAAATTAGAATTGAAATTAATAACTCACTTAATCAATAAGCTCTGATCATGATTCAAATTATAATCCATTAATATTACATTAATTATAATTTAAAATGATAAAAGTTTAATAACTAAAAATTAACATTAAAAAAATATGAACACTGATTCACCTTGATATCAATACTGATAATTGATCACATAAATATTAATTCTAAGCTCAACTGAAAAAGGAAAAGGAATGCAATAATTGTCTCAATACGTCGCCGTTTAATAGCACAGCTTCCCCTGCTGTGTTCTCACCACAGCAGGGGATCCACTCCCTTAGGTCATCCACAATAGGAATAGCCCAGCAATAGCCCAGCCATAGCCTAGCCACTGCCACATCATCAGCACTAAAAATCCTCCTGTCACATCATAAATAGCCCAGCCATAGCCTAGCCACATCATAAATAGAACAGGCACATCAATAACCACATCACTAATAACAATTATATAAAAATGAAATAATTAACAATCACACAATATACGGAATTTAATTTACGAGACATATACGAGAAACATTAATAATACTATCCACATCACTATTAACAAATATATACAAAATGAAATAATTAACAATCACACAATATACGGAATTTAATTGACGAGACATATACGGGAAACATTAATAATACTATCCACATCACTATTAACAAATATATACAAAATGAAATAATTAACAATCACACAATATACGGAATTTAATTTACGAGACATATACGGGAAACATTAATAATACTATCCACATCACTATTAACAAATATATACAAAATGAAATAATTAACAATCACACAATATACGGAATTTAATTTACGAGACATATACGGGAAACATTAATAATACTATCCACATCACTATTAACAAATATATACAAAATGAAATAATTAACAATCACACAATATACGGAATTTAATTTACGAGACATATACGGGAAACATTAATAATACTATCCACATCACTATTAACAAATATATACAAAATGAAATAATTAACAATCACACAATATACGGAATTAAATTTACGCCACAAAAATGAGAAAATTCACAAATATTAATAAAATTTGTCCCACATCGAAAGTGGAACATAAAACATTCACGGATGTCTCTATAAAAGAGAAACAACCAAGAATGAGTTTGTCCCACATCGAAAGTGGAACATAAAACATTCAAGGATGTCTCTATAAAAGAGAAACAACCAAGAATGAGTTTGTCCCACATCGAAAGTGGAACATAAAACATTCAAGGATGTCTCTATAAAAGAGAAACAACCAAGAATGAGTTTGTCCCACATCGAAAGTGGAACATAAAACATTCACGGATGTCTCTATAAAAGAGAAACAACCAAGAATGAGTTTCACAAAAAAAACATTAAATAAAAAAAATAAAAAATCCGCTGGGCGATGCGCTCGGCCATCCGGAGCGCTGCAATAGCACCGAGCGGATCGCCCAGCGCACCGCCTAGCGCCACGGAACCGCCGAGCGCTAGGCAGTTTTTAATTCCGGAAATGGCTGGGCGGTTGCAATAGATCGCCTAGCGCACCGCCTAGCGCCGGCGCTCGGCTAGGCGGTGCGTTAGGCGCTATTGTGGATGCTCTTAACGAAATGGGTGTTACCTATAAATCGGGACTTTGAATTTACAAATTTAGTACTCCATTATTACACATGAATTTGCTCAATTCATTGTAGATTGTTACGCATGGATTTCTTTTATTGGCTTTTCTCTCCTTTTATTCATTGTATTTGTTTCTGTCAAACAAGGTTAATATATTTTCTATCGTCATTTGCACCATTCGTTTTAATATGAACTAAATTAAGCAATAGTATAATAAATTAGTGTATATCATTAGATAAAGTCATAGGTGGATTTTCATTTTGACCTTTCAAATACAGAATCTAGAAAATACAACTCCATCCATTTTTTTTTGGTTTGCACCTGATGAGAATTATGTAGGGGTGTGCATTCGGGTTTCGGTTCGGTTTTTTGTCAAACCCGAAAAACCGAATTTAGTTCAAAATCCAAACCGAACCGAACCCGAAAAATCGATAACCGAACTTAAAAAACTGAAAAACCCGAACAAAACCGAAAAACCCAAAAATAAATATAATATTAATATATATATATATATATATGTAATTTATTTTATATATACTAATAGAATATTTATATATAATATAAAATTAACAATACATATAATATATATTATATAGTAGAATTTATTAAAAGAATATAATATATATTATATATAATATAATATATTAAATTAATAGTATATATATATAATTCGGTTTTTCGGTTTTTCGGTTTTTTTCTTCGCCCGAACTGAACCGAACCGAAAAACCAAAAAAACCGAATCGAATTTAAAAATTTCGGTTTGGTTCGGTTCGGATAGTCGGTTTCCGGTTTTTTTGCTCACCCCTCGAATTATGTTACGTATCAAACATCATAAAAACTCGATCTTGATATTATTTTAACTTCAACCTAAAAAATCTATTTCAAAGTAACTATATTGCTATATCAAATCCACAAAACAAACCTATTTTAAGTTTTTAACTCCTTATATGTTACTTAATAGTATTAAACAACCTCCTAAAACTAAATCTTGATATTATTTTAATTAACTTCAACCAAAAATTGATATTTCAAAGTAAATATTGTATATTGCTATATTAATAATAAATACACAAAAACAATCCTATTTTAACTCCATAAATGTTACGTGTCAAACAACATCATAAAAACTTGATCCTGAGAGTATTCACGCTTAAATTGCCAACATTATGAACCCACCTACATTAATGGGCCTGGGTCGATCTGGGTCCGAATCAGGCTGGGCCCATTTGACAATTTCATTTAAATGCACATGGAGTATCTTTTTGTCCGTCCTTAGTTTCGAAATTTGAAAACTTGTCTATTTAATTCAACGGTCGAATTTTTCAAATACACCCAATTCTGCAACTTTTCACTCTAGCTTCTTCACTCCACAATTTTAAAATCCTCTCCATTTTCTCAAGATAAGGTCCTAGAATCTTCACCAGAGCTGCTGAATTGTTGCAATAATAAACATTCTCATCGATTTTGGGTTAATTTTTCAGGTACGCTCTCAGATCTAACTTAAACTTCTGTACATCTCCTTTTTGTGCTGTGTTGTTTGATTTGGTTGTGGAATTTGTTTTTCCCCTTTGGATAAACTGAGTTTATATAGAGTTATGGTAAAGATTTCGCCCAACTGTTGCTTGGTTCATCACTCGTAATTAACGTCGATATTGAGCTGAATTTCGATGAAACTGTGCTGGTCGGTTCGTTTCGCAGAAATGATTGCTTGGTTAATTAGGTTAATTCTATGCTATTTTGTCATCGCTTGTAATGAACCTCGACATTGAGGTATGGGAATCTTAGATTGATAGCTCAATCGATTCATAAGCAGTCGCATAAAATAAGTATTTGATTTGAAATTTGATATTGAGGAAAGTTTGTTTGTAGTTTGTAAGAAGCTGTTTGTATCCTTGTACGAATTATTCTCTTTCCTTTGCACTTTGTTAGTTGGCGTTTGATCTTTGTGAACCACTCAAAATGTGATAGTGAAGTATGCTGATTGTGTTTTATTGGTTAGCAGCTATCTGCAGGAGTAGTTCGATTAAATGTCGGCAGGCGAGAAGAAGATGCTTACCCTGACGGAAACAACATGTGGTACTCTTCTGAATGAACTGCAGGTAGATAAACTTAGGACTAAGTGATTACATTTTTGTCCTCTTCATTTTCCATCTGTTTTTGACCTATTATTTTCTGGTTCAGATAATAGAAATGAATGTGTTACTGACATTCGAGTGTCATCTTTCTTATTTCTGTCAGATAATATGGGACGAGGTGGGGGAATCTGATGCGGAAAAGGACATAATGTTGCTTGAGCTCGAACGAGAATGTTTAGAGGTGTATAGGAGAAAAGTAGATCAAGCAAACAAGTGTAGGGCTCAACTGAGGCAAGCAATTGCTGATGCTGAGGCCGAGCTTGCTGCCATCTGCTCTTCAATTGGTGAGCCTCCTGTACATATAAGACAGGTAAGCTATAGATTTGTCTCTTTTCTGTTACTATATACTGTATATTTTAGTGCGGTGTTTCTTATTTAATGTGCCAACTCAAAGTTGATTTTGTATACAAGTCTAATCAGTGTTCACTGATGATAATTGTTTAATCCATATTGGAGTTTTAAGTACTTGGAAGTCCTTTATTGGCACACAAGCATATTACATTAGCAGCTATGTAGCTGTGGTAGAGAGATCTTTAATTCATTAAAAAAAAGGCAACAGTTTATTCTTTTACCTTAATGGATGACCTTTCATGTAGTCTGATCAAAGCACTGGAAGTTTGAAGGCTGAGCTTAGAGCAATCCTTCCACAAATAGAAGAGATGAGAAAAAGGAAATCTGATAGGAAAAACCAATTTATAGAGGTGAACGGTGAGATACAGAGTATAAAGAATGAAATATATGGTGGAGGTTATGCTTCGAAGGATGCGGCAGTGTACGAAACTGATTTATCTTTGAGAAAGCTTGAAGAACTTCACGTTGAGCTGCAGGCACTCCAAACTGAAAAGGTAGATTTGTGAAACTGTCATATAGTTCTTAATTTAAATGATTTTTTCATGTTTATCTTCTCATGGACCCTGGAATATTTGCAGTGTGAACGTCTGAAGCATGTCCATGAGTACCTTAATTATTTGTACTTGGGCTGCTCAGTGCTTGGTTTGGATTTTAAGGAAACTGTCAGTGTGATTCATCCAAGACTAGGGGAACCTGAAGGAAAAGACATCAGCAACGGTACCATTGAACAATTGAGGACTGCTATACAAAGAATGCAGGAGGTTAAAACACAGAGAATGCAGCAGGTATAGCATGATCTGTGATTATTTTCTTTAGTATCAGCTCCCTTTAAGTTAGACCGATAACTGTGAAATACTACTCAGTTACAAGATCTAGCATCTTCATTACTGGAGCTTTGGAACTTGATGGATACACCAATTGAAGAGCAACAGATTTTTCAGAAAGTTACCTGTAATATAGCTGCTTCAGAAGATGAAATAACAGAGCCTGGCATGCTTTCTGTCGACTTTATTAATCATGTGAGTCGAACATATTCACTTTCAGACAATGTGTTATATCTTGCTCGAAACTGTAAGCTGAAGTTTCTAACTTGCAAACTGGTTATAAAAACTGCAAAAACGTCTATCAGGTCAAGGCTGAAGTTTCTCGACTGGAGGAGCTGAAAGTAAGCAAAATGAAGGAACTTGTGTTCAAGAAGAAGGGAGAGCTTGAAGATATTTGTAAGAAAACACATTTAATTCCAGAATCAGATAGTGAGGTTGATTTGGCTATTGAAGCTGTTGAATCTGGTAACTATATGTCTTCAACTTATCAAATAATTTATTTCCTTCAATCATCATTCTCATTTTCTGTTTTTGTTCTGATTAATAACAGGAGCTGTTGATGCCTCTTGTGTGCTTGAACAAATTGAGCTCCAGATATCTAAAGTCAGAGAAGAGGCTCTAAACAGGAAAGACATACTTGAAAAGGTTGAGAAGTGGATGGCTGCATGCGATGAGGAGAGCTGGCTTGAGGAGTATAATAGGGTTAGTTAGACTCACACACAATTTCCTATTGATTACTTCTTGAGTTCCAATGGGTAATTGCTTTTAATGGTTCCCTTTCTGTAGGATGACAATCGCTACAGTGCTGTGAGAGGTGCCCATCTTGTTCTGAAACGTGCCGAAAAAGCTCGTGTTCTGGTCAACAAACTTCCCGGTATGGTAGTATAGTTGATTGGCGCATTACTTTGAAATATATGCGCATGTAAGATTTTGACATTTCTTTGTTCCTTGGAATAGCAATGGTGGAGACATTGGCTTCAAAGACCACTGCGTGGGAGAAAGAGAATGGAGTCTATTTTACCTACGATGGCGTAAGTGCTAGCATGTTCATTTGTTCTTTACTGCTGTGTGATTAAGCAAACGTTATCTTGATTCTCGTCTGCTATATCTAGGTTCGTCTGCTTTCTATGCTTGAAGACTACATGACTTTGCGGCAAGAAAAGGAATTAGAGCGCAAAAGGCAGAGGGTATAGACCTTTTGTATCCATAACAAGTCCAATTGTGATTACTATCGATTCCTCTAGCTCTTGTTTACATCTCTGTATGTGTACATTTCCTATATAACAGGACCAGAAGAAGCTTCAGGGGCAGTTACTTACTGAGCAGGAGGCTCTTTATGGTTCCAAACCAAGTCCTATGAAGAACCAGAGCGCGAAGAAAGGCGCCCGATTGTCCTGTGGTGGTGCTGCAACCGGAAGGAGACTTTCCCTTGGTGGAAACATGCTACAGACTCCAAGGCATGATATGCCTCCTCCAGCAAAAGCTACTCCTGTCACTCGCAACGCCAAAAAGAGTCAACGTATAACTCACGACGCTCTCAAGGATGACGGATTTCAAACACTCTCCTCTGGTTATTTTTTAAAACACTTTCCTCTTGTTACCGAGTCAGAATGCAATATTTTAAGAACCACATCCTTTTCAATATCCATGTTTTCGACATCCGTGTTTTCGAATTTCTAATTGAGTTTCTTGTGTCTTGATTTCAGGGAGGAGAGGTTTAGACCTGGTCGGGCTTCCTGTAAACCAGCAATCTCGAGAAATAGAATTTCCCTCGCCCATGATGCGAAAGCCGTTCTCTCCCATTTCATCCACGGACTCATCAAGGTTGAACGCCACAAACATTTTAGGCGACATCAACCAGAAACATAACGAAATGTTGCAAAAGATGCTCACAAGCAACAACAGCACCACACCATTCACCACCCCCGAAGCAGAGAACATAATGCCTCAAGCAGCCTCAACACCCTCCACCACATTGCCTATCCCAATGCACCTGGCTATGACGCCAATGCAGAAGCCCGTGTCATCCGCAACGCTGCAGATGGCCGCCATCACACCAGCAAAGGCAGCCGAGGAGGAGATAGAGTACTCGTTCGAGGAAATGAGAGCCGGATTCGTGCTGCCTAGATCACATCTAGTGAACTTGATGATGCAAGTATAGTAACTTGTGATGATCACACAATCTGTATTCATTTTTGTATCTTGGTGTGATAAAAATTGATTTCTATTGCATTGTACATAGTCCACGAACAAGTAGACATGGACTAGAATCTTGAATCTAAGTAGATTCAATCTTGTAAGAATAATTCCTGATACCTTTTGTCTGGTTGTTAACTTTAGTAATGATTTTGTCTTGATAGTTTTTTAGATTTTTTAATATTATTCTCTTGAGATTTGTAAATTGTCACAGATTTGCATTTGGCTAGACAGTTGACTGAGATCGGAAATGGGAAACTTTCTACCATCACTTTTCAGAAGTCCATGATCCATCTAGTATTATTTTAATATTTATTTGAAAAAAGGATTATAATTCCATAAAATCAAACATCCTACATTTAAACTAACCAATTAGTACATATTCAATAAAACAAACAATTTAGAAATTAGAATTAAATGCAAAAATACATGGAAAATCCTCATCCTCGATTGCCAACATTTCACACTAGTGCTTTGTCTCGTCGATAAATCACATAAAAATAGTACTACATATATAAAAAAAATTTATTAGTTCAAAAGAAGTGATTTTGGTGAAATAATTTTTGTATACAGTGGCATTAACAGTAAATCATCACTAAATTCAAGGGTAGGTATTTCCTAATAAATGGGTCATTTTTTATAATTTTATTTACCAAAAAAGACAAAGAAGAGGTCAAGAGTTGAAAAAGTGGGAATGCCTCCAATCTTAACTTTACAGCTTTAATTAATTAAACACCCATTTTAAAATTCAAAATATTTATCATTTTCCCAAAAATTACCTTTATTTTAATATTCAAATTCATTAAGTTTGCTATTTTTTAAATGCCACTTATTAAATTTCCAAGACGGACCTGAAACCATTTTCTCAACCATAATTAATACTTTGAATTTTGCAATTTAAATATTGCTTGCTACCTAATTAATTACAATAATATTAAAACCCATTCATTTTTTTATTAATTTTCTTCATCTACTTTTTCTTGCAAAAACCCTAATTTTTCAGTCCCATTTTTTTTTCTTTTTCCAGATATCAATTTTATGCATTCATAATCTTAGAAAAAAAATTCACAGTAAAACAGAGCTTCTTGCACCAGAGCTCTGCTGTACTGTGTTGATTGCTGGATAAATTTTAGCTTCTAGAGTTTCAGAGTATGTCAGCTGATTTCCCACGAAAATCTGCGTCATGTTTTGGTTTGTACAATTCTTGAAACAAATTTCGTGTTTGAATGTGATTTACCGTTGGTCCAAGTTTTGAGCTGCTAAAGATTCGACCTTTATTAATTTAGTGATTAGGGTTTAAGCATTTCGCATTTTTTTAAAAGTTTAATTAGTATATGAATGGAGGAAAAGGAAGGGATGAATGGTTCAGGCGTCACATTAAGAGCTGGTGAAGCCCCTCAAATCGACAGTGTGGATCCGCCAAGAATCGAAAATTCCGGCAACATTCTTGGATCAGCCACTCCCCCAGCCCCAGCTCCAGCTCCGGCTCCGGCTCCGGCGGCGGCGACGGTGGATGGGAAGAAGAAGAGGGGGAGGCCAAGGAAGTACGCTGCAGATGGCTCTATCGTGGCATTGTCGCCTATGCCGATATCGGCCTCGATTCCGCTCACCGGAGATTATCCGGGGTGGAAGCAGAGCGGAGGACGGTCGGTCGACTCTTTCAAGAAGAAGCATAAGCTGGATTTTGCAAATGCAGGTAGCTTTGCTTGGATTTTTATTGGTTACAAGTGTTGGTTGATGTGGTTGGAATGGCCTAGTGGTATAAGTATAAAGTTGAATAGTATTTAAAGAATCTAAATTTTGAATTGGGACCCCTTTGTGTGTGGATTGTGATTTGTGGCAGTTTTGGTATATGCTCTGAGGAAAATGGAATGGAATATTGTTGAGAGTCATCCTTGTTTGCTGGTGTTGTCTTTTTTATATGTGATGTGACATGACAAAGGATCTGTCTTTTACTCATTAATTGCTGTGTGCAGAAATGGAAAGGAATAATAAATGATAATGATGAAGAGATGATGTAACATGTGTGGATCTTACCTCTGCTAATCTATGTATGCATAACACTATACTGTCTTGGAATTGGAAGAGGTTGGATTATTTGAAAGGCTATAAGATTTACTATTAATCACTTCTCAATATGAGCTAATGTGCATTGTTAACTCCAAAATGGTTCTTAATTGAAAAATATGCGTATTACTGCTTCCGTCTGTTTGGGAATCAATATCGAAAGAACACAATGTTTGGGACTTCATTTGAGTGCAGATATCACTGGAGAGATTATAAATATGATGCATGTTCAGCATTTCTGGGGATTATTAGTGAAGAAATGAACCATATTGCTCACAGTAAATTTGTGCATTTTACTCAAAGTAAATTCTCTGGTTTATTGTAGGGAATACTATGGCATACCCTGTCGGTGGAAGTTTTACTCCCCACATGATAACTGTTAACTCTGGCGAGGTACCTCTAATCATTTCCTTGTTTTTATGTGTATTTTTCTTTGAATGTTTGCAGTGCTAAATGTTGATGTTGAGCTAATAAATCCTGCCAAATTTGATGCAATTCTGTAACTAATGGTTCCATATATATGTTGTCACTATTATTCTTCATGAAACATAAACTTTTTTTCCTTCTAAATTCATGAAATTAATGAAAGTTTGATCTCGTGTGTTGTTTCATCATTTAAATGCTTTCAGCAGTATTGAAATCGTTTTTAATGGAACCAGAGTCTTTCTAAACTAAACATATTTCAAGTATGGATTTGTATTCCCTCGCTTAGATGTTTTAAGAGTTGAGGTACCCTTTACCAAACGTCTTTTATGTGATCGTCCTAAGCCTATGAAGAAACACATTATGCAATGATATAATGATATAATGCTATTACTGTTTGGTAGATAGAGTTGAGTAATTGAATCATCAACCAAAAGATATTTGAAGCAGCTGTACAACAATCTTCATTATGTATGATATACAGCATAAATGTTGGATGCTCAGACGGACTGCAAGTTACGTCTTTGAGATACACTGCCTAGTTGCAAGATTCTGACTTTTAAGTTTTTTCATTCCGTTTCAGGATATCATGATGAAGATAATATCATTTTCTCAACAAGTTTCCCGAGCTATATGCCTTCTGGCTGCCAATGGTGCTATCTCAAACGTCACCCTACGTCAACCAAATTCTTCTGGTGGTACTTTAACTTATGAGGTGAGAGCCTGTTGAACTTTGTAGGTTTCTTTTCCTCAAAGTAGATCAATATTCGGATAAAGAAATGGGTTGTTTCACATTTTTTTATCTGATTGAGGGATGGCCTAAATCCATTAGGATACATCTGAATTATTCCATGCTTTCTACAGGGTCATTTTGAAATTCTGTCTCTGACGGGATCATTTATGCCTAGTGACAACGGAGTGACAAAAAGCAGATCAGGTGGGTTGAGCGTCTCTCTGGCAGGCCCTGATGGCCGCGTAATGGGTGGAGGACTAGCCGGCATGCTCGTTGCAGCCGGCCCTGTTCAGGTAAAGTGAATTTTCGTGCGCAAACATATCATTCAGCTCACAATTTGAACTGGCATTGTTTTCTAACCCTTTTTAAGTTCCAACAGATTGTGATTGGAAGCTTCTTACCCGGTGGATCCCAAGCCCAGCCGGAGCAAAAGCCTAAGAAGCCGAAATACGAGCAAACAATATCATTTGGGGCTGTGCCAACTAACCCTATCATGTCTGAAGCCCCCTACGGCGGACCAAAGCCGAATCTGACAACGTCAGTGTCCTTCCAGGGAGACAGCCTGGCTTCAACGAACTCTATACACGGATCCAAGATTGCTGAACCGGGTACTAACGTTTCGTTCCACGGAGACAATTCTACAGAACAGAGCCATGACTTAACGTGCTGATCGCGTATGCGTTTTTGCTGTATCTTAGGTTTTTTTTTAATCTGGTGTAGATGTTTTAGGCTCACCTGTTCTGACCCCTGCTGCAAAGTGTGTTAAATTTTTCATAGGAACTTAGGATTAGAAGGCTCTGTTGTAGGATTGATTTGCCTTTTTTGTTGTTCTGTTGTGTGTAACTTTGATGTATCGTTTGTTGTTATTAAACTGGAATCATCATCACTTCTAGTTGAAGTTTCAAGACTTGAAATGTGAGATACCTTGTTACATTTATTAGAAAATATTGTTTCTTTCACTGCTACTTTATTATAAATTGATTAAAGCTAATCCACTAATCTTCTATTATGTAATCCTTTATCTAGAGTTTCTCAGAATTTTTGGTTCAGTTTCATAAATGGAATTGTTATCAAAATGTTTTTTACTACATATTTGTAATAACAATTGAATGAGCGATAAATAAGGGAACGCTTTTGTATAAATTATGTTAGTTGCAAGTCAAGATATTCTCTCAAGATCATTTTTCCATTACATTCATTCTTGGCAACATTAAATGCAGCAAATTTAAACTCTAAATTCAAGATATTGGTTGCAACTCAAGATATTCTCTTAGTAGTAATTAGATTTCAAGATCATTCTCCCATCTAATTCATTCTTGGCAACATGAAATGCATCAAATTTAAACACTAAATTCAAAAGATCATTCATTTGCAATCGCAAGTGCCTTTAAAATAAGTTTCAACATCCCAAATGCCACCACTCTTGTGCAGCGGCACGTACAAAACTGGGATACACCACAAATAACACAAGCCATAGGTGAAACAACAAAATTCAATGAATATGGTGCACAAATGTTTGTAGTGATATACGGTAGAGTTGCTTAGTTGACATCGACCAACTCCACATCGAACACCAGCCATGAGTTGGGAGGTATTGCTGGAGGACATCCTTTGGCACCATAGCTGCATATTTTACAACAACAAATTAGTATATGCTTAATTATTCTACTGTTATGCAACAACAGCACAATAACTCAAGTGGAAACTAGTTCCCCTGCTCATTGTGCTGTGGATTTCTTGTAGTATTAAGTTAGGCACTCCACTCACCACAGTAAAATGTGCACATACATGCAATTATCCTGTTTCCGTTCTCAGAAATTCAGTTTTGCACTTTTAAAGCACGTTACAGTGGCGAGGAAGAGATACAGTTCGGGTTTTGTATCAATCTTATTATACTCAAAAGTTACAAATAGACATTGCCAGTCTATATAAGGTTTAGCCATTAACAGTTTAGTTGGATGAAGATATCTTACCCCATAGCTGGAGGGATTGTGAGTCTTCGTTTGTCCCCTACGCGCATGCCTGCTCGTTTAAATAAATTAAATTCATTACGTAATTGAGACGGGAAAACAGTTTCAAAATTGTGCATTATTTAACTTAGTGATAATTACCATTTACACCAACATCCCATCCCTTAATAACTTGGCCAATACCTGCACAATGATGACAATATTTAGCTAGAAAAAAAGGAGTACATGTCTAAGCCTAGTATAGATTGCAAATTACTTAAGAGATAGTGTACCTAGGCGAAACTTAAAGGGTGCTTTTCTAACGTTTGAGTCGAAGATTTTTCCGTTCTTCTGCAGCTTGCCAATGTAATGGACACTAACCTGCATAAGTAAACAGTTATGAAATGCAGAACAATTGGCAATCCGATTGAACAGTGTGTGCATATTTAGCTGCAGAGTCATTTTTCATAGAGCAGAAAATAGTTGCCAATTCACCTTTTTCCCTGGAGAAGCTCTTTTTCCATCAGGTTTACCCATTGCCACCTCCTCTGTTACAAGATCATTCGGGTATGTCCTCACTTGTAGTGACTTAGATGCTCCTCCTTTCTCTTGTTTCTCCACATCGGTTTCATTTTTCTCTGCTACTTTCTTCTCTGCACTCGGAGTCTGTGTATTTTCTTGCAGTTTGTTTTTCTTGTTCTTTTTCTTTTCTTTCTTCCTGTAACAGTTGTATCAGATACCATCAAGACCCAAGATTGAAGTAAATATATCAAAAACAAAATAAATTTCCAAGTAAAAAGCACAAGTCTTTCATCTCAAGAACTCAAAATACATGTATGGCATCTTGTTTTAGGATTGATGGAAAAATGAAGGACGGAGTAAATAGCTGCATGAACATTAATGCCAGCAGTATCAATCTAAAAATAGCAAGTTGAAAACTATGTCTCAAGTGATGCATGTCAATAACTCATAAAAAATACTTGACTAGAGAGAAATAATATGCATCTTTTATATCTCAAACAATCAATGCATCTATATGTTTTAACAAGGAGAATCTTACATTTCAGAAGACGGCTTGAGATCGCTTCCAGCTTCAGCTACTGGAGGCTCTACCGCAACCTTAGAATCAGGTTTTCCATTCTCCTGAGAACTCTGCACTACTTTTTTCTTCTTGTTGTTCTTTTGTTTAACTTCATTTTCAGTGGTGTCCCTGCAAATAGCAAAAGTAGATAAACTTAGAAAACTTATTAGAAAATACTACGACTTATAATGAAAAGCCATCTGAATCCTAAACAGTAGCAATACACACAAGTTCAGCTAATGCAGTAACTTGAATATAGTTTACCTTGCAGGTTGTTCATCTTGGTCGATAGCACCACTCTTTCTTTTCAACTTTTTCTCGGAACCAGCATCAGCTTTTTCATTCTTGTTCTGGGATTTCTTACCAATACTTTCATGTTTAGTTTCATTAGATGCAGGTACAGGAAAACCATCTTCATCTTCACTTTCAAGGACGGGAACACTAGTTTCAGTCTTGGCAACAATCTGGCTGTTGGAGTTTTCGTTTCCAGCAGCTTTCTTCTTCTTCTTCGCTTGTTTAGACACGCCATTCTCATTGGTCGGCTTTTCATCATCCACTATCTCTTCAATTTTCACTGCCACCATTAACAGAAAACAGAAGAAAACTCAGTAAACTGAGGCAATCTTTCATAGAAAATTCTAGAGACTTTAGTAGCAACTTCAAAACATATGTATTCAGACATCAAATTCAAACTTCCTCCCGTGAAAGTTCAACCTTAGGTGAACTTTTAAGATCAAACAGAATGAAAATATTAGTAGTGTATGGAGCACCTTTAGTTAGACATTAATCATTATATGAAGAAAATACCTCCACTGTTGCGAACAGGTGAATGGGGGTGCCTGCAGCAAAGGTCATCCTCAGAACAGTCCTCCTCGTCATCCTCATCTTCAGAATCGTAGTCAAAACCGTCCTCATCTTCAGAACCAATCCCCATTGCATCATCCTCCTCATAGCAGCTTCACAAGTTAAAGAATGTACATAAAAACACAAAAATGATAAAGAATCATGATTTTTTCTCGCACAACCTAACTCGTTTGTTTCATTGCAAAGCAAGAAAATGGCTATTTGTTTATGTTATACCACCAAAACAGGGAGTTTAATCAATCCCCATTGCATCATCCCCATAGAGATTGCTTCACAAGTAAAAGAATGCAGAAAAACACAAAAACGAAAAAAGAATCAAATAATGCAACTTCCTGGTCTCACACAACCTAACTAGTTTGTTTCACTGCAAAGCAAGAAAAGACCCAAACTATATGTAATACCACCAAAAACAGGGAGTTTAATTAAGGATACCATCCATAACCATCTTCATCAGATTCATCCTCATCTTCAGATTCATCGCCATAAAAGAAACCAGAGAGATGCACGCTCTGAGGGCCAACGATCGAGAAGGTGACTTTTTCGTCTTCCTCAAACTCGAGGTTCAAGGGGCACATCTCGAGCCTATCGGGCAGCAACGAGCATAGGTAAATCGGGTCTTTATCTCCCACTTCACACTGTAATATGCTCTTCTTTGTCGATTCCCCTGAACCTAATGTCGCCTGAAAACATATCACGCAAAAACTAAATTCACAGCTCAAAAAAAGTATAATCTTGCACAATGAAATCTCACTTCATGAATACAAATAGATAAAGTATTAACCTGTACAAAATTAATAGGTAAAACAAACGTTTAAGCATTCAAATTTGACTAACCTGAGTTACATGAAGCCTTCCTCTCTCCTCATCAGACAAAGTGTAGGATTCGCCTGGTTTTACTTCAATCCCTGATAATCCAAAAGCAAAAAATCAAATCTTTGAACGCGAGTAGATTGTATATAAAGCTCTGAATAAAGTCTCACTAACTAAGCTATGAAACGAAAAATAAAAAAATTGATGGAGTGCTTACCCCAGAAGGCCATTGCTGTGGCTCAATTCAGACGACTGCGGAATTGTGTAAAACCTCAGAGAAGCAAACAAAGTGCATGTGTTCACAAGCTGTCTTAAACCCTAGCACAAAATTTCTTTTTTCTCTTTTTTTTATATTAAAATTAAAGTAAAATTAATGTGGGCCCTAGACACCTTAGTCCACTCAGCCCATCTCTCTCTTAACATATTTTTGCCATTCAACACCTCAAGAAAGGAACTTTTCCCAACTTCAGCAGCCCCTTTCGTTTCGCCTACTCACAATTGCAAGGGAAAGTTCTTGGTATAGTAGTTTCATTGGTGTATGCATCAAGAAGACTTTTTTTGTTAAAGAGAAGCATCAAGAAGTTTTTTTTAGATGTTCTTGGTATAGTAGTTTCATTGCTCATGCTCTTTTGTTAAGAGAATGCTTTAGAATACAACACAACAACACTATACCTCTCCCTCTGTTATTTATGCATGTATTTGTTCCTCTATATCTTCTTAATTTACAGTAAAGACCAAAATTTGTAGTGGTAATATTATCTAAGATTGTGTAAATGAGTTGAGCTATTTTAATTTGATATAAAAAAAAGGTAAACGTTCGGTCTAGTTTGTTTTATGGGGTTCATAATGCATGAAGCTTGACACACTTAACTCAATAATATATTTTGGAATTATAAGGTTCTTCTAGTTCAAGAAAGTAACAAGTACTAACATTCTTCTTGAATCCAATCAACAACTAACATTTTTGCACGTATTTATACACATGACGAATGATAAAATCTTAACATCATCTCAAATAACCATGTAGAGATATTTGGTCACCATATCTCATGAAACTTTTTTATTGAAGATAGTTAGAGAAAGCAGGTGAATTATTGGTCCATAAGTTGTGCACTTGCTCCCTGCATCATGCCGTTGCGTATCTGTTCACCGATATCCCGGACATGACCGGGGCCATGGGGTATGAAAACTGTAGTGTTCTTCGAGCTATTCCCCAGGTCCTTGATCGTGTCAAAGTACTGTGTGACCATGATAAGGTCCATAACCTCCTTTGCTGAAGTGCCCTCGATCTTGTCAGAGAAGTTCAGGATGTTCTCCCGAAGCCCATCGGTAATTGCCTGTCGCTGTCTGGCCACCCCGACTCCACCAAGATACTTGGCTTCGGCTTCAGCTTCAGCTTTCTTGACCTGGAGAATCTTCTCTGCCTCTCCTTTGTATACACTTGCAAGTTGCATCCTTTGAGCTGTTACACCAAATTTATTTGTCAAATAAAGTAGAGATTATGATATTTCCTCTTAGGAAAACAAGTCATTTTAAGTGGGATAGACAAAGGGAGTATTTGGTTAGCATAAGTTTGTCATCCACATGGAATACTCGTGTTCATAAATGTAGAAACATGATCATAGACTCTAGCATGGTGACAGTATTAATTAGTACATTCAACAGATGCCAAGAAACTCTAGGCATAATTTTAACCTTCCCTGAAACTCAAAGCCATAGTGAGGATAAATTTAGTAGGACACCAACCTGCATTAATCTCATTCATCGCGCTCCTTACATAGGGGTCAGGAATAATATCAACCATCAATATGTGCTCTATGTTATATCCGTATGCTCCCATGACCTGCCACATGAATTAACTCAAAATTTATGCTTTGATAACATATGATTCTCATAGGACATTTTCAATCAACCATTAAAACATATAGTTTGAAAAACTCATGCATAGCCCTTCAAAAATACAATAGAATGAAGATAAGTCTGGTATTTCTATCATCGCATAGAGTAAATTAGCACTAAGTAATGTAAACCAGTTTGAAAAATCTAATTTACCTTTTCAAGTTCCTCTAATACAGCTTGAGCAACATCACTCTTTTGTTCAAACACATCATCCAGAGTCATCCTTGGAACATGAGCTCGAACCACTAGTCAGACAAGTGTACACAGCATAAGACAAAACTGGTATAACAAGTATAAGAAAGACAGTGAAGTGAAGGACATGTGATGGAAACTTGAGTTGTTTACCATCGAATACATAGGCTTGAATCTGCTCTCTGGGATTTTGCAATTCATAGAAGGCATCATCTGCATTTTCCTTTATTACCCTGTATTGAATTGAACAGTGCAGTTGAACAAAGACATTGTCCTGTTTCATTGGAAGTGTAAGTATTCCGTTCCATATAAATTAAGCATATGAAATTATAAATTGCAACATGGTTATCCAACTGTGCATTTTTACTATCCACTTGACGCATAAAGGATATTTGAGTTCGTAAGGTTATCTGTCCTAAATCACTCACTGTACTTTATTTCACATTGGACAATTTCGTTCATGAATTTTTAAATAGCTTGAGAATTCGTTGTTTACTTAATGAGCATGTGATTCTATATTACGAGAAAAAATCTTAATTCTTGCGGTAATTTGACATTTACAACACCTTAAGGCTAAAGGTTTCTGAAGAATGAATTCAAATTTCATACCTCCTAGCAAAACTGGAAAAGGGGGCAGACAGCCAATTTATCCAAGAACATTATAAACAGTATCAATCCTTGAGATCTTAGCAAAGATCATATAGACAAAGCTTAACGCACAAATTGTAAACAATAAAGACACGATTCTGGTATTACACGAATTTCTGCTTAAAGACATAAAATTTCGTTTTAATTCGACAGCATCGATACAATAGAACCATAAAAACACTTTGATTTCAGCATTCTTCCAATTAAACTAAAAAACAGAACTTAATGTTTGATCATTCTCTCACATTTAACCAGACAAAGATCATTCTCAATAGAGTAATAACAGCTTAAGACATGAGTATAATCAAAGGCAAGTTCTACCTAACAATCCCCCTTTCCTAATCAATCCGCCCAAACAAGCTCTTCAATTAACAGACATTAATCAATCCGCAGAAGAACGCACAATTAAAACGCAACAATTACCGCATAACAGCTAAGATCGAAACAAAGGCATCCAATAACGAAATTCAGTAAGCAGAGATTAGTAAGATCGTGAAGAGGAGACGAGACGACCTTAGTTTTAGTCTCAATTTTGACGTCGAGCGATTGGATCCTGGTGGAGAGAACTCCGGCGAGGCATTCGCCGGCGAGACAGTTGAGGAAGTGGAAGCCAGGCTGCGCGAGGCGGTCGAAGCGGCCCCACCTCTCCACGACTCCAACACTGGCTTGCTCCACGCACGCGCACATCATACAGCAGGAGTTCCCCATGATCGGAAGAAGGCGATCTTCAACGGTGAGCTGAAATTGAGAAAAAAATCTGGATTCGATTTGGTGTGTGAATGGTTTTGTGAAGGCCACGGCAATCAGTCTTAGGTCATGCAAGCCACCGCCTTCTGCCTTGACTTGTTTTTTTTTGCGTATATGAAAATTCAGCTTAATTGAAATTAAAAGGTTAATTTAATCATCTAAATATGAAATCAAGTTACAGTAAAATCAACAAAATTATAAGTAGTATACAATATATTAAATCTATACACTAAAATATTAGGTACATTTTTGTTCAAATTAAAATAAGACAATTTTATTGATATAATGATAATAAAGTAAAAGAAATTCAAATAAAAATGGATGCATTTACGCATGCACAAACCAAACCGAACCGGCAGTTCCGAACCGCCGGACGGTTCGACGGTTCACACGGTCCGGTTCAGATTCAACGAAATGCGAAACCGGAACCGCCGGTTAAACGGTTAAACCACCGGTTCAACTGAAATTTTAAAAAATATATTTTTATTTATAAAAGTTGATTTTTATATTTAAAAATAATTTTTACAAATAAATGAATACAAAAAATTCATAATAGCCCATATGTATTTGATGGGCTTGTGAATTTATGAAATCATTCTAGGTTGTTTCTCTTTTATAGAGACATCCTTTAATATTTTTTGTTTCACTTTCAATGTAAGACAAAATATGTATAAGTTTCTTTTATAACTACATGTTTAGATCATTCATTCATCTTTTTTCAATGTGAGATACAAAACTTTCTTTTGTTTTTACTTTTCTTTATTTTTTACTACATTTTATTATTCACTAACTTTATCTTTATATTTTGTTATGATTCTTTTTCTAAGACAAATTTATAGATAATAATGGCATCGACTAGAATAGTTTAATTAAATTTGAATGTTGCATATTGCTAATTATTTGTATATTTATAGATTGTGGACGTGTTCAAATAATTGGATTTAAATGTAAATATGTTGCTAATTTTTCTCAATATATTGATTAAAATGTGAAAAAACAACAACTAATATAATTGGTATAATAATAATAATAAAAATAGATAACTAAAGAATGATTTGTTTAGTGGTATAATATAGTTTATATATTTATATATTAGTAGTAGACTAATAGTATGATTTTGTATAATAGTTGTTATTCTAATAGATGTAGTATAATTTATATAAATAAAATTATATTTGTGAATATATTCTTGATAAATAAGAATAAACACTTATTGAGTATTATGATTTGTATACAGATAAATAATTATTCATATTATAGTTATCGCTAGATTAATACATTTGTATAATAATTATTCTCTTAATGTGTATAATGGTATTTATTAGGTAACATACACATAAACTTATACACAAACAAATCGATAATGATAAAGAATAATACTTTATGTAATTATATTTGTTGTTGCGTTATAATAATAGAAGATAGTCAAGATATAAACTAATATAAACAAAGATGATGGAGATGTATCATGTAGTTATAAATAAGGAGTTTTATCCCACATTGAAAGAAAGAGCAACACATCCAAGAACATACATCCAATACACTCTCTTTTCAACCCAAAGGCTCAAGTCCAACATTAAGTGTAAATTGTAACTTATAAGTTGTGACTTGTAGTCTCGTTGAAATAAACACTAAAACGAGAAGAAGAAGAAGAAAAAATTATGAACCGCCGAACCGGCCTGGAACTGGCGGTTTCGGCAAAAAACCGGCGGTTTTGAACCTCCACCGGAACCGGAACCGCCAGGGACCTTGGTGGGCCGGTTCAGGTTCAAGGAAATCTTGAACCGTGAACCGCCGGTTCCGGGTTCGGAACCGGCGGTTTTCGAACTTTGTGCATGCTTAGATGCATTGAATTATTTAAAAAAATGATAATAGGAATAAGAGAAATTTATTTATAACATAAGGAGAGAAGAGAAAAGAGAGGAATTATAAAAATAAAGTGAATGTAATATAAATTTAGGCAAGAAAATAGTGAAAATGTACTCAAACTGATTATCTCTTTGTTCATAGCGATATTTATTTTTGTTAGGTATCGGAAAAATATGCAAACAGCATTATCCAAAACCTTTTTTTTATAGTCCAATCTTCATTTCTTCGACTTTTCAAGGTGAATGAGTCATTTTCTTTCTTTTTTCATCACTCGTAAATCTAGTATCGAAAGAAACGTCTAACTTAAAAGAAAGAGATGGGGGTAGTATTTACGACCAAGTTGGTCCACAAGCAATAGTCATTCATGCAGGCATGGTGATGAGCCATGTGAAGGGTGTTGATTGTCATCAAGTGATGCCCAATGGCCCATCCATATTTGCTATCAAGCCATAATGAGAGATTGTGATTGTGAGGATGATGACTATTCAAATCTATGCACAGATTCATCTCCCAACAAAGTGCTCCCCCCATGGCCATTGTGTACAGTCAGAACTCTGACTAATCTGATCTTCCCATTGTGAGTTGATATGTGTTGTTTTTGTGGATAATGAGAGACAGATGGGAGGGAGTTGGTTTAAGACAGGAAAGAGGCCAAGGAGACATGCATGTTTGTGGATTCTGGGATTGTGTGTTGAGGTTGGAAACAGCTTGATCTCATCTACATCTCTGTATTCCTGTCCGGGGGCAGTGGAAACCGCTATCTCTTCTCACTCTGACAACACTCTTTAATTATTCTGAAAGATACAAAACTAGATTCTTCTACCATATGCTATATTATAACTCTTGCTTTTACATAAATTAGAGATTCACAACCAATATTTAGTATATACTTCATTTTTGTAAAATCTAACATGATATTAGAGTAGTCTTATCCTCAAGCCGAATGTGCCATGAGAAGTGACTGGACATGAGTGATCTTGTTCGGATATTAACAAATACTACTAGAAAAACTCACATGTGAGGAGGCTTTTTCTGATATTCATGTATAAGTTGTAATGAGTCACTCCTCTTGTAGCCAATTAGTTTTAGGATGGAACCCCGCTATAGTTTAATTGGTCTCCTCTTCACGTAATAATTATGCTTTAATGCATGAGATCATACAATAGCCTCCCTTCTCGTATCATGCATTGGGTACGCTTCAATAATTCTCTTCACGTATCAAGTACTACACTTCAATGAATGAGATTGTACACCAGTATTTATCCCCTTAAAATTTAACGGGAACATCATATTCCGAATCCGTACAATGTCCTTGCGACATGTGAAGAACAACGTTCGATTTAAGCGCCAGAAATAAGTGGAAAAACAGCCTTTCATATTAGTGTTTAGCACATAGTTTCCACCTAATGAGTTGTTAAACATGTGTTTAATGTCTTGGATTAGATGTTTCAGCTGTCCCTCTCAGATGCAACATTACAGCTAATATGCAGAATTTTCAACGTGCCTTTGGATTAAGATAATGATTATATATATAATCTTAAATATCAACACTAATTACAGTAATCTCCTCTGCTGCAACTTCCACGAAACTCACACCCTCGTCCTTGCCTTGTACCATACCATATGAAAATGTTAACCCCAACTTGTGGTTTAAATAGTTAAGCCAATGCTTAATCCAATAGTTCCTTAGTTGTGTTTTCGAACATTAGGGAATACTCGAAAACTGTTGATTAACGTAGTTTAGGGATTTGGTTTAGTTACTGTTTGTCCTCACGAAATTTCTTTTTCTCACTATTTGTGGTTATCGGGTATTTAAATCATATTCGCTCTTAATTCTCTATCTTAGGCATTGCACTTGTAAATCGAACTAATCATATTCGCTCTTAATTCTCTCTTTGTTGTTAGTTGGTGATACATAGGTCGTGTTTAAATCCAACTAAATAAATATTCATTTAACGAGGTTTTCTACAAAGACTTCCTATTCATTTAACGAGGTTTGTTACAACCCCATTTGTTAAAGCATATACGTGAAGGAGAGACCTACCAAACCTTAGTGAGAAATCACCTTCACACCCTTATTAACACCTTCTACCAACAAGCATTTATCACCCTTGGAAACAATTTGGTTTTAACATTATTTATTGAATTCCCAAGCATGGCCAGTTGGATAAGCTCAGTCCCCACATGCCTTTGCTTCTCTCTCTCTCTCTACACACATATATATCCCTTAACAAGAGTTGAGCAAATCACCTTCACATCCAAAGTCCATTACTGCTCTTCAGCTTCACCAATTTCCCATTTTTTTTTGTCAGAAAATGGCTTGCTGGTCTGCTGAAAATGCCACCAATGCCTATCTTAGAACCATGAAAATGGTAAGTTTCATGAAATCCCAAATCAAGAAATTCAATCATGTAGTTATGTGTGTTTTCTTATACCATTGTGTATGTATTTTTTTTTTTTTTTTATTTTTAAATAAACTCTTATATAAATTAGGAAATTACAAAGGATGTCAAGAGGGCTTGAACTCGGCACTCATGCAATAATGTCTAAGCTCCTTGCTGCTAGGACAAATGCTTTGGACTTATACCATTGTGTATGTATTTGCAGGGAAAGAGTGCTAAAGAGCCAAATGCAGCAGAGTTCATCTCAGCCATGGCAGCAGGGAACAATGCTCAGCTCATGGTGGTTGCCTGCAGCGGAGCTGCAGACTCCACCGCCCTCGCCCTCCTCGCTGCAGCGCAGCAGACGGGAGGGCGCCTCGTCTGCATTGTCCGAGGGCGGGATGAGCTCCTGACCTCCGCAGCCGCCCTCGGCCAGAATGCAGGCAGCATTGAGTTCGTGGCAGGGGACGCCAAGGCGATCCTGCCCGGCTACTACAAGGACTCGGACTTCATCGCCATCGACTGCAACCTCGAGAGCCACGAGGAGATCATAGGGGCCTCTGTTCGAGAGGCGCACGGGAACGCCATCGTGCTCGGGTACAACGCCTTCTGCAGGGAGACGTGGCGCAGCAGCCCCTCGCGCACGCAGCTGCTGCCCATCGGGGAAGGGCTGCTGCTCACGAGAGTGGCGGCGCCCGCTGCTGTGAAGAGGGGTAAGAGCAACTGGATTGTGAAGGTGGATCAGTGCACCGGCGAAGAGCATGTGTTCAGGGTCAGATCCTCTGTGGGGAGATCCATCAGAGCTTGAAATCTTGATTTTATAGGAGATTTTCTTGATTAGTATTGATATGTGTGTATATAGTGGATCACAATTAGTAAAAGTAGAGAAGTATCAATTTTGTTTTTGTTTTTGTACTCAAAACAACTCAAAGTGTAGTAATGCTGCTCAAGATTTGAGTTTCACAATCCAAAATCATATCTTTAGTGAATACATATATTAGAGATGAATTATAACTTATTGTAATTTTTTTTATAAATATTAGTAATACATAAATATAAGCAACATTAATGATGAGATTTTTTATTTAATATCCAATTTCATACTAATAAATATATTTAACCACTATTCCCTCCGTTCCAACTAAGCTGAGTCGTATTCCTCTTTAGGATGTCCCAATTAAGTTGAATCATTTCCTTTTTTAACAAACAATAAAACATCCAATCACTCTTATTTTATTCCACTATCTACTTTACTCTCTTTTTATATATCCTATTTTTCAACACAATTTCTTAATCTCTGAGCTTAAAAATTATGTCTCAACTTAGTTGAAATGGAGGGAGTACCAAGTTTGATAATATGCAGTCTCAATTTGCTATCCGTATTCTAGGTGTCGAAGGCTGCCAATCGAGGACTGGCTCCATAATGTCCCAAGTCAAACACGGTGAAGGACATTATCCATCGACCACCCTCTCCCTCCTCGCTGCAGCAAAGCAGACCGGAGGCCGCCTCGCAAGGGCTTCGGCCACTGGTTGAGCACATTCTTCTTGTGATGATCTTATGAACCATAGACAGGCCTGTTCGCCTTGCACCCACGCGGATACTCTACGCTTAGTCACGAGTTTTAAGGAATGTAAAGAATAATAAATTACAAAAGTTAGTGGACTATGAGGTCCACTTTTGTATATTAATTTATAATAGAATGAGAGTGAATTGAGTTAGTGGAATATGAGACCTACTTACCATTTATAATAACGTGAAATGTGTCAAACTGCATCAATGGAAACATCTACGGAAGGAAAAGATTGCAAGAATTATGGAATTATGTAAATCATATTATGTCCTAGAATAGATTGGTATAGTTTCCATAGATGGTGGCAAATCATCCCTATATCATGAGGGCTGTAATTCTTCAGAAATAACAACGAAAATACAATCACCTTCTCTACTCCTAAATCCTTTGTGTTCCCAATGCCTAGCAAGAGGAATTCCGCCTCTCTCGATTACCATCTTTAAGATGGTATCAGAGCAGGTTTGGTCTTGCTTGGGACTCAGAAAATTATCATCATTGTCCCGAAAATACCTTTCCCGACCTTTGTAAACCTGCAAAAACCAGCAACAAACAATGTCAGAAACCGACAGAACCGAAACCGACTCAGCCAACACCGTAGCCATCGTCAATAACAGCCCCATCAATCTGTCAGCCGCGCAATTTGCGGAACTTATGCGGATGATAACAACCAACTCCAAAACACCAACCCGACCGCCCAAATTTCAGGCGAATCGAAAGGATGAAGACAAGAGCAAACTTGTATGCTCAAATCGAGGAGGAAGCGGAGGCCGGGTATCCATGGCCAACGGGGACAGAGCTACCTACGCCGGAGATCAACCGGTGGGCAGCATCATCCCTCTGTCAGCCGTGAATGGAGAGGTCAGACCCCGCGGAGGTGACGACGAACCGAAGACCGTGGCGTCGGCATCGGTGGTCAAATCCTGGTCAGAAGGCACAAAATCGGCACCCCTCGGCGGCTACCGGATGGCGGCAGCTGAGACGCCCCCCGGTGGACAGGAAGACGGCGCTAGGGTCCTCCCGAAATTGGGAGATGCGGCTAGGGTTTCAAATCTTGGGGGGGGGTCTTCGATCAATTACCCAAATTCCCCCACTACCAAAATTAAACCCCTCCAATTTCCCTATATTACAAACCTCACCCCATTCTCATACTCAATCCAAAAATCCACCCAGTAAAAATAAAAAACCCAAAAACCGACCCCATTCATCCCAAATATATCAAAAACCACCCCAGACTTTCCATAACCCCCACAATACCCCACGAATTTTGTTAAAACCTCACAATGACCCCAAAACTGCCAAAACTTTGCAGATTGCCCCCCAACTGCCAAAACCGCCTCAAATTCAGCCATTTATTCCGTGTAAAAATTCTTTTGAATCCTTAGCATGTTCTTCAACCTCACAATCACATACCAAAGACACCCAATGGATATTTGATTGCGGGGCTACCGACACAATGTCATTTGATGCCTCAGATTTTGTATCCATTTCAAAATCGGAAAAAACCTATGTCCAAACTGCCAGTGGCGACCTAGCGCAAGTCCGGGGGGCGGGAACAATCAATATTTCTCCTACTTTACGCCTGTCTAACTGCCTTTATGTTCCGTCATTATCACATAAGCTCTTATCCATTAGTCATGTGACTAAGGAACTGCACTGCAAATTACTTATGCAACCGGAATTTTGTATGTTGCAGGATATCAAGACGGGGACGATAGTTGGGCGTGGCACTGAACGATGCGGACTGTACTATGTGGATGAGATAGCCCAACAGAGTACTGCGATGCTGACTCACGGACTGACAGACAGGCAGGCTTGGCTTTGGCATCGATGGTTAGGACACCCATCTATAGGATATCTTCGTCTACTTTATCCTAAATTAGCTACTTCTATGCAGTCTTTTCATTGTGAAACGTGTTTGTTGGCCAAAAGCCATAGACACTCGTTTAAGTTGAATAATACTAGAATGAAAAAACCTTTTGCGTTGATTCACTCTGATGTGTGGGGCCCTGCACCTGTTACTGGGGGTCAAGGATTTCGTTATTTCGTACTATTTGTGGATGATCACTCTCGTATGACGTGGGTCTATTTTTTGAAAAACAAGTCTGAAGTTTTTGAAAAATTCACAAATTTCTATACACTTATCCAAACCCAATACAATCACAACATCCAAATCCTTAGGTCAGATAATGGGGGAGAGTTTGTGAATGGAAAAATGCAAGACTTTTTTCGAGAAAAGGGTTTAGTCCACTAAACTTCTTGTGCATATACTCCAGAACAAAATGGGGTAGCAGAACGGAAAAACAGATACATCCTTAAAGTCACCAGAGCACTCTTAATCGAGTCCAACATACCCAAAACCTTCTGGCCCGAAGCCGTAGCCACCGCTGTCCATCTCATGAACCGCCTACCTACTGGAATCCTACAATTCAAAACTCCCCTAGATACTTTCTCCGAACATTTTGAATTACCTTCTTCACTGTCACTTGAACCTCGAGTTTTCGGCTGCTCAGTCTTCGTCCATATTCCTAAACATGAGCGTACTAAGTTTTCACCTTGTGCCCTCAAATGTGTTTTCTTAGGGTATGGAAAAAATCAAAAAGGTTATAGGTGTTATGATCCGGCCACACGCCGTATGCATACGACAATGAATTGTGACTTTGTGGAAGGAGAATACTTCTATAGCCAATCTAGTGGTCAGGGGGAGACTCAACCGGACAACAATCCTACAAGTGACCTACTAAATTGGCTACCTACACCCATGCCTAAAACGGCGTGTAGATGGTTCAATCGAGAGATATAAGGCGAGACTCGTGGCCAAGAGATACACACAGGTGTATGGAGTAGATTATGAGGAGACCTTCTCCCTAGTTGCTAAATTGGACACTGTTCGAGCCTTACTTTCCGTAGCAGCATGCAAAGATTGGCCTCTACACCAATTTGATGTGACGAATGCATTCCTACATGGAGAATTGGAGAAAGACAAAGAAGTATACATGGAAGTACCCCCTGGATGTTCAGCAGAATTTGGAGCTGGACAAGTATGCCGCCTCAGGAAGACGCTGTATGGATTAAAACAGTCTCCAAGAATCTGGTTTGGGAGGTTCTGTCAAGCGATGTTTAAACACGGGTTTAAGCAAAGCCATTCTGACCACACATTCTTCACAAAGAGAAGGAACGGCAAGATGACGTGTCTGATCATCTATGTAGATGACATGATCATTACCGGAGACGACGCAGAGGAAATCTGGAATTTGAGGGAAAATCTGTTCAAAGAGTTTGAGATGAAAGATCTAGGAGCACTAAAGTACTTTCTTGGGATTGAAGTGTTGAGATCCAGACATGGAATATTCCTAAGGCAGAAAAAGTATGTTTTGGATCTGCTCACCGAAACCGGGTTATTGGATTGTAAACCTGCAGAAACTCCAATGATTCCCAGTCATGGATTAAAGATCGAAGAGGGAGCTGATCTTGCAGACAGAGAGAGATACCAAAGGTTAGTAGGGAAACTCATCTACCTCTCACATACTAGACCCGATATCACGTATGCAGTTGGCATTATTAGCCAGTTCGTGCACCGACCACAAGTTGACCATATGGATGCTGCATTGAGGATTGTGAGATACCGCAAAGGAACTATTGGCTATGGAGTGTTTCTAGCTAAAAGAGATGATCTGGAAATCGATGGATATACTGATGCTGACTGGGCAAGCAATCCAGTTGACAGAAAGTCCACTGGGGGATACTTCACCTTCATAGGAGGGAACTTAGTCACTTACAGAAGTAAGAAGCAGAAGGTGGTAGCTTTATCAAGTGCAGAGGAAGAGTTTAGAGGGATCAAAAGTGGGCTGATGGAAATCATGTGGCTAAGAAGGTTGTTGACAGAAATTGACTTTCCACCTACACGGAAAAGTAAATTGTTCTGTGACAACAAAGCAACAATCCGTATCGCAGAAAATCCAGTACAGCACGACCGAACCAAACATGTTGAAGTTGATCGCCATTTCATCAAAGAGAAACTCAAAGGCGGAATCATAGAGTCCCCATTCGTTCGGTCAGAATAACAACTTGCAGACATCCTAACTAAAGCAGTCCATCCGAAAGTCTTCAAAGAAATCCTGGACAAGTTGAGTATCGGAGATATCGTTGCTCAACTTGAGGGGGAGTGTCAAACTGCATCAATGGAAACATCTACGGAAGGAAAAGATTGCAAGAATCATGGAATTATGTAATGAATTATGTCCTAGAATAGAGTGGTATAATTTCCATAGATAGTGGCAAATCCTCCCTATATCATGAGGGCTGTAATTCTTCAGAAATAACAACGAAAATACAATCACCTTCTCTACTCCTAAATCCTTTGTGTTCCCAATGCCTAGCAAGAGGAATTCCGCCTCTCTCGATTACCATCTTTAAGAAAATGTGCTCTTATTGTGGGACGGATAGAGTATTTAGAAAGAAAATCTAGAAGGCATAGTAAATCTTAATCAGTAGAAGTAGAAAAGTATCAATTTTGTATTCTTTGTGCCCAAACAACTCAAAATGTAGTAATGTTGCTCAAGATTTGAGTTTCACAATCCAAAGTCACATTTAGAAATAAAATCAAGATTATGTGAGCGAACTTACTTAGCATTTTCTGTTATATAACCTGTATTTCATCTTCACATATGATTGGAAAATCTGCAGAAATCGAGCAAGAATTGATCAAATAGAAGTGAAAACTGATGACTCAATGAGGGAAAAGCAGCCCTCTTAATTAAAGTACAAATCTTGATGAATTAAAGAAAGTAGATTAGATAATCTCCCAATATCCATCAATTAAGGGACGTGTTCATGAAATACACTAAAACTACAACAAATCCAACATGATCATCCCTATTAAGTGGTTAGTACTAGTCTACACATACTAAAACTAGTACATCTTCGAAGGCTAAGCAACGCCACGGCTTCTGATATCAACGGCTAGTGACAGAGTTCGCGTACAATTGTCTCCACAGACGGCCTCTCTTCTGGAGATTCGTGGGTGCACACGACAGCAAGATTTGCAAGCATAGCAGCTTCAGATTCCTTGAACGCCCCGTGGAGATTAGCATCTATGAAGTTCAGGTTGCTCGACTCAGCAGAAGCGCGCATAGAAGCCACATATTTCCTCTTCCCAGACAGGATCTTGAAGAGAAGCACCCCAAAAGCGTACACGTCGCTTTTCTCAGTGAAACAGCCAGTGTTTGTGTACTCGGGAGCAAGATACCCCATGGCAGCACTGGCCTTGAGAGCCGAGAAGACCGTGTCATCAGTGAGAAGCTTGTGCAGGCACGAGTCCGATAGCAAGGGCTTTGACCACTGGTTGATGAGCACGTTCTTGCTTGTGATGTTCTGATGAACCATAGCCGGCTTGTTCGCCTTGCACCCGTGCAGATACTCTACGCCTGTTCGAGTTAAAGAAAACCATCAGATTCCTATTTTGCTAAGCTATGGAATGCACAACTAGAAGTATTTAAAAGAGTGATACCTTTGGCAATCCCATTGATTATAGAAACTCTGGTGGACCATTCGAGAACATCGCCTTCGCCCTCCTTGACATCAAGATAACGGAACAAACTCCCATTTGGTATGTAATCATAAACGAGGAAGCATTCACCGCGGCCTCTAGAGCAGCAAAACCCTCTAAGCATCACCGAATTCTCGTGCCTCAACGAAGTGAGGATGTTCAATCCCTTCAAGAACTCAGCTTCCTCCGACTTGCAGCTACTCTTCATAATCCTCTTAACCGCAACAGCGGATCCATCTCTTAAAGTGCCTCTATACGTCACTGAGTAGTTACTCCTCCCTAGCAAATTCTTATCAGCAAAGTACTGAGTAGCTGTCTCGACCTCTTGCAGGTTAAGCCTAAAACTCTGCATAGCTTCTTGCATGCCACCAAAACGGCGATCCTCAGCCAATGGATCCCATCCATTCGAGTACTCAAGGCTGAAAAGTGGAGAAGATCCATTCTTTCTATAACCCTCCTTCACACGGTGAGTACTGAGCCGGCTCTCAGACATTTCAAATGCACTACCAAGCTTCTGCTTCCGCCTGCGGTAGAGTGCAAACATCAGAATGCCTACAGCCGACGCAACAACAGAAGCTACCACTACGCCAACAGCCAAAGAGGTCTTAGATTTCTTGGAGCAAGAACTCTGGCTGCAGTTCAAATTCAGATCAGCAGTCTCTGGTATATTCTTGGTTGAGAGACCATCCCCTCCTCCTGCATAAGGCTCCGGCCTCTCCGAGTTGGGACGTTCCGAATCAGTACAGCTCCTCAGAGAAGCGAAACCAGACCCACACAGCCCAGGATTGTTATCATACTGAAACCCATCCACCAGCCTCTTCAGAGCTTCAATCATAAAACACCATAAAAAATCAACATCCATTTATTAAAACCGATACAATCGTGTGAACGGAGAGAAAAGTATGCTATTACCAAGAGGCACATTGCCAGAGAGGCTGTTGTTCCGAACATCCAAAACTTCGAGCAATGGTGCATCAGCCAGCTTGGTAGGGATTGATCCGAAGAGGCAGTTGAAACTGAGGTCTAGCCTCATCAAGACTCCCAAATTGCCCAATCTGGCTGGGATTGCACCACTCAACAAATTGGATTGGAGAGCTAGAACATTCAGCTTCTTCAGAGAACCTATCTCTGTGGGTATACTCCCTGTCAGCTGGTTATAACACAGCTGCAAAACTGCATAGATACCAAAAACATGACTTCAGAAAGTGATTAAAACTTCAAGAAAAGGAGAAAGATAGAGAAAAGGGCCAAAATCTTACAGCTCATTTCAGTAAACAAATGGTCTATAAAGAGGCAGCAATA